>NW_024386908.1:14776231-15376231 GCF_900408965.1 Simochromis diagramma
TTCAATGGGGAGATCCTTTGAATCCTCATTCAACTTACTCCTCTTTGACCTGTATCTACTTCCACATACGTTGACCTAGAGCCACCATTCAAACTTTAAAACGAAGCCAAGACATTCAACTATTCAACTTGTATTTATCTTCTCAATAGCTATTATACTTTTTCTTCAGCTCCAGTTTAAAATTCATGCTTTTCACCTGTTTCAGAGTTTATAATGGGTGTGTATGGGACGGAATGTTGGAGGTTAGAGTGAGACAGCTCAGCTGCTAGAGTAGGAGCAAGGGAAATTTTTATCTTAAAATCTTCTCTTTAAACTGCTGCTGTGTCCACAGTGTTCAGTCGACAGTCATCATTTTACCCTCAAAATGTAGCCATCGTTGCCCTCTTTCATCCAATGTCATGGTTATTGTAGTATATGTCATGGTTCTTTCAACTCTTCCATAGAGTCCAGTGTTAAAATGGCTCCTCAAAACATTCAGCTATCAGCATCCACACTGCAGTTTCGTCAGAAAATGCATTTTCTAGTTCACAATTATTATTAATCTTTATATTCATGTAGCATTTTGTAAAAGAGACGGTCAAAGAGCCATGGGCTTCAGACCCTTGGTTTGAGCTTTTCAGCTAGAAGAAGAACGCTCTCAAAGCAAGTCAGAAAAAAAAACAAAACATAATTGAATCATCTAATTATTAAAATGCAGTTCATTTGAGGGAAAACTCATTTGAAAGTTTTTATTGTTAGTGGCAGCTTTGAAAAATGTATAAGTACTGTGTTACAAGTCAGCGCAGCTCAGATCATTTCTCAGATCAGCTGCAGGTTCTCACATTGTTTCCTCTGCTGTTGATGTCTCCATTCACTTTATTTTCTTGCAGGTACATGCAGAAAACTGCAGGACTAAAATATGGCATCATATCACACCTAAGCTAAGCTGTCTCAGACTTGTCAACAGGGAAACGTATGCTTCACTTTAATGGGATTCTGCCCAAGTGGTGCACGTAATCTGTCATATTTTCACATGCTTGCAATTACCCCCTAACCTCAATCATGTAATTGCTTACTAAGTTTCCCAGACAACAAGTAATCTCTAAAACTTCTTCATTAGCAATTACACATGGCTGGGAAATTGTGAAGATATTTCTGGAAACAGACCCTCATGTTTGCTGACATTGATGTGCGCAAGAAGGGCAGAGAGATTGCAGTGTGCAGCATTAGCTGTGGGTCACAGGCTGGACTTGGCTCATTATTTGGTCTTTGACACCACGCAGAGCAGCGCACCTCGCAGAGACTTTCACCGGCTGTGTGTCCATCAAAATGTGCTGGCATCTGACGAAAGATTCGGGTGGTGGAAGCTGTAATGGAGTTGGAAGGACACAAAGGGAAAGTAAACGGACATCCAGTAATTGTACTGGCAGTCTGCTCAGACCTGATGGAAGCAGTCAATAATTTGTTTAACAGCTACCAGGAGACACGAGGGGAAAAGCTGCAAACTTTCTGTCACTTTATGTCTAGATTTTTAAACTTTTTTTTTTTTTTAAAACTAAAGTTTTACTATTTCATGCAGATGGAGAGTTGTGGGGAAAAACACCCTCAAATAAGTGAAATAAAGTAAAACTTTGATGCACACCGCAGCGTTGCAAACTCCTGAATGCTCCAAAGCAAACTGCCAGAACAGCTGCTTTAACAGAGGTGCTCGCGCTTACTGATGATCAGTTAATCAAGTGCATTTGATTAGCCGCACCTGGCTGCTATTTACCCTCTTAATTCTAGCGGAAGCAGTAAGGGTGTAGACACCTTTTTCACATGCCTGTATATAAGTGATGGGTATAACTACTGCACGCTGCAGGACCCTGCGAAATGTCTATTTCAAGGTAAGTCTGTCCTAAAACCCTCTCTCTTCTGTTCTTATTTGTTTTCAGGCTTAAATTTAGTGACCCAAACTACTCTTGTGCTCTTAAAGGGTATTAAAAGGTCAGCAATAAAGCCAGAGGCTTGACAAAACGCTGACGTAATCGAAAACACGCACATAGTCATCTTAATAAAGGAAAATAAGGGTGAAAAATAACAGTTTACATTTCTTCAGTAAAACATTTACAATGACGTCAGGAAAGTTTTGGTTTCAGTTTGTCAGAAATCTACATGCCATCTTATTTTAATCCTCTTAAAATATACACTTACCAGCCACTTTGCTGAATACACCTACGACTTTGGGCATTAGTTCTCTGTGGCATCAAATCAACGAGGTGCTGGAAACACTCCTCAGAGATTTTGATCCATATTAACACTATAGCATCACACAATTGCTGCAGATTTGTCATCTGCACATACGTGATGGGAATCCCCACATTTGAATTTTGTGACGTGGCTCGTTGTCGTGCTGAAAGCAGCTGTCACAATCTGATCGTCACAGAAGAAATCAAGACTGATCAAGCTTTTCCCCAATCTTCTATGTCTAATTTTGGTGAGCCCTGTTTTTAGTTGTCCACCTGTTTCAGGGTTTAAAGTGATGTGTAATCATAGATGCTCTTCTCAAAAGCTTAAGCTTTCACCCAGAGAACTGCTGCTCACTAAATATTCTTCCTTTTTCTGATAATTCTCTGTAAACCCTGGAGATGATTATATGGGAAAATGTCATATTTGGTCTAAAGTACCACTCTGGAGTCAGTCTCAGCATGCCAAAGAAAGTTTTTAATAGATTTATTGAAAGGCAACCAGTTTCTAATATTGAGTAAATGTGACACTTGAGACTTTGGTTTAGCAGCAACGACACAAATAGGAGCTCTGTGGATGAGGACAAGAAAAGGGACTCTGAGTTTTGCAATAAAAGGTGGAAGTTTAACAGTCTTACTTGGTGGGGTGAGTGACTGAGGCTCAGGTTGGGGCTTTTGGTGGAAAGTCTAGTTTCTAGAAAGGTGAGGGGTGTAGTGGTGGAGAATGGGCATGTTTCAGGTAAGTCTTCCCTCTAACAGGTAGGATGACAGATTTCTTTGAACCTGCAGGAGCAAAAATTCTGAAATAGACTAGGCCGTTTGAGACCAACATCCATGCCACGTTCAGTCATAAATCACCTTTCTTCCCCATTTTGGTGCTAGATTTTCTTAAGCAGGTCATCTCAACCATATCTACCTGTCAAAATGCACTGAGTTGCTGCCATGTGATCAGCCGATTAGACACTGAACAGGCTGTTGAACAAGTGTGCATTAAAAAGTGGTGAATGTAAGTTTAATTTCCAAAATGAACAGTTATGCAAACCACCTCCTTTTAGCTAGACATGAAAATTTTTTAATAAAAAAGGTAATTAACGTATCATAGCAGCTATGATGATGTTTTGAGGTTTTTCCTGATTTTTAATAATTTTTTTAATGATTTCCTGCAGATTTAAAGATGCAAGTAAAAAAGTAACAAAACGCACTAAACAGTCATTTCCAGGACCAAAGACGAATTAAAAAGAGCAAACTGCACATGGCTACAATAAGGGTTTGTCTGCCCAGTGAGCAATTTCGATTATGAGTAGAAAGAAGCCTTCCCCGTCTTCATTGCCAGCTCTGTCACAGTTAAATGGTTTGCAAACATGGAACATTTCTGACATGGAAACAGACACATTCAAATTAGAAAGACACATTTCTGTTTTCCTTTCGGACTCTTGAGCCAGTCAGTTTTCAACAAAAACGCTAAATTGAGAGTGCTTCCAAATCGCTGAAAGCTTCGAGCTCACCTACGGTTTTGAACTTGTGATCTCGCTACGCTAACAAGTCCCGAGCTGTGATCACAAGAACCACGTGGGCTTAAAACGCTCTGTGTGCTGTGAAAATGGTGATAAATGGGAGTGACAAGAGTCATTAAAACATGCCCACTGCTTCTTTGTTAAACTGTTACGCTTCCCTAAGTGCCCTCGAGCTAAAAGGCCCAAATGTGTTTCAACTAGTTTTGACTGAATAAGGGCAGCGAGTTGACCTTTGCACAAAGCAGAGGTATTTAATTGTTGCACGATCACTATGTGGGTTAAAAGTAAATGTCATAAGCCAGTCTTTTTCTGGCAGATCCTCCACAGAAGCTGGAAAAAGTACACGCCTCACATTCTATGTTTTTATTTTTTTCATCAATCATTAACAAGAAAAAGGATCCAAGGTGACGTATATTTAAATAGAGATTAGAACCAGCCTCATCCAAAAGCTCAGTTTACATTAATTTATTTTAACTGCTCTGATCTATCGTTTTCATTAACACCTACTCCTACTGTCAAAAAATAATGCATACTACTGCGGAGTCACTGGGAGACTACTTTTAAAAGCAAGAGAATTGTTTATTGTGCAATAAACTCAGAACTGATGGCTGACCAGAGGGTGTAGTACAAAGAGAGATTAATGGCTTAGCAAGCTATGTTGAGCTTAAGTGAGAGTTTCAGTCCAAAATTGGCTGGAAGCACTACATTTTCATTGATTACAGACAATATACCTTCCTTCCTGCTAAAATACATTGTGTATGAGCAGCTTGTTAAACCGTACCTTACTAACGCCACCAAAAGAAGCTGTAAAGAAGCAGCTGTAAAGATAAAGTGCCAACTGTGCATTGCATTGTCATCCCTTATAGATGTGTTTGTACTTGCTTCTAATCTGCCGCTAACCTCGCTTTACGCTGCTGAAATTGCAGCTGTGTTCCCCATATTGCTCTATATTTGTTGGTGGAATCGGCACAGGGGGGGGGGTGGGGGTGGGGGAAGCGGAGCGGGTGGGGGGGGGCGGGTGGCGGGGGGGTGGGTGAGGGGGGGGGTGAGTGGGGGGGGGGTCGCGGGGGGGGGGGGGGGGGGGTGGGAGGGGGTGGATGGGGAGGTGGGGTGGTGGGGGGCGGGGCGGGGGGATGGGGATGGGGGGGGGGAGTGGGGTGCTGAGCGGGTGGGGCGAGGCGGGGAGGGGGGTGAGCGGAGGGGTGGGGGGTGTGGGTGGGGTGGGGGGTGGGGTGGGGGGAGTGGTTGGTTTGTCGGGGGGGGGGGGGGGGTGGTGGGGGGGGGGCGGGCGGTTGGGGGTGGGGGGGGGGGGGGGGGGGGCGGGTAGGCTGATTGGGGGGTGGGGGGGGGGGAGTGGGGGGTGTGGCTGCGCGGGGGGGGCGTTTCTGGGGGAGTTTGTGGGCGGCGTGGGGGGGTGGGGTGGGTGGTGTGGTGGGGGTGCGGATTTCGGGGCGGGGGGTGGGGGGGCGGGGCGGTTGGTTTGGGTGGGGGGGGGTGTTTAGGGGGGCGGGTGCTCGGGTGGGGAGGGGGGTGTGAGGGTGTTCGCGTTTTGGGGTAGTTGTGGGGGGGTGTTGGTGTGTGTGTGGTTGGGTGTTGGGTGACGCTGTTTTTTGTGGGTTTTGTGTTTGGATATGGCGTTTGTCAGTCTTGTTTTTTTTCTTGTTTGTGTTTGTGGTGGTGTTGGGGGGGTGTTTTTGTGTGTTTTGTTTGAGGTGTTTGTCGTGTTTTGGTTGGTGGGGGTGTTGAGTTTGGTTGGTTGTTTTTTTTTCTTTAATTTTTTCTTTTCTCTTTTTTCTTTTTCTTTTTTTTCTTTTTTTTTTTTTTTTTTTTTCTTTTTTTTTTTTTCTTTTTTTTTTTTTTTTTTTTTTTTTTTTTTTTTTTTTTTTTTTTTTTCTTTTTTTTTTTTTTTTTTTTTTTTTTTAAACGTAACAGCTGATGGCGAGTGAGGACTGTCCCTGACAAAGTTAACTGTAGCATTTATCAGCTACAGAGTCACATGCTTTTCCTCAAAGGTCAGTGGAGGCCAGATAAGAGATAAGAGGGGAGTGAATATTGGCCATGATGGTCAGGTTGTCAACATACTGTGTATAATTTGGTTAACTTAGATATTTGCTCATGACATTTACAATCTACATCGTAATCTACTATTACAAGTGAATACCTTTGGTTTAGAATTTCTGCACTTATTTTGTGAAATAGGTTCAATAAAATTCATGTCTTTTACTTTGGGGCTTAAAATACAAAGCAATTGGAAAATAAAGCAGGCTGTATGGTTTATTTTCTTTTAGCAAACACTGCAGTAACGTAACAAGACTGCCCACTCTACCTGAACAAAAGCTGCCCTGCGTATTGCACGGATGTAATGAATTTGTTGGCCAAGAGCCCCAAATTGGAGAATTTAAATCTGCTTCAACACCACAACATTTTTAAAGAACCAAAATGAGAGCTTTTCCAGTGGAGCACTCTTTTTAATTATGTTTCACCTTAATGTTTTCAGACAGTTTGCACAGGATTTGAAGCAAAACATGACGCTAATTTCAAATAACAAATTTAATTAAATTTTTTTTTAAAGAAATTAAAAATATGAGCTGAAATATGCTGAGAAGAAGAGTACAAAGAATATTGCTGTGTGGGTTTTCTACTGCGAACAACCAATTTCAGATTGAATTAATCCACTGTAAGCATCAAACTATTCAGAGATCCATCGTTAAGGTTGGGGTAAAGTCTAACATGGTTAACATTTGCCATTTCAGCTAAATGACTCAGTCTGTGCAGGAGTACCAGAAGCTTTTTAAAGGAATTAAAGGTGCAATTTGTGAAAACGTTCTTCTTTTCTGAGATTTCTCACTTTTTCATCACCATGTAAACCCTTTACTTCCTGCTCGGTCTCTGAGTATATTCAGGCTTACTTAATACTCAGACAGAACGGCCGATCACATGGTTGTTCAAAACCAGAAAAAAAACCATCAAAGACTGATAACATCATTTAAGAGGTGCGCTGACGAATTAGTGTCTGCTGTCTGACTTCGAGTCTGCTCTGTAGTAGTTAATGCTCCCAGCCTGACAATAGGCAAAAATTAGTCTGCCAGATGGATTATTCTGGCTCTATTAGCATGACGTTTAGAAAGTGCAGAGCTAAGAATCTAATCAACGATGCCATCAAGAGGGACAGTCCGGGCCACTCTGCCGCTAACAAATGGGATTCTGGCTGTGATGAAATGAACAGTGCATTATTCTTACCAGAGCAGATGGTGCTTACAGGATGCAGTCCTCACACAGCCGTACAACGAGCTCAACAAATCATGGTACAAAACTTTATGGATTTATGCAGTAGGTTTGTTTTTCTTATTTTGATACACAGCGGTGTGAAAAAGTGTTTGCCTGCTTCCTAATTTACTATGTTTTGGATGTTTGTCAAATGTAAATGTTTCAGATCATCAAATAAATTTAAATATTAGAAAAAAAGATGACACAAGTAAACAGAAAATGTAGTTTCTAAATGAAGGTGTTTTTTATCAACTCGAAAAAATCCAAACCTACATATTCCTGTGTGGAAAAAAACGATTGCCCCATAAACCTAATAACTGGTTGGTCCACCCTCAGCAGCAGCAACTTTTACAGCGCAGTGGAGGAATTTTGGCCCACTCGTGTTTGCAGAAATGTTATAATTCAGCCACATTGGAGGGTAAATTGAATAAAGAAGCTGTTTTTTTCCCCTTAAAAACATAATTAGTGAAAATCAGTGAGGCACAGTATTATAACACACTATAACCAAAGTTAGTATCTAACAGGATACGAAGTGAAGTTTTTAGCATCTCAAAGTCTCATCTTTTTCATGTTTTACATGATTTTATGGCTGATAAATTTCTTTTAAAATACACCAAGTGGTCTTCACTGATATATAGACTCATGGGAGACTTCATTGAGTACAACTATCCAGTTGCTTGGTAATGCTAGTATCTAATCAGCCAATCACATGCCAGGCACTAAATGCATTTAAACACATAAACATGGTCAATAAAATCTGAAAGTTCAAACAGCCGATTGGGGAAGAAAGGTGACTTCAAATTTGGGACTTCAAATTTGTCAGTGGTTTGGATGGTCAGATGAGGTAATCTGAGTATTTCAGAAACTGCTGAGCTGTTGGGATTTTTCAACAAAGTTATTATTTACAGAAAATGGTCCAAAAAAGACAAAACATCTAGGAAGTGTTCTCTGGGTGAAAGTACCTTGTTGATGCCAGAGGTCAGAGAAGAATTGACCAAAAGCTTTGAGCTGATAGGAAAACAAAAGCAATTCAATCAACCAGTTGTTGCAACCAAGGTTTGCAGAAGAGCGTGTGTGAACTCACCACACGTTACACCCTGAAGCAGATGGAAAACCACACAGTCCACTAAGAGCAGGAAACTGAGGCTACAGTCAGTCTTATTTATATGGCACAAAATCACAACAGCAGATGCCGATTATTAATTCATACAGGTTCACCAGAACTATAACAATAAAAGATTGTAAAAACGTTGCCTGGTCAGATGAGTTTCAATTTCTGCCATCACATTCAGATGGTAGGGTCAGAATTTGCTCTAAACAGCATGAATGCAGGGATCCATGCTGCCTTGTAGCAACAGCTCAGGCTGGTTTGGGTGGTGTAATGCCGTGGGATATATTTTGCTGGTATACTTCGGACCCCTTTCTACCAACTGAGAACCACAGCCTGCCTGAGTATTGATGCTGACCGTGTCACTCCCTTTATATCCACAGTGTGCCCACCCTCTGTTGGCTACTTCCAGCAGGATAACTTTCTACTGTGATGGAGGCAGTGTGACAATTCGGTGTTATTTGGGGTTTGGTCATTTTGCCCAAAGACACTTTAAAGACAAGCCGAGTGGAGCGGAGATGGTCTGTGATCCAAAAAATTAGTCGTCTTCATCTCAATTATGCGAAGCAGCAGCTGGGAAGGCAGTCACGTCCATGTCAGCACACAGATCTAATCAACCATGGGATCCCAATTCTGACATAAAGTTTGTTGTGGAAATCAAAAATAAATCGAGTTGGACACAAGCAGGCTGTCGTTATGAGTTTTATTTACCTCAGCAAAGGGTCAAACAACAGTACATACAAGACGACAGCAGTAAGCCTAAAATATTTACAGAGACAAGTTATCTTCTGTGGTCACAGAAAACAATTGGAACAATTTTTGTAAAGGAAGGCTTTTATACACACATTTACAGTTACAGGGTGGCACGTCACAATAACCAGGTCTTAAAAAGAACAACTAACTATTCATGTCAGGATTAATATTAATAATTTAACCTCAGCAGGTACAATTTTTAACTTTGTGTAAACAAAAACAACCCCTCCTGCCTAAGCTGTGTTTTCAGTGCTATTTTGGATGCTAGCAGGGTGCAATGGAGAAAAGTGATGTCCAAGCCACAGAGGCGTCTGTGGATTTGGAGGACTTTCCAGCTCCGCTAAATCCCCTGAAGTGGACATCAGTGTGCTGGACGACAATAATGATCCCTAGGCAATGCAACAGGAATCAGCTGAGTTGAAGAACTGTCCAGCCAGCTCCAGCCGTTGTTGAGCTAGATGATGGTCTGAAGGGGAAAGAAAAGTCTTGGTTGTGATCAAACCACTAAGTAGTTTTAGCCAAAATGACACACTCATGGATATAATGAGGATTCATTGGGATTTAAATATTTTTTTATCTTCATTTCATTGATTCCCAACTCACTGTTTTGGTCCTGGGGAGGCCCAACAAGGTGTGTTGTCAGTGCTACACCCATACCAACTTCGGCTGTTTCATAAGTTGCATGTTGAAATGTCATTGAGCTTCTAAGTACTAAGGTGTGTGCATGATGGGTAAAAAGCACTAAAGGCATGAATGTGTGTGTCAATGGGCGAATGTGGGCTGCACTCTGAATGCTTTCAGAGAAAAGCACTGCACAAGTCAGTCCATTTACCTTTTATCTCTGACTAGAGGACGCTAACAAGCTTTTAATCTACACCCTGATATCGATAAATTGCAGGTAGTTGAGACAGTGTGAGAACAGGCCTTGTAAGTTTCAGCATTGTTTAAGTCTTGAAATGTGAAACTGTAGATATCTGGTGGCAAAGCCAACATTAACACCAGCATCTCGGTTTCATCAGAGTTTACATTTAGTCCGCAGTACCTTTTTCAACGGGAAAATCACTAAATTATAAATGAGGAACAATTTGAAAGGCCAACATATGGAGATATAAATGAATTTAATGTGTATTTTTGTGTCTCACTGCAAACAATCCAATGAAATGTGAGCAGATACACCTCAGAGAATGCCGAGTTTTCGTGGTTACTTTCCAGTGCAAAATTCCCCCTGGTTTCTAATGGCCGCCCCACGCCACCGACTCTGTCACTACTGATTGCTTGCATTTGTAATTATGCCTTGTTTACTTCTATCACTCCCTTTAGCTGTGGCAAGACGCTTATGTAACACAGCGTACGATGCACGATCATCTGCACTGCTGTCTCCCTGAGAGAAATCAATTTAGCCCAATAGTTCTCATCTGGCCTTTTCTATTCTGCACTCGCGTTGCTTTCTTCTCTTTCTGCTGTGTGTTCTCTCTGTTTCCTGCTTGTATGGGCAAACAGTGGGAGTCCTTTCATGATTACTAATATGTTTGGCACATAGTGGCCTGAGTTTGAAGCTTATTCTTTATGAAATATGGCACTCAAAGACAAAATATACTAAAGTGGCTGGAGAGAGTTTTGGGGTTTGGGGTATTTTGCACAGTATTTGAGGATTTCAGTGCATTTGAGAGTCTTTGTTCGTGCAAAGTATTGCAAAATGAACACAATCCTCTCAAACGATTGGAGAGGAAAAGAATTACATGTCAAATTTGGAAAAGGGCACGGTCAAATTCCTGTCAGCATACTTCCACTGTATGTCTCACATGCACAAATTTGGTATGCATGCAACCTGATCGTGTCCTCCCATCCTGCTGCACTTCACTGCACAAGGGGGTCAGGAAATCTATTAACCTTTCAGGCAGCAGGAGAACTACCCAGCTAGCCAGGAGGGGAGCAAATGCATCTGTATTTAAAGGTTAGGGGAGATGTGGAGTAATGAAGCACAGGCAAAGAAGAGTGAAAGGAGGGGTTGGGTGGATTTGATATCTAGGAACATGACTACACAAGTCACTGCTCAGGTTCACTGAAGTATCTGTATGTATTCTCAGCAGGCACGCTCGAAGCTGTTTATTTCAGCTCTAGTGGAAAAGAAGCGTTCTCCAGTGCTTTGTGCTTTCACCTTCACATTTAGCTCTAGTAACATTTTTCAGAAATTAAAGCTGAACATTAGAGCGTCTGAGTGCAAAAAAAGACAAAACGGCATTTAGGGGTGAGATAAAAGCTTTGGTATATTTCTCCAGTCTAAAGAAATCAAAGGTTAACATGAATAAAATTGCACTTAAGGGTTGAGTTGCTGCAACTGTGCCTTTCAGCATTTCTTCACTTTTTTGAAATACAATTAGAATCCCAAAATAAAATAAAAAACCCCAAAAACAAATAGTAATTCTTTCTTTCTTTCTTTCTTTTTTAAGCTAAATTAAGATCTTTTAGAGGAAACTGGCAGTGACATGACATCAAACACCAAGGACAACCTGTGGCCATCATGTAAATATTTTGATAATGTTAGAAGTGATTAACACTTCACCTACTGGTTAATTTTCTAGGAGGAAAAAAAAAAATCGAAATTTCTGATTTCTGACACAATTTGCTGCAGCAGCTGAGGACATTTGGACCGGCTAAAAAAAAAAGCTCCAGTTCAATTGGTGGGACTTCTTTTGAAAGCATGACATGACATTTTTTGGTTTGAGCTGGTTAAATAAGCATCTGTGTGTCTTGTAATGCACTTATTTAAAAAAAGAAAAAAAGACATTGGGGAGCTTCTTGCCTATTACTTGGCAGTATTTATTTTTCTTTCAGCTGCTCCCTTTAGGGGTCATCACAGTGGATCATCTGCCTCCATCTCACCCTATCCCTGGGCATCCCTTTCTGTAACTCCAACCCTCTGCATGTCCTCCTTTACTACATCCACTTTCTCTGTGGTATTTCTCTTTTCCGCCAGCCTGGCAGCTCCATGTTAAACACCACTTATCAAATATTTCCACTATTCCTGACAGTATCTGACATTTAAAATAATCACTACAGTGCCATTTTTATGTATTGCCAATGTAGTTACCAGTGAAAATACATTTTTTCTGTTATGAAATGGATTTTTATATATGTGGTGTGATGGATTGTCTAGAAAAAAAAGTCCAAATGTATTCTTTTTACATCTTTTTTTAAAAAACTTTTATGTTTCCTGCAATGTGAAAACCTCTAGACAAACAAGTAAAAAATCTATACATGTGTTTTTGTTTTTCTGATTCTTTTTGTAACTTGAAAATGAAAATGTCAAACTGTGTCCATTCTTGTGGTTTAAATATTAATTTGTAACATGTTTGTAAATAATTAAACTTCTGATAAAAACTCCACCAGGTTTACGAGAAACCATCAGTTGATCACAGTCCACATGGCCTCATCACCACAGACTATCCTGAGTTTTCCCCAGATGAGAATTTGGGTTAAAATGTTGTGTTGTTTAGATACAGTTTATGCATAAGGAACTGATTGATAAAATACACTATGTTCCGACATAGTTTTAAGAGAAAAGACAGTGAAGTTGAAATGAAAATGTCTCTCTCTCTCTCTCTCTCTCTCTCTCTCTCTCTGACTGTTTTTTTTAAGTACTGCATTACATTCATTGAGTTTGAATGGGTTTTTTTTTTTTTTTCAACACGCTGCAATAGTGGCATTCCATCAGGGCAAGAAAGGCAAGTAGTCCATGTTTAGAGTAATATAAAACAGACTCAATTGAAAAATCCATTCATCCATGGTCTTCTGGTTATCTAATTCAGGGTGGCAGAGAGGCTGGTGATTAATTGAGCTGCCATAGGGTGAGACGTGGGGTGCACCCCGGACAGGTCTCCAGACTGAAAGTGTACCAATTAAAGGGCTTTCATCCCTTTGATATGTTTCATGTCAAATAGTGTTATATTAAAAAGCATTTTACCCGTTTGCGTCCATCCTTTAAAGTACTGCCATCTTGTGGCCCTAGTTGGCTAGTTTTTCTGGAAGCGGGATTAACTCTGCTTGACTTAATGGAGTCAGTCTTTTGAGGGTGTGCCCATGTCCCATTAACAAATGCTGCGGCTTTTTCTGGTTGTTTGTGCATGTGGTTTGTGGATAAAACTCTTTCATGGGAAACGGATTGGAGACCAACATGCTAGGCAAGCTGCCGCTGGCTGTGCTTTCACTGCTCTGAGATCAGTAGACTGTTTTGGAACTCAGAGACTCTCAGACCCATGGCTATTGTCAATCCATTCATCATGCTGTGTATATATATATATATATATATATTTAATATTGTAACCCCTATAGCATTTTTCATGGTGCTTATACACTTACTTACTCGCTTAGGTAGTTATTGCATTAATGCATCAAACGTGAATTAATTTGCAGGTTTGACTGCATGAATCAGGTAAAATCTGCTTTCATATCCTACATAATGTATATAAATCTTTAAACCCTGAAATTTGAAACAGGAGCAAATGTAAAATTTTGCAGTTTCTCTCTTCAATTTTGTCCTGATTACCATCAGCCAAAGGACAGCTGGTGCATACACGATAAAGCAATAGCTCTTGAGTTATACTCAGTTAATTGGCAGAACTACAGCTGTTTATCATATGCACAACAGCGTGCAACATATAATTTGCATATAAGACGAAAATAAAATATACGTTGACACTTGCAGGTACACAACCGACAACAGCTAATAGAACCTGCAAGTGTGATCCACCTGTCCTGCCAAAATTACAGCGAGCAACTGAAAACAAATCATCAGTTCAGGACAAACAATGTAAAGCTACTCTAACATGTCAGAGTGTAAACAAACAAATGCTCCACTGTAATGTGACATAGAAGGCTTCTCTCAATATTCACAAAAGAAAATGAAAGACTATTAGAACATAAAAAGACAAATACACACACACACACACACACACACACACAGCGCCCTTTCCCTTTGACACCGCAGCCAGAATAGCAGTGGGCTAATCCACCTGTGTGTGGAAGCAGAGTAACACAACAGCGTAATTAAATTTATCAGAGTCATTATAAGGAAATGAAAACAGGAACTGGAGAAGACAGGTGCCAATTTTTAGATTTAGTTGCCTCTTGCAGATGGCAGAACTTCTGTAAATTTGAGTTTGTTAACACAAGTTGCTTCAAAATAAGAAAAATAAAAAATAACAACTAAAGGAAAGGAAAATTTTATATAGTGTGCTGTCCATTTAAGTAGGAAGAAGGTTATTTCTGAATCCAACTGTGGAGGTCAGAAAGCAAAGGCAGAGTCATTTTGAATGGTTAATGAATGAAGTACATGCCTTGATCTTAAGTGGATCCCATGCCCAGGGACATATTCAAACAGTTAATGAGGTAGTTAATGGATATCTCAAGCAAACTGGGGTCCAAATAGCAATTATATGTCCTCATATGTCTTTTTAAAGGCATGTAAACCTACACGCATTACCCAGGGGATGGTGGAGAAAACATTAGAAAGACCATTTTGAATCCATCATTTTATTAATACCACTCAGAAATGCCTGAGAGGTTTTGAGCAGAGCACTTTTCATTCAAATTCAAAGGAAGCATTCAGATGGAGTGACAGCTGTATTCATGCTCAGTCAGACAGAATGATCAGAGCTCAAACACTTGAGCTGAAGACAAACCCTTTTGCTTTCCAAGTCAATTTAATATTTGACTTGAGGAGAATGGCACGAGAGATACAACAATCCCAGAATGCATAAAATGCAATTTGAAAAAAATGCAGATTACTGCTTAGTTAATTAAAAAGGCTGACTTAATAGAAATAATTGCAAGATGAATACAAAATTAATAATCAGCCAATCAATCCAACTGTCAGTAGACTTAATTACTTTGCTCCATCCACTGCAGTGGAGTTTGGAGTGTTTTGTTCAGACTGCCTCTTTTCACCCACATGTATTACTACTGTAACAGAAAATCTTCCAAATGCTCATCTCTACGGGAGGCTCAGAGGAGCCATGACTGTCATTAATCCATTAACAAACACCCAGAAAGCTGCCAAATGGATTTCTTTTATGTTCGCAGTTAGAATATCCTTTTAATAAAGTACAATCTGTCATGATGTTCTAAGAGAAAAATAAAGATGCATAACGAGACTCTTTGCTCATGTAAAAGGGTTGCAAGGGGCCGACGTGGCACTGCGAGTGGAGCTACTGCTTCCACCACCTCCTGCTCTGCTGGAGGATACCGAAGCGTAAGTAAGCCAGCTAAGAGGCATCATCTCTGGAGGTTCCCCTTGGCCTGCCCTGGGGTCTTGCTCTGGTTTCACATAGCCAAAACGTGTAGGTGCTATCCAACAGATGCCTGTACCATCTCTAATGCTTGACATTAGCTGTTAGAGATACTCTAAGAAATTTTATTGAACTCTTAAAAGGTGATCACACTTAAAGTTTGTTGGCTGAAGTGAAATATCAAAGCCTGCAATTTGCACTGATAACAGAGGTGGCCAAGATCTTAATGCATCTTTCTTTTTCATCTGCATCTTTTTATTTCGAGTATGAAATTACATATGTGAAAGCCAGATTACTATGATTTACTTGCTGTTGCACAGGATGTGACAAACTGAATGGAACTGAGGTGTAAGTCAAGTCAATTCAGTTTACACGACAGCGTTTTTACCATAGGTCAAAGAATCTACAATGTTATACAAAATCCAAATAAGGCAAGCATTCTCATGGTGAGACTGGGGAAGAACCACTCTTGACTGTCAATACTTATTTTTTATCAAAAATAAAGGTTTAAAGGCTCATCCTAAAAGTAAAGATGGGGTTTATCTCCTAAACGTAAACTAAGAGCTGGCCCTACTGTGGGAGCATCTAGTTGAGTTCAAAATAAGTGCCAAGTCGAAAGATGAGTTTACACATGTTTAGGGACTACGCTGGGATGTTAACTGCTATGATCCCATCACAAGAAGACCACTAGTTGTTGGCATGTTACCGCCAACAAGCATGAGTGTTGTAAAGAAAAGCAAAAGAAGAAAACACAAAGTGGTAAACAGTGGAAAGGCCTTTGTCTTTTCAGTTTATTATTGCAAACTACCCTCAGTTTTAGATGTATGGACAGTCTCCAGTCTCCCAAAACCTGAGAAGATTAAAACACACACACACACACACACACGCACGCGCAAGAACCTGTTTCTCTGACAGCGCTGGTGCTTTTTGTTTCCATCTTGGCTATTTCTGTTTCCTCAAACTGCCTCCTAAAAGTGTGAAAGTGAAATAAAGAGCCTGACAGCCCAAATTGGTGGCTTTTACATCCCTGCCCAAACCATTCCCCCAAACCATTCCCCCAGGTCTGATGATCCAGTCCGATAAAGGGAAGCTAGACCAAGACGAAAGTTGTGTTTCTGTTAGCTGTGATTACACAACACTGTTATCCCTTCCTCCTGCTTTTGCTCTTTGTTCCAGGTGATGTGCTGATGAGCTGCTTCTCCCTATAGGCACACTATCTGTTTGGCTAACACATACAGATGGTGCAGACAGTGAGATAGCATCATTGCCTCCCTGCAAGAGAGCCAAGCCAGAGGCAAGACAGGGTGTCAGTTTGATCTACTATGCCCTTTGTCATGCTGTTTCACAGACTCTTGGTTTTCTGAAGACAGGAAGAATCAACAGGTGATGCTAAAATATATGGAGCATGAGGATATTCATTTTCTACCCAAAGCAAATTCTAATTAGCATCATGTAAAGGGGGTTTGCAAATTTAAAAAATCCCATTTTAGTACTGCTTGCTTTTAAAATATGATTTTTTTTTATCCTTAACTGAGCAGAAGGATATCATTTATCTTTCTTTTTATTGTTTTATGCCAATTTTCTCAAACATTCCCCTATTAATGGCCTACCACCATGATCTAAGTTCATAAAATCTTGATATTTTCCTCTGAGTTGCCTTCAGTTATCACCATTTGCTTAAAGTAATGAGCTCTGCGTCTCGCTTATCAGACTGCAGCATGCACTGCCTTACTGCTGGAGGTTGCTTGAGGTTAGGAAATGTCCCAATCTCTATTTTTGGTTTTGAAAACTATTTAAATCAATCATGCTGCTGTGGTGGAAGAACGACCAAGATTTCTTTTGTTATTTTGCTAGAATGAAGACTGAGTTTGCTGCAGTAGAAACAGGCGTTACTCTCACCTTTTCCAGGCTTTACAAAAGAGGTTATGTAATATCTAGAGGCGGAAGAAACATAATAATTCACCTTGCAACAGGATGTTAACACATTGCACAAAATATAAAAATCCTTTGTGTATTATCACAGGGTCAAATTAAATTAAAGATCACATAAGAGTCTCCATCATCCTCCCAATTAAGACAGCCTGCCCTATTAGCCGATATCACAACCAACAGTTATGTTTACGGCATCTTTCTGCAACAGTGGGGATAACTGCATCAAAATGCATGCTGGTATATTTAGATTAAACCAGTGTTGGTACCAGAGATGGGAGCTTTCTGAGATGTGATTTCAATGGTGTGTACTAGTACACTAAATAGCACATTTTCTAAAACCTCCCATTTGTTGTTTCAAGAATACTTACAGATAATATCAGACATTTATACGCAGAACAATCCGCGCATGAATGCATGCTGGAATGTTTATAATGATAACAATAAAACAACATTTAGAGATTAAAAAGTTTTTATATTTCAAAATAAAATGTTTCAGAGCTTGTGTAGTTGCTATTAGGTGGCCCTTTCTAGTAAAAGGTTCAGAACTGCTTTAATTTTTATGGCACAGATTCAAAAAGGTGCTGAAACATTCCTCATTGTCACGGTCTGCGGAGGCAGACCGTGCGGAAATGTGTGTGGTGGACCCAGGTGCGAACACAAGCGAAGATACAGGAGTGGATTAAACAAAAGCGAGCCTTTTATTATGGCTGATGAAAGGAACAAAACAGAGTGAGGGCAGCATAAGAGTAGTAGCTCAACAGAAACCTAAACTGGACAAACTATGGAAAGGCTATGGCTGGCGATACGGCACACAGGGGGTGGGAACACAGACGACACGACGCAGACTACATGAAACACAGAGACTAAATACACATGAGGGATGATCAGGGGAAGTGGTCACACATGGGAGCACAGCTGACACACATGAACCATAACGATAGGACAGGAGAGGTGAAACTGAATACACTGACATTGAATACAGACTTTCAAAGTAAAACAGGAAACATGGAGATTAGACATGACATGAACTAAACATAACCACGCAGACGTGACACATGAACCAGGGAGACTTAGTACAGGGGGAGATGACATAAACAACTAAGGAACAAGCAATCTAGAAATTAACTAGGTGCACTAAGCTAAGGCACAACAGAAATACAAAAGATACATAAACTCAAACACTGGGTCGCTTGACCCAGGACCATGACACTCATGGATGTTGATGTGACAGCATCACACAGTTGTCGCAGATTTGTTGGCTGCACAATGATGCAAATCTTCTGCTTCCAAAGCTGAGCTGTTGGACTGATATCTGGTGCAGAGAAAGGGCGTTTTCCAAATTCTCACTCAAGCCTCTTCAAACCAGACCACCATTTTCCATATTGCTTTTGATCAGCTCATGTGAAATGCAAGTTTCTTAGTTACTTTTTTATTGTGGTCTTCTGCTGCTGTAGCCCATTTGCTTTGAGGTTCAAAGTGCTGTGAGGTCAGAGATGTTATTCTGCATACCTTGACTGTAAGAAGTGATTAGCTAAGTTACTGTTGCCTTCCTATCTGTTCGAAGCACTGACTTCTGGCATCAATGGCAATGTCTGCATGCATAAATGCATTGAGTTGCTGTGGTACAAATAATATTTCGAATACAACTTCTAATAATCATCTTGACTTGTCATCAAATGCAATCTGTTAACAAACTGATAAGCTGTGATGGCGAGTGCAGCAGCACTGAAAAAAGTTATCAAATATTTTTGCTTTAAAATCATGAGAACATGAATAGAAAAATATATATATTTTTTTTATAATCTTCCTGTAGCAGGAAAAAAACAGAAGGATTTATGGGGTCTTTCTGAGTGAAAAGATATATGTGTCCATCACAGTAGGTGCTGTACTTTGCGCCACAGGTGTTATGTAATACAGCACCTATCCACTCTTATGTAACCGCAATCTTAGCCTTTCATTTTATTAATACCCACCCAGCCAGTGTCATGCCTGAATATCTCCTTTAATAACCTTGGGAGTGGGGAAAGAATTGATGCTGAACAACAGGATTCCTTCAAAGGTGGCATTGTGGCTCTATTTTGTGAGTTGGTGAGGGTTTAAGGATAGGTCACCCCATTTTTTTCTGTCAGCAGCTGTCAATGTAGATAGACAATAAAGTGGAAGTAGCTTGATAGCACACATTCTCCAGCCCTGTCTGCGTGTGTGTGCTGTTGATTTCTGTCAATTGCACCTCAGGATTCTAATAAAGTCATACAGGCCTTGTGACTTTATTGAGGATTATGTGTTCCTGTCTCGTCTGCTCTCCTCTTATGAGATTTATCCCCAGCTATTCAGGGGAAGGGGCACATGTTATAGCATTTAACAAATGAAGATGTTGTCATCATTTCTCAGTTTTTTCTTTTTTTCTTTTTTTATTGAGGATTATTTGAAGAAGCAATTTCTGTTCTGAAATGTCTGTCGTCTGAGCCACATGATTGGAAAAGGATTTCTGTCTCATTCATTACATTTTCAATTCAACATGTTTCTTCTGTCTAGCAATACTGAAACTCTGCCACTGATCATTTATTGTTATTACTAATAATGGTGAATTTTGATTCAAACATCTAGAAGGTGCTTTACAAGAAAACGAAACACATTAAAGCTGACTAAAGGACTAAAGGCTAAAACACAGAATGAGCAAGAGACAGAGTCAGCAGCTTTCATTTACGCCACCAATATTTAGAAACTGTGTGTCTCTATTGAATTTGTGCATGAATGGGGACTTTGGAGCAAAGGATCGATGCACCCGATGATTTCGTGGACTGGAATGAGACATCGGGCAATAAAGGTTCTTAAATAACTTCTGGCAAGACCTCTTAAGGCTTTGTGTGAAAATAATCTGGTAAGTCAATAAGTCAATTTAGAAGGCAGAGGATAATCAGTTTGAATAAAGATCAATTAGGGATCAATGTCAGGAGGAAGGATTCTCAACCCCAGTCAAAATCCATGAATACCAAACTCACATTAGTTCTTAAGCCACATACAGCTACATTTGATCACGTCTGGGGCCAAACTAAGCATCATAAAGACCTCAGTTTTTCTCCCCATACTTCAGTGGAAGGAGGTACAATTACCTTCTGACATAAAGCAAATTTAATCAACCATTAATTTCCAAAGTAGGTATTGAGTGGCATAAAATGTTTCAAGAGAAATACCCTAATTTTCAGTCAGTCTACTGTCAACGTGGAGAAGCTCATCCAGCACAGCTCCCCACCACGCCAGGCCATAATGTCAGTTTGTGCACTCGTGGGATGATCCATTCTCGAAAACTTGCAGCCAAAGATTGGAAATAAATGTTTAATGTAGCATCAAAAAAATTGTTAAAAAAAATTATTTTCTTTTTTTTAAAAAAAAAAACAAAGACAATGAGCAAAACAAATTTTAAATGAACAATATGCTGTGATCAATTGAAGCTGAATCTAGCGACTGAGACCATAAACCCATCAGAACAGTGTTTCCTCAGGTCATATATGAACGGAGGTGATGACACAAGAAGAGTCGCTCCCTAGAGGTCATTAAAAAGAAGGCGAGTGCTGATGTTTCAACGGGCTGGGCTGAACCCACTAGTGGACCAATTCTGGCCCCTCGGCTGTACGTTTGACACCCTCCTTTAAATATTTCGAACATTGACGCAGGATCGAATCATTGATTTCGCTCGCTTGTCTAAACTGAAGTTTTGACCTGAAAGGGCATTGGGATAGATAATGCTGACTTATTCATTGGTACACCAAACAAAGATAGTTGCACTGGTTTAATCTGTTATCAATATTTCTCTCTAGTCTGTCTTTAGCAGCTGGAAATTTTGAACATCAATTTATGGATTGGACAAACTACTGTCACTTTTCCCATGTTAGCATGCCAGCGCTATGTTCCCTTGACCGATCCTGTTGAGCTGGCAGGCACATTCTGCTCTATCCACCAGCACCTCAGCCCCACCACAAGAGATTAACACTGCGGTTTGCTCTAAATTGTGTTTAATTATAGCTCTGTGAGAAGTGGGGAGAGTCTCTCCGGTCCAGCCCGGTATCTATTGAACATCCAGGTAGCCATGACAACAGCTCAATCACAGACAAACACCAATGTATTGAGGATGTCTACACTGACATAATCTCTGCACAGTGTGGTGGAAATGCTTAAGCGCGTGGTTTCCCTCAACAAATATAAGAATATACAAGTACGAGTCACTCTCACAAAGAAGAAACCGAGAATAGCAGGAGACAAGCGCAACACCTGCTGCTATTATTGTCCCAATAAACATCCTAAATTAATTATTCATGTTACACAACATTCAAATGAGGATCTTGTAATATTTGGAGACTGCCAAGAGAGCAAGAGTAGCGGTAGGTGAATTGAAAATGAAGCCACAGGGGGGAAAAAACTGAATTATACAGTAGCACGTTTCATTCTCATATCCTAGTACGAGTGAAAGTATTCCCTCTCCCAAGATTAGTTAATCTGAAAGAGAATTCATTTGATGGAAGGTGCACACTGTGGGAGGGAAGAGCAGGTGTTGTGTCATTAGTCAGAGATGGTCATTAAAGAGTATCCGGTGTTAAAGTAAAGTAAGTCTTTGGATTCATTTAATATGAGAAAGAAAAAGGGGAATAATCTACCTTCCCCCTACCTGGTGTCTGGGGAAGAGGCTTGTTGGTGAACACTTGGTGGCTGGGGCTTTACTCGTGGGGTCAAGCCTGGGTCTGTGGAGGTTGTGGAGCTGCAGTCAAAGCCTTGATTGAGAGCTGGAGGAGATAATGGCTAAGTATACTTGGGATCACCACAATGCACAAATGTGATCTGACTTTGTAGTAAGGCTGGAGTAAGGCTGCAGTGTGGATACTCGCAGCCCCGTGGTCAACCTACACTTAATGATAGGATAATGAGGAACAGCTGTTTATTCATACACCAGGACACCAGATTGGGGGGTGATGAGAGAGCTAAATGCAAAGTTTTTGATTTTCTGCTCTCTGCATTCATATTATAGCTTATTACCACAAAATGTGAGGTGATACCAAAAAAATTGGACTAAACAGTGGTGTCTGGGCTCACTCTCATTAATACCCATTTGCAGGCATGGATGTGGACAGCTGTAAACATTACAGATGAACAGTCATTCCAATTATACT
The DNA here is from genome assembly GCF_900408965.1 of Simochromis diagramma. NCBI lineage: Eukaryota > Metazoa > Chordata > Actinopteri > Cichliformes > Cichlidae > Simochromis > Simochromis diagramma. The sequence continues at coordinate 14,798,459 of NW_024386908.1, forward strand.
TTTTCCCCAATCTGCACGAAGTTTGCCTAAAGGAAGCATATACAGCGCTCAAAACAATTAACTTGTGATGATGAAATTTATGCTTGACCAAAGCACACCTGCAGAGTAGTAATGCCCTTGGTAAAATGTGTGGGGAATGTCCTAACAGGACACCCTCTCCTTACACTCCATCCCCTGCAACCCTGACAATGGAAATCATAAATGTAGTAATGCAACAAGCAGAAGTACGACAATTAGACCTCTTTGTGTCAGTAGTCTAAATGAAACACACCTGAAGAGCCACTGCAAACCTCAGCTCACCCTTGCCAATGCCATCTCCACTGCAGTGCTTTTAATCAGAGAGATATGACCACAGACAGCGCATTGATTATCGTGATTACATTGTCCTGAGGTCAGACTTGGGTGAATGTACAGTAAGGCGGAAAATCAGTCTGAACTGAAGAAGACAAACATGAAGTGTGATATTTTATGGATGCAATCAGCTTGTAGCGCGTTTGACCTGAACACACATATGAGGAAATAAAAGATGATGGGAAAAAAACCCTCTACTTTCCATAAAAGGAGACATAAAATATACAACCCCATAAAAATACAGCAATCTATTACCATTTAGTGACTCTGAATACGCACATTATATCCACATAACCATGAAAATGTTTTGCATCTGATATCTCTCCAGGACGCAGGTTAGAAAAATCCCAGTTCAGAAACTGTCTGTAAAAATATTCATCACATCTATACACATTTTTCTCATTTGGCATCTCTAAGAAACAACCTTGTTTACATGCTTTGCAATTTAGAAGAATGCATCGCCTTAATTGATATGTCTGCTAGGAGTCAGTGGGATGTTTCTGCCTAGTCCATCACCCCGCCCCGCACACAAACGCACACACAACCTCTCCTCCCAATAAAATGTTTAAACAGCACCATACTCCAACAAGTCATAAAATTAAATGAAAAAAGAATTTTCCAAATTTGTTCATGCCCTCTAGAATGATATACAGAAGGATTTTTGGTTAAACACTCGTATCAGGAGGACATCATAGTTTCCTGTTACAGATTACTTTTGATAAATGTTTTGGGACTTTAATATGTGATTATAGGATCGTTGTTTGGTTTGATTTATCTCAAAAGACTGCCAGGTTAGTTAAAGAGAATTTAACAACTAGCTTAGCAGAAACAACTTTTTGCTATGCAAATATGCTCTCATCATGCACTTTATTAGGTTTTGTGTCTTTCTGGTTTTGGGCTGGACACATTTTACCTGCTGAACTTCTTTAATTTATAAACTTTAGCCTGAGTTTCCTGTTCACAGCTGACAGGTCTGGTCTTCTGCTGCTGTAGCCCACCTGCTTCGAGGTTCAGCGTGTTATATGCATTCAGAGATGCTCTTCTGCAAGTGTTTATATGAGTAACTGTTACATTCCTATCAGCTTGATTTACATGTGATTGGCTGATTAGTTATTTACATTTTTTTATGAGAAGCTGAACAGGTGTACCTAAAAATTGACAAGCAAGTGTGTAAATAAGCAATAGTGTCCTTTGTAGAGAATTAACTCACACTGCCTGAGTGTTGTTTTCAAAGCGCCTCTTCTCTGTGGTTTAGTTGTGCATGCATGTTAGTACATGTGAGTATCTCCCTTTGAAACTGCTGGCCCTCCTCAAAAGAGTGACCTCCTGCAGCGCAGACACTTCTGTTGTTCAGCCCCCAAAACCAAATGTTATTTACTGAATGACGTCAACTCATTTCAGATTGGTGTGAGAGCTTCTGCTGCAGCTTTGCTTTCTTTTCTGTTTCACCATGTATGTGTTTGTATGTGACTCCTCTCTTCTACAGTTTAACAGTGCTGCAGACACAAAGAGCGCAGAGGAGGACAGAAACATCAAGCCAGGTTCACTTGGTACTTTAGTTGATGCCAGGATGACCTTACTAGAAGTATAATAAACCCTTGTAATGTCCTCTGGATTCCCATGCACTTGTTTGCCATACATCTGGGGTCATTTTTGACAAAGGACAAAAGGACAAAACCGAATGTCTGAAATTCATCCTAAAAAAAAGAGCATTAAAAAAAAACCCCACACCAACCTCTCATTACAAACAGAAAAGTAACATTACACTATTCAATAGATTTGACAATGCTAGCATCTGCTAATGGTTGTGGCGGTTTTTGTTTATTTTGCTTTATTTAGCCATAAATGAAGTACAATGCTGTTGCTATAAGACATATGGATATGGACATTGTGCTGCTTTGCAGTTCGAGATGACTTGAACACTTTAACACAAGCATAGATCTTTTTGTGGCCCTTGGTGAAACAGTTCATGCTATTGCTTTTCTTCCTCAAAATATTATCCTTAATATTCCTCGAATATTAAGGATACTTAATAAATATTTCCCATATTCATGGAAATACTTAAGTATTTTTTATATGTTTGCACCAGCAAAATATAAAAAAGCACCAGGTGATTCCCAAAGAGCTGAAAACTCTGGAAAACTCAGCATGGTGTGCAGTGGCTCCCCAGAACCCAAATCTCAACATTATTGAAGCAGTGTGAGAACAAAAGGCAGCCAACATCCAAAGAAGAGCTTTGAATGTCCTGCTGGAGCCTGGAAAAATATTCCTGAAGACCACTTAAAGAAATGAATGAGAGCTTAGACTGCATTAAAGGATAAAGGCAGTCATGCCAAATACTTTCAAGCTTGTTAGAATTGTAAAACCTCTGTTTTGTCTTTTACTGTGTATTTTCTTTTTGTGTTTGCACATTTCAATAAATCACTGCACCTCTCTTTTTCCTAAATAAATATAAAGAAATGAGGGGCGTCCCAAGACTTTGGCACAGTACTGTATTTATGGTAGCATAACTTTTTTCATCAACTCTTTTAAATATTTGTCCACTCCAACTGTCTCTTGTCAGCTTGTCACACAACACATATGTACAGAGGTGGAGGAAAAAACAGCAGCACTTTGGAGCAGCATAAAGACTTTAGCTTTGTTGCTGATCACCTTGTCAGACGCATTAAAGACGAGAGGTTTGGCATGATGGTGGTGAATGCACTAAAAAGTGACCCAAACAGTGCTCACCAACTGGTCCAGATGGGCGTAGACACGATTGAGCAGGTATATGATGGCGTCCTAACTTATAGTAAGTTGGTAAGCAAACTGAAGGGGATCTTAATGTGGTCTGACTATAGGTCAGAGCTGGTCACGGATGAGTCGTCCAGGGTTTTCATGATGTGGGAAGTCAATGCCACAGGTCTGTAATCCTACGTGTGTCTTCCTAGTTTCTGCCTTCTGAGAGCTGCCCTTGCAGTGTAAATATCAAATATCTTTCCATAACTCCAAAACCCAATTTAAAGAGCTGAACACAGACAATTATACAATGGTTTCTGTCTGGTTTGATGTGAAGGGAAGAAATTGTACTTTAAACTTAAAAAATCAGACTATTTGTCAATACAAAAAAGGGGGACTACATCAAATAAAGAGCTCATCGGTGCCAAATCTTCTGTGTAGCTCTTTAACGACTGAATATGAGGTAATTAACGACCGCGCTGTGAAATAAAGTTACTGGTTTGGATCAAAACCACCAGGATGTAAGATATGTGCTCTTTTATGAGGGGAAACAATCATCTCAAAGCTATACTCATCATGAAGTCTGATTTACAGGCCTGGTGGAGTGGAAACTCATTTGTTAAAAAAAAAAAAATCTTCTATCCTTTTTTGAGAGAGCTTTTGAAGTACCAAATGCAGCAAATTACTCGTTTGAATCCAAAGATTACCCTTCTAACTTCTAGCCGAACACCTAGCATTAAAACTTTACCAACCATTACACTTCTTTTGTACGGCACCCTCCCCAAAAGTGCCCTTCTGTTTTGTAGCGGTTGTGCAAGAGGAATGAAAAGTCCTAATTTCGATAAGCTTGCCTTGTCCAGTAATGAGTATAATTGGAGCCATGAATCCGAATGACCCTGGTGGCCCAAGCTTCACTGCTAATGTGAATTAATTGTGACTGTAGTGAGCAGCCTCTGGTTAAGATAATGACTTCACCTGAGGGGTCCTGAGTGGCAGCGAGGCAGAGGTAATTGTTCCGAACATCCCAGTGAGGCGCTCTCTGCGTGATCAGTCACCGCTTACCGGGTGCGTCGGTGCTGAGAGGGTGTGTGCACAGAGGGGAAGCTAGTGGGAGACTGACTCCTTATTGCTCTGGTTTGTCATGATAGAGATGCTATAAGGTTTAGGTCAGATTGCTACCCTGGTGAAGTTTCCACCACGTGGAGCTTTCCATCTCTCTCTTTCTAAAAAATGGATCAACTATAAAACTGTAAATGCGCCCCAGTTAGCACACTTAAATGAACACATTCCCATCTCCCAGAAAACAGACAATAATTTTGACAGCACTGAAAACCTGCTGAAGATATGCAGTAAGAAGGAGCACAACATTGCTGTGCTTGCACCACTGCAGTTTTCATTTGAAGCCATTAATGGAAGGCTAACAAGAAAGACACCATATCTCAACTGGAGTACTTCACTTAGTCAACTAAGAACGATAACTATGCAGCAGAGGAACTACTTTCAGCTGCTCTCTCCTTCGCAAGAGGCTACCACAGCAGGAAGCTCCACATGTTTGATTTGGCAGAGTTTTGATGGCGGATGCGAACCCCAAAGGGATTAGTGTCTCCTCCTGGGATCAAAGTAGGAATCTATCGCTTGTTGTTCAATTCCCTTTTATTTATATAGCGCCAAATCACAACAACAGTTGCCTCAAGATGCTTAATTTTTTTTTTTTAAAGTTTGTTTTTTTTTCTTTATTTTTAAGTTTGGCTCCGTAAACAGAAAGAAAGAGACATGAAGGAGTGGTTCAAGACTTTTCCACAGGACTGTATAAACTTGTGTAGTGTGTGAATTCTGACAGAGTAGTGTCTCAAATCAAACACAGGAAGTGTGCGCTCACCCAAACCTTACACTGTGATTGTAACATTGTAGCAAAATCCTACTAGATCGAATGTGAAAATCAAACACGTGTAAAGACTATAAGGACCAAAACACAAGCATGAGAATAAGTTGTGCTGCTGGATAGCTACCTTGGTGTGGTTTCAGTTGTCAAAACATTCAGCACATTATGAGCACACTTTTTGAACATTTTAATACACTGTGTGGGTACTCGTGAGTTCAAGCATATTAGTACATAGTACATATTACATCACTGTGGAACAAATAAAGCCATGCCTGAGCTAAATAATAGCTAACCAAGATAATCAAATTAATAGCTAGAAAAACCCACACAAAATATAGTAATGCAACCACTTTTGTTCTCCTGGGTCACAGGCGGCTCCACTGCAAGTAAGATGAGCTGTCGTCAATGAATGAGCATGTAAACAAGAAAAAGAGGCTCGACTCCACAGATTTATCGTCTCCCTTAAAATAATTTGTGGGAGAAGAAAGTCTCCCCCCTCTCTCTACAGAGACCTGTGGTGACAAACAATACTGTGCATTTATGTGCAGGGCTACATGGAGTGACTGCATGCTGGGTAATGTTCATTATTTACACAACGATTTGCGGGCAAAACAGGAACCATATTTGTTTTTTTTCTTCCTTCACATGTGAAGGTGGAGTTGCAGAGAGTGTCTGATGGTGAAAGATGCTTGACCGTTGTGGATGTGGGCGCAGACCTGGCAGTTAACCTTTAAATGGCCTAATTAAACCACAGAGCCATTTAGAAATCCGTGATTAAATCAGACCAGCTCCATGAGCGGAATGACAGATGTCTTTTTACCAGGTTACCTGCAAATCGACCCTCTTTTTTTCCTTCTTTAAACACATGGCTTTTACATTGATTTTCTTCTATTTTGCAATACAGTTGATGAATTTGTGTTGATTTATTTACAGAACCTGAATTTAATCGACTGAAACCACAAAAAGACAATTCCTATCACATAAATGTACGTTTAGTAAAAACAGGCTTCAAATTTCTCCAGCAGGCAGCTATTAATTTTTTAAAATTCATGTCTGTGTACTTAACCACTATGGCAGACTCTGGAGCAGTGCAGTCTGTTGCAATGAAAGGCAAAAGTTTGACTATTAGGTTTTTAGGCGGTGTATATGATACTGACAACAGAGACGATTACTCTATTTAGTAGGTACACCTCTGTACTTGGCAATCAGTCTTCAGAAGATGGGCACTCTCTGGTAAGAAGGCATGGGCATGGTGAACAACATGTTCAAACAATGCTCCATTAGTAGTAAGGGCCACAAAGTGTGCCAGCAAATTATCCCCCCCACCATTAAACCACCATCACCAGCGTGAACTACAAGGCAGGATGGAACTGTGGATGCAGATTGTTTAGAGGAAATTCTGACCCTACCATTTGAATGTCACTGCAGAAATGGAGAGTCATCAGACCGAGCAACGTTTTTGATTGTCTCATTTTGTTGAGCCTGTGAGAATTGTAGCTTCAGTGTCCCGTTCTTAGCTGATAGTCTGCTTCAAGGTTGGATGCGCTGTGCAGTCAGAGATGCTCTTCTGCATACCTTGATTTTAATAAGAGGTTATTGGGATAACTATTGCCTTCCCCTCAAAGCATTCCAACCATTGTCCTCTTACCTCTGGCAGAGGACAATAGTTGGACCATCGCTCACTACAAGTTTACTCTTTTTCTGACCATATGGTTGTGTGGGAAAATCCCAGTAGATCAGCAGTTTCTAAAACAGACCAGCTTACCTGGCACCAACAACCACCCTACACTTAAATCCCTTTTCTTCCTTTTCTTCCTCAGTTTGAACATTAGTAGGCTGCCTAAATGCATTGAGTTCCTGTCGTTTGATTGGCTAATTAGATATTTATATTTACCAGCAGTTGAAGCGTAAGTATCTTGTTTTTTGTTTTTGTTTTTTTAGGTTAAACACACTATGTGTACAAGAGCAAATGCTTTTGTGCAGTTGCTGTTTATTTGTATGGTTAGTCATTTGTTATTTTATGACACTAATGTCTGATACTACGAGGCTGTTTGTTCAGCCATAGCAGGGGTAGTGTCCATCACTGCTGTTGTAATGAGCTCTGAATTGCTTTAATGGCTACTGATGCTGTTTATGGTGTCCTTTCAGTCATAAAAATAATAACCTGTGGGCAATCCAGAAGGCTGAAAGAATTAAGATGATGGAAGTTTTTTCCTTTAAAATATGGCAGTAAAGTGGTCTACTTTACTCGTTTTAGAGACATCAGTTAGAGGTGATGCTGTGTCATATGTGAAGCTCAAACTCATGACCCCGATAGTGTCATGCTCCAGCAACAGTGCTTGCTGTCTGTAAGCTATTTGTAGCAGTCATTCCACAAAGCAGTGGTTTTTCTTTTGAGAGAAGTGGAATTGGTAGGAAGGATTTTGTTTTCTTTGGCGCCTTAAAACAAGCTCATGAAAGCTGTTTGAATGAAAGGTCCAAAGCTCACCCCCATACCTGTGATCTGCTTTGTTCCCATAGACATTTATTGTGACAGTTGGAGCATGTTTTAGTCTGATAAAGCTGTGACCTCACCAAAACATTGGAAGAAAATATGCAACAAAATAAAGTCTATTTTGGTCAGTTAAGGCTAACAAGGAATGACTTGACATTTAGAGATGTGAGTGGAGAAAGTGATATGAGTAGATCTCAGATGTAACAGCGTTCATGATTTTTTTTAATGTTTAGTGCTCCTTTTAATGAAGCTCATAACATGTTTCTATCAGACAAAATAGAGCTTTAATTAGGCAAAAGTCTGACCAAACAGTTGAACATCGTAAATAATTATTAATGAATAAAAAAAATCTTCCTCTCAGTGTGGTTTGTGTCTTACATGACTCCTTTATATGTTCAAGGCAAATACACTTTATCTTTGTTATTGCACTTGCAAGTAGTACACCGTGTACCTTGTCAGAAGTGTTACATCAAACACAGCAAGCTCAGTACTTAACAGAAACAACAGTTGCAGCAATTCATTCTCTAGCTGCCACATTTTGCAAGCATTTATACCTTGTTGAGCCTCTGAATGTTGTGTTTGGTGGAAAACAGACCCAAATTCGGGACTCCCAACGTTTTTTGAGTTGGGAGAAGACAAAAAAAGACAAGCTGCAAACTGCAAATCCAAACATTTCCATAAAACGTCAAAAAAAGGAAAAGAAAAAACAATCACAGGAAAAATAAAAGGCAACAAAGACTGAGGGGAAGGACAAGGACACGACTATATGAACACATGAGGGTAATCAGGAAGGGTGGAAACATGTAGGTAACAAGACACAACTGAAGAAAATCAAGACAAGAGATGAGCAGGGAAGTAAAACTAATCCCTAGCTCAATAGGTAGAGTGGTCGCCCCCATGATCGCAAGGTTGGGGGTTTGAATCCACTGAACGGCTTCCCTGAGATACCCCTGAGCAAGGTACCGTCCCTACACACTGCTCCCCGAGTGCTGGATTGGTGGATGCCCACTGCTTCACTGAGTGAATGGGTTAAACGCAGAGGAGTAATTTCCCTACAAAGATTAATAAAGTATACATTACATTACATTACAAAGGCAAATGACCACCAAAGTAAAACAGGAAGTGGGAAACAACAATTAAACTGATAATAACAGAGTCCACAACTGATAGTGTTCCACTGTGTTTATCTATCCAGGTATGCTTTGGGATCATTGTTATGATCTTTACAAAGTTCTTGCCAATCAGATACTTTCCAGATGGTATTTCATGGTGGATCAAAATCTGATGGTACTTTTTGTGTTCATAACTCATCAGTTTTGATAAGACCCCTAACAGCTGGCATGCAGCTCCAAACCATGGCAGAGCCTCCACCCTGTTTTACAGATGACTGTAGACAGTCACTGTTGTAGCTCTCTCCTGAACTCATCCTGACGATGAAAAAGACATTTCAAGAAATCACAAGGTCTTGCTCTTTAGAAGCAAAATAAAAAGACCTGAGGGGTGGCTTGAGACCTTTGCACAGTACTATAGACAACAATCACTTGATCTCAGTGCATGAGGTGCTAACGAGCAAAGAGTGCTCAGTCCAGAAACAACTATCCAGATCTGCTATCACAACATTAAAGCTCTACAAACACCTGCAAAAAGAAAGAAAGTATGAACAACTATGGGCTTCTCCCCGTACTTGTTCCCAGAGAAGAAACACACAGCAAAACCCTTTTTTCCTGCAAAGATTCTGAACAGTTCTGAAGCATTTTGAGTGGCTTTGTGCTCAAATTTAAACTGGATTATAAAAGAAAGATCTTCTCTGTGTCCAGCAAAAAGTCAACACATAACATTTGAGGTCCAACACTGCTCATAGTTTCCATGAAAGCAAATGACGGTAAGGGTATTTTCACAGCGGGCAGTATTTCAGATTAGCAAGAAGTTAAAATTTACCCTTTTAGTCATCTACTGTTGTGGCAGAAAACTTCTGAGACTTCAACACTTTGCTCCCTGTGTGCTTTCGTATTTAAACAGCTCAGAGTCTTCTCATTTCACAAATATACTGAGCATGGAGGCGCCGCTCTCAAGGGTGTGTAAACATAAGAAAATAATCCCCGTCATATTGCCGGGACTTTAAATCTGCCAAATGGCGCTCACGGGCAAGACTTCCCAGCTTCAACGGCTTCAAGTGTTGTGAGAATAATTAACACAAAACAAGCTTTTTACGAGCGTGCTGCAGGGGCGACCAGGGTGTCATTAAACTGTTCTGTAACAAATTGATCCGGCCTCACTGATCGCACTCTCATGACTGTGGCAGTAAGATCACTCAGGAAAAAATTAAAAGTCCCTGCAAGCAGGAGCATCATCAGACTCCATCCACACAACTTAAAAAAAACAGAGAGCTACACAACTCTTGAGACATAAATACTTTGCAAGTGTTTTTGATTATTGTCTTTCCCACAATCAGAGCGCTTGACATTCACAGAAGACTCTCATATTCTGTGCTTACGCATTCGGATTTCTAATGATGATCTGTCTCTAAAATAATCAATTTGGGCTGTATCTTCTGTGTTGTGCTGTCTGTGTTTTGTTTTAGGCCTCAGCGCAGCGTGCTGGAAGCCACCCATGTCCCTACTCATGAATGTTAATGATTAAATCATTTCTCACTTGCAGACTCTCTTAATGTCAGCCAATGTAACAGACCATGTTCTAAAAGCTTGTCTGTCGCCACAAGACTCCTCTGCCTCCAAAGTCAAAGACGGTGAACCGGTTTCCCTTTAATTCGATATAAGTTTGTTTGTTAGTGCCAAAAGTCCGCCTTCTTATCTTACAAAACCTGAAACAAACGTGGAGAGACTCCACTGTACTCCGGGCTTGTTTGTAGGCTAGAGGAGTGGAACATTTTGTACCCCTATGTCAAGGATAAAGACACTCTCACACTGCTGTGTTGGTGGCCATTTTGCTGACATTTACCATGACATTTGACATTCTCAGACTCTGTCGCCTTGCAATTCAACACAATGTAACAACCAAAGATTAGAAATTACCATAACAGTCACAAAACACACATTTTTCCCTGCTGGAAACTGCACTGTGTGAAATTTTTTTAAAGATTTGATCTTTTTTTACATTTAAGAGCTTGACCACAGTGAAAACACCGTTCCTAACAATGTGACATTACATGCTAATTCATGTTTTGTGTTGCTGACTTGCACTTGTTTCCTAATCTCATTTTGTAACCTGTTATTTGCTGATATGTAATAACTCTATGAATGAGTTATACAGCTGCTGTATGAGCTGCTGTAACTTCTGTAGTTCTGACTTTTACACATCTAAAATAATATTGCTGAACAAAATTAAGTGCTATGCTGAATGAACATGTGGCACAGAGAGGAATAGTATGTCTGTGCAAGATAATCTGCCCTCCCAGGGGTTAATTATGCAAGAAAATGCACAAGTACTTTAATCTAATCCATCATCTATCCACAGAAACACGATGCCTTCAAAGCCTTCGATACAGACTACAAAAGTTTTAGAGAACTAATAAATACATAAGCCATGAAGAACAGCCATCGGATAAAAAACTTCTGTTATTTCAGAAAAAGTCTCCAGAAGAAGAAGGCACACTCATAAAGCCTTTTCACTGCTGCACAAGCATAATGACAATTTCCAGAGGAATTATCCACGAGTGAACAACAGCGCAGACTGCTTGAAAATAGACCTCTCGGTAGCAAAAGCCCTTTAGTGTGATGTTTTACAGCTACAAAAAGACGGCGGTCTCAGGTGGTGTTCCCATCTTGTGAAAAACCAACATGTACTCCAGATCAAATGACAAAATATGTCATTTATAATTGCCCTGCGGAGACGTAAGTGTTTTCTGAGCCGATGCTGCTGGCAGGATGCCATCACTTGTCAGCACCTAAGAGAACTGCTAGAAATCATCTGTGTAAAACAAAAGTATCTGATCGGACACAGCTATGGCTGGAGTCTGGTTACTGCTGGGCACAGAAACAACCTCCTCTGGGTTTAGGTTAAGTAAAATACAATACACTCCTCCTGTCACTTTATCAGGTCTACCTATTTAACAGCATTAAAGCTAATAACTAATCAGCCAGTCAAATGGGAGGAACTCAGTGCATGTAGGCATGGTTAGGATGACCTGCTGAAGTTCCAACTGAGAATAAGAATGAGGACGAAAGGTGATTGAAGTGACTTTGAATGTGGCATGGCTGTTGGTGCCAGGTGGCCTCTGAGTCTCTGAGAAAATGCTGATCTACTTTCCGGCACAAATATCTCTGGTTTACGGAGAATGTTCAAAAACAAAAAAAATGAGAATATCCATTGGGCCACAACTCTCTGGGAGAAAAAAAAGTAACTTCAGCAATGCTATGGTTAATATTAGTATAGTACAACTGCTCCTCTTCAGATATTATTCTCCTGCTAGGTTAAAATTATTATCTAGAAATCAACACTGACAGTGTCTAACTCTTTAACAATTTAAAAAGCCTTCACCCTTTTCATAACACCTGCACTGATCAGCAGCCTTAGTCCCTTAAATGGAAACAAATGGATTTGCTGGACATTTAACTATTTTGTTTTTTGTTTTTTCCTCCAGGGAAGGTCTTGTGCCACCAGGCTGTGCTTTTATTTATGAGTGCAGCCATTAGCTGAAAGCTTCTGATTAAAGACAGTGGATAAATTAATAAAGGTGTGTTCCTGAATGCATTTGTGTAATAAAAATCACACAGCAAAGAATATTTGCCTGGTGTAAAACACAGCTTTCAGTAATACATTGTTATTTAAAAAAAAATAAAAGATGCATGAGTCTAATGAGTCACACGCCGATCAAGCATGTTACTGTACTGCTGGAGACCACAGTTCATAGACTTATAACGTGAGTCACACATCTTTCTCTAACGTTACAGGATTTTGTGTAGTTGCAGATCAGAAAATATCAAAATTAATGTTTTTTAACAATCGCATAATTTGACCTGTTATTGTGTGACCAGATCACAACAAAGTAAATGTGATGGAAACAATATGTTTTTGTGGGCCTCTGTGAAAAGTGTGAAAAGTCTGTATCTCAAATAAAAACACAGTTTTTATTTAAACACACAAATTAGGCACTAATCATGCAGAAAAAATACATAATCAAATTGCCAACTCCCTTGCTAAGAAAAAACAAATAGCATAAATGCATTACATTTTTATTCTGTTTTTTCTGCGAAGGTTCAGGCAAGTCCTGAGGAGTCAGCTGAATGGGAAGAACAACATCTGTGCCATTAAACACCTACGCCCTGCTGGTGATCAGGTACCCTGCTGGGATATTAAGCTGCCTAAAGGAGGAGATAGAAACCACTGACATCAGGCAAGATATGCATGGAGGATTTCACCCTAAGAAGCCCTAAGAACAGCTAAGATACTGTGCAGGACTTTCAGGTTCCTAGGTCTTTGGTAGAGGACCTGAGCTTGAAAGATAGACCGCCTACAGGGACGAGATAAATTGAGAGATATTAGATTAGTTGCTAAAGCCTTTGGACCACTACTCTTACAACACCCAACACCATTAAATGTGACCATTTCATTTCATCAGATTCCTTAAAATGTAACATTTTATTTTTAAATAAATAAAACAAAAAAAGTACAAAATTACATGGAAACTTTTATTCCTATAGTAATAAACTTTAAATGTTATGGTTTCCTGCAGGACCCTGTGTCTCACCTTTCACTGTACCAACCCATTTAACAGTTCTTGGAAGTGCCTCTGCCGGAGACAAGGACATTTATTCACTAATCATTAATATTTTGTTTCTAAAAAAAAAACCCTGACACTCCTATGTGCTGTTAAAACATTTTTTTCTCAGCAAGCCCTGTGCTCCTTTCAGGGGTTGAGAAAAACACATTGCTAAATGTTAGAGAAGGATTTGCTCGCCTTTGCCCTCTCCAAAGCATTCTTACACTCATATATACAATATAAGAAATATTTTTTATATATGCAGTCACATTAAATGTTCCTTTACTTTCTATTTTGTCCAGTAGTCATTTTCTTGTGTGTGTGTGTTTAGTAAGCTGCAAAGTGCTGAAAGGCATAGAACAAAGTACTGTGTGAATGGGTGAATGAAGCTTGTAGTAAAAAGTGCTTTGGGGCCTCATTTAAAGGACAAAGCAGTGTGTAAGTACCAGTCCATTTACCATGTGGACTTTTGCACACAAGATCCAATCAAAATGACGGACACTGTATGAACACACAGGACTAAGGGTATAAAAATGCTGTGCAGTCCCTCATTAGCAGCCTGTTATGGCGTTATGAGGTCTTTTTGCTCTTAAGTTGCTCTTAAGTTGTAAAATAGCAATAAAACCATAACCTTCATTCTTACGACTCATATTTTCTCCTAGCCAACCTTGTTTTGACAGAATCGAGCGCAGATGGAATTATAATGTAAATCACCTTTGATAAGATATCTAAAACTTGAAGAGGCACAGTCTATGTTCTCTCTCTCTTTTCCTGCTCCTGTCTTTGTGTTTGAGAGCCTAATGCAAATGCCAATGGGGGGAAATGATGTGCGCAGTGATTACTTTTGTGTTTTCAAGTTAGCACTGACATAATCACGCACTAACCCTTCATCATCCAGTGTTCCCTCTTTTCTGTGTACCAATTAGTTACCAACAAGTGCCTTTGAAATGCAGTTTAAAGCACAGCTGATTTTCCATCTATACGCCAGTGTCCCAGCAGGCTTAGCTGCAGAACAAATACTGATTATTTCTCTCCACAATGCTACACTAGACATAAACTGAAAGACAAAGACAATCTCGCAGACAGTTTACTGATGTTGTGTGCGCTGTTGTCTTGGAGACAGCCCCTTTGGTATTTACATCCCTGATGTCAGAAGATTTGCGGTTGGAAATGGGAAATGAATGGAGGCAATAGATGGCCTTATTTTATTGAATACACAAAAGCTTATGGCAAAGGATTGCTTAAAAAATTTGGCACTTACTATGGGGCACTGTCCAGTGTAATGATTACACTAAAGGCCACGTAATTGCTGGCTGTATGCATGCGGTTTACATCAATTTAATGATACCGAATCGAATCGGCTTAGACAACTGCAGCTCAGTGCAGCAGCTGATTATTTTGCCCTCCTGTTGGTTAATTCCCAGTTATAGAGGTCTGCCAAACAGCTTTCTGCTCTGGGCACGATGCTCAAACATCTGATACATCTCTCTTATGGGGGAGTGGAGACCATTTTTAACAGGGAATGTTTTTCTACAATCAGCAACAAGTTTGAGTGGAAAGGAGTGACGACTCTCTCGAAATCATCTGGTATTTCAAGCTGTGACGGGGGGGAAAAAAGACTCTCTAACAGCCATACTAACAGCTCTGTGAGGCCTTGATGCTCAGTATGAAGAGAGCCAATCTGATGTCCAGATAATCCAAAGAGATGGATGAATTTTATTGAACATTTAATCTGATGCTGCTGCTCAAAAAGACCTTTAAATAGCATTCAAAGGAAAAAAAATTATGATTGGTTCAGGACCTCGAAGCTTCGATCAGTTGATAGTTTTACGCTTCCATCTGGCAAATTTAAACTATGTCTTTCAATTTCGATTGCTTAAGCCTGCCGACAGTTACAGCTGCACCTGCAAGCTGCTTTGCAACCCATACTGTCTTTTGATCCATGTTGCACGTCAATTGAGGTGGTAATATAACTTCTATATATAAAATATATCTGTGCCAGATATTTGTTAGCAGGAGGTCCAACCTGGCACTAGCAAAGAGTACCTAATAAAGTGGCTGGTGAGTGCATAGTCATAATGAATCAGCAGCTGTTTTGCTGGAGGTATCACTTCAAAGAATCAAATTAAATAAAACTGAATTAATTTGAATTTCTAAAACACATGAACACAAGTGATGACCTGTTTACATAGTAAGGTTTAAAGTAGCACTCAATCAAGTATCCTTTTTGCAATTTTTTAATGTTTACATCCATTTACATATATATATATATATATATCAGCTTAAATGAATGAAGATACTATATTATACACTATATGGGCAAAAATATCAGGCCTCCTAGATGTTCCACTAACAGCTCTAAGCAGTATAACTGCAAAGTGGAAACTTTAGGAACCACAGCAACTCAGTGATGAAGTGGCAGATCACATAAATGTACAGTGTGTAATGGAGTGCTGATGAGCATAGTTATCAACATAAACTATAGAACTTCAAACCTCCTCTTGCATTAACGTCAGCACAAAGACTCTGCACGTCAAGGGAGCTTCAAGGCATGAGTTTCCATGGCCGAGCATCTCCTGTAGGTGTAACGTGTAGGTGGCCCGGCACTTTTGTCCATATGTTGTATGTAATCATTTTCTCCGTTCACTAGTTTAAATTACATGCTATAATGGAACATACATATAAAGAGAGGGGGCTGCTTCAGATGTGTGTCATGTTTACACATTTTCAACTTTTCACGTGTCATATTATGTTGCAATGCACATAAAAGAAAATGGTTAGGATGAGGCCTGAGGTGTCATTAGTTGTCACCATATGGGAAGGGAAAAAGCTGATAAAATTGTTGCCTTTTTCATGTCACCGGGCTGGGTTAAAACGTTCAGTGTTCCTTTTCTCATTTGTAAAGATATTAAATCCCGAACTTGAATTTCCTCTCAGTCCTGTATATATGACATGTCTTAATTATCACATGGCTCTGGCTGGATGGTGAAGAGGTTTGGAATCTCTTTCCTGTTCTGGTTCATTTCCTTTGTTGATACCATCCCTTCAGGACAGCTACACCATAGTAACCATGGCTCCAAATTTCTAAATCACCCTCAGCTGTATTTGTCACTCTTTCATTACATCTGTTATTCTTCACTTCTTTCCACTGCAATTTCCCTTGGCTACAGTCTTGTGCCCCCCACTGGCATGTGAATACAAGCTGCAACCTTGACTTTGCAGTGCTTTTGATGAAGATCCTTGAATATTTTCACTATTTGAATGACATGTAAATTTTATTCTGTGCCCTTTTTTTTCTCCAACTACCTGCGGATGAGAAAAGTGAATTTAATGGTAATTTTTCTTCATACACATGCACAACAAATAATTAAATTAAAGACTAATAACTGAGTAACTGGTCGCACTGGTAAAATCACAGAACACCGCTTTTTCAATAGGTAATCTGCAATTTGAGAGTGTGTTAAAATAAATTGTAAAGAGAATAATCGGTTAGATAGTAACACTTTCTAATAAGAGTACAATTATATACTCAAGTAGCGCCAAACTAATGCATGACTCATGCTAAAGTATGATTTAATGATTTCCTGTTGCTTACCATTAGCATATAAAAAAGTCTCCATATCTATTTGTGAATGTTTCACACCTCAAAGATCATCAGTTATGAGACATTAATTTACACTCAATTCACACAAGTTGGTAAGCGACAACAGTATGTATTTGTCAAAGACTGTATATAAAAGATGGATGGGTGTGGCTACCATGACATCATTAATTGGTTTTCTTGGCTTCTTTGCATTTTGAAGCCTCATTTTTAGGGTTTGAGCCACTGCCATGTTGCTCCATATTGTTGTTGTTTTTTTTGTTTGTTTTTTTAAGTAAAAAGACACAGCTCACCTTAAATTAATCTCGATCAGCCATTCCAGAAGCCAATAAAGCTGCAGCCCCCTTAAAAACCAGAAAGACCCCACAGGGCCCTACCAAATCATAAATCTTCACTCTAATCAAAATACAATGGAAAGTCATGTGTTTTCTTGACAATTTTATTCAAAAAACACAGAAATTACAGGCTGTTGGCTATGAATTGCAGATGCTACCCAGTCATATTCAAAGTGGTAAAGCCAACCTGTAACCCGCCTGCCACAGCAACACAAACTTCAATACAAGAGCAATACATTTAGGTCGGAGTAACGAGTAATATCAAAAACTAACCACCTCCTATTGCCAGTTTTAATGATTTTTTTTAATATAAATTCAGTGAGGAAGTTCAAAAATGAATTTCTCTTATTACATCGGCCCACCTGCAGTACCTTTGTGTCCCCAAATACCTTCTAGAGCATTTCTATGCCATGAAAAATGCTCTAAAAGGAACTACAGCACAAACATAGTCGAGAGGTCCATTTCAGTGTGATTAATTAGTGGAGATGAGGCCGAGAGACAGACAGCTTTCAGCTACGATTGCCCGTGTCAGCACACATACCAGTCAAATTGATAAATTAAACTTTAAGCTTTGATGGTGCATGTTGTACTTGGCTGTAAACATGCTGTAACATGGATGTAGATGGAGTTTAATTCACCTTTAGAGCCAGCCTCATGTGGCCATTAGAGGAACTGCAACATATGGGACTTCTGCAGCTTCAGTTTTAGGGCAGATGAATGTATGTTTTTATAGAAGAGTCATGTTTTTAATCAAATTCAAGATATACACAGTAACATAAACTGGGATGTACTGAGAAGCTAACATGCTCACGTGTCAGTCCACATTTGAGGTAACAGTGAATCATTTTTTAATGGATGATCTAAATTTGCACTTCACATTTGTTAATGGCTAGAAAATTAATGACACATCTTAGATTAATCATCATCATGATGAGTCAATCATTACTTAAGCATTACTGAGTATATGATATTGAATGGTTCATAGAAAATAACAATAATAATAATAATACTGATTAGAATGATTTTACAAGAAATTTAGGTTTTGAAATTAGTCAGTAGTTTAAAAAAAAACATCACAGGTCAAGTGATTCTCAGTAAATTGGAATGACCATAAGAACGCAAACTGGCTTTGGTGACACACACACTTTCAAAAATATGAATTTGATGACTGACTGGAAAAACTTTTCTGACCTTCTAATCTGTGCAAATATTCATATAAATATATAACAAAACACAAATTTTCTGTAGGTATGGGGCAGCTTGTATGTAAGCCTATTTTTCTAGCTCTGTGATGCTTTTTGAAAAGTGTTACTTTTCTTTGGCTTTGACTTAAATCTGCTGAATCTTTATAACCACAGACCGAGGGCCACAGGGGACCGGGAAGCCAACATGCGTTGGCCGAAAGGCGGGGACATAGCGAGGTCGTCTGTCCCTCATAGAGAACACTCCAGTCATTACTCGAAAAAGTAATCCCGTTACAAACCCCGACCAACAGGACTGAGTATCAAACCGAAGCGCATCGCTATTGGACGCAGTGAGGGTTGGACTCGAGCACCCCGTTTGCTGTTATTCAAACGCAGGGAGCGCGTACGGCCAGTCGCTCCTCGTTGCGCGCTGGATATGGATCAGGACTCTGCGCGCTTCCCCACTGTCTCCCGCGGACAGGCTGCACTCTGCGGCGCATAAAAGGTTTCCAAATGAACCGCCGCCCTCCCGGCTCCTCCGGCGTGCAATGGCTTAACAGGAGAGACATGAATGTTCGGACGGATGACAGCGTCACTCTGTGCCAAAGGGCTCTCCAAATCGTTACGGAACTTTGTCTCGCGGGACACGTAGACCGGGAGAAATGTTCGGATATATTCCCCCTTGAGAGCAACATACCAGGTAAAGGACACGCAGGTAAATAGAATAAAGTCATTATTTTATTCTCCCCAATTCCCTTAATTAATCACTTCTTTCTCTAAAGTCATGGCGCCCAGTACTCGCAGAGTTTCGAGGGGGAATGGATGAACTAATCACCAACTAGTTAAAAGTTTATTAGTCCACTATTATCCTTATTTTTACTGCGTTTTTTTAAAAACGAAAAATGTTCTGAAAGTGTCTACCTGTTACGCATCTCAGTCCACACTGACTGAAACAGCAACAGGTGGGAAACAGACCGAGAGGACGAAATGATTCTCCTCCCTTCAGCTATGTTTCCTTTGTAAATTTGCAGTCTGTGAAATTTCACTCTAGTGCCAGCTTGATTGAAAAGCTGAATTTTTAAGCTGAATTAAGCTTCCTTGCATACTGTTGCACAGCGGGTGCAAACTTTGCTTTTAAATAGAAACCAGAAGGGGAGATGTGAGTGCCAGATGTTTTTCTTTTCGTGCTGTTTTCCTGATGCTGTGTCTCCTCACTAAACTGTGGTTTTATGACCTTTATATGATCTTTCTATATCAAACAGGTGCATTTGCTGCCCCCTCTTTCTTACAGCTTGCTTTCTCTCCCTTTTTCTCCTTCTCCCTTGCATGTTTGTTGGTCATATTTTGTCCTTCGCCTGCTTCTCTCCTCCTTTCTACGTGTCACCTGTCTTTGTCCTTTGGTTGTATGTAGACATCTCTATTAGTCTCCTTGCTGTGGTCGTGGGTTTCTGTGGCCTCGCCCTGTTGGTAGTCTCTCTCTTTGTGTTTTGGAAGCTGTGTTGGCCCATCTGGAGGAGCAAGGCTCTGTCAGCCCACGCTGAAAATGTGCTCCGTGGGGGTTTCCCCGAGGCACCCCCACCCAGCTCCCCCCCGGTTACTGAGTTTAAAGTGGCGGAGGTGGAAAAGAAACAGCCGCCTGAAGTGAAGGTGAATGGACGGAGCTCAGTCAAGCTACTGGAGGCAGCCATGAAGATCAGCCAAACGTCTCCAGACATCCCTGCCGAGGTCCAGACAGCTCTGAGGGAGAAGCTCAGCCAGCAGGCTAAAATCCAGAGGCAGACCACCGAGCCAACCTCCTCCTCCAGGTACTGTCACATGAACCAGTCCCTAGTCTGCTTCTGCACTCAGGCCACTTGTGCTTACAACTAAGTGTAGCATATTAAAGATCTCTTTTGTTTTGTCCATCTCCCCACCCATGTTACAAGAAACACATTTAAAAAAACAAAAACTCACATAGAGCACAAACTGTCCTGACAGTTCGTGACAGGGCTGCTGCTGCTGTCCTCGAGGTAGTGTGGCACATGTCAGTGACTGGTTGGTGACCTTGAATAGCTGCTGCTGCTGTTGTACATCACAAAAATGAGATTCTGCAGCATTTCTGACACATCTCCTTGCTGCACTTTGAACCCTATAATCACTTGTACATGTGAGTCAAGCTGCTCTGGTAAAGACCTCAGTCATTAAACAATCAGCTCTTTCTTCTCTTTGTTTTCCAGTACTGTGTTTAAACTAGAAGGTCCATAATTAGCATGGCTGTGGGGTGGGAGCTGTCATGGTGGAAGGTTGGGTTTTTGTCAGACGCACCAGGCAGCTGTGCTCAGTTTCTCGGAGGAAGCTGGTATTGACATGCACTTTGATTTGTTGTTAGGGCTTGTTAATTAAATGATATTGTGGCGTAGGCCTCCATGAATTATACACCCACCAGTTATGCAGATAGGACAGGTTAAAGATTACAAGACCTACCTTCTCAATTCCTCCGCCTACTTTTTTGACAGCAAAAGCTAAAAGAAGCCTAAAGCAAAACTAATGTTTTAGAGTTAATCGTGGCTTAAAAGAAAAGCCTAGCAGCATATACCATAATCAGGTTATAACACCAGAAAAATAGTAGATATAGTCTTGGAAAACCAGGAAATCTAACTACTGACATCTGCAAACATGGAAACCCAACAGTCCAAAACTGGGATTTTATTTCAGTGTCACAAAGAAAAGAAACAAATCCTCAGAGCTGAAAAGCTGGAACCAAAAAATAGAAAACAATTTGACATTTGAAACAATGACTAATTATTAAAATTATTCTAAGAATTTATGACTAACTTGGTTCAGCGTCCACAATTAACATTTGCCAAGCACCAAAAGCATTTTTAGTTTGGAGATTCAGTCTTAGAAACCTTCCCTTCATACTGGCAGGTAAATGTTTAAACTAAAATAGTCACATAATAGAAACTCTACAGAGTTTCCACCGTGTTTCGGTGACCTTTACAGACACACTTTTTTCTGTCCTCAGCTGTCGCTGTTAAAATTTGACATCCACATTATGCAAAGACCATCACCAACTCTTCCTCTGATTGACTCTGACCCTGACATTTATGTGTAACTGTGCATCTGTAACCAAGCCAAACAGTGGCAGAGCACAGGTGAAACTTTGTGGAACAAGGGTGGAAATGCAAAACAGAGGGATGAAGTTTAAGTCAATCATATGTTTAATTTTCAACTATACTCATTAGTAAAGACAATTTTTAAAAACAATTTTCCATATTTTGCTTTGGCCTCTTTGTGTCAAGACAGCACACAGAGTTAAAAACTGAGAAATTGAATTGCAATTCTTCAAATGACCACTAGAGACCCGTTCCAAAAGCGAGTCCGTCCCCAAAATAACAAAATACACCCTGTTACAGAAATGTTTTCGTCACTGCAAATGCTTTTTCTCCCCCATAACTATACAGAGGGGCGTGAAGGCCCTAGCATGATTAGTGGTAAAAGAAAGAGAAAAAGGTATACTGGGGACAAACAGAGTCAATTCCGCTATATTTGGTGTGCAGTGAAAAATGATCAATATGCTTTTTGTGACATTTTTGTTGGGTTGTTTTCTAATGTGAAATATGTGCCATGGCTCCAAACAGTTGGGAAACACTGATCTAAATGACACTCGAGTTTGGTTCTAAAAGGGAGTCCAATACAGGTGGCTGCAGCTGATCATGATCTGCTAGATCTCATCCATGACTTTGAGTCATAAACCTCAAAGTCATGATGGATTATCCCACTAATCAAATAGCTGGATGTGTGAGTATTGAGGAAGTTTGTGCCTCAGTTTTCACAAGTGGAATTTTAGTATTGAATGATACTTAATAAGCCAATAAGTGTACAGTTTATATGTAGCATGCTTCGGGTTAGCTGATAACCTAGCCGTCTACTTTTTATAAGTTCACTTCTGGCTTCAAAGAAACAAAATGATGGTAGCCAGAATTCTAACTGACATTATAGTGTTTGGTTTCTAGACAACTAATGAGACACAAAATATAACTTTTATCTATTGTGTGACAAACCACACACTGCAAAAGTTTGGAGTCCAAAGGTTGTTAAACTTTTTCAGGGTATTGTAGATGTTTGTAACTTTAACACTTAGGAAAACAGAGAACGAGGAAGACAAAGGAAGATGTCAATAAGCCCATATGGATTGAGTGTGTGTTGGGGGATTCAAAGAGAGATAAAGGTTGATAATACACAAAAATCATAAAGGAGAAAACAAATCTTGCTAATCAATGTTCAGTTGGTAAATCAGGCACACTTTCCTTTTCCTCTGAGATTTGTGCTGGCGATGCTCCCCCTCTGTGCTGTTTACAATATTTCAGTGTAGTATTTAATCTTCAGCTGTGCTTCCTGTGCCACGGCTGTCAGGCTGCTGTGATTGTCTTACGGTCAGAAAGGAGGAGGGCCAGTTGCTAGGTGACAAGATCGGCGAGTCAAAGACAGACGTGGTTTTCTCAAAAGATGTCAACTTCACTGAAATTTGCAGCATTCAGGTAATTGAAATGAGGGCTCAAATCTGAGTGCTGGAGATGTGTTTTCATTTCCCCAAACCAACGCCAGTAGTGGCAAAAATCAATTTGTCACTTTGATCACTGGTGATTTAATATCACCTGTTACCATATGGATGATAAAACCAGCTATTTTCAGCTAGGGAGTTTGCTGGGATTTAAAATATGCAATATAGGGCGCTGCTTTATAGGCTGAGAGCGCCTGGCCTGGGTTCAAGTCTGACCTGCGGCCCTTTGCCACATGTCTTCCTCTCGCTCTGCCCCCGCTTTCCTGTCCTTTCCTCACTGTATCTGTCAAATAAAGCTGGAAAAACTGATCATCTGTCTAAAACAAGCCCCCTTTAAGCAAACCTCTGATTGGCTGCTCCTCATAAACAAAACAAAATTTAAACTGCAGGTGGGTGGGGCTTCTGCTCCAGAGCAAGACCTGGTCACAGACTTGATATGAGCATCAAAAGATGCTAGCACATGAGTCATACATGGAAAGCCATAACCAAGTCGCTGAACATCTGTGCCGAGTATGGCCTAGAAGTATCAAGCGCAACGCCCCCTAGGGTAGTTTGAAAATGGCCAAGCTAAGATCCTGTTTGACTTCCAGATACAAACAGACAAACTGGTGACTGTGGCGGACCTCTACTGTGTCCGCTATCAACCAGACACAGTAACGGTTGACAAGCAGAGGAAGCAACATAAACACCAGTAACACAAGAAGCTTGAGAATACCAAGGGTTGAAAGAGGAGGTAGAGAAGATGAGGAGCTCGAAAGATAAAGACCGCCCACAGGGCAAATGGGGATTTAAAAAAACAAAGCATATATATCTCTGGACAATATTTAGAATATCACCATTTTGGTTCCTAGTTAATTATGCACTATTGTGAGCATCTGGTGGTAGTTTATTAAACATTTAAAGGTTTCTACACTAGATATTGTTTTTAGACTTTTTCCTGAATAGTAATAAAAACAATAACCAGCTTTTATTTCTGTGATATTTTGCTCTGATAAACCTTTTGTTCCATAAAAAAGCTGCTCTTCCATGACGCCAAACACACGACAAATGAGACATTTACCTGATGCTCTGTGATGCTCCTTTCAACAGGCACAATTCATTCAGGCGCCACCTGCCTCGTCAGAAGAATGTCACCAGTGTTGACTTCACCATGGACACAGTGCCTCTCCGCCAGTCCTCTACTGTCAGCATTGGAAGAATAAAACCTGAACTCTACAAGCAGAAGTCTGTGGACTCAGAAGAGGCCAAAGAGCCCGTGGAGACTTGTGGAAAGCTTAGCTTTTCGCTTCGTTACGACTACGAGGAGCAGGCTTTGGTGGTGAGGATCCTGAAAGCTTTGGATCTGCCTGCCAAAGACTTCACAGGCACCTCTGACCCGTATGTGAAGATCTACCTGCTACCCGAGAGAAAGAAGAAGTTCCAGACTCGAGTTCATCGCAAGAATCTAAACCCCACATTTGACGAGACCTTCTGTTTCCCCGTAGTATACGATGAGCTTTGCAACCGCAAGCTCCATTTCAGCGTCTACGACTTTGACCGATTCACCAGCCACGATATGATTGGGGAGGTGGTTGTGGACAACCTCTTTGAACTCTCTGATCTTTCCAGGGAGGCGGTTGTTTGGAAGGATATTCATGCAGCAACCACAGTGAGTTGGTGTTCACACTAAGACACTGCCAAATCCTCGCATATGTGTATGTTGTTGCTATTTAAGAACTGTTGAACCAGGCCTCTGTGCTGTTACCGTGGTAGTAGTGAATGGGATTTTATACTGTTGTCAGAAATGTCTAATCAAAAAATATTATGGCAGGTGCAATGCATTGCATAATTCAAATGCTTTGGGAAATGGATTTCAACAGCCAAACACCCACACAGCATTTTCCAGAAAATGCTGGGTATTCTGCAGATGTAATTATAGAAACAGAGTAAAAATATCCAAGACCACATTTATGCAGTGACTAAAACTCTATAGGTAAACAAAAAGGGTTTGCAGGCTTTGCAGCATACTGCAGATAGCCTGTCCTCATATGAACTCTTTTCTAAAAATTTGTGGTTATTTAGCCGCCGAATGCATTTACTCCAGCATAACCACTTATCACAATTTGCTCAAGAGGCTGGGCTTTATTAATGAATGTGTTCCTGGTGAGAAACACTGAGCCTTTGCTTTCAGGTTCACTTTAGTGTCTGTGGGCTAAATTAGCAGCAACAGAAGAACAATAAATTTCGTTTTGCATAAAGAATTGTTTAACTGGCTATTCTCTCGCTTCCTTAATATATTATAATTTTTATATTGATGCTTTCTAAAAGCACAGGCATCAAGAGCTGATAAAATTTGTTTACTTAAAACCACATTTGTTGCATCAATTTAATTTTACCCTTACCTATGAGAACTGCATGGAGACTGTGCAAGAGAAAACTGCAGTCGGTTGTGATTTCAGTGCTCATTACATTCAACTCCAGAGGAATGCTTCACTATCATAGACTCATAAGACATCACTTTAAAATAAACGGACTAATGTAACTCTATAGACAACTTCATGTAGAGTTTGGTAATATAAATGGCATGGAGAAAGTTTATATTTATATTTTTCTTCCTGTGCACATCTCATCATAGTCACTTGGATTGTGGGATTTCTTTTTTTATATTCCTATTTCTGTGTTGACACAACCAAAGGCAGCTTGGTAACTTTGGACCTGTACTAATCTTAAGGTATTTATCTGACAATTTTTATGGCACAAGTAGTATTTATAAACATGTGTGGTTATAAGGTATTGTCTAACTTCAACTCCCTTCCTATTGGTTTCTCTTAACTTTTCTGCAAGCACTTGCCAACTGTTCTCCAACCGGTGCACAAACTGTGAAAAGTGCAGCTTGCTGAAACCAAAACATATGGGAAAACATAGGTGAAATGTTTACTTTCACAATTTCACTACAACTTGGAGAGTAGTTGCTGAGCATTCGCAGATGAGTTTATCATGTAAACTATGGGCAGCTGCAACGCCTCGCTAACAACCAGAGCAATCTCAGTGAGGTTTTGAGTGTAGCACCTTATACCTCTTTGTGATCAATTTTGGGGAACACACGTTTCCCCCTATTTCAAGATGTTTACAGACCAGTCTGTAGGTCTGTGTGAGAGAGGCTTACAATAATTGAACATTTAAGCCAAACTCCAATGTTCATTCAATAGTAAGATGTAGCGTACGGGATTTCACTGGCTAAAAATGTGTAGTTGCAGAGAGTTGTCTAGATTACACAATTAACAACTATAATGTTAAATTTCAGCAGAAAAAACAGTCTACACTTCTCTTTTTAGTAGTTATAGATAATGTCATTAACAATTACCAATGTAACCTAATTCATTGTGTAAACTATGACAGAATAAACAAACAAACTTAATTTTAAGAACCTCTACAAACTAACAATTAAATGAGCTGCAAAATCATGTTCTTACATTTTGAAATCGCAACATACGCTATTGGTATTAGTTTTGCTAGCAAACAAATTGAGCCAACAACAAACTCAACTACAATGAATCAAATAATATTGCATATACAATAGTGATTTAAAAAACATGCTAACAGGTCTATAAAGCAATAATGATAAGATCATTTAGATGTTTAGCAGCTATACATTTTGCAGTCTTGATTATCTTAGTTTATGCTAGTATGCTAACATTTGCTAAATAAACTGTATTGTTTATTACCAACAACAGTTGACAGATTTGTGAATGACTTTCATTTCATTGATACTTGGTAATAAACCGAAGTTTCTGAATAACTGAAATATTGGCCTGATGATGATGATGAAGTCTAATACAAAGAAGATGTTATAATGTTGATCTTGTGGTTTCTCAAATCATTGCAAAACATGATAGTTTAATGCCGTCTATCTGTTTAAAAAAGATACTTTCCCATCAATTACCAATAAAAAAGTTCATTCTAACGATTAATATAGTGACTATGTATGATTTAACCTCTCCTGGCTATGATTGCCTGTATTAGAATTTTTGACCAACCACCAAAGTATTGTTGAGATGGTTTTCTTAGGACTGTTACCAAAGCCTGGAAACCATACATTAGTACTATTTACTACTAGATTAATGATTTAAGGTTATTGGATGAAGAAACAGTAACAAATCTGAATAGTTCATTGTTAGTTAAGTTTACCGCCATGAAGAATTGAAGGACTGAGATAAATGTCAAATAGCCTGCAGAGCCATGCTAATTAAACTCTCACTATCAGCTCAATGCATATGACCTCTTTTAAAAACTGACCTGTTTACTCCTTTGCTTTGGCATTTTGATTCACAGAATGTGGCAAATCATTTAAATTTGGTTCAATACATTCTGCTCTCTTTTCTTTTTATGCCCTCCAGGAGAGTATCGATTTGGGAGAGATCATGTACTCGTTGTGCTACCTCCCCACAGCAGGGAGAATGACCCTAACAGTCATCAAATGCAGAAACCTCAAAGCCATGGACATCACAGGCTCCTCAGGTAATCAAATAGCAAAATAGTCTTCACATCAAAAGCAAAACTTAGGAATTAATTAAATATAGTTAAGCTGAGAGAGCAAAAAGAAATAGGGATGATATATATCCTTTATTTTTCCAGGTAAAAGTCTCTTTTATAAAATATTCTGAGAACATAGGACACATTGGTTGTGGCTTTTAGAAATAGAGACACACACATAAGAAGAAACTAGCCCAAGCAGTGATTTATTTGCAAAAACCAATCCATGGGAAGGTCTGGGATATACAGAGACGGTCACTTAGCAGCAGCATACAGAAGAGAGTGATGTACAAGTTTTCCAAGGTCTGTAATAAATGTAAAGAACAATGATAAATGGCATCCAGCCTCTTTAAGTATTGGCCAGGTGAGAAGTTCCCCTGTAGGTCGCCTGACTTAGAGCACAATAAAAAACGTATTCCTGAAAAGAAACCTAATTTATTTATTTTTTATCTTGGACACAGGATTTTCAATATAAAGTTTAAATGAGAAAATTCTGATCGATAATGATACCTGAATACAAGTTTCAGCCCTTTGATTATTTATGAATAAAATGAACTTAGATTTGTCTGCATTTAACAGCAACTTATGTAAAGTTAAATGATACTAAGCATCATAATAGGCAAACTACTGAAATCTGAGGGTTTTTACAACTGAAAAACACAAACAACAGCAGATTGTATCATCTGCATAAAAATGGGAGGAGGAATTTGATAAATCATTGACAGAGAAGAGTAGTGGGCCCAATATGGAGCCCCGAGGAGCACCGAGGGATACCAGGAGAAAAACCAGAAAGGCAAAAACAATGCACAAGAAACTGAAACAAAGAGGCTAATGAAGTTTAATGTCAGAAGCCATGAAAGCTTTTGACACAATTGCAAATTATTTAATATATTTGTCTCTCAGATCCATATGTGAAGGTCTACCTGATGTGTGATGGACGGAGGTTAAAGAAACGAAAAACAACAATTAAGAAAAGCACACTTAACCCGGTGTACAACGAGGCTATCATCTTCGATATTCCCCCGGAGAATGTGGAACAAGTCAGTCTGTCCATCATGGTCATGGATTATGATCGGTGAGTTAAATACTCACTAAATACTGTTTATGTTCACATGCTTACATTAAAACGATAAAGTGAGCAGAGTAGAAGTAGCTCAAAACATATTTTTAATTTAGTCATGATCCAAAGCACATGTGTGTCAATGTGTGTGTTTTATGACTACCAGTGTTGGACACAATGAGGTGATTGGCGTGTGTCGTACGGGGCCAGATGCTGAAGGGCTCGGACGAGATCACTGGAACGAAATGTTGGCTTATCCACGGAAGCCCATCACGCACTGGCATGCTCTAGGAGAGGTACAAGCATGTTCTTTTCCTTACTAGTCTTACAGAGCCCGATTAAAACTTCTGAATGTGAGACTGAACTGTATAGGTGTTATGATTTGCAAAGCAAAGAAACCACACAGTAGACTGTCACATTTTCTAAATGTCAATCTATTCCATCTCTACAGGGAGCACATTATTTATGTCTTTTTATTTTTATTTTATATTAGTTCAATTGAATCTTTTCAACATTGTGAAACTATAAAATCATCCGGAACGTGTAATTGTTGCTTCCCAATTTAGGGTTTACTTTTCTGATTAATTTCCAAAGTTTTAGGGAGCCTAGACACAGCTGCAATGTTAATGAGCAGCTGTTTTCTCTTAAATTACTAATACTGCAGATTGAAAGTGCCCTCTTTGATATCTGCAAGGAAAAAGGGTTCTTATTGCATGGGGATATATGCATCCAGGGGAAAAGGGATTGTAAACAAATACATTTTGTCTTAAAATTAGTCTCCTGTCTGTAAATCAAACAAACAAACAAGAAAACATAAAGAACAACCTTGAAGGGATTTTGAAAAGTTTATTAGCTATTTTTCCCAAAATCTCATTGAGACGCTTAACATTTATTTCTTTGCAATACTAAGGCACCAAATTTGTTTTCTAAGGGAAAACAGATGGCTTCACTTCATGAAAGCTGGTCTCCAAACCATTGTTACTTACATGTTGCATGTGTTCATTTAAGTCATGCAGCAAAAGGCGCATGTAGTCCTTTTAATGGGGCCTGTTTTTCAGATAAGGAGTAGCTAATCCTGTACTCATAGAGAAGTTGTCAGTTTTATAGACTGGAAGGCTTTTTTTCCTTTTTACAGAGGACAGCTGTTTCACTACAGTAAATTAATATTTTACATGTTATCAATTCTTTCCCTCTTTTGTCACACCCACTCCCCACCTGGAGAATAGGAAAACACAGGTGATTACCTATTTTCAGTGGTAAACCTACATTATGATTTGGTGAAAGCTGTGATCATAGGCAAAATATATGCATTATCTATAAAGGACCTTTCTACAGGTGGTAATTTGCACAAGCAACAAAGCAAGCAGATTTTACAATCAAGAAAATAAGAAAACTAAAGGTTAAATAACCATTTAAACAGAGAAATACAAGTGGACTAATAACATTGTGTAACTTCAGGAAAGGCTCTTAAATAATAGAGGAAGGTATTTAAAAGAGGTCACTGATTCAACTGACCTGATTTTCTCAGGCAGCTTGTTCCATTGCCCCAAGACTCTTACTGCGAAAGCTCTGCCACCTCGAGTTTTCGGCTCTCTATATATAGAGATATATATATATAAAACATACTGAAGGTTAAAACAGGTGTGATGTGGTCACTTCTCTAGGTTCTGGTTAAAACGTCTGGTAGCTGGGCTTTGGACAGTCTAATAAATAGATTTTTTTTGTTGAAGCAGGGAAGAGGCTGTTGAAATATTGAAATAGTCGAGGTCTGAGGAGTCTTGAGTTGTGGGAAAGCTTGAAAGGATCATGTGTCAAAGCAAAAAATGGATACACAAGACTGATGTACAGTTGAGTCTATAAATATTTGGAAGGTGAAAGAGTTTTTGTATTTCCACTGTATGCCAACTATTGAAGTGCAGGCTTTCAGCTTTAATTTAAGGGGTTTAAGAAATGTATTCCATTAATTACAGAAATACAATATATAATGAAGTGTGCCATTTTCAGAGGCTAAGAAATAAATTAGAATTATTTCCATGGCTTGGAAAAGCTAAAAGCAACCAACACCTAACCAAGTCAAGAACATTCTAAAGGATGTCATGATCAAAGTCTACAGTCGAGAGAATCCTTCATAAATGAAAATACTGAGAGTTTGTGACAAGATCAAAATCATTAGTTACACTCACGATGACGGTAAAGGAACGATCCTTACATTTAAAATTTTTTTTTTTTTACTGGCCAGATTCATTTTGAGCTTCTAAAAATTAGGAATTATGTATAAAAAAGGCTTTAAATCCTTCATAGTTTATGTAAAATTTTTGGAAAACCCCTTCAGGTTAAGCTGCAAGTCTGAACATCTTGGCAGCATTTCAGTCCAAATTATAAAAAATATATTTATTGTGCAAATTCTTATGGACTTCACTGTAGCCATTGAGCACCCAGTATTTTCTTTAGTAATTGCATCTTGAATTATCACATCACAATCAAGTAGCATATGTGACTAAATTGATTCTTTACATTTCTATTTAATTTGGGATATAATCCGACATACCCTATATGTAACAAGACGAGGGAAATGATATACACTGCTTAAGGTCCAGTTGCTCCAAAATAGATTTGCCTATGATCACAGTGTATTTGTAGGACTAGAGAAAATACCTGCTTACCAGGGAAAGACTGGATAGCTCTTTAATGTTGCTTGTTTTGTGATGCTTTACCTTTCAGTGGCCTGGAAGACCAGCAAGCTTTGAGAGTCAAGGTTCATGTCCTTCACCCAAACCTCCACATACACCCTGATGATCACAGGTGGAGTGCCAGCATCACCTCTGTAAGAAACCAGATGTTTGTTTGCCGACAAGCTATGTTGCCTATCACCCTTTTGAGCGGATTGAATTCATGTTTCTATGTTTGTACTGAAATTTATTCATTTGAATGCAAGTTCTTCAAGTGCTCTACAGAGATGGCTATGCACAGCACTCACAGTCATTCAAAGTTTGTTTTTCATACGTGTGCTTTGGAAACGTATTTGACTAACATTTACACAGACCACATGAATGGTAGGCCTCACTGCAACAAGTTGTGGTGGTTAACTTGCAGCGTTATCAGTTTTTTTTCAGTATCAGAGCAACATTTTTCCAGCCCTCAAGCTCTTTAGTGCGTTACCATTTTAGTTTGAAATGGCACAAAGTTTAAGGGCTATGCTGCTCAGTACCACAAAAATATTTACTTGATGAAAAACACTTGAGGAATCAAGCGAGTCATGCTCTAGGTTTTATTGGGGAATGCAGGTAACTGAGCCTCTGCAAGGGCTGAGAAATCTCAGTAAATATATCAGTCACAGCTGTCACAGATGTGTAAAACAGAATAGCCATCACTCTGCAGGACTCTCATATTTGGAGAAACAGTAGCTGGTTCATGTAGCATATGTACAGAAAGATCAAATTAAAGTGTGTCTAAATGAACTTCAGACTAAATTGGTTTCTTAAAATTTGGCCACAATGAAATGACAAATTCAGTTTTACAGGGAGTGCAGAATTATTAGGCAAGTTGTATTTTTGAGGAATAATTTTATTATTGAACAACAACCATGTTCTCAATGAACCCAAAAAACTCATTAATATCAAAGATGAATGTTTTTGGAAGTAGTTTTTAGTTTGTTTTTAGTTTTAGCTATTTTAGGGGGATATCTGTGTGTGCAGGTGACTATTACATGTGCATAATTATTAGACAACTTAACAAAAAACAAATATATACCCATTTCAATTATTTATTTTTACCAGTGAAACCAATATAACATCTCCACATTCACAAATATACATTTCTGACATTCAAAAACAAAACAAAAAAAAATCAGCGACCAATATAGCCACCTTTCTTTGCAAGGACACTCAAAAGCCTGCCATCCATGGATTCTGTCAGTGTTTTGATCTGCTCACCATCAACATTGCGTGCAGCAGCAACCACAGCCTCCCAGACACTGTTCAGAGAGGTGTACTGTTTACCTACCTTGTAAATCTCACATTTGATGATGGACCACAGGTTCTCAATGGGGTTCAGATCAGGTGAACATGGTGGCCATGTCATTAGTTTTTCTTCTTTTATACCCTTTCTTGCCAGCCACGCTGTGGAGTACTTGGACGCGTGTGATGGAGCATTGTCCTGCATGAAAATCATGTTTTTCTTGAAGGATGCAGACTTCTTCCTGTACCACTGCTTGAAGAAGGTGTCTTCCAGAAACTGGCAGTAGGACTGGGAGTTGAGCTTGACTCCATCCTCAACCCGAAAAGGCCCCACAAGCTCATCTTTGATGATACCAGCCCAAACCAGTACTCCACCTCCACCTTGCTGGCGTCTGAGTCGGACTGGAGCTCTCTGCCCTTTACCAATCCAGCCACGGGCCCATCCATCTGGCCCATCAAGACTCACTCTCATTTCATCAGTCCATAAAACCTTAGAAAAACCAGTCTTGAGATATTTCTTGGCCCAGTCTTGACGTTTCAGCTTGTGTGTCTTGTTCATTGGTGGTCGTCTTTCAGCCTTTCTTACCTTGGCCATGTCTCTGAGTATTGCACACTTTGTGCTTTTGGGCACTCCAGTGATGTTGCAGCTCTGAAATATGGCCAAACTGGTGGCAAGTGGCATCTTGGCAGCTGCACGCTTGACTTTTCTCAGTTCATGGGCAGTTATTTTGCGCCTTGGTTTTTCCACACGCTTCTTGCGACCCTGTTGACTATTTTGAATGAAACGCTTGATTGTTCGATGATCACGCTTCAGAAGCTTTGCAATTTTGAGACTGCTGCATCCCTCTGCAAGATATCTCACTATTTTTGACTTTTCTGAGCCTGTCAAGTCCTTCTTTTGACCCATTTTGCCAAAGGAAAGGACGTTGCCTAATAATTATGCACACCTGATATAGGGTGTTGATGTCATTAGACCACACCCCTTCTCATTAACAGGCACCAAGAGAAGATCGCATATCACTCCAGTCTTGGCCTCCCTTCACTGGTTGCCTGTAAATTTCAGGTTTCATTTTCAAATTTTAGTTCTAACCTTTAGGGCCCTACATGGTCAGGCTCCTCAATATTTATCTGACCTGCTGAAACCACATACATCTTCTCGGGCTTTAAGGTCATTAGGTCAGAGACTGCTGGTGGTACCGTGCACTCGTTTGTGCACCACGGTTTCAGACTGTGGCACCACGGTTGTGGAATTCTCTCCCTCTGTCTCTTCACTGCACGGACTCCATTGATTCTTTTAAGAAACAGCTGAAGACATTTTTATTTAGAAAAGCATTTGATTAATTTCTTCTTATGCTGTTTTTATAGTTTTACATTGTTTTATTTACTGTTATATTGTTTTTATATTCCCATTTCCTGTGTTGTAAAGCACTTTGTGATTTTTATCTGTGAAAAGCGCTATATAAATAAATTTTACTTACTTACTTACTTACAGAGATGCACATCACCTAATATGCTTAATTGGTAGTAGGCTTTCGAGCCTATACAGCTTGGACTAAGACAACATGCATGGAGAGGATGATGTGGACAAAATACTCATTTGCCTAATAATTCTGCACTCCCTGTATTTTTGTACACACAGAATAACCTTATTTCATAACTGCAAACACAAGCAGCAGTATTATTTAGAAACAATTAAACTTACCCTCTAATTAGTCCAGTAACACTGATATTGAAACTCCCACGTTCATTATTGTAGGGTGTTCACTTCAGAACGCATGGAGATGACCGTTGTCGCGGACTGTGAGATTTGGCAGTTCGTTCCCACTTGAATGTTCATTTTCACGCAACCACAGGCAGGTTTTGTAAACACATCTGTTTGTCCTCTGTGTAAACTTTTGATGTGCAACATTAAAAATAAAACTGTTGTTCTTTTTAAACATACAGAATGAAGCATAGTGAACAGAATAAAAAAGCAGTGACATCTTAGGTTTCTTATATTAACAGTAATAATTAGGCAAATTAACCTGTACTGGAGTACAAGAATAATGCCGCGTCGTCTCCATATATCATTAATTTATAAGGTTGCTAAATTTTTTCTTTGGGAGACGGTGCTTTAGCTGCAATCTTTTAGCATTTGATTGCGCTTTTAGGATCCCTGCATTATATTGACATTTTAAATCGAGTCAGTGGGAAACATTAAAGAGTTAGTATTTTAAATACTCAGATAGCTAGCATAGTTAATAAGCTAGCTGCAGCCGCTAATAGTATAAAAGATCGACATAGCTGCTGTGACTGGTTAGGAAAGTCCTGCTGTGAAGCCTCGAGGTTCACAGTATACGGTGTTACACAGTCGCTGAGATTGCCGTTGCATTAGCCAAGGAGCATACCCTGGTTAACCTGCCTTTTTAATTAATAATTTACCAAACTATAATTTACCAAATGAACTTCATGTTTTATTCACTAAAGCTTGAAACTAGTTACTGGTCAATCAGTTGAGAAGGGCTCAGCTTAAAGCCACTACTGCTCATCAAAAGAAAAGACTAGATGCATTTTGACCATGTCCATGTTTGGGTCGGACCACGGACACACGAGGTGATGTTTCCCTCCCGACCCCAATCTGGGTAAGTGTCAGAGGATGGATATGAAACCTGAAAAATAGTTCTGAGACTTAGAATAACCATAAATGACAAATACAATTCTAAATCCCATTTATGGGTTGGATTGTTTGGTTAAGGTTATTCTAAACCAGATTACCTACCCCTGCTGAAACAATTTTAACAATTTTAAAACAATGCATGTTTAAAGCAGCTGCACCTTGGCTGAACTTGTCAGAGAAACGAGGCCACTGTGGAGCTGCCTTGGCCTTACTTCTACATTCATGGTTTATACTGTCTACGGCTCCAGCTGATAAAGTCTGCAGCTGTGTCTGCAGGTGGCAGCTGTGTTTCAGGTGATAAGAAAAAAGAAAATCTTGTAAATTTAAATGGCTTGACAGGTATAATAGTCAGCAAGGAGTAGGTGTTATTGAACAGTTAATTTAATTTTAAAAAGCGCAGAAGATTAATACAAACAGTGGCTAACACACACACACACACACACACACTCAAATATTTCCATATATTATGAATATTTTTACAATATTTTATATTTTTAAGCCACATGAAATAAACCACAGAACATCATCTCAGATTTTCCTGTGAGTAATAACTAATAAGAACCCAACATAGCAAATAGAAAAAGGCTATGTACTGTTATCTTACTTGCAAATGCAGTTAATGATGCTCTTTTCCCCTTGCTCTGTCCTCGGTGTTAAAAAAAAAAAAGAAGAATATTTTTACTTGTAGCATGCCTCTCACCACTACAAAAAAAATTAAGCACTTATCGGGGGAAATGCGAATATGTCAGAGTATTTCAGATTAAAAAGTTTGTGTTTACAGTTGTATATATCCATACTTGTCAATGGCACTTTTGTTTGTATATATTGAAAAGTGAATTCTAAAAAGCTGTCGTAAACTTATGGAAATAGAGACTTCACAATGTATTTCTATTGTTTGGTGATACTTTGAAGCGCTCCGACCTGTAAACGAGTGCAATTTCGACACGTTCTGTAATAGTTGTGAACAATTAGTCAAACTGGAGGCCCAGTGAAGCCAATTCTACCTTACCGAGTTATTCCATGTTTAGGACCTTAGAGCTTTGAGCTGTAATTGTTTGAGTATATATGGACCGAGAACAACTTCGACTACTGTCATGATGTGTACAGTTTGTGATAACTTTTGTAACAATTTAAAGTAAATATTTGGGATATAATTTATTGTATCTGTTTCATATGTATTTTAAACACATAAATAAAAAAATATCAGTAAATAACAGTATGTCTCACTCTGTCTGGGCAGGAATTATATTAGTCTTCTAGTGGCTAAAGAAATCAAAGTATATAAAGGTGTCTAAAGTAAAAGGGGGCATTCATAAAAACCATACTTGATTTAAATTTGGAAAATCCCGATGTGCACTGTGCTCCCTTCTGTAACCAGAACGTGTTACAGAGAGGCATGCATATATAGCAAAAGTACTGGAGAGATGCACAAGGAAACAACCTTGAAGGGGATAGTGACCAAAGTGAAATCAGGTAGATTTCTTTTTTTATAATCATAGTTTTTTTTGTGTGTGTGAGAAAATAAAGTTTTAAGAGGACTTTTTAAGGTCATGTGGAAAACTGAAGTACAGCCTTCTATAAAAGCAGCAATTCTAGTTATTTGATGGTCTGGAGCATTCAGGTGTGTGTTAATACAATTCTAAGGATGAAAGACCTCAGTGAGGATCTTAGCGAAGCAGCTGTTAATGGCCATCAGTCCATGAAGGGTTATAATTTCCAAACAATTTCAGCTCCATCATTTTACAGCGAAAAAGATTATTCACAAGTGGAAAACATTCAAGACAGCTCCCAATTTTCCCAAGAGTGGACATCCCAGCAAATTCACACTAAGGTCAGGCCATGCAGTGCTCAGAGAAAGTGCAAAGATCCGAAGAGCTACGTTTCAGACCCTATAGTCCATAGTTAGCATGTTAAACGTTATGTTTAACCTTAGCATGGCTTAGGTTTGCAAAGCTGCATCTGAACAAACCACCAGACCTCTGGAGCAATATCCTTTGGATACACAAGACAAAAATGGTGATATCTGTAAATTAA
Organism: Simochromis diagramma; assembly: GCF_900408965.1. Classification (NCBI taxonomy): domain Eukaryota; kingdom Metazoa; phylum Chordata; class Actinopteri; order Cichliformes; family Cichlidae; genus Simochromis; species Simochromis diagramma. The sequence goes on from NW_024386908.1 coordinate 14,835,504, forward strand.
ACAAAGCACAGTACCTTATGTGGCAAAAAAAAAATGGAGCATATCAGCACCAACTCTTTTAACTCTATTAACTGCCAGGCACAGTAGTGGAGGGGTAATGATTTGGGCTTGCTCTGGGTTTGATTGTTCTGCAACCACAGGAGCCAGGCACCTCGCAGTCATGGAGCAGACCACGAACTCCAGTCAGATGTCGAGTCCTCTGTCCAGCAGCTAAAGCTTAGCTGAATCTGGGCCATGCAACAAGACACAGCAGCAAATATACAACAGAATGTCTGAAAAAGAAAAGAATCAAGGTGTAGCAGTGACCCAGTCAAAGTCCAGAGCACAGCCCGATTGAAATGTTGTGGTCTGGACCCTAAGAGAGCTGTGCATAAATGAATTCCTGCAAACTGAAACAATACTGTAAAGAAGAGTTGGCAAAACTCCTTCACAACAATTTGAGAACCTGACAGTCATACAGAGAAGAATTACTTAATAAAGTTCTTCTACAAGCTATTGCATAACAGGGTGTTGTTCTTCACTTTTTGTTTTTCACAAGACTGCAGAGTGAAGGCTCTCTTTGGCCTGACTGTATTTTGAGAATTCATCTTTGGAAAGAAAAGGTTCTGCGGGAACTGTGGGTTTATTGATATGTTTGCTAGAATGTAGGGATTTCAACCTGAGCTTTAAACAAGTTTTTGAAACGTTTCAAAACTGGGTCGCAACTACATCACATACATACAAGAGCACACACTGTCTTTATACACAGGACCAACAAGTATAGAAATTACATCTATATTGTTGCTGCATTGACTGGTAACACTCAAGTGGTCAAATTAAACTTGCTGAAGTAAATAAAGCAGAAGGAAATCTCTGAAGCCTTTGAATGATGACAGTCACGTTGCTAAGTGCTTCTCATACATAATGGACAGAGGTCATACGCACAGTACTAACTGGCACACAATGTTTGCTGACGCAAACCTGTGGCTTTTCAGTGTTTCTGTTAAGGCAAAAATAAAAGCAGCTTCTTATTTTCCAGGAGTAAAAAGCAAACAGCACTGTCTACATTTAAAATGTGATGAATACACAGGATAAAATGACTGACTTGTTCAGAGTGCTGAACAGCATGAATAGTAGCACTAATAGTAGTAACAGTGAATCAAATGGTGAGAGAATAGGGGCCCTGTATCCAAACACCTGCTATTTGTGTCTGACGTAAGTCTTGAATCACTGCTCTAATAAGAAATAATAGATAAGCACTCCAGTGAGGGATAGAAGATTCTTGCCCTTAACATCTTTAAGCAAATATAAAAAGGCCTGTGAGAAAGCTGGGTCCCTCTTCCTCATGTTACTTTCGTTTGATGGTAAAACATGAAGGGGACATTTTGAGCTCTCGTGCAGCGTGACATGCAGCGCAACTTCCTTTTGATCCATAATATTAGACAGAATCAGACAAAAGGGGGTTGTTGCATTAGTTTCCTTGGCAATGAAAGCTTCCCACTCTCTGTATGCTAAACCCACATTTAGAGTGGAGTTGTAGCTTTAGTTAGCAATGCCTAATTGCTCCATGTGCTGATGCATGTAATTAAAGCTTCACTATTTCCTGAATACTTATTTGTGCCGGGTATTTAACACCAGTGCACTATGAAGACTTAGGAGGAGATTGGACAGGCCTTGTGGCCAGCGCCAACAGTGCACCTGGAGGATTAGTCATTATTTGGGGTGAATTATCCGTCACAGTTTCATATAGTCGGCATGGACCTTGAAAAATATAGATGAAAGCTTCTTGTTGAACTAGCACAACGCATACCTTTCCTAATATTGGTCCCTTGTGAGCGAATAATTGCCAGTGCTGAGGCTCTTCGTTAAACGTACTGAGGCTGCTTACAAAAAGCCTCAGAACTGGCAATAAAATCTCCATTTAATGAACACAATGCAACAAATTGCTGTGAAAATGTTCTGCCCAATTTTACGATTTCACTTTGTCAGGTAAGTCACATTTAGTCTCTCCCTGTCCACCCATGAGTCATCTGAGAAAAACCATGTTGCATAAAACCGCCCCCCACCTCTTTTGCAATACAACAAGAAAACAGACAGTCAGGTCTGTAAGTATGTGAGCCTCTAGTAATTTTGCTTGTGTGCACTATCACAGTGATTTCCAATCACTGTGATAGTGCAACTGACATGTGACACTTAAATATGATTGTTTTGGGGTGGCATAGAGGTGAAGTGGTTAGCATCGTCACTTCACAGCAAGAAGGTTCCAGGTTTGAATCCTTTGGATGGCTGGGGCTATGCAGAGTGTACATCTGTACCACTGTGGGTTCTATCCAAGTACTCCAGCTTCCTCTTGCAGTCCAGAAACATGCATGCTAGCTTAATTGATCATTGTAAACTGATTATTCTCTGTTAGCCCTGCAATAGATGAGATGAGATAGCCTTTATTTGTCAGTTGCAGTTGCCTTGCCAACCGAACATACAATACACAAACATCACATTGGGGAGACAGGTCAGGCTAGGTAGCAAGGGGAAAAAAAACATCGAAATGTGTAACACAAAAGCATAATACAGGAATGCACAGATATCAACATAACATAGCACAATAAAACACAGACAAGCAACATGGGAGAGTATTCCAGTGTGTACAGCTGATCTGAGACCGCTGCAATCTTTGATTGCGCCTCCAGCTGATCCGGTGTCCACATCGGATGGGAGGTAAGCATGGGAGGAGGCGTTGGATCCGGGGTAGGGAGGGTGACAGTGAGGGCGTATCAGTGTACGTGCTTCGTGCATGTGTGTGTGTGTGTGTGTATCCCGTGTTCAGCTGAGAGAAAGTGTTACCACGCCCGGTTAAGCGTCAGTCAACAGTCTCCAGTGGACCCAGGTGGCCTGGAGGAGGTACAAAGAGTTCTGACATCATGTTCCAGTCAGCTTCAACCTTGGCAGGCCTTCAGCTGGCGCCAGGGGGGCCAACTGCATCCAATTTTCCAGTTGGTCTAATGTCCATCACTGGTCACCAGTTCTCTCAATTCCCATTGTTCTTCTCCAAGATCTTATCCATATTGCGTTCAAAATACAGTCTAAGTACTCACAGCCCTGCCAATCATCTATCATGTTTGCCAGCCTTATGGGATTTTGAACAGCTGTAGCTGCTTCTTGTTCTTCGATAAGCTAGGTCCGAACCAGCTCCAATCAGCCCGAACTCTCTTATCATGGTTCCAAATTGTTAGATGTCGTTCATTGTCCTCCATCGAGAGTGTCGCCAGACACACGACGCAATCGACCATCGAGTGTCCGGCAGCAAACGTCTCCGCAGGACAATCGGGCTCTCGCAAGCCTAGCAGGGTGTCAATTCCATTACGGGACCAGTTGATCAAATCCATAATTCTTTAGGTTTTAGAGAACAAGACTGAGAAACTCTTTGAGGGTTAGAGTTAGACGAGACTAGACAAACACATAGAAGCAGCAGCAGGGAAGATAAGGGAGGGAGGGGGGGAAAGATGCGTCCGCCTCCTGCGAGAGTCAAAGAGGGAGATTAATGAAGTGTCCAGGTGTACCCCACCTCTGACTCCATGACTGAAGAAAATGGATGGATGCCTATTTTTTAATGCTTTGATGAAAATCCTTTGCAGTCAATGACTGTATGAAGTCTAGGACCAGTGGACTCCAAGGAAGGCTGTATTTCGTCCATTGAGAAACCCTCTGCATTTCATGAAGGCATCTCTTAATCTAAAACTTTGATGAGGATATGCCAACGTCCTAGAGAGCGTTCTTGACTTGAACAGATGTTTAAGTGGTTTTAATTAACTATGAACATAGTTCTGTCATCATGCACTTTAGTTGTCTTGTGTGGTCTTCCATTTTTGGTGTTGCATTGCTGGCCAGTGGATTACTTCTTTTTTTTTTTTTTTACCTGATTGATAATTTGGCCACTTCTAAAGTTTTTGCTGTCTTTCCGATTTATTTAGGTTTATTTTATTTTTTATTTTTAGCCCAATGACAGCATCCCTCACTTTACAGTACAGTGAGAAGCTGTAAAATGTAAATTTATCCATTTGAATCAACTTCATGTTATTATGTTAGCTTCATTTGTCATGACGTAACAAGGAAACAGACCTCACTTTATCTTCATGATTACAATTCATCCAAAAAAACAAAACAAAACCAAAATAATACAGCAGCGTTCAGTGCCAACACATGAATAGTTATCAAAACGAATACATTTTCAGGTTGTAAGAGAGACAACAAAAGTTTTGTATGGCATATGTCTGACTGTAAAAACAATCTATAATAAAAAGCGTATACAGTACAACACAGTACTGCAAAGTTATTATGAAATTTAATATTTGTTAAGTAACAACCGGTTGTTAGAGAGTCGGGAAGGTTGACACTGTTGCTTTATATAAAATGTGGCTGGTATCACAGTCGCTGGTATTTATCTAATTTCCCACCCAGCTGAAGAAATCACTGCTCTGCTTTATACTGGTGCAATTTTCCACAGGGCATTGGATACAAAAGGTCAAAGGTCAACTCATTAATGGCAGGGTAGAGGGGGGTGCTTCTATTATAAGAACAATTACAGTTAAAGGGGTAAGTAGGCAGACAGTTATGTAATGCCACCACCCATTATAGCCTAACAGGCATTTTTATAGCTTTCGGTGCCTCCATTAAAAAATGCATGGCTCTCTGATCAGACATGTAATCCTCTCTGTAATGCATGTGGTAGGAAATAATATAATTCAGGTATTAAATTGATGGTGTGAAAGAGTTCTGGCAAATTATCTATAACAGTATTACAAACAAGAAGGCACGAAAGGCATCAACACAAAGCAGCAGCTAATTTTCAATAATTCAGTTCCGCTGAAGTAATAGATCATCTTCATGGAGTGACTATAAACCCACCCACACACAGGAACATCAGCTAAAACTCGACTGTGCTCTCTTGTCTGGGTATGGAGGATGTTAAGTGTTTAATTGAAGGATCACGGACATAAACTCGTACTTAGCGTATTTGAGTGAATGTTGTTTCTCTTCCTCTGTTGATGATTTTTCTGTGCTGTCAAGGTTAAAGGTTTTTGTTTAATTTTTTAAAAGAAAACACCCCACGTCTTTTGTTGAATTAATACCTTATTTAAAATATCAAAAGCCATCTCTGATCAGAGAGGAAGGCTTGTGAAGCTTGCTTTATGGAGCATTAGACGGAGGCTGCATAGAGGGAAATATATTGATGTAGGTGACTATAAATAGATGTTTTACCCCGTGGATAAAAGCAAAGGAATCTTCTCTCATTAGTCTTCCTCCTTCAGTTGATGTGTCTTGACACAAACATTCATCTCATGAATAACTGTGACGTGGATTAATATTTGGACCAGCAGTGGAACCTTTTACCCTAAACGTGTGAATGTGAAAGAGCCCAAAAGATAAATCTTTTACTTGTTGTGTTTTCAGAGGATACTCAAGGATAATAGACAGACTGGAAAAAATATGAAGTATGAAGTCCTTGTTAACATTCAGTGGTGATCTTGAGCAACAGCTCTCCAGACTACAACAGAAAAAAAAAATAGTGTTCATTTTAAGAAAAATGATTGGAATGTGGAGATTATAGTTGTTGTTTCAAGTCAAACATCTGCCAAGTCTTCTTTACCCTCTACAAAATGCTGCCAATAATAGAGACCAGGGGGCACCTGGTGTCTGTGAACATCTGGAGACTGGTCACAGACTGCCTTGCAACCACCAGTCACTAGTACAAAGTGTTTATGTGGTTCATGCCCTGTCAAGCTGCGAGTGGTTGGTGGAGATTACTGGAAGTCACTACATGGAATCAGTATATGGTGCTCCACCATAAACCTCTTTGTGATTGTTTTGATACATAGCAGATTGCTGTTGTTTTAAGACGCCGGTTTGTCTGCAAACACTTGCCAATGTCTCTCCGAGTGGTTGTGAAACCGGAAAAACAAAACAAACCCGTAACAGACACCATTCGCCTAGAAAGTAAGGCGAAGCTTTTACTTTGAAGGTGAACATTCTTCAGCTGTGACCTCTTTTGGTCAAGACCAGGGGTGGGGGAACTCCAGGCCTCAAGGTCCAGTGTTCTGCAAGCTTTGGATGTCTACTTGATGCAACATGGCTGATTTAAACAGCTAAATTACCTCCTCAACATGTCTTGAAGTTCTCCAGAGGGCTGGTAATAAATTAGTCATTTGATTCAGGTGTATTGAGCCAAGGTGATGGGTGGTCTAAAACCTGCAGGACATCAGCCCTCGAGGCCTGGAGTTCCTTAACCCTGGTCTAGACATTGCAACAAAAATCTGCTGCTGAACCAAGAGGCTTACAAATACCTACCTTTACAGGCCATATTATTATTTCAATATTTAATATTTTTCATGTGTTATTCATTTGTTTTGCTGGCATTTCTTTTACAGTTTGATGTCCTCGTTTTGTAAATGGAGGGTTCGTTCACTTGAGCATACGTTTGGGGCAAACAAGGTAACACAGAGTGGCTTTGCTATATGTGAACAGATTGTGCCCCTCAAAAGGTCCATTAAATTCAATTTAGTTCAGAAAATATTGTTGCAATATCCACCTTAATGATTGTTATTACCATTATAAGTGGAAAACAGCAGGTTGGTGTGGGTTGGGGAATAAAATGCACTCTTAGAGCTCCATCATTGTTGAGGGGCCAGAGGACTTGGCTCAAAGACAAGCATGCAAACCCTTATGTGTATTAATAAAAAATAATGTACCTCTGTTTAAATAATACACCACCAACAGCCCATGATTAATTATTACACGGCACAAGAACACTTTTTATGAGACTGCTAAATGCTGCTTCTGTCACGGTGGGGATCGCTGGTGTGTTTGAGGTGTGGACAAAAACGCAGACACGAAAGAAAGGTTAAAGTATAACAGAAAGCGAGCCGTTTATTTGGGCTGATGTCAAAACAAAAAAATAAGGCAAAACAAACTGGAGAAAAACTAACCTGAAACCTAAACTGGGCAAAACTAACATATGAAAACTGTGACATGAACATGGCCTGAACAGGAACATGAAAAACTAAGACATAAATAAACATGAACCAGAGTCTGCGGGAAAAACCCGAGACATGAAGAGCCGAAACTCACAGAACCATGTAGCCAGACAAACAGACAATCCAACACAGAACAGAGGAAGACGGAGGACTTAAACACACAGAAGGGTAATGAGAGGATGGGGAACAGGTGGGAACACAGCTGGGACAAATCAGACCAAACAAGACAAGGGGAAGCAAAAGTAGACACGCTGCAAACAGGACAGGGACTTTCACAATAAAACAGGAAACAGCATGGAACGTAGACATGACAACACGAACGTGACAATTAGAATGTGGAACACGCAGACATGAAATACCTGAGGAGACATGGAAAATGGGAAGAGACTAAAGCACTGACATAACAGAAAGAAAAACACAGAGGACAAGACAGGCTATACAGAGGACAGGAAAAGAGTCATAAATCACAGAGACATGGATTAAACTAAAACCTAGAATAAAACTCAACTGAAATAATACCACAAGAACCTAATATTATGGCAATGTAACATAAAAAAAATCAAAAATACAAAATAAACTCAAAACGTTGGGCTGTAGACCCAACCCTGACAGCTTCAGTTTAAGAATTTTTAAAGAAATTAATCCCAGTGAGCACACCGCCTGAGAAGGAACTAAACAGTTTCTCTCCAATGAGATCATCTCTCCTGCTCTGCTCATATCTGATACCCTTTGGCGCTGACTCCTATTATGCTATCTGTTACAGAATTAGTCTGGGAATAGTAACAAAGACATTGTGAGAAGCCACAAAAGAGACTCTAACAGGTGTGCGGCGGTACTATCATCAGCACTGCTACAGTGGCAGGAAGATGAGGTAATAACAGGTTAGGAGCAGAAGGTTCTGTGCGATCAGGCTGCTCCAGCTGCTCTGCTGATTTACATCGTGAGCAGAGGTGGAGGAGTCAGCATGAATCACCCGACGGAGGACACAGCGGAGGACGTGATCTTGAATCTAAATGCAGCTGTTTATCAAATGCCGCTCATTCCATCACAGGTACGGCTCATGCGGCAGTACAGCAATTCATAACCAGAGACGCATCCAATGTCCACATCAAACAGATGGTACAGGGATACATTTGCCAGAAAAAGATGAATAACTAGAATTACTGCCATGCGGCTGTATGCTTCCGGCAGCCAATCAAGTTGCAGTTTATATCCATGCCTGTCTAGACTCATGTTATAAAAGTCTGCTGAACGTCTGTGAAGGAATTTAACTAGTGGGAGCTACGGGTTGGTATGATAACTGACAATAACCCAGATAAAAAGGAAGTTGTGTCAAACATGCAAGTATTTTTGCATTTTTCTGCGTTATCGTTGCACTCTTCCAAACAATTAAGGGGTGTAACTTAGGTTACAAAGGTTGTCCCCTATCCCCACCAATGATGACATCTTGAAGGTTGGTCTTGAATGATTCGCTGGTTTCACGAGTCACTGGTAAGTTCAAAACAATAATCTGATGAGGAAACAAATGTTGTTAAATTCCATGCCACTTTCTACATAAAAGTATTGCCCAACCGTGTTGGTTAACACAGCTGTCTCTCCTGCAGTGCCGCCATCTGTTGGGACTGTAGCCCCAGTTAGTGGCAGGTGGTGTTTTAATATCTCAGAATCAATTGGTGATTTACATTATATATTAATAAAATAAGAATAAATTACTTTACGAACTAATATTTAAGGTGCTGGCTGGTGAGGGCAGCACATTTGAATCTTAGTTGGCTAGTTGTGCACATAATGACCCAAGTGACAATCTTTTCCTAACTCTAAGTAGGTTAAAGCTCCTAAAGCAGATGAAAGTAAAATGAGGGTGTACATGAAACAAAACAATGAGACAAAAGAAGCTAAACTAAGTACCTGACACTGACACCCCTCCAATTTCCTGAGGCAGATTTTGCAGAGCTTTAAAATGAGGTTTCCTTCTCTTAGCGACCAAAGTTGCCAGGAACACAGCATCAAGCCCCTGATGCCAAAAGAAATGTTGCTCTTAATGGTGGCATTTTGCAAAGCAGGATTATGTGACACCTCAGCATGAGAACGCACTGGTTTGTTGTCTCCTGCCTACACCTGCCAACCATACTTTGTCACCTCACCGATGCTGGCTTAGCCTCCCAGTCCCAGATTTTCTCAACAGCTTCAAAGATCAAACTGTATTATTGTCCTTGATGAGTCTCTCAAGCCATCACACTTACAATGACATGAGGAGAAGATGACTTTTGACCTGGTCCAACATTTGTATCAAATTTGAATACATTTTCTCAAGGTATTCAAGAGAACAGGATGCAGGTACGGATGGAATACCTGAAAACATAATGAATCCACCCACGGTTTGTGCCAGCGCTACACCTACACTAGCTATTACTGCAAGCAGACAAACACAATAATGTCTGCAGGGATGGTGTTTGGTATGCTTCCTCTTGCTCAGAGTTGGCACATTGCATAACTCCCAATAAACCACAATTAGGAATAATTGACAATGTCATAATACTTAATGCAAAAAAATCAAGTAGAGCTCTGAAGCTTTTTGGATCTGTTGGAGTCTTACTAAAGAAAAGCAAATGTAAAAGTGATGTGGTTCTCGTGCTGATGTTAAAGCAGTCATGAGCCAAAATAAACCAATCTTTCAATTGTGAGTCAGTGTCTCTGCTAACACTGACGAGTCGATGTGTGACTTCGGTATTATATCATGAATGAACAACCAGCTCCTACAATCCAGCGGTGAGTCACAGTTTTGACCCATGTCCTTATAAATGTGCTCGTGGGAGTTGCCACCAGGAGCTGTTAAGTAACGACATGGGTTTATATCATTAGTGTTTCATCACAATACATGCGGACAGAAGTAGGACACACAGAAGGGCACATAATACCACCACACTTTCAGTTCCCACACTTTCATTCTGTCATGTTGTGCAAGCAGGGATCTAAATGTAGACTCTCAGGTAGGTAGACGGAACAAATACTTGACCTTTATTTCGTCCACAAAGTTAATAACAAAATCCAACACTGGCTGATGCAAAGCAGGGATAGTTAACAGAAGCAACTAGCCAGCAAAACACAAGGCAGGATAAAAGATGTCACCACAAAAGATGAAGAGAGAAGTGAGACTATAAATACACAAAGGCTCATGAGGCTGATTAGGAGAACGTGTAACAGGTGGGTAAACAAACAGGAGTGAACAATCAAGGGACAACAAAAAAAAGGAAGTAAAACTAAATACACACAAGGGAGAAAAGACTACCAAAATAAAACAGAAAGTCATTTAGAAAAACACAACACAGAAACACAGAGGAAGCAGGATTTTCAATTCAAGCAATAAAATATAAACCAAAGTCAAACAATGAACAGAAACTAGATTTCTAAAGTAAAACCAGAAAATGAAACCGGCCAGGACATTATCTGTTGCAGAAAAAACACTCAAAACACCAAAAACAAAGATCTAACTCTGGCTCCATGATGCTGTGAACATGATTGGTGTCATAAAAAATGAAGAAGAACATGATCCGGGAGGATCAACTTTCTTGTAAAGTTTGGTAAGCAGTATTAAGCTTTTAGGGTGTTTTCTGCTTGATGGAAAGCTTGCACTAAAGTACTGAAGCTTTAAAAGAAGGGTATCTTGCCATGATGTCATAAAAACAACTGAAATCAGCATGGAACGCCTCAAAACATCTTTTTAACACGGCCATGCCTCTGGTAATGCATATTACAGGACATTATGTTATTCTCTACCAGCCATGGTAAAGCTAAACTCATGAGCTGTTGTGAGTCTGTGAATTGTAGGCTCGGTTTTCTGTTCTTAGCTAACAGGAGTGACACCTGCTGTGCTTTTCTGCTGCCGTAGCTCATTTGCTTCAACATGGTGTACCTTCACAGATGCTATTCTACATACCTTAGTAGTAAAAAGTGGGTATTTGAGTTGCTTTTGGCTTCCTATCAGCTCAAATAAGTCCCCATTCTGATGCTCAGTTTGAACTTCAGCAGATCACCTACACTAGGTCAAGATGCCTAAATACACTGAGTTGCTACCATGTGATTGGCTAATTAGATATTTGGTTTAAGAAGCAGTTGAATAGCTTTCCCTAATAAAGTGGGCAGTGAGTGGATATATGTATATTACATTTAGTCTTTAAAAGAGTGCTTCAGATGTGATGACCCCATATGAGCAAGCGCTTTGGCAACCGTAGGAAGGAAAAACTCCCTTTTAACAGGAAGAAACCTTTGGCAGAACCAGGCTCAGTCTTCAGGAGAAAGACAAACTGTGTTAATTATTAACCATTTTCAGTGGACATGTTAAGCTCAAGAGGAGGTAGAAAGACAAGAAAAGACCAAACAAACATGGTAAAAACCAAGGGTTTTTGATATGTCTTTTTGGCAAACACACAGGACCTGCCAGACTCTGTGGCTGCACCCTGGCAGCCATGTTGAAAAGAGTCAGAGATTTAAAAAACCCAATAATTGAATGCAAAGAGGTGTGTAAACACACAGTAAGTGAAAAAGAGACACTCAGTACATCATGGGAAGCTCCCAGCAGCCTAGATCTACTGCAAATAGGTACAGACACAGCAGAAGGTATATTTAATAAAACCTTCAGTTAAACTAAAGGCAGTAGTAAAAACAAGAAAGGACTACAACAGAGGAAAAAAGAGGAAGAACAAAAGCACAAATCTCAAAGGATATGGACAGTCTTATAAAAGCAAACAGTGAGAACATACATATATATATATATATTTACAGGTGACTGACAGCGGGACACATCTGGGAACAACACTGTACGAACAAGGTATGAAAACATGTAAGTGCTACACGGGTTGTTAACAGTAAAGTCAGTTTTCAGTGATGAAACTCTCTCATTATTGGCTTATATTCTATGTCATAGGAAGGTGTTTATTTACAGCAGAGTTTTTAGCCTGTGAGTGTAATAGTTATTGAGTAAAACAGCCGTTTATGTTAATCAACTCCAAAAGGGCTCTTTCATTAGAAGTCTTGAGAGCCAACACATTTCTGAACAACTAAACAACCTGTAATTACTGAGAACATCATTAGTGCTCTTCAGAGACATACAGTCACAGAAATTGTCATAAAATGGAAAAATATGTTTAATTGGATATCAGCAGTGATCAGAACACAAACAGTTACATGATAGCTGAGCCTCTCTCTCTGAGCAATTAAGGCTCCACTCTTATTATTCCCTTAAAAGCTCTACCAGAGACAGACCCTAAAGCCATATACTTATGAACTCACTGTGCAATGAAGTGCTGATAGGATGCATGGTGACATCAAATCTTTACGTGGCCAGAGGGATACAGCCGCTCGAAAACTTGTAGGATGCTGAGGAGGTACGGAGATTAATGCCCTGTCGGATAGGCTAAATCTCCTTTATACCTCTGGCTGCTACTAACTCCCACCTCAATTTGGAGGAGGCTGGAGATAAGCCCAAACCGCACTGTCTCCAGGGCAGGCTAATTTATCCACAGGCTAAAGGCATCCGGAGACCTGGAACTTGAGCAGCCAGTCGCCCTCTGGTACTCTGTGTGTGTGTGTGTGTGTGTATATATGTGTGTGTATATAACAGAATACTGAAGTGTGTTTTACCAAAAATGTAACAACAAAAAAAACAACATCAACCTTTATGACCTGCACTGTTTTCTTTAAGTATGCCTAGCATGTGAAATTGCCCATGATTTTGTGAGGTGTAAGTAAGATAAGTATGCAATTCTCTGCCTAATTAATAATAGACCAACCACTAAATCAACCAGCAAACTGAGGTGATTAAGGGGCTAATTTAAGTCGAGCCAGTGGATTAGAACTATTCAGAAGTTAAAGTAATAGTATCAAATTATACAAATACACTATTAAACGTAGTGTTGCATTTGAAATCAAAAAGAAATATACAATAAAACAATGAATGTAATAAAGAAACCATGTTGGACTTGCATTAGGTGGGCATAAAAAGTCCACTTTATTGGGTACATCAGTTCAACTGCTTGTTAATGCAAGTATCTAATCACCCAACCACACGTAAGCAGTTCAGTTTAAGTATATACACACAATAAAGATGACTTGCTGAAGTTTAAACTGAGCATCAAAATAGGAAAGAAATGTGATTTAAAATTATACTGTGTAAAACTTTCAACCACTATATGTCAATAGATTGGAGACTGCAGTCAACTGAGTTCTGCTGTCTAACTCATAATCCTAGTTACAGTGGACACTGTAGGACAAGCATGTTTTAGCCAGCTAAGAGAAATCATGAAATCGTTTTTTAGAATGACTCATAAAAAACTCATAATGGCCACAGCTAGCCGACATGTTTCTACAACTGTTTGGACTGGGTCCATATCTACCCCAGAGCTTTTCCCTCTGGAATTCGTCAGTTCAGTCTTTACCTCAGCTGTCAATGAGAAGCGTCCACCATTATTAACTGTGTCTTGAAGAGGCTGTTAAATTTTTTGAAAGGAATGTGACACTGATGAATGAGTCAGAGTAGCTCACTTCTGTCTGAAGATGGTGATGCTAACGTGAGTTGTTGAGGATATGCTGGACTTTTCTGTCAGTAAGACTGCTCTTCTTGCCACTGTTAGCGAGTGTTAACTGCTGTTACTGTCAGGGCTCTGTGTGTGGGCAGGCGGAGAGGAGGATCCAAACGCAGGACTCAGACACTAACTTGAAACTCAAAAACCTCAGCTTTATTGCTGGTACGAAAACAAAACATGAAGTGAACATGGAATATGGAGAACCGAAACACACAGGCATAATCTGATGGTACAACGCAACACTGAGCACAGGAAAACACAGGGCTAATATACACAGGGTGGTAATCAGCGAATGGGCAACAGGAGGGAGACACAGCTGGGAGAGATCAGGGTTAACGAGACGGGGGGGAACCAAGCTGCACACACTAACATAAGACAAAGACTTTCACAATAAAACAGGAAACATGAATTACTAAACAAGCATGCAGACTTTACATTGAGAGACAGACAGACAGAGAATGACACATGGAACCTGAACTAAACTAAACGTGAGATATAACTGAGAACAAATCCTTAAGCACGGATAAACAGAAACAAGAAATAATAATCATCATCACTACGAGAATAAGTAAACAATCCATGAAGCAGAATTAAACCGAAATATAATAAACTCAAAATACTGGGTCCAACGGACCCAGAACCGTGACAGTTATCCTGTGTTAGCTTCTGTTAGCCTGTGTTAGCTGCTGTTAGCATGTGTTAATGAAACTGGCTTTGAAGTGGATTTAACTTTGTTTCATTCTTACAAGGTGAATGTAAGCTTATAACCAGCTGTTGTTTTGTGCCAGCTCACTGTTTGCTGTCATGAGATGGGAAACTTGCATGTCTAATTTCCTGACAATTAGTATTTGCAACAATATTGGGACTAAATAAGCATGCTTATGCAAGTTTTCCTGTTTTAGCGCACTGAGGTTAGTTCAGAAGATGAGACTTGAGGTGAGGAAGAAGGGGATAACATTTTATCCAGATGCCAGTAGCATTGTCTCTTTGATTTGTGTTTTTGTTTCTTTGGTGAAGGGAGCCCTTATACATAGGTCTGAAGGTGCAGAGACAAATTTAAATGTCCTTCCATGAAGCGTGAATGCCTTTGGCTTTTCTTTTCCTCCACCTTTGGTCTTTTACATATGTGGCTGATCTCTAGCCACATATGTAAAACGCGATTAGTCAGAAGGATGATGTCCTTCTCTGCTACTGTATTCAAATATGGTGGTGGGGGAACATGGCAGCTTAACACAAACTGCAAACCTGCTCCTATGTATTTCAATGATTAAGTATAAGTGTATTAAAATGCATACATTTGTTAGAAGACATAATCCTTTTTTTTATTAAATAGCTTCAAAAACCCAGGTCCATCCCTTCATGACCACATTGTACCCATCTTCTGAAGATGTGTGTTATCCACCAGGATAACACATCACATACCAAGATGGACTCCACAGTCATCAGTTCTTAGTCCATTTGAGATGTAGTGGAATATCCCACATTTGTTGGCTACACACAAATCTGCAGCAATTGTGTGACGGTATCATGACAGTATGAACCAAAATCTATGAGAATGTTTCCAGCACTTAGTTGAATCTGTGCCACGAAGAATCATCTGTGGCATTTCTGAGGGAAAAATGGGTTCATGCATGAAACTAGTGAGGTGTAAGAAAGTGTCCGATGAGTGTAAATAGCAGTGTTTCCCCCTAGCTGACATATATAAGACAAGCAACTCTTTGCTAAGAAGTTCACTACATCTGCAAGTACTCACTGTACAGAACAAAGTAGTTTTTCCTTTACTGGTACATACAGTACATTTTACAGCAGTCAGCTGTAACAGTTGATTGCCAGAGAGCATAAAATTATCTTGTTATAAAACCATGCTCTCCTGGGAAGCCGTGGGTACTAGTATTCATGTGGTTGTTTGACTTTGACATTCATCTTAACACTGATACTAAAGCACAAAACCTGGATGGCCACTAACTTTCTGCTTCTTAATTCAGATAAAACTGAGGTTATTGTACTCGACCCTGAAAATCTTAGAAATATGGTATCTAACCAGATTCTTACTCTGGATGGCATTACCTTGGCCTCCAGTAACGCTGTGAGGAACCTTGGAGTCATTTTTGACCAGGACATGTCCTTCAACGCACATATTATTATGTAAGACTGCTTTCTTCCATTTGCGCAACATCTCTAAAGTTAGAAATATCCTGTCTCAGAGTGACGCTGAAAAACTAGTTCATGCATTTATTACTTCCAGGCTGGACTACTGTAATTCATTATTATCAGGATGTCCAAAAAACTCACTGAAAAGCCTTCAGCTAATCCAAAATGCTGCAGCAAGAGTGCTGACAGGGACTAGAAAGAGAGAGCATATTTCTCCTGTTTTGGCTTCCCTTCATTGGCTTCCTGTTAAATCCAGAATTGAATTCAAAATCCTGCTCCTCACATACAAGGTCTTAAATAATCAGGCCCCATCTTATCTTAATGACCTTGTAGTACCATATCACCCTATTAGAGCACTTCGCTCTCGCTCTGCAGGCCTACTTGTTGTTCCTAGAGTATTTAAAAGTAGAATGGGAGGGAGAGCCTTCAGTTTTCAGGCCCCTCTTCTGTGGAACCAGCTTCCAGTTTGGATTTGGGAGACAGACACCATCTCTACTTTCAAGATTAGGCTTAAAACTTTCCTTTTTGCTAAAGCATATAGTTAGGGCTGGACCAGGTGACCCTGAATCATCCCTTAGTTATGCTGCAATAGACATAGGCTGCCGGGGGATTCCCATGATGCATTGAATTTTTCCTTTCCAGTCACCTTTCTCACTCACTATGTATTAATAAACCTCTCTGCATTGAATCATATCTGTTATTAATCTCTGTCTCTCTTCCACAGCATGTCTTTATCCTGTCTTCCTTCTCTCACCCCAACCGGTCGCAGCAGATGGCCGCCCCTCCCTGAGCCTGGTTCTGCCGGAAGTTTCTTCCTGTTAAAAGGGAGTTTTTCCTTCCCACTGTTGCCAAAGCGCTTGCTCATAGGGGGTCATATGATTGTTGGGTTTTTCTCTGTATCTATGAAGCGCCTTGAGGTGACTTTTGTTGTGATTTGGCGCTATATAAATAAAATTGAGTTGAACTGAATTGAAAACAGTGGCCTTGCTAAGTAGGAAGAAATGGTTCAAACATCAAGTGCTCAAGAAACACAATAAAGACAAATGTTTTTTTTTCCTTTGGCTTCAGCTTATGAAACATAGCTATTTTCTATTTGTATCTGTTTTATGTGTTTGAATACTAAAATTATACATACACTGGTAAATTAACTCTAGACATCTTGAGCAAATGTAGATAATGCAAAAAGATGCTGTAGTTTGGTTTGTGGCCTGCATCGGGGTCCTATTACACCCAACATCTTAAATAAGAAAGAGCAGACAAAATACAAAACAACCAGTCATATTCACCCACATACATACACACCAATGAGGCATCAATAAGACATGTGAGCATGTGGTTTCAAATCAGTCATTATCACTGGCTACAGGGCATAACCAAAAAACCTGTGTGTCACAATAATTGGTCAATAAACTCTCTAAATTGCAGCTCCTTGCTTCCTCTGTCCTTCTGCCTGTGACCTGGAATTCAGTCCCAATACGACATGCTGAAGGATGTATCAATTTGTAAAATGCACCGAGAAGACAGAGGAGAGGAGAGATGACCATGGATGGACAGGTGTTTTACCTACAGCATATAAAAGAAGTGTGGCACACACTTTATTCACACGCTTGTCACATTTTGCCACATTATGAATATAATGAAAAATGCCCCTAAATATAAAGAAGTCAAGAACGCCATTGCATCTAAGATCATAAACATCTCAGAGCAGCAGAAGGCTATAAGAAAACAATTTATGATCCAGCTGTAACACACGTCACATTTAATTGACATCACTTAAAATTAGGCTACAAAGCGAGGACGTCTCATTTCATTAAATACCCATTACCTCGCCTTCTCTCACCTCAAGTGGGAAGGACTAACACGAGGAGAACAACCGAGGATCTACAAACTGTGGAAGTGCTGTTTCTGGTGGTGTTTACGTATAGCCTCGTGCAGTGTCACCCATATCTGTTTTCCATAAAAACTTTAAAGATGTAAATAAAAGGTGAAGGTATTTTTAATTAAGGAAAACAAAAATGCTAGGAGAAAATTAATAAATAAAAAAGATTAAATATAATACATTAATATTGTATTTTTACCTTTTCTACCATATCATAAACCAATGTTCCTCTTTCTTCTCACTGCATGTAACAAGATACACGTCAAAGTAACAGAAACTTTCAAACCACAGTAAAAACAGATGACTTTTATTGCATGAAAGACTCTAAAATTGTCTTTTTATCTTTTGTGGTGTTTACCAAGAGGCATAATTTAATACTCATTAACAAGTTACAGTAATGACGAGCCACTACATTACACAGGCTTTATGGCAGCATTACTGCAGACACTGCTGGGCTAAATGCAGAAGCACAAAGACATTATGACTGCATTTAAGAAAGTATTCCCATTAATATATTTTTATGTCACTATTATAAAGAAAAATTAACTAATTAATCTGAAAGGCAATGTCTACTAATGTCCTTTGTTAAAAAGATGAAAAAAATATTCTTTAATGTGTAAATAAAGTAAAAAATACTATACTATATACTATAGTAACAAGCTTTTCTTTATCTTTTCTAATAAACTAGACCAATAAACTCAGAAACACACTGAAATATTAGCTTGACGAGTAACAGACTTGTAAATACTGATGACTGGGTGCGTGAATGTTTTGTTGCTTTACTTTTTATGCGGTACTTTCATGATCTAAGCAATTGATTTAAAAGAATTGTGTATTTGTTGAAAGAAACAATGTCCGATAAGAAACCGGGTCATTTCCACACATAGTGTAGGTACAGAAATCTTCACAAAAACCCGAGTAATCACTGATGCCAACATGTTGCTGCTTAACAGTATAGAAGTAAGCATTTGCTCTGTTTTTAATCCCTTAGATATTGCAATATAAGAAAAAGAAGCGCAACAGCACATCTCAGTTTTTTCTGCTGCTGTACTAACTGAATGAAATCTGTCAGCACAAAGTGTCCTGTCATTACAAAACAGGAAGTTTTTGTTAAGTCACCGAAAATGTCCTTTTTTCTTGTTTGTTTTAATTGTGGCCCAGTTGTAAAAGAAATACAATTTCTAGAGTAGATAATGAAGAATCAGCTTGTCTATCATTTAATTGTAATCTATAACTTAATTATCTTGTTGTAGTATGAATGGTTGTAGAGGAGCTCTTAAAGAGGTCTTTGCATTAAAAGTCTAAAACGTGTGTCCTCCTTCACATCTTCCAAAACTATCCAGTGGGCCAGATTGGTGTCTGATTCTGGCCCCCAGGCCTGTTTGACATCCCTGATCTAATGGGACACAAATAGTATGCAACATGCGTACTATTTAGTAATATTTTAGTAATACAGTAATATTTTGTATTAAAAAAACAAGCTAAATTTTCCAACAGAGAATCTTTATGCTACTAAATAATTTAAATTGAGTGATCAGTGCTGCAGGTAAAAGCGATTCTTGTGTACTGTGCTCAGATCAGAATGAAACCTCCAGCTAATAAAGTGAGCTAATAAAATGCCTAAACTTCTGAAATGGCTAAATCAGGTAAATACTGCAAAATATTGCTTTTGTTGGTCAGACTCCAGTTAGTGTGTAAAGTGCGCATTATAACCACATAGAGGTACAAGAATAAACTGTATGCTACCGGAGCCCAGATAATATTGGATTTTTGGATTTCCAGGCAGTTAATTCAAATACAGCCATGATTGCCAATATTGGCTATCTGGTATCATTCAGCTACACATACATCATATTACATGTCTTTCCATTTTCTGTTTTATAGCTGCCAGGAAAACAAAAAAAAAAAATACTTATGGATGAACAGAAAAACATCAATGAGGAGTATTCAAAGCACATTCTGAGCCCTTTTGAGGATATTTGTTACCATTGTTATGCGGACGATATCCAACTCTATATATCTTTTAAACCGGAAGAGGCTTCTAAGCTGCGGCTTTTAAATGTGTGCTTGGAAACCATTAAAGGCTGGATGGCTGAAAACTTCCTCCAACTAAATGAAAATAAAACCGAAGTCCTCTTATGTGCCCCAGATAGACATATACCCAGTATAATAAATGCTCTTGGTCCTCTTTCAACGTTTGTAAAACCATCTGTCAGGAACTTAGGGATTATCCTTGATCCTGCTCTTACGTTAGATAGTCATGTTAAATCTCTTGTTCGGTCTTGTTTTTATCATTTAAGAAATATTTCTAAATTGAGCTCTATAATATCCTATACCGAACTGGAGATTGTTATTCATGCTTTTATTTCATCACGATTGGACTATTGCAATTCCCTGTTTACTTGTTTAAACAAAGGTTCTTTGGAGCGTCTGCAGATCGTTCAGAATGCTGCAGCAAGACTTTTGATGAAAGCTTCTAAATATTCACATATAACACCGTTGCTTATGCAGTTACATTGGCTTCCTGTCGAATTTAGAGTCCATTTTAAGATTTTGGTTTTAACTTTTAAGGCTCTTCAACAACAAGCACCACCATATATTATTGAACTTTTACAGCCCTATGCCCCTAGTAGGTCTCTGAGGTCGAGTAGTCAGGGCTTACTTGTCATTCAGTATACGAGACTGAAAACTAGGGGTGATAGAACTTTTGCTACTGTGGCCGCCAGACTGTGGAATTCCCTTCCTCAGGACTTACGATCCGCTGATTCATTGATTACTTTTAAAAAAACAGCTAAAAACACATCTTTTTAAAATTGCTTTTTGCTAACTTTGTTTGTATCTTGTTTTGTTTTGTTTTATAATCTGTTATATCTTGTAAAGCACTTTGTGATTTCTATCTAGAAATGTGCTATATAAATAAAATTTTACTTACTTACTTACATTACTAAATAGTGTCACATCAAACCAAAAAGAATATCACGTCTGATGACAGGGCTCTTAAACCGTCATCTCGAGCAATTTGCTTGCTAAAAATGTCTTTCATCTGTCATTGATTTTAAGAAAGCTTTGATGTCTTATTTCCTCAGACCATGACATGCAAACCAAAATAGCCCCAAATAAAACAAACCTACACCATATATTCTATTCTGATAATATGATTCTGGTCAGAATAGAATATGTGGCCCAGGAGCTGCCAATCATGCAGCACTTGCATTTTCCTCTTTTCTAAAAAGGTACTAATGAGCACAGAACAGCCCTCCCCCTGATGACCTTGCAGTTGCTGTGAACACACACACACAGCCTTTTTGATATGAGTAGACACGTTTCAACTCCTTCCTTGCAAGCTTTCCTTCAAATCTAAAGGGAACTCAGCACTACAAAGCTGCCGCCATCAGGAAACAACTTGTTACCAACTTCAGCAGCAGAACTTCTGGGAACTTCCTGTTCCCTGGTGAGACGCAGGTGTTTGATTGGTGCTCTGGTGCTTCCCAATGCTGTCAGGTCAGGCATTTGTCACAACACCATCAATATACACACCATACCTTTAGCTGGTGTGTATGAAAGAGTGGGCATAGTGAGGCTGGAGGGGGGGTATAGAGACCTGATTGTGCAGACAGGTCCTCCCCGTGTCTATGGTAACCTGTGGGTATACCGCCGTGTCTGGAAAGCTTTAATGGCTTGTCAGCGCCATGACAGCAAAACAGCAGTAAGGCAATCTAAGCCTGAATGACAATCAAAAACCACAGGGGGTGAGAAATTTCCCCACAGCTTGGTCTAATGGTAATTTATGTTGCACTGCAGTTAACTGTTGGTAAAGAGGATGCTTTCTATGCTGGACAATCAGAAAGCTGGTTTACACAGAAGCAAATAGATACAGAAAAAAAGTCTGAACCTACAAATCATCTGCTATCATTTATCTGCATTTCACTTTACCTCATTTCCTTTAAACTACACCGAAGGAATAAGTGCAAACAATAAAAGCTCGAAACTTTTAACATTTGTGAATTTAATCAGGATCATGTGTCATAATTGCAAACCCTATACCTGCATAGCTACATAAAATGGAGCCATCTTACCATAATTATTGCCAATTATGTGCAATAATTCCACAGACTACATCGTCCAGTTGTGTGAGGTATATGATCTGAACATTTTATGCTTCTCTAAGCTGTCTTCAATAAACCTGAATGCAACCAGGTCATTATTATAACCCTTTATGGTGCAGATGTGAACATTTTGTTATGTAATGTCTCCTGGGTGTGTTTTTCACATTACCTTAACGCTTAAATGCTTCAAACTGGTTTTCTAGTGCCATCTAGTGGAATTACCATGTCACTGCTAAAAGCTCTGACAGTCATTTAACCTGTAACAGGACTGCAGTGGACACAAACTGGACTATAATGTTGCAAAGAGTTCGCCACAATGTGACAGATAATAATTAAAGAGAAACGGGATGACAGGGGGCATCAATCTTCTAGTCAATACAAAATAACATATGCTACTAAATCTGGATTTGTACAGCACTTTTTATAACAGAAATTGAAGGGAAGTGTACACGTCCCAGCATTCAAACACAGATTCAAATAAAAGGTCTTACACTCATTCCTTCATGCATTCTTTCATAAACACCTTAGATGTGTGTTATAGCCCCCAAAATGGGTGAAAGATTAAGGAAAAGTAAATAAGCCACCGATCCAGCCGACCTAACGGGTTCAGGGAGGCTGCTCCAAAGTTCAAAAGCCACAAACTCAAAAGTTTTTGCCTCTGAATTTAAAATAAGAGCATGGAGTAGTTTAAACACTCTATTCAGTTTATCTTGGAGGGCCTCTGCTGTTACAAGGTCTCAGTAGCTCTGGTATATGTGCAGGACCTTGGCCATATAGGGCTTTCTATGCTATTATTAAAAAAAACAAACTTAAATGAATTCTGAGTGTCTCTTGTCAAAAGAAGCTTGCTTTAATCCAATGAAACCCTTCATGGTCAAAAAAAGAAAAAGTTTTATTTAAGAATCTGGTTGGATAATGGAAAAAACTGAAGACAAAAACATGATTATTTTTATTTTCTCAAAAAAAATGACCGACTGCACCTTTAAATACACAACTTACAAGGTTAAGTCATTGAACTTTTTAGCACTGACCATTTTATTGGAATGAGCTAAAATAAAGCTCTTTGCTCGTATTCTACTGGAACATTTGAAAAGTTAGATATGATGCGTCTGTGCGCTGCATCGTCTTCTTTGTCGGTTATTTCTTTCCTGGTTACTTCCTGTTGTATTTTGAAGGTTTGAAGGTTGGCTTTCTTATGTCTCATATTATGTCTCATATTTTGGTTTTGTTCCTTTCCCTGCTTTGCACTTGTCTGTGTGATGAACATATAGTCAGGTCAGCTGTTTGTGCTTCCGCTGCTCTTTTGTTTGTCTTTTTTATTTTAAGAGGTCATATTTTCCTCCCTCTGCTGCTCACATTTGGCTTCACTCTCCGGTGGATCATCAGTTTTCTTGCTTGTCTACTTTTAAACTGTAATCAGTCTCAATGATACAACCTGATAAAGTCACATATTTGATGGGAATTATATGAGTAAAATCCTATGCTATCTTTTTCTTGTGACCTGTCATTTTGACTTGAATCATTAAATAAAGACGTGTTTATGAAACAGAAAAAAATAGTCTAACAGCCAATCATTATTCCATGTGGATTTGTACAAATACACTTATTTTATATTACTTCATTATGTAATTTCAGCTGATACAGGAGCACGCTTTAAATAACTGACACTGTGATTTACACCCATGATCATAAAGAAGAATTTGTTACTTGTACATTAAAACAATTTTCTGTACTTTTTAAGATCATCAAACCTAAAACTGCTGTCAGTCAACATTTAGTGGCCTTTTTGCTCTAAGTGCTGCAGGAGCTTCAGAGACTAAATTAGCTACATAAAACTCAGCTGTGCAGCACCTGTTTGACTTTACAGCTATCATCCACCACCTAACCAGTGCCACTTTTGCCCATTTTTCTTGTATTGTGACAAGAAAAACTTTCTTTTCTTATAATAAAAGGTATAGTTTTCTGAGGGGAAGATTCAACACCATTCGATTACTTTTTACAGCTTCACTTGTGAAAAATGAAACACGAGACATCCTCTTGTGGCGTCGTAAAATAAAACCACCACGCATTCATATTGAGTTAAATCAGACAAATTAACTTCTTCAATCTCAATAGAACATTCACAGATATCATTCAACCTTAACTTTATTTTGCTTGAATCATTGCAGTCCAACTCAATCTACGCACAGCTGCTTGGATAGCTTTTATCATACAATTTGGTGACCAAATAGTCCAGCAGGAGTGTGGTGCGCTTCCACAAGGTGCTTACTTCCAAGCGCCAGACTTGCCCTTGGCCCCACGGGAGGTCTTCGATGTTTTCGACCACCTCTGATGGTCGTTGACACGATTTCGTAGCACGTGGATGTCGTACTTCTGCCTCTTGAGCTTTTCTGCCAGCTCAAACTTCTCGGCGTGCAGCTGGTGGAGCCACTGCCAGAGCTCCTGTGCCTTCTCCACCAACTTCTCCTGGCTCAGGTGGTCGATGTTGAGCGGCTTCCTGCGCTCCATCAGGGCCTTCTTCTTCTCCTCACGAGCTGTTAGCTTCTTGCCCTTCTTCTGGTCCACCTTCTGCAGGTAGCCACCGAATGACTTGTTGGAGAAAGCCATCTTTTTCTTGGCTTCCTCCTCAGCCCGCAGTTTGGCTGCCTCCTCTTCACGCCTTGCTTTTTCCTCGGCAACCCGCGTCTGGCGCTCACGCTCCTGCTCTGCACGAACACGCTGTTGTTCGGCCCTGTCAGCACGGCGGCGTTCAATGCGGTTACGCAACGCCATCAGTTCTTCTTCCTCTTTCTGACGGCTGGTGAAATGCAGCTCAATCAGTGACTGGAGGTCATTGTAATCTTTCTCCAGCCTCTTGCGATGCAGGTCATCAAAATCCACCTTTTCTCCATCTGGGATCTTTGGAGGAGCCATATTAGGCACATAAGTTGCTTTAGGTCGAGGTCTGGTCTCTCCTTCATGCTCCGCTTGCCTCTGTTCGTTGTCATCCTCTTCCTCCTCCACCTCTTCTTCCACCTCCTCCTCATATTCCTCCACAATTTCCTCTGTGTCTGACATGATGGTGTCTCAGAGAAAGCAGTGTGAGCACCAAGACCAGCTGGTGTCTGGAGATAGTTGGAGTCCTGGGTGAGCATGTTGGGAGTTTTTAAAGGTTTGGTTACCATGTGACCACCGTCTCCTGGGTGTGGGTCAGCAGCAGGGCAGATTCTGAGACAGATGGAATAATCTATTTTCTCCTTCACCAAGTCCTCACAGCCACACACCCACCCATTTATCCCCTGCAGACCCCCCTACTGCCTTCTCTGACCCTGCACAGCTCCTCATTCCTTTGTAAGGACAAGATGAGGGACTATTTCGGATACACAGCAGATGCATACACAGACACACTTGTGCTTTCCAGTCTCACAAAGCCAAAGGCACATATGTAAAGAACTACTGAGCCACTGGCACAGATTAAAGAAAGAAATGTGGAAGCAAATAAAAGATGATGACAGAATAATGTACCAAGAGTCTCTGCAAATATGACCCATCCCACTAGCTTTAGATATTTCACAGTGTACACAATTCAGGGAACTTACTCATGCATCACTGGAGTTTGAAACCATGTAGTGCTTAAGTCACTATGGGAATTTCTCTTACAAAGTGCTCCAGTGTGCTGCTTATATAGAGAAACCAGGGAAAAATAATAACAAGAGCAAGTGAGTACTCGTGAAGCATGCAAACATACCTACAAAAGGAACATATAAAAAGAAGAGCAGGCTCCTAACTACATATAGCAGCGTACATTACAAAAGAAACATCTTTAATACATGAGGGAACAATAAAACATTTTGAAAGGATTTTCAATATAATTGAAAATAATGCTTGATTTTAGGAGTCTTTAGTTTAAGAGTTTGGAGAGACAGATCACCTTCATGTCATAGAGTTATTGTTTACGTCTACTCACCATAGCATGAATATCAGCGTAATTTGAGGTTGAAATACTTTCTTTGAGTGTTCTTTTTCCAAGGTGAAATGAATGTACAGCAGATATAAATTTGTATTTATTTTAGATTTCTGCTCATTTACACAGGCACAAAAATATATATATGCATGCACCCCAACCAATACTTTGTTGATGTGCCGCTTAGTAAGTTGCATCTCGACCAGATTAACAAGCTTCTGCATTAATTCTGGTGGATATCTGACCACGCTTCTTGGCAGAATTGGTAGAGTTTCCTCACAAAGCCCTGCCTTTTAAGTATATCCCACAAATTTTCAATAGGGTTGAAGGTGGGGCTTTAATAGTCGTTATGTTGGGATCATTGTCCTGATGGAAAACTGGGTTGAATTATTCCATCCCTTTTGAGTAATATACGTGTTCCAGAACATGTCTTTGTCCTGCCTTCATCCACTCACCCCCAACCAGTTGCATGTGTTGTGATCATTCCACACTGGAATGATCAGTTGATTAAAAACAACTGTTTAAAGTAATAATTATAAACCCCAAATTACCATGACATTCATACTTCATTCATACTCATACCACACAGGTCAAAACAAATAATCGTACTAAACTTTAAATAGTGTTATAATGTAAGTTTTCATTTCATTTTCATATGGGAGTTTATGGCTACGTTCACACTGCAGGCGAAAGCGCATCAAATCCGACTTTTTTGACCCTATGCGACCCATATCCGATCATGTTACGACAGTTTGAACAGCACAAATCTGACATTTTCAAATCCGACCCAACTCTTAATATTAAGGGCCATCAGTCAAACAATACTGTTTGCTCTGGGTCTGAACGGAGCTTCTTTTGCGCATGCGGGCCGCTTTGAGGGTTCATACGGAGCCCCGCAGGGGACATGGGAGAAAAAAAATTAAGACGGACTTTTGCGAGATCTCGCAATACTTTTGCGAGATCTCGCAAAACAAACTTGGGATCTCGCAAAAGTTTTGCGCGATCTCGCAAAAGTTTTAGCCGCATTCTTCCCGTTAGCTCGAAGCTAAGTCGAGACCTACAACAGCCGGGAGGAACACTGCTTTCCCGGCACATCGTGCCTCGACCTCCCGGTCGGCTTCGAGCCGGCATCCGAAGAATGCGGCTAAAAGTTTTGCGAGATCCCGAGTTAGTTTTGCGAGATCTCGCAAAAGTCCGTCTTAATTTTTTTTCTCCCATGTCCCCTGCGGGGCTCCGTAGGTTCACACTTGCTGTCACATTTTATTTGTAGTGTGAACAAGCAGACAAAGAAAAAAATCGGATTTGATCAAAGAATCGGAACTGAGCATTAAGACCTGCAGTGTGAACGTAGCCTAAGGGATTTGATTGAAGACAGCCTCAAGTGGCCATTCGAGGAATTGCAGTCTTTTTGCCACTTCTGTGTTTACTTAATTTTTCATCTCCAGAGATTGAAGCTTGATCTGTTATTTTATAAGCTTGAGCTTTTATATTTGTGTTGAAAAAAATAAAGAACTTCTGCAGAAAGACAGACCCAACAAACAGCCTTTACTAAGAACAATGTGGTGTAAGATGAGCTTTTCAGCCCTGCCTTGTCTCCTCTGGAATGCAATTAAAACATTCTTGCTATTAAAGGCTCTCTGCCGTCAGCGCAGAGTGGATTAAAGCGTAATTGCTCCCACACGACAACATTTATATATGGCTATCACGAATTTATGTTCCCAAGTCTTGAGTTATCAGTAGGAAAAGGGCAGACACAGTTTTTAGAGGATTAGGTCACTGACAGGAAGAGACAGGTGCTCTGTGGTGCCTGAGATTCCCAATTAACTTGGGCCTGCTTAGAATAAAGCTTCTGATGCTATTCTACTGTACGTGTATGTGGCAGACAACACATTATTATCTCCATGGGATTAAATTTCAGTCTTGTTATATATCATCTGGAGCTCCAGCTAAGTGAAGATGGGCTACGTGTGGCCTGAGAGGTCCACAACACAAATCTTAATGCCCGTGAGAAGGTCCCACAACTGTCTAATCCAAGAGAGCACTGAGCATGCCTGAGAGCGACATGAGGACAGCAGATGGTTCCAGTGTAATCAAGGCACTGGTGGTTTGCTGGTGGCAAGGGACAACTGTGTCTATCAGCAAAGGGAGGCAGCAAAGGATGTGGGCTATAAATAAGTAAATAGCCGCACCCTCTGCTGGTTAGTAGCTTGAAACAGAGTAAACTTCCTGTATATTTACTCTTAATCTAACCGGCTTACATCCCTACAGAACAACGAGAGAAGTGTTTGAAGGAACTTTTTTTAAATGTAAAAGTAAATAAATGGAAAGAACACATCTGTCTAGCAGAGTATCATCTGCTTTCTCATGTGAATCATTTATATCTACCCTGCACTGTCGCTCTTTACTGAGCCGCTTTAACATTCCCTCTGCTTGCTGTTTTCTTTTACTCCTCTTAGAAATTCATTGTTCTGCTTTATTACCTCTGCCAAAGAGGTTATGATTTTGGGTGTATGTCTTTCTGTCTGTAAACATGACAGCTCGAAAGGTTTTGAGTGAATTCTTTGTATGGATGCAGAAGGGCTCGTGTTAACAATCCATTAAAATTTGGCATACATCCACCAAGGCCTTCAAGGTCAAATAAGTGATTTATTGGTCAAAAATTGGAGAAAAGCTGTATTATTTAAAGCTATAAAAACTGAAAATAATGTTATACGGAGCAATTTGAAATTGTGTTCCTTACTGCCATTTGTTGTACTGACAACATGCAGACATACAGGGACTGAATTATAGGCATTCTAAATATCACATTACTCAGGACCTATGACCTCTTCTTCAAGGTCAAATAAGGTCAAATTTTCCTAAAATGTCTTTTATCCTTAAAACTATAAATACAATTCTACTTCCTTTGATTGTTTTAGTAATATTTAGGTAACAATACTGATATATAGGGATTCTAAATGTAATTTTTTAAAAATCCAAATTATCATCAGTGTCATGTCACATTTTACCTCTCATCTCAGGTTTCCATTGCACACCTGTTCTTCTTGATTCCAAAGCTTATTATATCTTTAAAGAAAGTTGCCTCAAACTCTACAATAATACACAGGAAACAGGGAAACAGGAAGGAAAAGGTCACTTTTAAGGAAGCAGTTCTACTTTGTTTGTCTTGTTTATCCCTTCATTCTATTTATGTTTTGCTTACATAATATGTAAATATACCAACCAATTTTCATGCAGGACAATGCTCCATCACACGCGTCCAAGTACTCCACAGCGTGGCTGGCAAGAAAGGGTATAAAAGAAGAAAAACTAATGACATGGCCACCTTGTTCACCTGATCTGAACCCCATTGAGAACCTGTGGTCCATCATCAAATGTGAGATTTACAAGGAGGGAAAACAGTACACCTCTCTGAACAGTGTCTGGGAGGCTGTGGTTGCTGCTGCACACAATGTTGATGGTGAACAGATCAAAACACTGACAGAATCCATGGATGGCAGGCTTTTGAGTGTCCTTGCAAAGAAAGGTGGCTATATTGGTCGCTGATTTGTTTTTTGAATGTCAGAAATGTATATTTGTGAATGTGGAGATGTTATATTGGTTTCACTGGTAAAAATAAATAATTGAAATGGGTATATATTTGTTTTTTGTTAAGTTGCCTAATAATTATGCACAGTAATAGTCACCTGCACACACAGATATCCCCCTAAAATAGCTAAAACTAAAAACAAACTAAAAACTACTTCCAAAAACATTCAGCTTTGATATTAATGAGTTTTTTGGGTTCACTGAGAACATGGTTGTTGTTCAATAATAAAATTATTCCTCAAAAATACAACTTGCCTAATAATTCTGCACTCCCTGTATATTGTAAAGATAATAATATGTATGAAGTAATTTAAATGAGCTTGTTTGCCTTTTTCCGTCTTTAAGCATCTGATTCTCTTTATGAGCTGCACAATATAAACAGATCATATCTTTGAAGCTTGGTATGATTTGTGAACTAATTGGCATCATGTTTGGAATCATCCCAAAGCACTACAGTTACCACTTTAGAGAAGAGCTGGACCTCTGAATGTTTATTTTGAGATCATTACCTAAGCTGGCTAAACTAACCAGCTGGTTTAAGGGATAATCCAACACTGTTAATCCAATAAATCTGTATTTCTCAGTAAAAACTTGAAGATTTATTTTCTACTGCCTTATTGTAGAGTTTTAGAGAATAACACCCAAAAGTGATATTAAGGTTCGCCACTATAGATATTTGGAAGCGGATTCCTGAATTTGAGTTCTCACTATTTTGCTGGTTTGTTGGTTGTGGAGAACAAACACTGCTTCTTTATGTAGCTTCATCCTAGGGAGACATTGCAGGCGATATCATTGAGCCGTCCTTCCTTTCCCTGCATTTTCCCTTCTATTGCACCACCTTCCTCCAGGCGGAGTCCATCGTCTTCAGCGTCATCCAGGCTCCTCGACACGGCACCATCGAGCGCACCGTCAAAGGCCAACACTACCGACAGATAAGCAGCTTCACCATGGACAACATCTACTAGAACCGCATCAGGTACAATGGCAGAGTGAGGCCGTGCCTGCGAGAGTGTGCGTGCTCTTTTGTGGGTGTATTCATGTGCTTCTGTCTTTGTGAGGACAGAAGCTGGGCACTTTTGCAAAGGGCGGGCACCTCCGGAAACAGAGAGTGAAAATAATTTTGCAAAGGACATGTTTGTCTAATTCATTAGTGCAGCATTACTGGATCACCTGTTTGAAGTGATATAATATGATATACAACTATCACTGAAACAGCAAACTTTGTAAATAAACAAACAACACTTCTCATTCTCTAAAGGTTTGGCCGCAGCTGTAGATTACACTATCGGTGCTTGTTCACTCTTGACAATAATTACATTTCTAAATTGTCTTTGTGCATTTACAGGTAAACAATATCTAATATTTTATCTAAATGATTGCTTTGTCTTTGAAAAGGTGAAGAGCCTGAGGCTGGTGACAGTCCAGTTCTAATCTAAGGACAGCCTTCTTCGCCTGGCTGTGACGTAATCGGCCTTCAAATGCAGCCTCCGAAGGATGCAGCTGACGCTTTGGGACACAGCTACTATGTCGATCTGAGACAGCGAGACCAAGACAGCGAGACCAAGACAAGACCAAGACCACGTAAAAGTGGTCTCGAGACCAAGACCGGTCTTGAAACATCCAACTCTACATTTTTGAAGCTTAAATATGACTCTGACTGTCCACCTGCTGTTTTAGAACTAAAGAACCCTCTTGGATGAGAAGTAAAACGTCTTCAAGAACCTAAGTCATGTTGCCTTCTTTTCAAAACACTGAATACCCACATGGGCATGAAGCAGGTAAACGCTTTGGGTGCCTTGAAAAGCGCTATATAAATCCAATCCATTATTATTATTATTATTATTATTATTATTATTATTATTATTATTAAACCTTTACCTGTCTACCCTGGATTCACAGTGACCTCTTGTGGTTAAAATAATGCAGTACAGTTAAATGAGCCTCTTGTAAGATTCACAGACCTCTGTTGAGGTAATACTATATGGAACCAGATTAACAGATTCAGAAATTATAACAAAACGGAAAAACATATATATTCTTGGTATAAATGTGCAGATCACCCTAACAAAATGATTACAGACTTATGGCTGACTTTTTTGTTTTTTGCCAGCTTAATAGTTAGGTTATAAGGATATACAGCTCCACTTTATCTAAGCGTGTGTATAACAAAGGTACACACACCTATCATGGCAGTGAATGTACAGCCTGGGTCTGCAGATTCCCATTTAATGTATACACACACACACACACACACACACACACACACACACACACACACACACACACACACACACGTGTATATATATATATAGATAGATAGATAGATAGATAGATAGATAGATAGATAGATAGATAGATATAAAAAAAATCGAGTCACTGTTACATTTTTGACTTCGTAACTCACATTTTTGATAAAATAACTAATAAATAACTTTAACTATTTTTTATTTATTAGATAAAAAATATGAAATGTTTTGATAGTTACACAATTTTTTTTAATCTCCAAACAAGCTTCCGTAGTTTTCTGTTTTAGTTTCTGTAAAAAAAAATTTCAGCTTATCTTTTTTGTTTTATCCTGTATTGTGAGTTTGAAATACGACTAGTCAGAAGAAGGAAAAACAGCTGTAGTACATTTCCACTCTTGCTATAGGCTGCAGGCAGTCACGTGTCTCCCATGCGCCAAGCCCTGTGACTCCGCCCAACGGCTGCTGTGATGTTATGAAAGCAGAGCAGTGGGTGTGACGAGCGGGGTACTGCAGCTACAGACTCACAAACGGGTAAATTAACTCGTCTTTTTTTTCGCTTTTATGTAAAAAGCCGCTTCAACGGGCTCTGTAGCATCTGTATTCAGATCTGCCGGCGCTTTGTGTCCGTGTGCAGTCGTGGCAGGCTGTGATCCGTCTGCAGTCCATGCTGTTTAATACATAACACAACACGCAGCATCACGTGTGCGCGGCAGCAGTCGGGACAACACCGTGCCCTGTTGGGTTTATGCAACTTTATGCAATGGTTTCAGTGTCGTGCAGCATAAATACACAAAGGTGGATTTATATGTTTTAAATTAAATGTTGTTTGTTTGGGATTTTTAATGTGTTTTAGCGCTTAACCGTATTTCAGTGGCTTTTAAGTAATTATTTTCATATAAAATCAGTTCTGTCCCCATAAGGTCACAAGGTGAGACACGTGGTGAAGTTATGAGTTGTTTGAGTGGGTTTTTTATTTGTTTTGTTTTTGTTTTTGGCGTTTTCTGAATATTAAAAATAACAAAAAGTGTCCAGGTTGAGCCTCATAACTATAAATATTTGCTGGTCTTCATAGTCATCATTAATGGTAAGGTGCATATTTTGTATGGCGATATTGTTGCGATACAGGGATACACAGGACAAACAACTGCTGAATGTGTCTGTCTGTTTCTGTCATTGTGGACAGCAACAGATTTTTGACCATGTCTTAGTTTCGGTGTCCAGAAACAGACTGCATGTTATTGCCAACTTGACTACATTCAAGTGCAGACTGATATCACACTGATGACAGACCAGTATCAGACTGATTGGATATAGTTTAACTTTTGTTATCTGCAGTTGATTAAATGTGATAAAGCCGACAACTCAGCATATCACAAAATGTTACTATAATATCATTTTGTGCAGTGTCTGGTGATTCTCAATGTAATATTTGTGATGAAAAAGTCAGCATAGGCTCAAGAAAGTTGTTGCTGTTATTTTTCAGTATTTTCAGAGCAAGTGAGTTAACTGAATGAGGAAAATCACCTGATTGCCAGCTGGCAGCTGACAGTATGAATCTTGTGACGGGCAGTCACAAGTGGTACATGACACAAACGCTGTAAATCCTCTGTAATGCATCATGGAGCACATCTTTCATCTCGGTGTGTAAATATTTTTAATTTTTTGTGCTTTTTCTCATTTGTTCTGCACAGATCCACTACACTCTTTAGCAATGCTTCGCATCACCTCTGCCACCCTGTACACCTGCTCACAGAGGGTGAGGCTGCTCCTACCTCCTTCAGCCTCCACCTCCACTGATACCTCTCCCAGCAAAAGAGTGGAAAACCAGCGCACAGTGGACTCCCTTTATGAGCTTTCAGTGGACATTCGAAAGGTCCGCAAGTTCAGAGGCTGGGTTCTGTCTGAGTGCTCTGCGTATGTCTCTGAGACCGCTGACCTGCTGAGAGACATGGGTGCAGACACAACGGCTATCGCCCACATCCTGGAAACTCACCCTGAGGCTATCCTGTGTCGCCCAGAGGACGTCGCCACGCAGCGAGACCTCTGGTTGTCTGTCTGTCCCAGCAAACGTCAGTTGATGAACATCATTGAAAAGTTCCCAGCCTCCTTTTTTACACTTACTCACCACGGTAACCAGCAGGCCAACATCCTGTACCTCCAGAACCTTCGCCTTAGCAAGAGGATCATCAGCAAGCTGATGGCCAGTGCCCCGCAGAGCTTCAGTCAGCCTGTGGAGCGCAACCAGGAGGTCATCCACACGCTGAGGGAGATCTACCTCGACCTGGGTGGAGAGGAGAGGAACCTACGTGTCTGGCTGCAGAAGCTTCTCAGCCAGAACCCTTACATTCTGCTGCGACCAGCTGAGGCTTGGAGGGACAGTCTGGGCTTCCTGAGGGAGAAGGGGTTCACCACGGAGGAGCTCCTCAGCCTGGTCTCCAGCCTCAGAGCCTCCATCGCAGAGCTGAAGCCTGAGGACATGCAACGGGCGATGGACTACATCGAAGCGGCTCTCTGCTGCTCTAAAGACGAACTTAAGCAAGTAGTGATCCGCTGCCCTGCCGTCTTGTACTACTCCTTGCCCACCTTATTGGGGCGGTTTCAGGGGCTGATGGATGCGGGAGTGACGATGGATCAGGTGAAGGAATCTCCAAATGTACTCGAGCTCACCACGCAGATCGTGCTGTATCGTATCCAGAAACTAGCCTCCTACGGATACGACATTCGCTCCGGCAGCCTGGCCGTTATTGTGGGAACAAAGAAGGACTTTGAGGCGAGTTATGGCAAGCTGCAGCTCAGGCAGCAGAGGCCGCTCTTCAACCCTGTGGCTCCTCTGAAATCTGCTGAGGATTGAGTGTCGGTGCGCACCTTGTTATGAAATGTGGTTTACTGCTTCAGCTTTGTGCAAGGAAAATAAGAAAAGCCAGGCAAATTAAAATCCCACAAAAGGCTGAAGACTGTTCAGGAAATATGACACTATCTGTAAAAGTTTCCAGTTTGGGAAGTGCCTGTTGTGTGTGTGAAACAGCTGCTTTTCTTCTCTGAGAGAAGACTTAAACTGCAGCATAGAGTCTGTACGGTTTTTAATCCTCAGCTGTAAAAGGCTGATGCAAGTTTGTGAATGTAATAACTCAAGAACGAGGCCAAGTAGGAGCTTCAAATCGATACCATAGGTGTATCTATAAAGTCTATTCAGTGGCCTCAAGGTTAGAGGTCAAATTTTCTGAAAATCTTGTCAATGCAATAACTTGAGAACAAGGCGATGTAGGATTTTGAAATGGATATCACAGGTGTGTCTCCTTTGGAGGATATGTGTGATAGGTGGTGTAGTAGTTAAGTATGGTGACAGATTCTTTGCCTTAACAGAAGACCATTCATTTTTCTCTGGCCAAACAAAACCATTTTATGCATGAGAAAATAAATTATTTAAAAAGTGTTTTTACTATTTTGGTGATTTTTTTTGTTTGTTTGTTTTATTTTTTTGCTCTTTTGAGGGAAGGCCAAGACTTCTTTTTTTCTTTAATTGTTCATTGATAGTGAAGCACAGGCCGTGGCATGCAGGCCTACCAGATACCGCTGGTACCATTTGACAACCAGTGGAAAAAGAAAGGGAGGGTGGGACATGGAAGTGAGGATAAAAGGTTGTATGCTTGTTTGGAAAATCAAGCATTTTCGTTGTGGCTGTAAGGGGAGTGGTCAGGATGTGGTCCACCTTGTGATATTTGGATAAATTACCTCCAAGATTAAAACAGCATTAGATGGACATTGAAGCCAACATCAGATGGTCTTTAACCTGCCAGCTCACTAATACAAAGTCCACAGTGGTTGCACTGATATGCACCAGTGTGAGTGTAGAGAAAGTGGTAGTCCAGTGTATTCACCTCTCCTGCTGTGAGACTACACTTATGCCCTATGCAGTGCCTGGGCCGCGGGTTCAGTAGGTCAGACTTTTACTGGCTACCAAATAAAGCCACATATAAATCTAATACTGTACCTGTAGTGAGAACATTGACAAAGTACACTCACTGGCCACTTTATTGGGTACACCAAACAAACAAACAAAACCCCCCAAAAACCCAACAGCAGCCAACATGTCTTACCATACTCTTTATCAATTATGGATCCCCAACCTCCTCTTATAACAACTATGCACTGTGCTGAGTCTGCATAATAAATGGTTTGAAAAACTTTAATATAATAATGTAAAACAGCTCTATTACCGGGTTGCTTTGTGTACAGGTCTATGAAGTGGCAGGGGGATTTTTCCAGTGTCTGTACTGAATAATGCTACTTTAATTGCTCTACGTGGTCGAGACTGAAATGTTGTGCCTGTTTGTCATCTTCTGCTTCGCTGCAAATAGTTATTTAACTTGTTTAATGACTGAGCCTCAGGTTTGATAACTAAAGGCATCACACTAAAGCCGGTGGAATATATTAAGATCTCTAAAATTATTCTTAGACACTACAATAGGTCATCCAGCCAATTGCGTTGCTTTTGAAGGTACCATTGTAATGTGTATCAACTTGAATGAAAACCTACAAATCTAGAAAGGGCTGATTACATTTGGAAACTGCAAATTTTTCTCAAAGATTGAACTCTGACTTTTGAGTTACAAAGAAAAGACTGAAACTATTTGTATATTTGAAACTGTTTTAATTAAACAAGCACATTGAGAAGGAACAAGAAGCAAGTGAAGCATTTCTCTCCAGTGGTACATTTATTAGGGAGTATATGGGTGGTGGGGTGGCACACCAGGAATATGCAGGCTCTGTAGTCCTCTCACCTTTTCTCAATAAACGCAGACGAGGGCAATAACATGATGGTTTGTGTCATATAGAAGTTTGAAGGAATAAAACGAGTCCACTAGTACTGAAACACAGAAAGGATTTTTGCTGATATTTACACTCGATGGGCTCAATGTGGAAAAACTTTAAAAACTCGGGTGCATTAGCAGACATTTCTGACCATTTATGTTTTAATGGAAGGTCTAAAAATGCATTTCTTTTTATTGAAAATTTTCCCAAAAGAACGATCAATCCACAATGAATTCTCATATCAAAAATATATCAACGGGTCTATGGCTACACAAAGAGAGAAAACACACATACAATATCCAAATATGTACACGTTGTATGTGAGCTGCTTTTAGCAAATTCATTATATACACAAAGACTTTAGTCTCGGCATTATTAACCCAAACAGGAGCACAGTGTAACATCACTGGCTGGCCCACACTGTAATAATATTCAGTCCGATTAAGTTGAGAAACATGTTTTGTGACAGGTGGGGATGCCCGTCCTGAAGGTGTGTTCGTGCATTGTAGTGCTGTAAGAAACATTTGAGTCTATTTTAGCGTCCGTTTAGTTTTGGCTGTGTTCTCGATATGATTGAAACACCTGCAACAGAAGAAAGAACAATAAGTGGCATGTTCAGACATTTCTGAAAATACATTTAACTCCTTCAGTGCTGACTTTTCCAGCGCACTGAAAAACATTCCAACATTACATCTTAAGGAAAACAAAACATTGAGAATCTGACCTACAACTTTTCCTGTCACATGACCTGAGGTGAGTGAGGGTAATCTGCTGAAATTAGGTGCTTTGAGACCATACAAATATTTACTGCATTACAGGAACTCTGAGTGAAGTAGGTGTACTGTTACTGGTCCAGATGTGTGTCTGCTGTTTGATCGACGAATGAACGGAACACTGGGAATCCGGCATTTAAAGAACATAAACTCTGATAAAAAAAAAAATCAGCCATGTCAACAAACACTCAACTATCTTCCTCTCATCTGAACTCACAATCACAATGGTAGCAGCTGTTTCAGTTAAATCCACAGCAAAGCAAAACAGATAAAATAAAGAGGCTGAAACATGACTACAAGGAAATGAAAGCAACATGAGGTGGTGCTGCATTTAAACCTCTGGCTGGCAATTACATCACTTCAGAGTTCCTCTTAACAGTGGTTAGTAAACTGCTATTAATTATGGACTTAAAATTTGTGTATCTCATTGTGTGGATATTGTGGATTATAAAGGCAGGAACGGCTGATAAAAACACTGAAAAGGTTTGGCTCATGCCTGCCTTGTTCAGATGGTTTCTACTGGCAGAAGCAGTGAAAACAAGGACTGACACTCAGTACGTTTCGCCGTATTATTAAAAACAAGGAATAAAATTCCTATTTCTGACCCACCTCTCTGAATGCTGCTCACTAAAGTACATCTTGTATGTGTTTTATATAATAATAATAATAATAATGTGTGAGACTGCAACTGACCTCTTTAGTGGATGCTCTGTCTCTGGACTTTGGAACTTTTGCTATTCCCAGAGTCCTCACTGTGTCGTTTGCCACTGGTCTGAGTGGTGGGGTGGTGTTCAGGCCCTAAAAAAAACATAAGAGCACATTTCAATAAACCATGAAACTATAAATTTCGACTAAATACAAAAACATGGCTTAAAATGAAAAAACACTCTTTTAGGGGTGGCGTGCAGTGATGGTCAAACAGAGGACTGGGACTCAAGTTTTTCAACCAGTTAAGAAAGATTAATATCAGTGAATCAGTGAAATGTTTCACTCGCACCTTTTTGAATTACAGGACCAGGATTCTGCTGCGTGCCTTGAGTGTAACACATCATACTGGTACTGGCAGCGTAACCTGGAACTTCAATTAAGATTCAAGGATTAGCAGCGAAACACTGAAGAAGATGCATGAAAGGATGCAGTTAATGCATGAAGCACATAAAGTACGCAAAACTCGTTCCACTTGGGGACCGGTTTCATATTGTCCAATCAACTGGAATCCTTTTTTTTTTTTATAAAAAAAAGCTGCTTTCAGGTGCTCCCTTATTTACTTTATTTACCAGAGGTCACCACGGTGGGTACTTGTGTCTCCTCCTGAGATCAAACCACTACACTATAAAACCATTGTGCAAACACCTGCTATATGTTCAAATATCCATCCATTGTCTTCCACTAATAGACTGACTCTATCCCAGCAACTCACATTCAAACCTAAGGGCAATTTACAATCACCAGTTAACCTAACAACACTCACTGCATGT
This sequence comes from Simochromis diagramma, assembly GCF_900408965.1. NCBI lineage: Eukaryota > Metazoa > Chordata > Actinopteri > Cichliformes > Cichlidae > Simochromis > Simochromis diagramma. The sequence goes on from NW_024386908.1 coordinate 14,874,068, forward strand.
CCGTGGGAGATAGCCAGAGTACCTGGGAGAACCCACGCACACACGGGGAGAATGCACTGACTCCACAGGAAAGAGCTTCCTGCTTCGAGGCAACAGTGCTAACCGCTGCGCCACCGTGCAAACACTGAAATATCATTCTACACAACATGTGCATCACATATCAATGGATGTGGTTTTCTGAACTAAACCACTGAACTAAATCTGAACAGCCTAAAATGTTCTTCAAAAGACATCCCTTACGTTTAATTAGTCTGTAAAAACAGGCCCCCTGAGCAGTTTGCTGTTATCAAAGATCTAAAAGATCTAAATGACATGCAGCGATCAAGGCTACAATCATGTTAAATTTGTTTAAAGAAATGTAAACATGTTTCTTTGTTTTTGTTTTTATTTTTATTAAAAAATATGTTAAAATGCTGTGATCAGAAAACCATCCACTCCATGTAGACCTGACAACAAATCAACACAAACAAATGTACTTCCACGTGTTATGAAGGTGTAGGGGCAGTGATAAGCATCGCCACCTCATAACAACAAAGTTTGGAGTTTAAATCAGCTGGTTGTGTCAGGAGGAAGTCCTTTTACTTTTCTACTAAATTTAGACTTAAAGGGACCACTGCTCTCTTCTTAATGGTGTGTGAAATTTAGCACAGTCATGTTCAATGGCTTTTCACTGGGTTTCTCTGGGTAGCAAAGAGCCAAAGCTTCCCAGCTAATCAGCACGCCTGTTATTGAAGGAAAATATCCTGCAGGGTGAGCAGATTATTTTTCTTAGAATGACAGATGGGTGATGGTCAGCTGCAACTAAAACTAACTGTCCTGTTGTTTAGACTCATAAAAATGTAGAGTCTACAATTAAAAAAAAAAAACCTGGAAACTGAGATAATCAGTGATACAGTCCAGTTATAGCACCAGTAAAAACAGCACACACAGGAAAACGATAAGCATCAAGTGGATAATCGAGTGAAGGTGCACGGGTAGTTAGTCCCCACCCTGTTGGTGCATGCCGACGCTGGTTTGCGGATCCCCCTGCACGTACATCATGACACCACTTTGCCAGTCTCCCTGGGAGTGAACTGGCATCTGATAGGCTGAGAAATAAATAAAAGAACAAACAGGTCTTCTTCAAAGAGTTCACTGCCAGAGGCTACACAGGAAGTCATGAAACATCCACAAGTTTGAAATGTCAGAGGAGGAGTGGGTCTCTGTGCCACTTACTAGATGGAGCTGCAGCATCACGTGAAGTCTCAGAGAATCGCATCGAATCTGAGGATGCCTCAGCGTTTCCATTTCCATTGCCATTAGAGCCAGATGGAACTGTAGCCAAAAGACCTGAAGACACAGAGAGTTACAGAGTTAGTCCAAAACATACACAAATAATAATATTAAAAACACCAAATTAAAACACTGAAAATGTATATGGTTTAAATACCTCATTTGTAGATATTTATGCTGACTTTGAGTTTTTTTCATTACTACTTTTGAGACATTTTAAAATCACTGACTACAGTCCAAAATAAGGCATTTATTTATTTATTTTTAAGTGAATCAGGTATTTTCATTTCCAGCTTTATAATTTTAATCTTAGGTCTAGGAGAGCAGCTTTGTATGATTAACAATGTCTAATAGTTCTTATTGAGCTTTGGTGCTGCCCATGCAAATTAAAAGCTTTGAACAGAAGTGGGTGGGACTTATGAAAGATATCCACTCTCAGTGACACCATAGAGATGTCAAGATGTGGCATTACTGGGATTATTTACACATCCCAGCCTCGTTGAGCTTTTAATATGAGCATCCATCACTGTAGAAGTGTATACATGATAGAAAGCAAGGAAAAGCCTAATACCTCCACTTCAGAGATATTTGTGGGGTTCAGTCTGTTATTGGAAAGCTGATGGAGCAGAGTGTGTGACATGGACCAAAGGATTGCAAATGACACCAAAGTAGCAGTTTCAGTTGTGTTGAAAAATATTAAAAACAAGGGAAGACTTGTTCTGAAAAAAATCTAACTGCAAATCACTGCTTGTGATCCATCAGTTGATCTTTCTTCATTTTAATTTTAATTGTAATAATGCTGTATCTGCATCCTTACCGAGGCCTCTGTAACAGGAGAGCTGCTGGTAGATCTGTTTCATTCGCTCGATGTTGAGACGGCTGGCCTCTGCATGGTGCACCATAGGCTTTGGATAATGTACTCCAATAATACATTTGGCTGCCTTCTGCACAACCTCTGGAGCGTTCCAGGGATCATAAATATACTTGGCTGGAAATCCCCTCAGAATGGGCAGGTAGCGGCTGAGTGGAGAGATGAAAAGGTTTAGTGGGCATGTGGGTGGGATAATTAATTTCCAGGAAAAGCGTCAACTGCTATGGTGGAATTAACCACCCAAATGTTAGATGGAAATCTCTCAAACACAGACTCCTCTGATACCTTATTTTTGAGTAGGCACACATTTTATTGCTTGGTTGTGTCTGTTTACTAAGTGAGATAATGTGTGTCACAAGAATTTTCACTAAAATGTTTTTTTATGGATTTAATTTTACATGATCAAAGCCTTAGATTTACTGCTGCATTGTAAATTTTTACTGCTCTTGCAAAAATTTTCAAGTACAGATGTTTTGACAGATGCAACCCTACCGTATGTAATCTCCGTTGGGGTCTGTGCGGCGGCCGAAACCCACAGGGCAGTAGCAGTGAAAGAACTGCTGGAAGAAAGAGCTGCAGGAGAGCCACATCCAGCTGCCTGCATTCACACTCCAGTCTGCATCCAGCAGCAGCTCCTCAAACACCTGAACACACAATCAAAAACATCTCAGATCGACTGGGAAGCAATATTTGGTCCTGCTGAGACGGTTAACAACAAATGAGTCAAGTGTTTGAGTATGACAAAAAAATGACTGTGGGTAAATTTCTGATTAAATATATACAGTTCCCTGATGTCAATTAGCTGCTCCGACAGAGAGGATTTCATGCCGTATTTGGACTGCAGCTGGAGACGATAATCTGTCTCCTGCTCTGTTTTCTGGTTGCTGTGCTGCTAGAGCAGAGCAGAGACTAACGGGCTGCAGTTCATTACAGTTCCATTACAGTTAATGCTGAGGATTAGTGACTTACTAAAGAAGCAGCTGATTATGCTGATCAGCTATTTATTGCCACAAAGTGCTTAGAATATTTAATATTTACTGGGAATAATAATAATGGCAATTAATTTAAAAATGCCACTGTGTCTTGAAAGGAGCGGCACACCCACATGTGAATAATTGGGCACATACACAAACCCCTTCCCCACCACACACAGAATATAAATCCAAGGGAAACACTGATCTACACCTCTGCCCTCATTATGTAAATAAAATAAAATACTATTAAATAGGTGCCAGTATTTTTTACTAACACAACAATATTGGCACTTATGGTATAAATTTCTAGTTGATATCTTTTTGTGTACACAAATTTTTAGAAAACTTGACCTCTGACCTTGACCTACAGGTCTAGGGCACCAATATTCAAACTCATCTGAGATATTCAGTAGATGGTATCACTTTCAAAAATACCCCCATAGGGTAGGGTTCAGTCTTGTATTTGCAACCAGAAGAAGAATACAAGTCTCAGACGTTTGTGCATAATTTTAGATTATTAGACGAGGAAGCTATAGCCTCCTTGTACATACAGTCTGTTTTCAGCTCCTCAGTGAAGAACCATTTGGGGTTTTCAGGGCTTTCGTTTGTTAAATGTTCATGAAGAAAAAAAAACGTATAAATGTATTAAGTTGTCCATTACTCACTATAAACAGTAGCTTCTAAAAGCAAAAAACTAATTTTGGATGCAAGCAAGTAAACTTATATTCTATTTTTAAACTCCCCAAGTGGTGTTTGGTATGAATTAAATAGAAACCAGATACTAGCATTACTCCCATCAGAACAATAGTAGGACACTGTCTACCTTCATTCCCTCCTCCCAGCTAATCCACAGGTCTCCTCTTGTCAGGAAACAGGCCACAGCATGCCTAGCCAGGTGGTGGATCCAGCCTTCCTGCCTCAGCTGGGTCATGATGGCATCAATCCAGGGGAAGCCGGTGCGGCCTTCTGCCCACTTGGCCAGCGCTTCGGGGTTGCGGTCCCAGGGTATCTGAACGCAGATGGGGTTACTCTCCATCTTGTCGAAGCAGGGGTTGTTGGTGGCCGCTGTGTAAAAGAACTCACGCCAAAGCAGCTGACCGTAGAGCGAGAGAGGAGGGGAGCTGTTCTTCTTCACCTTGTCAAGTAGGAGAAAGACACGTTACTGTCTGAGGCAGTCAGAGATTTGACTACACCAGCTGTATATTACGCAGGAGGGTTTTTTTTTTTTTTTTTTTAAAGGAAAATTATTATTATTATAATAGAATAGAATAGAATAGAATAGAATTCAACTTTATTGTCATTGCACATGCACAGGTACAGGGCAACGAAATGCAGTAAGCAGTACTAGTAGTACTACTACTACTACTATAAGTAGTAGTAGTAGTAGTAGTAGGTAATGTGATAAAAGATAAAGACTAAACCACTATATTACTTTAGCTCATTTACATATAAGCACTTGAGTCCAAACATACAACGAAAAAATTCAAGAGGGAGGCAGTACTGGTTAATTCACCTCATTACAGAATAAACTGTGAATCATTACATGGCAAAATAAACAGCCAGAGCATTAAATCACCCCTGCAAATATATCTGATGTCACAGTACTGGGTGTACCTTCCATGACTCACTCCTTGTGTTGGGTTTTTTCCATTACTCATATCTGTTATGGGCCCCATTTTGTAGACAATTGGTGTGTGTGTGGGTGTCTGGCCTTGCCACTCGGTCATCTCCTGTTCTGCCATCAGACTGTACCCCCAAAACTTTCCACCAATGATGCTCTCAGCCTGGTGATACGCATACCAAACTCACCAGCATGCCTAAAAAGATTCCAGCTCAGTGCAGCACCACTTAACTTACTCAACAATCAGCCAAATCGCAGCCTGCTACTACCAGCCACGGCCTTCAGTCAGCCCCGCTGCAACCATATAGTAAATCCCTGTCTCTTGCACTCAGATCTGAGTCAGTGTTTTCGATTCCTCCCTGTGAGGTAAAGTGTCTAAAAATGAAACATGTAAAAAGGGACAAAAATCCTTCATCTTTTTTCTTATATTTAATCAAAAATAAATAAATAAATACAGTAATAGTTTACACTTAAATATTACACCAAGAATAGGGACTTGGAGTAGCGCTATTGTTTCCAGGGCAGTCCCAGGACTCACTGGAGAGATTATATCTCTCAGCTAGCCAAGTACAACTCTGTGCCCCCCCCAATGAGCTGGAGGAGGTGGGCACGGTGAGGGAAGTCTGATTGCTCTGCTTAAGACTGCTGTCCCTGTCACCCAAACCCTGATAAGCTGCAGACAATGGATTGATTGACAGATGGATAATCCACCACAGTATCAAAAATCTGCGCTTGACTCTGATATGCATACTGGTTTTAATTACTACATTCACCAAGATGTATGATGACCTGGTTAATTTTCTTTTTCAACAGCTGTTTTATGAGAAAATTATTTCAATATATTAATCATTTTATCAGTAAAAAAAGTTCCTATTAATACAAGGAGAAGATATCCTGGAAACCTTCTCCCCCTGAGCGTGAAAGGTAAATTACCTTAATTACAGCGTCTTCTGTTCACACTTCAGTTCAAACAATGTTTTACTCTCCTAACAAGGCTGTGAGATTAATCGCATTTTCATTTTCATTTTAATTCAGGCCATCCATTATCAGAAAGATCAAACAAGATGGTTAAGATATTATGGCTATCGATTGTTTTTCTTGTGTTACAAATCCTTATCACCTTTTCCATAAAGCACAGCAGTGTGCTTTAATCCACCCTAAAAGTTAAAAGTTGCTAACAGTTTAGCTGAGCTGGGCCAAGAATATGTAAATAGAGCGCTTTGTCAACAGGATTGATGGCAAATAATTTTCACAATGGGACACATGAGAAAATGGGACTTTTGTGGGAGGGGCTGCACTAATAAGCGTATAAAGAGATCAAATTAATATTGAGCAGAACCAAGTGCAGTTTGTTGGTGTAACCCTCCACTACAATTGTAGTTTCTCATGTGGCCCCTTGGGAAAATGAAATGGCGACCCCTGATCTAGAGGAAATAAAAGACATTCATGGTTGATTGCATCTGCTCTATCTGAAGGTTTCTCACCCAGTCTGCTTTTAATCCTGCAACATGATGTAAATTCTGACCAGGACGACCATTGTCATATGACAACTGTAATTCTGGTTGTCAAGAGGATGACTTTGTTCACAGTTTTGAATCTGATTTACACATCAGGTTGGGTTCTTGTGGAACATATCCTTCATATCCTTATTTAAAGACTTCAAAGATAATTAGAAACCCAATTTTTTAAGTGTAATTAATTAAGTATATTCCTACACACTTACCTTCCTGTAGAGGTCAGTAAGCTTAAAGTAGAAGAGACGGCAGGAGAGGCAGCCGAAGCGCAGGTAGGGGCTGAGGCCTGTGGGGCTGGCAAGCAGTGAGTTGGCGTTCATTCTGGGACGTTCAAAGTTTGCCACCCATGCCTGATAGCAACAATCACATGAAAACCTGAGACTTGTATCACAGTGAAACTCATTTTAAATGACAGAGCAGTGGGATTGTACTAAAATAAAAAAATGATTTAACAAAAATTCTCTGCTCGATTTGCCTGACCTTCCTCTCCAAGTGCCTCTCAAGTCGTGTGAGAGCTTCAGTCTCTCCTCCTGGCCACACAGCTGAGGACAGGCCTTCAGTATCAAAACCTGCAGGGGTCAAATTAAAACTCACATATTATCATTTTTCATATATTTTTAATTCCCTGAAAAGAATATGTGCAGTTTATACCATTTTAGTAATCTTCATTATGACCAGAAGAGGGCAAACCAACACAACAAGAGGGATAACTGCATGTGTAGGTAGATTTATTTAAAGAGGGCTATTTATTCCTGTCCTTGATCATTTTTTGTTTTCTTTTTTTTATAATTCTGTTTATTAAATTTTTATAGATAAATGAACAAAAAAATACAAAAGAAACAACAAAAAAAGCAAGAGTAATCAGTAATGCAACAGGACAGTGTCCTGTGTTTTTTTTATGAAGAAATACAACAAGTAATATATGAATCCATATATGAAGGCCAAAAATAGGGCATGTCCATGTCCATGTTATGTGTTTAAATGCAGATTATGCTCAAGCCCCAGAAGTTTCACTAGTTTTCTTTATAACTGCTGAGAAAATATATTTTTGTGTTTTTAAGACATTTTTAAACATGAACTGCTAAGGAAGATATTACCCCTAACTAATTTTAGACATAAAAACAGAATGAAAAAGTTATTCACTACTACTAGAAATAAGTTTAAAAAGCTACAGAAAACCCAGGGAAATCTAATAACTCACTGCTAATGTTGATTTGAGCAGATAACATCTGCTCAGTCATATTTTCTTACTACAGTTAGATTAATATCTGACAACTCTTTCCTCAAATCAGCAGCTATGTGTAAAGTCTGACACAGGACTCCTATTCTACCCTTGGCATCATAATCTGTATATAAAAGATGGACATGTTACTATATGAATTATTAATTAGTGAGGTCTGGTATAAAGCCTCCAACTTGGAATTGTCCCTAATGCATGCGTCCATCTTGGTGGTGAGTAAGAGTGAATCTGATCCAATTTAAGACACACCTGCAATTACGTCCATCATTTACATGCAGTTTATGTTTGCTGCACAGACTGTATGTAAATACAGTAACAGCCGCTGGGTCTAACAATCTCTGGTGGAAACTCAGCTTTAGACAGCTACTAGTAGTGCTGCTTTTTTCCACAAATGAAAATTACAATTACATTTCATTACATAATTTAGACCTTACCGAGTTCCTCCAGGGAGGGGACCCCAAACTTCTCATCATGATCTTCAGACAGAGGGGTAGTGCATTTCCCCATTATCTCAGCAGTGATGGACTCCGCAGGCACCTCCACAGGGTCCATACGACTGATGAGAGTCTGGAACCGCTTGTAGGTGAGGGGAGACTGACCCCCATTTAACTCTATGATCCTGCAGATGCAAAGATCAGAAACAGATTCATAAAAAAAACTTGCTCAGGACAAAGAACAATATGACAGCACTGTTTGTTGTGGTAAGGTGTGATAATAACTTACTTGTCCAGTTCATAGAGTGTGTGGGAGATGCGAACTGTCACCTCAACTCCAGCCTCAGAGGCCAGCTTCTTAATAGCTGCATCTCGCTCTTTCCCAAAGGGCTCAGAGTCGTACTCATATGACAGACGAGTAATTTTCCACTCCTGGAAAAAAGGAGTAAATCGTAGAATGTTTAGGATTCACACAAAATGTTTGAAGCACTGTCGGTTGTGCAGCTTAAATCAGATTCAAGTTCACCTTGAAAAGTCTGGGAAAGACATCAGTGGGTTGGCCTCGGATCACAAACAGACGAGAGTTGAGCTTACGGAGGCTGGAGTCCAAGTCCTCAAGACTCTGCAATAAGAACCTGCAGATGACAAGGAAATCTGTGTCAATGTTCATAAAGATGCTACAATATCAGTCACTGCATGATGAAGGAGTTTGATTAGGGAGTACAACTATTGATTTTAGCTTATACAGGCAAAAGGTAAAATGCCCTTAAAAGAGTAGAAGTTTCCATTCTGAATCCAGCTGAATTAAATGAGACCACTCCTTCAAAATCTTTTTTTCTAAATTACCATTTCACTAAGACATACCAAACATCTTATATACTGAAGATTTGAAGTCAATGACCAAATTACATGAAATTATCTATTTTTATTGCACTTTACTGAAGATATATCCTATGTAATAAAAGACCTTTAAGCTCTACTCAACTTTAATCTGATTTGCACACTAAGGAAAAGACTTATCTTTTCTTATCTGCCTACATATAAAAAAATGTGTAAATCAACTGAAGTTGATGTGTGATGTATTTGCTTGTTGCATGTACATATCCTGTTATGTAAACTCTAAAAATATCCCTTCAACACCAAAAATACATAAATATATGCTATAACTGACATTTTTCATCTGACTTTTAAACTAGATTTTTTTTATATCAGTTATTCAGTTTTAAATGCATTTATTCAATCATTTATTGAGCTATTCCTTAATTAAATTATGTTTGGACCTTTGTCTCTCAGAAGGAATAAAACTAATAAATAGTTATAATGGGGAAATTACATATTTGTAGAAATAGATTAATGCCAATATATATCTAGAATCCTATTATTTCAGAATATTATTTATATCAATTTAATGGCATATCAGTTTTTTTTTTCTATTAAGGCATTTCTTTACTAATTTTTGATTTTGGCAGTTTTTGGTCCCCCACATAATTTCACCTCCACTTTGCATGAACAAAGTTTGACAAGACTTATTCCACTATTGTCATAGCAGATTATTATTACGTTCTTGTTTTTCCAAGTTCAAATTTACTGTCCTTGCTCTACATAGCCCACGTTGATAAAATGTAAAATGTTATTTCTTTAAGTAACAAAAACAAGACATGTAAGATTAGCAAATGTACACCAGTGTGGGACAAACTGTGGGGTAAAACAGGACTGTTTAGCTAAAGCACAATATCTCTTCATATCAAGTGTCCCTTCACCTCCTTAATTAAAAAAAAAAAAAAAGCCAAGGCTGAACACACACTCAAGGCTGAATCATGCAGACGGTGCATGAGTTGACCAACCCTCATCCATGAGTTTAATCATCTCTGTATGCGACGTCAGCCATCATTTAAATACAATGTGCTGACCTAACTGGTGGAAGTATGGACCAGCATTAACATTTTATTGGTTTAACAACAGTGCAATAACTGAACTATAGTATAATTTGCTTCTGTTTTTATATGTTCTCCAAAATAAAAAATACCAACTGTAAGCATCAGAACACACACCCACAGGTACACACACATGTAAACACAAAGCGGCAGTAATGTGGTGCTTCCCGTTCTGTTGCTATAGGTAACAAAATTTGTAGGTGGATGCTTCCTGTATCATTCCGGTCTAATTATGTCTTTTACTGATAAGACAGCCAGGTAAGGGCTTCTAGTGAACTTTATGTAGTTTTCATTGTTATTAAAGCTTAAATACTTTGCAAATATTATTCAGCCAGGCACCTGACCTAATCTATTGTCATGTAAAGAACACAAGGGGTGTGGGTTTTAAGGTTTTATGGTAAATAAGGAAGACATTTTAACTGCATAACCGCAACATAGGATCAAAGCTGAAAAATATGTAAACAAATGTCCCCAAACTAACAGTAAACAGAAATACAGGTATTAACTTACAGGGAACTCTGGGTATCTCCGCTAAGACTACTGGATAGGCGGCCAGAAATAAATGGATGGATGGTATTTATTAATTGTTAAATCTATTCATTTATCTGTGTATTACGGTTCTTCTGAAATTCCAAAATTTGTTTTCCCAAACGTATTTTTTTTATTCTTTATGTATTATATATGACATGGGGGGTCAACTTTGTGGGTACTCGCTGAAACAGGAAAGTAAGCCTAGAGCCAGGAGATCGGCAATTTCATGTATTCATGGGAACATTAACTTTTTTCTTTTTTTTTAGATTAAGGCCTCTGTACACCGCACTCCTCGTAGCACCAAGCAAATGATTCACTCTGGCAAGGTCAGAAACTCTGCCGAGACAAATCGTGGATAATGTCATTATATGTTGATAACAATTTGACACAGGAAATACATCGCTTTCGCAAGTTTTTATTCAAGCTTTAACAGTGCTTTGAGAAATGATAATATCATATCAGTGTGACACAAAGCAACTGAAACTTCATTAATGATAAGAGTGAATTGTTGTTTAAGACTAGCTACAATAGTGGTGTCTTTGTTGAGTGTGAGCTGCAGTACAGCTAACAGACTTCCTACATCTTGAACCAGATTATTCCTGCCAGTCCAAGGTCATTTCCTATGCCAGCTGCTTTGCTCTCCTGACCTGTGAAGACAGTTTGATTCTGCAAAGCTAGACTCAGACTACTCAGAGTCCTTAAGCTATGTTCATTTATGGTATTCAAACAGAGACAGAGCTGTGCTGGATTCGGTGTTAAAAGAAATCCATTCATGCCTGTTTTTCATTATTTTCACTCCTACATCTGTCCTATTTTTCAAACAACTCCACAAGAATTTCAACCAAATGAACCTTCATAATCATGGGCCACCCAGCATGAGAATTTCAACTAGCTTAAACAGATCTGAAAATGGATATCAGATGGATGCAGCTTTGTTGGGATTAGTGTTCAAAGCAGTGTGCCACACCAGAGTTGGGTCTTTTGCAGAAGCAGGCGTGCAGAAGTAGGTCAAAAGGAAGAGAGAAATGGATAGGTTTTTTTTCTTCCTAACACACTGACCTACTTATGCCATGCCTGTCGCTGGTGGAAAGGAGGGAAAGTTATAATGATTATGTCATCTGGCATTGGCCTACCTTAATCACTGAGGATCACCGCCTACATCTCAAGAAAAGGGAGTGCTCGCTCTTTAGCAGGCAATTCAAATGATAAAAAAAAATGTGCAGAAACAGGTGCCAGTTATAGCAGCTGCAGGCTACAGGGAGATTTTTACAGCGTCCTCATATTTTGGACCTTTGCTTGGTTTAACTTTGAGTAAAGTTTACTGAGATATAAAAACCAGAAGCACAGCAGTACAGTGACACGATTGAAACAAAGCAGCATATGCCATCTTTGAATTCAGCAAATTCAGTCAAATAAGTTATTAGCTTTTTGGAAACATGGGTCAACAAATCTGAACTAGGCATTTCCTTTATGCTTTATTTGTACTGGGAGAATAATTAATATATTTCACCCAAGCTCTATTTTCACCAGGTGAGTTTTTGGACTACAAATAAGAGATTCTGGTCTTACACCATGTTACATGTCTGATTTGTGCATAAAAAAATTTAATAAAAGGAATGAATCAGGGCATGCTGAGTGAACTGCGTGGGCTCTGCGTCAGCCCAGGCTGCTCTTACATAACTGCAGAAGCATAACAACATGGATGCTCATAACTGGCCCGACTTTTATGCTCCCCTTCTCTTCAAGAGACGGCATGGGACTGCAACGCAAACCAAAGCTCACGACGGGAACAGAAACATAAAACACAAAGGGAGACCCCTACTGTACTTTAAACCTCAGGGGTACTTTCATTCATCCAGCACCTGCCTGTAGACCATAAAAACTGCCAAGTGAGATGCTGCATTTTCTATACAGAAGCAGGAAGCTGAGTTCTACTGAACATATAAGTAAAAAGGATGCCAACTGTTTGTTTTTACTAAGGAATTTTCCAGAAAACTGTCAGCCAATGGGTATCAGACCATTAAAGTCAATGGTCCACGCACTTATCTCCAACACATGACCCTGTAAAGCTTTATATACTTCTTTGTGTCACTAGACACAAGCAGCCTGCTACTATCTTGGTTGTGAAACAATCGGAGACACATGCTGACAGTCTGGAGGTCATGAAATGTCAGTTACATAAAATTCTTCATCATAAAATCTTTAGAAATGTGGGACTATAGGGTCAAAATTAGACACTATATAGTCTTATGTCATTTTAAGAAAAGCCAAGAAATATGCAAAAATAAAGCAGCCATCTAAAGTGCATTTTTAGCATCTAAAGTTTAGTCCGAACAGTTCAGACTAAAAACAGCAAACCTCAAGAGAATATGAAGATGCTTAAGATCCTTTCCCACATGTGGAACACAGCAGGAAATAGTGTGCTAAGATGCATTCACACAACTGATAATATTCAGTGTGGTTTAGGCAATAGAGCTGCCTGGACAGAAGATACAGAAGGGAGGATACATGACCCCCACTTGCTAGAAGTAAATGCGCCAGATTATTGAGAGTATCTTGGGAGCTTGCAGATCCACGTTTATGATATTTGAGGTGAGTGTCAAGATGTGAAACAGGCAGTAATGTGAGAGAACAGAAGCTATAATATACAAAGAACTTCACTGTAGTGAAGTGTTAAAAGCAGTGAAAACTCTGTGAGGCAGCCATTTTTTGTTTCACATTTGTGAAGTGAGAAAACAATGTTTTAAACTTTGATGTTTTTTATTTTCTCACTTCTTCCTCTTTGTGGTGAACTCTGCTGTCACTGCCTTCCTGTTCACAACAGCTTCTCAACCAGCAGACATTTAACCTACAAACAACTTCATCACATAGGAGGTATACACACAAATGCATCTCCAGAGTCTTTGCATAGGCTGAATTCCCTCTCTCTTCACACCCAATGCTTAATTCTCACACCATCATAATCTGGCATCACACTGACCCTGTATTAGGGAGCTGGTTGGGTAAATATCGAATAAACCAACTAGGTCAAATACTTGCGTCCTACCAAAGTTCATAGATGCAGTGCACGTGTGGAAACGGCTCAAAGCAATTTAGCATTTACAGCTCTGTCTGAGATCCGTACATTCATGTGTCTAATCTTTACATAGGAAATATTTACTGATCCGAATGTAATTCACAATGCTACAACCATGTAACACGAACCACAGTTAGTATATGTGGTTTGTGCTGAAATGAGTCAAAGAAACTGAATATGAAAGTGTTTGAGATCTGCTGATGTGCAATAAACCACTTTATAAACAACAGTTTAACATTATATCATCAGCTGAAAGTCATTTAAGAATAATTAGAGTTTACCAGGGAGGTGAAAATACTGTTTACCCATCTGAGATCTTAGTCACCTTTTGAAGGACAACGTAATGTTATAATTTATGTGTGTAGTCAGTATTCATTATGCCTGATCTAACTGATATAATTGACGTTTCTCCTGGTTTTGATGTTTTGTTTCAAAGTGATAACTTAGTGAAGATTATAGTTTAGTGAACAATACATCAGAGGAAGTAAGTGAGTGCAAATATATGTTAGTGACCTTATATACAGTTTATGTCATAATTTGCTGTACTTTGCTATACTTCGTATATGTAGGTCAAAATTCAGGTGACAGTGCAGCAGCTCCATGGCCTCTTTTTGTTTGGTTCATTTAGAAAACACCCAGGCTTTCTTTGTTTGCAAAAACAAACAAAACTTGGCAATCAACATCTCAAACAATATAACAGCTTTGACCTCAAATGCAAGATAAAACCAGTTGGGCAATGCTTTGCCATGCTATTCCTTACATACTTTGTGATTTTGGCAGAAAGTCTTGTTCCTCTTACTTTAAGTAATCGGGGTTTTTACAGTTCTCCCAAAAAGATTTTGATTGTATTTTTCTGGGTTCATAATTCCATCAATTTTGACAAGATCTCCAACACCACTGTCTGAAACACAGCCTAGCTCACATGAGAATCTCAAACATGTTTTCCATATGGATGTATACACTTACTGTTGTACCTCTCTCCTGACCTCTGTACATTTCAATGATGGTGTGAAAAAATTTCAAATTTGGATTTATCACTCCATCAGACCTGTTGCCACTACTTTTTAATTCAATTCTTGTGTAATTTGGTAAACCTCAGCCTTTTGTCCCTGCTTCCTCTCCTTATTAAGAGTGGCTTTTTGACAGCCAAATGACTGAGGTCATTTCTGATAAGACATCAGTTAAGAGTAGATGGATCAAATGTGTCATGTCTTTGCTGGATTTTTTTCATGTTCCTTAAGAACGTGACTTTCAGATACTGTTTATCTACTATTTTTTTTTTAGGCCTGAAACAACTTCTTTTGTCCTGAGCTTGTCCTATTTCCTCAAATTTTTTAAGGACACAATGCACACCATGTCAAGATACCACACATTTTCAGTTAATACCTCTTCGGGGATCACCTTGTTGGCACAAGAATAGTTTTTTATGCCTGTCAAACTGTTATCTTACTATATTTTAGGCATTTGTTAAATATTCAAATAAAGAAATGAGAGCAAATTATGTGTTTTTGTGACAGCCTGCTGGTAACAAAATGACAAACAATACAATTTAAAACTGGTTTGTTGCCATGTTGTATGTGATTTGTAGACAACATTTGTTCATCCCTTTAGTTAGGGACCTGGTCAGGTACAAAGACTGGACTCAATATAGGTGAAAAAGCAACCAAAGTCTCAAGAAAAATGTTGAAAGATCTTCAGCAAGCATGGAGAACATTTCACAAGACCACTTAAAAATATTACAAATAATCTAGCTCCTTGGAAGCTAAATATAAGACTTTTGCAAAGTACTGCATATCCTGTTGCTATGTTATTACAGCCATTAGGAAACACAACAGCCAGAAAGAGACATGAAACCGTCACAAAGATACACAAAACAACAATATATGCTATATGTTATGTAAATGGATACAAATGTGCCGTTTGCAACCGTTTTTATCTTGTGCTGTTGTTAATGCATCCTGTTGTGCTACATGTGTGGTAGCGCGTGGTTAAATTCACGCTTCCCTCACCTCCACCTGTTGATGCCAACGTTGGAAGAGCCCGCAAACCAGGGGTCGAGGATGTAGACGCAGCGGACCGTATCCGCTCCCAGCAGAGATTCCTTGAGCGACGGGTTGTCGTGGAGCCGCAAGCCCTTCCTGAACCAGTGGATCGTATTAATGACCATTACTCAACTGGACGAGTCCTTTTCTTCCTTTTTGAAAGAGGTCAACAGTCTTTTGGTGCTCACTCGACTTTTATCCCAACTACTCACTCACAGTTTCTTTTAAGAAGAAAAAATACCACCTTGAATAAAAATTTGTTTGAAAAAGAAATCCTTTTGGGGTTCAATAACGCAGTCCAACTTTTATAATTATCCTTGCTCTAACAGAGCTTTTTCCATAGTGTCGAAAAATGTAGAAACCGCTGGCTGCTGAACCATTTGGGCTCGAGGCAACGCGCGCGCTCCGGCAATATGACAACTAACGCGGCGGGCTTTAGGACCCGGTGTGCTGCGGAGAAGTAGAGCGGCTCGTTGTATAACTTGTTTTTCTGAATGATGAAAAAATTAACGTATAAATATATGCTAACACTCCTGGGCAGGCCTGCTTTCTACAGATATTAATTAAGTCAAACGCAATAACAGAGTACTTAACTTGCCTGTAATCTAAGCCCACAAGACACCGTGGCAAGACCGGCTGTTCCGTGCCGCGAATACCAGGGAAGCTGGTTATGTAAAATACAATTTCTAACAGAAATATTGTAAAATTCGTCGTCCTACTGTTAGCTAGACATATACTTAGCTGTTATAACCGCTTCTCGATTCCGTATAACCCGTCTGCCTCACTGTTGAGCTGATATTTTGAGCTGCGACCTCAAAAGATTTTCCTTTACAACGTCCACGAATAGCTACTCAACCTCTTCACCGCACCTACAGCCGAGACTCCGCCCACTGCCAACGTGCGCAGTTCCGAGCCTTCTGATAGGTCCGAATCGCTTTGTGCGTTTCGCGGCGTGGTCACGTTTTTCCAGCGTGCTTTCTGCATGCCAGCATGCACAGATAACTTACCCGCTTGGTGTTACTGGTGAATTATGACCTCTTATGGCGGACTGAACGGACATAGCACGTCAGCGGGTCAATTAACCAAGTTTGGCTAATAATCTTAAGAGTAAAGCAGACTCGGAAATCTTAACCATACTCGAGTGTTTTTATTTGTATACTTCATGTTTTATAACAGGTTAATGAAAAAATAAAATAAATACAAATATGAGTTACAGAGGTTACACGCACAGACTTTAAAGACTTATTGGGGTAAAAATGTAGAGCTTTAACAATAAAAAAGAGTCCTCATCAGTTGCAAGAGTGCACTGGCTTGTTTATACTAAAAGAACCCGGATGTGCACATGAAGTCCGGCATGATCGAGTGGCACTCGCTTCCTTGTCAGTGTGTGTGCATGTGTGGTCTAGTGCAATATGAAGTGTAGCTCGTAGTTAACATGATATGAATTCTCATTTTCTGAATTTGCTCTTAAATTTGCCCAACCTACAAACAAAAGACAGTGAACTTGTGAAGACTAGTTTTTATTTGTCACTTTATATTCATTACACTACATTTTCTTTTTACCTACTTAACCTCCTATATTTCAGAAAGCTGTTCCAATTGCCTTGTTTCCTGAAAGGTTTCATAAAAGTAAACGTGTACATCTGAATATTGTTAATAATAATATTAGCGGTAGTAATCATTAGCAGTTGTAGTGGAATAGGAAATGTTATACTCTTTATTATCTCAAAAAAGAAATGCGTCACAACACTCTTACATAAAACGGCTTGTAATTATGCAAGATGCAAAATGCTGCCTTGGCCTGTGAAGTAGTGCCGACTTTTGGCCACTGAGGGGCAGTATAGTATCATGTCAGTAGGCCCCCTTACTTTGCTCATGATGATCAATTGTATCGACACATGATAATGACAAGGCCTATGTAAATGTGATGTCATGTATTATCATTATTCATCATAATGATACGGAAAATAAGAAAAAGTGCAGTTAGAACTTGGAAATGCAAATTTATATTATACTTATGATCAAAATCCAGAAATTATCTTACCTTGAAATTCATTATAATTATTATTACTACATAAAAGAAACAAGGAAGAATGAAACACACACACACACACACACACACACACACACATACATACACACACACACACACACATATATATATATATAAGATATATTATATATATATAGATATATATATACACACATATATATAAATATAATATATATATATATACACCATATATATATATATATATATATATATACAATATAGTATATATATATATATATATATATATATATATATATATGAAATCAAGTTTATAGCACTTATCTATCAAAACTAACATTACAGTTACAAGTGTTGTCCAGAAACAGTGTAAAATAGCAAACTGGGAGAAAATTACAAAGTAATCGATTACTGCAATGTTAAAATTAGAACAAGGTACAATGTGATTTCAATTGTAATGCCATTCATCCATTTAGCCATTCATCTTCTTCCACTTGTCTATTTCAGCATCACAGTGGGGTGGAGACTATCCCGGCTGCCATAGGGCAAGAGGTGGGGTTCACCCTGGACAGGTCACCAGTCTGTCGCAGGGCTAGCATAGAGACAGACAGCCATTCCCAATCAAATTCGCAACTCAGTTGTAATAAATAACCTAAAATTAGCATTTAAAAATATAAATGTTAACAAAATAAGATGGAGTTTAGCTAGGAATGTCAAAAACACAAAATTATACAAATATTTATATTTTAAAAAGCCTTGGAATAAAAAAAAAAGTTTAACTATATATGTCTATCATAAACCCATATAGAGTTGTAGCTCGTTTTTAAAATGCCAGCAACACTTTAGTCCCCCTTTTTTTAAACCTGGTCTCAGACATAGCGTTTTTAATAGTTTTCTAATATAGAGACATAACACAGTATACAGCAATATACTCTACATATAATTACACAAAGCACTTCGAACTAAGGTAAATCTAAGAACACATTACTGAATAAATTACCATTTTTTAAAAAAAAAAATGTGACTGGACCTCATGACTAAGGAAACATGTTTATACGATCCACTCATTCAGCTTGCAAAAAATACTAACAATCTATCATCATGCCGGGAAAATCATGATAATTTTTCTGTTACCAGGCAACCAAGGCTTAATAAGTGAGGACAAGCTTCGGAGCGCCACGGTGCATGTAAGAGATGCAGCTGACAGCTGCCCACCTCCACCACTCTCACCTGAGTTAGTCAGCAAGATATGCTGCATTGCATCAAGAGGTCGTGGCAGACTGCTGGAGGATGAGGTGTGCTAATGGTGGCATCTGCTTAGGAACTCTTTATGAAGCGTTCTTCATGCAAAATGCATTATCATCCTTTTCATTTTCTTTATTGGGGCTCCGTTTCATCACTAGCATCAGAAACCTTTCTTTTTTGCTTAGATAACGCTATATTCAGTCAATAAAAGTCTTCCTACATTGGTCATTATCTGTAATAAATACTATTAGGGGGCCCATCGTGCCTCTGTGGAGGCTCGGGACATAAATAAACTCCATTGCTTTGGTGTAAAACCTACATAATGTAGTGTGGTAATCTTATTGTTTATTGTGTGTCAGCCAAACAATGAGAGGAAGATACAGGCATGTTTTGTTTTACACTTTTACCACGTCAATCACTTTTGCAGCAGTGGGAGTCACATCCTCTTTAGACCCTCTTAAAAAAGTCCAGTGTAGGTTTGTCAGTTCAGGCATGCAATGTGATGTTATGCTAAGAAAATCTGAAAGGGCCTCTGGCGTGGCAGGCAGTGTGGACAGATGGTTGGTCCAGCTCAGACGTACAAGGAGAAACCCCAACAGAATGGATGAATCATCATTCCACCAACTGTTCCTCTCAGCAAGTAATCAGAATTCAGCACATTCACGCTTTGTTTTCATGGCTGGACAAAAATATTGTATCATGGAGAATAAACGGTTCAACAACAAAATCTTCCAAGTGCTGCTAAACCTTGACACAGAGGCGTGGAAAGACTTCTGATCTGGAAAAAGCTCAGAGCAATGTTCTCTGGATAGTGAAATATTTATAAGGATCAGACATTAAAGATTGTGGTGCACCTTAAGAAAGTTACTTCTGCTGCAGACGCTTCACGTCATACTTAAGAATCAACATTAGGGGTGGAAAACAAGCATAGCAGAAGTCTAATGTTAGAAATGCAACATTTTATCCAGGTTCTCAGAAAAATTCAGGAAGGTGGGTTAATATTGTCTTTATTAGCTGAACAGAATAAGAAACATTTCATTAAACACCTAATAATAGCGTTTTTAAAGTCTTTCTTTAAAATGTTCCATTTAGTTACAGCAAAAAAAAAAAAATAGTACAATTGTGATAAGAACACTATCCTGACCTGTACTTAACTAAAGAAAAAATGTGCTGCGCTTTTATTTTACAAAATTGCACTGTTATTCGTGAATACAGGTGAATACTGATGCCTATTATTATTTATAGGTGTTGCTATGATTTTACAATTGCATCCTGTCTTTTCTTTGGCCAGCAGAATGATGGATGAATGGATTTTCATGGTGAAATTTAGCA
Organism: Simochromis diagramma; assembly: GCF_900408965.1. Lineage (NCBI taxonomy): Eukaryota > Metazoa > Chordata > Actinopteri > Cichliformes > Cichlidae > Simochromis > Simochromis diagramma. Next base: position 14,894,165 of record NW_024386908.1, read on the forward strand.
AGAAAACTCCTGTAGTGATTAATCATGTCCAGAGAAGCTTTAGAAAGGTCAAATACATCAGTCAGTGAACAGACTAAAGGAAATGCAGAAAAGCTGATACCTTTGCATACATTAAAGCACATACACACACACGCACAAGAAACTGAATTCATGGTACATCAGTGACCTGTTCACATGAGGAATTGTGTGTTTATACAGCTACTTTACAAAACTTTAATACATTTTAAAGCTGTGAAATTCATCTACAGATGACAGCAGGAAGAATAAAATATAGCATCACTGCAACGAAGCAGCTAGTAGTATTACACAGAAAAGCTTATTTTTCATAGAGCACAGAAAGAAACTGCTATTTTAGATAACAGTATGTACACTTTAAAATAACAGCTTAATGCTGGCAAGATAGCAGCCAGCGTCTTCTTTATGCTTAATTTAACATCCACTCATTGATCTTTGAATCTTTGAATCCTCATTGAATCCACTCATTGATCTTATTTGATTGGTGGATCTGAGTTTTATGCGGTAGAATTTAATTATTTTCGTGTCCCTGCGTTATTTTAACACGGAATTTGTCTATTTTACCATTTGCGCCATGTGTTCTCTCAGTGGGAACCTTCCTCTCATCCTGGCACTGTCGTGACATGACACTGCAGCAACGCCACTACAAACAGCAGATTGGCTGGCACAGCAGCCCGCATTAGTGTGTTTTCCACTGAACTGTTGTGTTTCACCAGCTCCAGGTAGATTCTGCTGAAAAGCAGCAGGTAGCTCCTCTCTGTCAGTAACAACTGATGGATACGCGGATTGGCTCGTTCCAGCCCGCCGCTCTCATGCTCCTCCTCTCCATCGGAGTCCTGCCTGCGCTGCGCTTGTTGCAGTGAGCGCGGAGGGTTTGTGCGCTCTCGGGTTATGAAGTTGTGGACAGGAGGAGAGGATATCGGTGACAGCAAGACGCGCAGAGGAGGAGAAAAGTAGATGCTCGTTGGTGTCGTTCCACTCTTCATTCTGGGGAATACGCTTAAATCGGGAGATTGCGGCGGAGAAACGCGCTGAAACGAGTTTGTGGCATTTAACTGGGAGACCAAGCATACCCAACAGTATGCGGTGCAGTTATGGCAGGCAAGGGTAAGACAGTCGTGAGGACGCTGGAGGATTTAACGCTTGATTCTGGTTATGGTGGAGCCGCGGACTCGGTCAGGTCGTCCAGCGTGTCGCTGTGCTGCTCCGACACGCATCAGTCCATCTCGCATGGGGGAAACTGCTGGCATCTGACGGAATCCATGCACAGCAGACACAACAGTTTGGACACAGTCAACACCGTCCTGGCGGAGGACACGGAGATACTGGAGTGCTCGGGTCACTGCGCCAAGCTGCCCGAGCTGGAGGAGGTGCCATGGACCCTGGGCGAGGTGGAGGGCGCGCTGAGGAAAGACGAGGAGCTGATGGTGGGCAACCCGCCACCGGAGGTCCTGGCGCGACTGTCGACTCTCATTAGCCGCGCGCTGGTGAGGGTGGCCCGGGAGGCGCAGCGACTCAGCTTGCGCTACGCCAAGTGCACCAAGCACGAGATCCAAAGCGCCATCAAGGTGGTGCTCTCGTGGACCATCTCCGTCAACTGCATCACGGCGGCTCTGAGCGCCTTGTCCCTCTACAACATGAGCACCGGGGACAAGTTCAGCCGAGGCAAGTCCGCGCGCTGCGGGCTGGTCTTCTCCGTGGGGAAGTTCTTCAGGTGGATGGTGGATAGTCGGGTGGCCCTAAGGATCCACGAGCACGCTGCCATATACCTCACCGCCTGCATGGAGAGTCTGTTCAGAGAGGTTTTCACCCGCGTCCTGCGCAGCGCGCTCGTGGAGAGGGACAACGGGATCCCCAAGTTTACGCTGGAGTCAATGGAGCAAGCCATCTGCAACGACTCGGAGATCTGGGGTCTGCTGCAGCCCTACCAGCACCTCATATGTGGCAAGAATTCAAGTGGTAAGCCATGTCAGTGAGTGGTTAACTGTTTGAAACGTGATTGGCGTACATTTGGTGGTGTGTGCAGAGGGCTTTTTTTTTATCACCTAAATCGCAAATGAGTAAAATCAATTTCCCCCCTAAAACAACTTGTTTCCAAAATGGAAATCCACGTGCTTCAGGAACTGTCTAGAAACAAGTGGCTGCCTCTTTAAATAAGCCATAACTATGACTCAACTGGGATGAGGCCTGATGTAGAAAATAATTTTCTTTTCAAAAGCTATCTTCATCTCAAGTTCTGCTCATTTGTTTGGAGGATAACAACACATTTGATTTGATTTTTTCCTAATCTGCTTAGGGTACCCTCTTAAGAAAAGCAATATGACTGTAAACTGTGTTATTATGCTGGGGAATAACCACTGCTTATATTGCTAGTGTAATTCCATACCCAAACAAAAGGGCTTGGCAGTTTTTGAATATTTATTACCCTCAGCTTAGACCTCAAGGCCAACCTCTGAAACAGTATCTTGGTTGTTGCAGCCTCAGAGCAACAGCCAGACTAGACTAGGTATTTATGGTGAAAAAGATCAAACAAGCTCAAACCTCTACTTCTTTGAAGCTATTGTGCTCTCAGACTGTCATTAGCAGCACAGATGTTAATGAGTGTTTTTGATAGACTATAGGAAATGCATTTATGTATCATGATGTGTGTGCGTCAGGATTTTTTTGCACAAGCAGGCTTTGTGTTTATATTGTGTGCTGGCCTTGTTGATAATGCTACAGTCTCACTCCAGAAGGTGTAAGCTGTCAGTGTGGGCTGGCCCTCTTGTTTTCAATGCCCTGAATGAGTTGGCTGAAAGCAGAAGGGAGTTGAAATGCTGTTCTCCAACTGAGAGCCAAACTGGGCTGTGTAATACTGGCCAAAGAATCATATTGCAACACTTTGGCTAGTTGCTGCAGCGCGATTGTTTTCTCAAGACATGGGTTCAAAAGAAGAGATGGATGGGTTAGCTAAGAGAAGATTTTTTTCTTGCACATGTGTGACCTATCTTTCTGAACGATTCCTCCGTAATGAGACCAGAGAAGATTATTCCATAAGCAATCTGAAGAAAAATGGATATGAGATCGCTCTCACAGATTCTTCAGTGAAGTGAAATGATCTGAAATTGAATGTCATGGATGCAGTTCTTTTCTTTAAAGATGGGAGTCTTTTCTGTCCCCCAAATCCTCACGTGCAGTGTAGTAACTTAAAAATGCATCATTGCATCTTCATATTAAAACAGATCAATTCCAAAAAAGTACTGTTGCTATTGAATCTGCAAGCCGCTTGGCATCCACCTCTACACCAGTTGTCTCTGACTTGCCCTATTATCTCCCAGGTGTGTTCATTGACTAGTGGGGAGGCATTGGTTAACGCAGTTTAAAAAATAATTACTTTCTTTTGGCTATAGTAGTCCTAACTAAAATAACATTTTAAAGAAGTTGTAAGGAAATGCTTATCACATTTTTAAAAAGCTCAACGTTGAAGCATGCACATTTTTCTTTAATCTGCAGTGATACCAAACACTGAAAAACAGCAAATCCTGTGATTAAGAATAGTCCCAGTTTCATTTTCTGTCTGTTTGTTAGATTAGGGTGAGCTTAACTGAGTCATTCATCCTCTTTTTACATTGTTGTTTTTCATCATTTTTATTTTTTTACACAACTGCTTTGTCTTGAAATTGTAAAAACATGAATTCTGTGTAGATTGGATGTTGAGCCAGGCATGCATTCCCTCTGCTACACCTCTGTGCAGTGCATGATTTTCTGGTGGTGCAGAGGAAGATATCATTTGGAGTCACACAAAACAGCGTGATGTCATTTTAAAATAGTTATCAAGGCAAAATGCGTAGATTTAAAAAGTACTGTTTTCCCTTCCCCGACCCAGCAGTGTTATTAATGCATTTCAAAGATGAAGAAGACAAATGTATTACTTTGATTTTATGCCAACAAAGGCTGCACTTCGAGAATTATTTAAAACTGAGTCATCAGACCTGCAGCCAAATAATTAACCACGGATATTAATCTAATAATCACTGAGGTGTCTGTGATGGCTTCTTTTTGGTAGCTTTGGTGACGGCAGTGAGACTGGATGTAGCAAATGGAGAGAGCAGGGGAGGCCTTCTTGTGACCAACATGATCTTTTTGTCTAAAAATGTCACCTAAGGAACAAAAGCACCGGAGTGCCTAATGATTAAATCCACATTGCTCTACACTCCCACTGACCATACGTGACAGCCTCTCTGCTCTGACTAATGAGTAGAGCATAACGGAAGCTTTTCTTCACCTCCTTTATTTCCAGAGGTGCTTGCAGCTGCTCAACCTGCTGAAAATTCTGGATGTTTCCAGAATATTTGCTGGTAAAACAGGCAGTGTGAAAGGTTTGGGAATGTTTGAGCTTATAAGAGCTTTAATTTAACTTGATGACTTTCCACGCTGATAGCCTAACCAACAGTAATTCTGAAACGAGTCACACCTTATATACCCAACTGTTATGGGTGGAGGAGTAGGTGGAGATGGAAAATAAATAAATAAATTAGGGCATCACCAACTGAAATTTGTCAGTGTCTTTATGAATGATTCATTTCCAAAATGAAACGAGTCATGAATCATTCCTGATGTGCTACTTTACATTCAGCGGTTAAAGAGTGGTACATTTTGAGGTGTGTTTTTGTCCAACCTGTTAGCCCTCTCAAGTCTAATCTATATCTGTGTAATTTGTTTTATTTCAATTGGTTTCCCAAGTTTGGGCAATCAGGGAACAAACACGTGTTTATTCTAACTGACATACATAAACAACTATTCACATTTTCTTTCAAAATACAGAATTGATGCTTCAGGCCTCAGAGGGTTAACTTAGCACTCTCTCGTACCTCTGTTTTTGGTTATAGCCTACCAACTCCTGAGGAAAATATGTGACTTTATAGGAAATGGTCTACTGTGTTGAGTAGCTAGTTAATAACTGCTTTATCTGCTCTTTTGTACAAAGGGGATTTTAAGAATACAGCTCTTCCTACTTCTAGTCTGACCAATGTTAAGTTGTATTTCTGCTTTTCCACTATTAAGGACCCACAAAGTCTATATAAGGGTTTCGAAAGGGAGAAACCCAAAAGTGGCCCCAGACAAGACTGCATTCTCTGGGGCTGACAGTTGAGTTTTGCTTTCACTTGCCGCTTACCTTTATTTTCTCTCAGCTTGGTTCACCTAAAAACCAAAATGATTAGCGTGAGGCACTAAAACAACTTGATACAGAGCTAAGTGTTGTCTTATTTTCAGGTGCGTTAACTCTAAACTTAACTACGCTATAACTAAACCACATGTTGGGTAGTTTTCTGGAAGATTATAGTCTCAAACCAAAGTAGTGAGTAGTCAACAGAAAACCAAAACAGTGATCTTAAACTTGTTTAAAGCTGCAGATTCAGGTAAATCTCTCCTAATTCTTTACAACAAGCCCCCACTTTCACATGAGATTTGCAAAATATCAATTATCGCCACTTTAGCTCTTACCTTAACTACTACACTCATGTGGGGTCCCAATTTTGCCAGCACTTATATATTTAGAGTTGATTTAGGTGCATAAAGTGTCATACCTTGTGCATTTTGGAAGGATGACTGAAATTTGAAGTATAACTGTGTGTAACTGTGTACATGACTAGTAAAATAAGGGCACTTCCTTCATTGCTTTCTATGTAAGCCTGGTGCATCAGGCTGTCCTAGCAACTGTCCTATTTCCCTGCACTAACATGGGTTTACCTTACAGGAAAGCAGTTTTATAAGATTAACATCCAATTTCTGCACCTTTTCTATGCCTTCTGTACCTTACAGATGCCAACTGAAGTGATGCATTTGATGTGTGTTGCACTTAATCCTACATCATTGTGTATCACATATATGTATATTTCAACACATAAAGCGTTATTGCACAAACATCAAATCTAAAATGTTTCTCGATGTTGTCTTGTTACCTGATGACATGTGACGTCAGAAACAGGCAGCGTGGTCATCAGCTTCCCAACCCGCCTGCGTGATGTTTAAATTTGGCATCCTGAATGACTTGATTGTATCTGATTATGTCTGTCATTCGCCGTGACCTTCCCCAAGGAACCAATCCAACCTCCGCAGGACAGATGACACAACATAATGGTATTGCATAGCCTGCTATAGTCTGTCTATTAAATTAGCAGCAGGGTGATGGTTTCCCTCCTTCTTCCCGCTCTGTCTTTCACACCATATTTTATTTTATTTCATTTTCTCATGGTGGGGGGAAGCGGGCTCAGTGTTTGCATATTTGCTTTCCACTGTGGTTTTTAATAAGCTCGACTCATAACCACATGATTTTGGCAAAGCCTTTTGTTGTCCATTCTGTTATTATTTTCTGCCCGTCCTTCCCCTCCTTTGGGAGGGGCGATACTCGCAGATGAGCCGACAGATTGCCATAGTTCTGATGGAGATATGATGTGAGCACCCGGCAAGGCATGCTGGTTGTGATGGAGTTTGATGTCATGGTAATTTCATAAGGCCAAGGGCTGCACCCACAACCCTCCACCCACGTTTCAGCAATGATCAGTGATTGTGAAGTTATGTGAAGTTGTTTTCCAGGCCAAGATATATTTTATGAACAGCATCCATTTCCCTCCATGTTACTGGCTTATGAAAATATTAACTTTAATTTCTTATGCTTCTAGGTAAATATTCTGATAGGAATTCCACACGTACAAGTCAGCTGAGACCAGCCTGAAATTGTTGTGGTTTTATTACTTGCTCTGTGTCATTGGAGCGTGGATCCCCTTCCATTTTTGGGAAGTAGGTGAATGCACTGGGTCACGATGAGATAATAAGAGGAGTGTGGGAGTAGTGAATGCTTAATGCTGTGAAGGAGTCAAGTGCAGGAGGAGAAACCAGGCTGGAGTGTCAGCTGCAGGAGCTGTTGCTGAGGGGGCATTGGCGCAGGTCCCTTAGAGATATAATTACCATGCAGCTCTCTTTAATTAACACTTGTGCTTATCTGGTAGTCATTAAGATTAGGAATTAGTAACGGGAAACACCAGGGAGCTGGAGAGAACAAAGATGGTAATTCCTCCCATTCATTTTTAATACCCGTTACTCGTAGGCCTGCGTCGGCATGTTTGATCCAATCAGTCTGTGTGGCCGAGATAAAACGGCTCCTAGAAATTCAGACCTGTGGACTTTCTTTGCCTTGGATTCTTATGAAACAAAGCAACTTGCTTCATCACTTGTCCTTGTTGTTAGGTAAGCTACTTTGGGCTGGTCACTTAATAACAAGGTGTCGCTTCAGCGGGTAACTCTGCTTGTTTTATGAATCTGTTGCTTAGCAAATGTAGCCACATTTACTTTTCAAGGTATTTTTTGTAATTACACTTGAAAAAAATAACCATTTTATTGAAATTATATAGATCACATATAGGTTATATATAGGTAAAATTAAAAGGGTCACTATTTTACCAGTCGGTGTGCAAAGTTTTTGGCCTTCTTTTTCCTAATGAGTTTTTTTTTTAAGGCAGTTAAAAAAAGAACATGTTTATAATTTCTAGGCCTGGTTAACTATAGTTTATACTGATTTTATTGCAGACATTTCTTTTACATCCATAGATGTCAATTAAATTACAGACGTTAATTTAAAATAAGATTTCTATTAAAAAAATTGTTCAAAGGCATGGCATCTCGTGAATTGCTAGTCTTGGGATATTTTAGCCTTAAAACAGTCAGAAAACACCTAATAACACACTAATACGTACACTAGAACTATTCAGTTAAATTTCAAAAGATTATGGTTTATATGAATATATGACAACAGCATTCGCAGCATTAACCCCGCACAAGGAAAACTGCTACTTAAGGATACCCAGCACATTCAAATATAACAGCAAAGAGTCCTGACCAAGCATCCATTTTTAATGAGCCATAACGTGGTCATGACCGTTGTGTTGGGTTAAGCCTGTGGCTTGGGCAAAAGTGTAGTTTACTGACAGTTATTGGAAATGAGGAAGGACTCCCTAAGTTTAAAGCCAGATTTTTCTCTCTTCTTTTTTTGTATTAGTTTCACTTTTATTTTTTTTTTTATGAATGTAAGCTATAAATCAGAAAACCAAACTCATCTCTGAGGCTTATATCAAAACAGTTAAACCAAAGAGTGACTATAAAGCACTAGGAATTGACTGGATATTATACACGTACATTGTTTTAAATATGAATTTGAGAGCCACATGTTAAATACAAAACTACTTAATGAACATTTCTTTTTTGTCTCAGTATATTTATTGAACTACATCTTGGTTTTCAGTCATATTTATTACTAGAACATCTGTCCATTAACCTGGTAATCATATGATGGTGGATGCCTGGTACAAGCTAAATAGCTGCACCAGTGTTAGCTTAGCACCACGTAAACTAAGGTAACAGCTTAGCGGCTCACTAAGGTGTTAGCTAGTGAGCCGCTAAGGTGTTAGTGCTGATTAGCTCTTTCACAAGCAGTATTAGCAGGATAGAGCAAATACTGCCTGTGAATTTATCATAAAAAATGATCATAAATGAGCACTAGCTAATGCCCATTAGCATTAGCTATATTTTAACACATGCAGGGCCTTGATGAAATCCAGTAGATTCTTCCATATTCTCAGACTCTCCTCACTGTTTGAATAAAAAAATATGATGTTTGTACCGGTAAAGGTAAAAACAGGTATTATAATAAAAATATCTAACATAACCAATATTCTTAGTATGTAAGTAAATAAATAAGGTATCTAGATATATAATCAAAAACTCGACACCCAAAAAGTGTGAGTGACTCATGTCCAACAACAAATCAAACTGAGTTGATTAGGTAGTTCAGCATTAAGTGGTACCATCTGTTTTCCAGTGTAGCAAAGTGGTTAATGGCTCAACTTATAGTCACGCTGTGTTATCATATATTAACTTAGATTACTGTTTAATGTGGAGCAAAGATCCATGGATTACTGCCTCCATGCTGCAGATGTACGTGAAGTCATGCACACTGCCGCGCATAGACATGTACGGACACGCCTGTAAGACGCTCACCTCGGCTTGCATCAATCCATCCACAAATACAGGAGTTTGTTAAAACTCAAACCTGAGATTTTAATGGGGAGCAGCAGATCGACACAGGAATATTTAACTCAATAATGGGGTCTAGAGACACAAACGATAGTAGTAAAATCATCAGTACTCCCACATTAAAGAAGAGGAAACAGGTTTTCTCAGGAATCCTGGTGTTTTGCCAGGCCTTTCACTTTTAATTCAACACGGCAGCTCTTTGTTTTTCTCACTTCTGCTGAACTGGAAATCGTTCACCTTCATGTCATCTGAGGTCACTTGGTTAGGGTTGATTCACATTGTGCAACAGTAATCTCTATTTAGTATATTTTCTAGAACTTAAAAAAAGAAATCTCTCTACTATCAGAGACATCTAGAATACTGGTACATGCTCATGCTACAGTGCTGTTTGGCCTCTTCAGGATTCTTATCTATAGATAAGATGCACCTGTATGCCAATTTTTTTTAGTTCAGATCTTGATTGTATGGGAAGACTGGGACAAGAAACTCACAGACAGATGGGAGTTTATATTCTAGTAAAGAAAAACATAATTATGCATTAAGAATTGTGTCCACGTTGGACAATTGTTCCTTGTTAGGAAGTGAGGTGACTGGTGGGAGGGAGTTGAGTTGTTTAACGTTAGCCATAACCACACCTTAAGTGTGAATGAAGTGCCAGGATTGATTGATTAACTGCATTGTAATAATTCAAAAGCCACAAATAAGCCATGCAACATTTTATGTCGCAACCAGATTTGAAATCAGTCTCTCATTCATTAATTAAGGCTATTTCTTTGGTAGAACACAGAACAAAAGCATTATGTGCAGCAGAAGTGAAAATAAATCGATATAAAACTCAAACATGGGAACTGCTCTTTTGTTGACTCATGTCATCAGCAATGCTGTGTATTGCATTTGTGGTTAGAACCACTTTATATCTTCTCTGTATAGCTACAGCTGTATATAATGTTTTCTCCCCTGTGTCGACTCTTCAGGTTTCCGTTATCACACCAAATCTGTGGTTGTTGTCTGCACATTTTTGATCACACCTTGAGCACAAACAATTTTAAGGGGCTTGGCGCTTCCCATATTTAGAAATTCTTTAGTAAAAAGTGCTATTATTATAGTTTTTAATCCAATAAATATCACTGTTCATTGCTCATTGTTCCATGAGCAGGAAACATGACTTAAGCAAGTGTCTGATTTTGAAAGTCAGACCTTTTTTACATGAGCCTGACCAGTTGTGAAATGGTTGGTTTTCTGTTAACACTGATGTCATTCCTGGACAGGGAATGAGGATGTTAGTCTAACACACACACACCCCGCGACATATATTGAGTCAGAGATTGTTTTTGTCTTTTGGGGAATTTCTCGATTGCTTGTTGTGCAAGCAGTATCACTTGGGATTATTTTTCCAGTGCTGTCCAGGGGATTTTCTACACATGGACAAAACATTTTGCAACTTTATGTAGTCACACATCAAAAGTTTTGGTAAGAGAGAAAAGAAAAGAGCTGTGTGAATGCACTCTTGAGTTGTTTCTTTAATCAGCTGTTTGAAAACAATTGTGCAATGTAGGATGGAATAACAATAGGTTCCGCAATATATTAATGGTTGGTTTGTGTAGTCATTCAGGACTAATGTTATTGGTCAGATGACGTTTATTGTTCCAGCACCATGTAAGTTGTTTGTAAAAGCAGCAGGCATCAATCACAACATCTCCCCCGTGCCCATTTTCCTCCCTCTGGGTTTATTTCACACAATTACTGCATACTCCTGGAGTTTAACTTGTTCAAGTGTGAAGAAAAATATATTTAAATCAGAAACAAACACACAATCTCCTCTTGTGTGATTGTTCTGAACCTCTCTGCAGGCTATGCTTATATCTCGCTCCAGAGCTTGACTGAAATTTATGTCCTTACTTTTAGGGGACATATTTGTGAAGACAGCTTCTAAGCTTCAAGGCGTGGGGTGGGTGTTTCCCATGGCAATGGCTGACTGACTTATAAAGGAAGCCATAGTGCTGTATAGCCCACAAATCTTGTCAACAAGCTTATCAACAAAGCTCACACAGAGAGGCAAAGTCAAAATGTCACACCTCAGCTAGTCTTTGTTTGTGGGGCGTAACTATCATTCTCAGTTTTTTCGTTCAAAAAGAAATCAGCCCTGGAATTTCTTGAATTTCTTGAATGAACTTTCATAAAAGTAGAACCTAAACTGTGGTAGATTAATAGATCAAATGATGTTCTTTAAAAAAAAAAAATCTAATTTAGGAAAGAAAAGTATTAACCTCTTTCTGAGCCATCTTCCCCATCCACTGTACGCTTACACTTCTCTCCAGTAGATCTGGTTTCCTGTACATTTTATGAGAACCTTTCACAAACAGGAAGTCTTTTATGTGTTTCTCCTTTAACCCATCTACAAAGTCTTTTATGTTTTTGCTTGTGGTTCTGAATATCTTCAGTTGACCTCAGCATGTTTGTACCCTCGTTTTAAAAAGCGTCCTGTAGGGCTAGATGGTGGCCGGTCACATTTTTATTCAATGTGAAAACTGAGTAAGCCGATGTTTCCCAGCAGCCCCTGATGAGCTTAGATTACAACAAACTATAACATGATGACTTGGCTTTCACTTGTCTGTCCCTCATGTGGTAGCAGGAGTGATTAAAGGCTCTCTGAGAATCACCAAGACGGGTTTTTCTCGTTGCTTTTCATGCTTGCCCACATTTAAGAAAGATGCAAACTTCACATTGATGAAAACATGTCCAACTAAAGGCGCAATTAGATCTTTGTTCAGCTTTGTTTACCTGTATTTCATGCATGGATGAGATTCAATAAGCTGGTTTTAAAGGATCAGAAAAAAGATTAGGAGTTAGCCTTTCTACCAGATGGATGATTTCATCTAATAAAAAAAAAATTCAAAGATTATGTCTGTCAGCTGCTGGTCAGTGGTGGCGGATCCTCCTTCACACAGTTTTATGCACACGCTTACTAAGAGCACATAATTTGTGTGCCTGTGTGGAATTGTATAATGCTTGTGTAATACTTGTAAGTTATGTACCAAGAAGCTGCTAAATATACAGTCTGAGTCTTATCTTCAGTCTTACAGACAGAAAGCAGCAATGCCAGCAGTGTGATGGAATTAAATGGTATAGTGTTATATTGAAAAGACTTTTCTACATTAGTGGTCAACAACAATGTTTATTTGTTTATTTATTTTTTAAATATGAGTTTTACTGGTTCCGCTCGTCCTTAAATACCTCGTTGGTGTGACAAAATTCTTCATCTCTAAAGCAATAATAAGAAACTCTATACACACAACAACACTGTGCATCAAATTATGTCCCGACCAATAATGTTTTTGTGGATTGATACTGATTTTAAGGGACTAAAAAACTGCATTACGTACAGCGGCTTATATTCTTTTTAAATGTATAAGCAGTATGTTAGAGCTGGTTTGAAAATTCAAAACAGTGGTGTCACTGTTTATGGACATTACAGCAATGTCTGTCATAAACTAGATTACATCTCACTGTAAAACCCCTGATGCTGGCTGAGTTGCAATCTTCAAATCCATCTCAAAGTTTGATTACTTAGCCTCTCGGTTCAAAAGCCAATATTTTGGAGTTTGGGATGTAGCCAGAATATCTGGATATCAGATAATGCATACTGAATATCCGGTCCAAGTCCTCTTGTTCCATAAGACAGTCATAGTTTATGAATGCAAACAAAGTAACAGAGCTAAACTGTTGTCAGACAATAGCTGATTGTTTTCTTCTGCATAAGGACTGTTTACCTGAAACTGGTCACAGTCTGCTCATACATGACCGGTCAATACTATTTGACCTCAAGCAACTATAGACAGACAGCAGAGAACGTCCAGTTCCAGTTCAGCATATTCATATGTCGCTGTGATGTCACTCTGCTACATGTGCTGCAGGTGGTGCTGCTAGTATAAGGAGAAGTATAAGGGGCGATATGAAGCTGGTGAAGATACCTAATTTACTTTACCTTACTTGGTTTCACTTTGTACTATTTTTCCCCCTAGTGAAATCAAACTATAGCGATATTTCATTAACAAAATATATTCAACTTGTAAAATCCAATAGAACTGTAGTTAAATCCAATAAAAGTAATTCAGAATATGAGATTTTTCTGATGTGATGTATAATAATGCTTATAGTGAGCCATTTCCTGGTCATTTACATACATACATACAAAATCATTTTTGTATGTTCTAGTCCAGGCTTTAAAGTCCCATTAAAAAGTCCTTAAAAACTATCACGTGTCAAAATATCCAGTCTTATTTGTGTATCCTATTTATGCATATTTCAGTAGGCTAATGTGAAACTAAAGTCGAGTCAGTGGAGTCAAGTTTTTTGTTTGTTTTTGTGAAGGTGACTTAAATGTGTCCATTGCCTTCCTTTATTTGGCATTTTTTATCAATATTTATGAGCTTTAAATATATTAGTGGAAACAACAAAAGAAGGGCAAGGGCAGAGTGAAGCTCTCACCACTAAAATGGACACAGACAAATCGAGCTTCCCGCCCATGGTGCGTGTCCATCCGCAGCCTCCTGTTCCCCGAGCCACAGGGTCTCAGCGTGTAGCGACAGCACAGTCGTGCCATTACAGTGCTCAATTAATGAGGGGCGAGCGCCACATCGCTTTCTGGCTGTTCCCAGGTGGCGATGGGAAATTAGGCTCCTTGCTCTGGGGAGAACCATCTGCTTACCACAGTGACACAAACCAGGCCAGTTGTAGGGGATACAAGGATGTTTGGGGAATGGAGTCTAGGGGAATGCCTCTGGTGACTGAAGACCCACGCTCTAACATATCAACCATCCTTTCTTCTTCTTTTGTTCTTTGAGTCTACAACTAAATCCTGCCTTGACAAGTGCAAACGCCAACTCACACGGCCCATAATAGGAAAAGAAACACCCTTGTTTTGTTTTTAAAGCCCTAAGTTACATAAGCTGTTTCTCTGTGACTACTCGTCTTTAAAACAGCGACATTGACGTGTACTCCCACTATACAGTATTCTTGAAATTTTAAAGTGAAACTAATGTCCTCATATGGAAGATGTTGCAGCTTTGCTCACTCTTGTGTAGGCAGGGACACTTCCCCCACTGACAAAGCATTTTTTAATGATCTTAATATAATAAAATGCCTTTATAATGATAAACATTAAAAGGAAAGCTACGGGGGGAGCTTCAGCTCTCTGCCACTGCACAGTTGTTGGACCCACCAGCCCTGCTTTTCTTTAATTGGACATCTGAGGCCTGTTTTACCCGTATTATTATTTTTTTAGATGAAGACTGATTTATTGCATTTTCAAGTCAGAGAATAAAAATTTTAAAAAAGCTCAACATCAAGATACGGGGCTAAATTTGGCATTTCTGTGAAAGAGTTTGGTGTGAACTACAGAGAATCAGAGTTTTCATATAAAGCTGTGGGTGAATAGGGAAACAGCCACCGCTGCTGCTGATTATGTGGTTACTCACCTGTAATGGCTTCAAAAATGTACCTGGCTGCATTAGCTGCCGGTGACGAATGACTTTTTATGTTTTAAATGTCATGAGATAACGCTAATGTTGCTGGATAGCACTTTAGGGCTGTTAATAATCACTGTGCCGTGCTTGAGTGTTTGCATGGAGCATAAGAGGACATAAATGGCTAATTTTGGTGTTTATGTTTAGGTTATTGATCTGATTCAAGTGGATGGTGTATAAAGACTGAAATGAGTGCATTATGAGTTGAATTGCCTGCAGAAGTCTGTGAGAATAAATGAAAATAACAAGAGCTATTCAGTTCCCTGACACTTAAAACATCTTTTAGAATGAAGCTTGTTTTGAAGTTTCGAGAGAAACTGAACTATTGATCGGATGAAATATTAATTTTTGTGTGTGTGTGTGAAACACTTTTTCCCAATAATCGTTCTCACTCGTATTTCAGTTCCTTGCCAAGCTCAGTACCTCAGTTTACATAGTATCTCTTAAAACATGTCCTCAGTGGCAACTTTCACGATTGCACAATAAGGAAAAATTAATGTACTTATAGGGGAAAAAAATGTATTTATTCGATTTCGCTATGCCACCTGTCTGGCTGAACCTGTTTCGCGTCATCATATGGCTCTTTCGCCCAGCGTGGTAGACAAGTAGAGGCACAGCGAGGTGTAGACAGGTTGCATCACAGCCCCTCTTTACCAAGTCCTGTTTTACTGCCAATAACCGACTTACTGCGGGCGTGCAGACTGACAAGCAAACAGGTGTCTGGACACATACAGTCACAGTCATGCGCTTGTTGGTATTACTGCACCTGTGGGAGTATTTGGCCACTACAGTGATAGCTGCTACTTGCATATTTTAGCTCATTTCTGAACCTTGAATACATTCTAATGAAACTGAAACTCTAGTAAAAGCTGTAAAACAAATATTTTGTCCTGTACTAGATTCTCAGTTACATAATGAATATCTGATTAACTAATACAGCAGGGCATTTACGGTTCTGTGGTGCAGCTGTGGAGCCTACAAAAAGGCATAGGGGATATTTTTGATCCCAAGTGAAAGAAACAAGAATTTTCTTTTCCTTCTTTTCACATCAGCTCTGTTATCTTTGTTCTTTAGATGCCTATTTCTGCTGTAATTAATTTCTAGAGCCACACTCATATATGATCTTTAAGACTAATACTGATACCAATATTTGGTTATTTAAAAGTCTATTTGGCATAGACTGTCTCCTCTTTACTTTTTGATTTTCATTTGTCAGGAGTTCTGAATGTTGATATCAATATATTGGAAAATAGTTAATACAACCAATAAATAAAGTAAATGTGTTGAGCTTTGGTAACTCTAGTAGCTCTAAGGTCCAAAGTTTGCTTCAGTTCCCAAATACAACCACTGAAGCTCTACCAAATGTTAAAAAGGATCTTGTGAAGTGTTACTCAAAGGGTAACAATAAAGTGTAATGCTAACGCACTTAAATGTTGGCAGTTAGCTAACCAGCTAGTTGGTATCTAGAAAATATTTAAAACAATTTTTGGCTTAAATATTTCTAAAACACAAGAACAAAAAATAAAAATCAAAACTAAATTGTTATGAAGATTGGGGGGATAAGGAAAGTTGGATTAGTTGTACTATTGCTAGCTACAGAGGTGCTAAATTATTAGGCTAATGTAAACAAGAGCTCAGGCAATCTCTTCGTGCAAATAACAGGATGGTTAAACTGTTCTTGATAACAATACACACTAAATGAGTCAGTCAATGAAGTACAGTACGTGCCCAGTAGCAACAAGTTTTATCATAAAGCATGAAGAAGATATCAAAGAATTAGCAAAACTGCAACTTTGCCCAACGTATCCCCATAAACACGAGATTAGTAGATATTAGGCTGTTGCATGGCTTGTATTACTTGAAACCAAAGAAATATGATCCTAAAGTTAAGCTCCATATCTAAATCGTAGTTTTCCTGACATTAATTCATTTCTGAAGCTATAAAATAATAATACTCTCCAGGACACAGTGAACCTGGAGACAGTAATACATACCAGCGGTATTTAAAAGCTTAGCTTTAGGGCTCACTATAGTGGTAATAAAAAGCTGTAGAAAGGTAGAGTGACAACTGAATCGTATATTTAAGCTTATGTCATTTCAAAGAAACAAAGAAGAAATCCCTTAGAAAGCCTTAAACAATAAGAGAAGCTTGGAAAAAAGAGTTCATACGTGACCACTTAATATGGGGATAACAGTGAATGAAAATGAAATAATGCTGTAATGCTTTCCACTATTGCTTAATATGTTAAAGTAAATGACATTTAAAGCAGAATGATCATATACAAACATCAAAACCACATTTCAACTGACATTGATATCGCTAGTGGGAAAATTTAACAGCCCTGCACATTCACATTCTTCTTTTTAGTTCAGGTAAACGTAGGCAGAGAATCGCACGATGTTATCAAACTGTGTAAAAATAGGAATGACAGCTGGCATGTCTGAACAAGTGCTGCAAACTTACCAGGTAAATGAATGAGTTTCATTTAGAGCATTAAATACGTTCCCACAGAGATGAAAACAGATGTAATCACAGAGCTTAGGCATAAACACTTGTTTGAATGGACAGTGCTACACTTGCATTGTTAATTTAAAAGCTAACACTGGACTTTACAAAGATGGGAAATATAAGAGTATATTATGCATTCCATGGGTGTCAGTGAACGATGCGTAACTTAAGTCTGTGGTCTATTTCTGAGAGCTGCAAAAATTTTCACAAAGCATTCTCATAATGTTACAGTTAATCCATAAAATGTTAATGGAACCCCGGAAGAAACTCTCCTAATACATCAGACAGCTATAAACGCCAAGCACGGCCATCCTTAAGTGCATGGATAGGTATTCATGCATATCCTGCACTGCCAAGTTTATTCATCCAAGAACTCATTCACCTATGCTAATGCACACCTACACAAGGTGGCTGCATGATACCATTCCTGCTTCCACACATTCAGAGCAGATAATCCTCAGGCTTTCACGGCAGCAGATTTTTCCCACACTCTGAAAACAGATACTCAATCTCATCAGTACCCATGATCCATCATAATGTCCCAGAGGCAGCCTGGTACTGTCATCAAAATACAGTTTGTTTTTGGCCCGTTCTCACCCATAAATGCATCATCAGGGGGCTGCTAGCGTCTCTCTTTCTGACCTGCATTTGGCTCTGTGAAAGATTGGCTTAAATGTGTGAGTCAGGCTGAGTCAATGTGAGTATGCATTAAAACGCACTAGAAAATGTGAGGGACAGTGTTCTTCAGTCTTAGGGACGAAGCTGAGGCATTCATAGTGCTTTCATTGTCTGACTGGCAGCAGTCTAAAACCCAAAGATAATCTTTTCACCACCGAGACACACAGTTTGAGACATATCTGCTGTGAGATAGCTGCTGTTTTCCTCACCAGAGGACTTTAATAAATGGTAAAGCTGTCGTGAGGTCATTTTCAGTGACTCAACCAGCAGATTAATCTGATAATTGCATGTTGAGTCCCTTTGCACTAATTCATATCTGCTTCTCTCAGCTCTTCTGTTCCCCGCTTTGTCTGTTTTGTGTTTGTTTTTGGGCACTGACGCATATCTGCGGCGTTGTAGCTAATCATTTTCCAAACCATGCAGCAGTATTGTGGAAATGCGATGGCCTTTGTTGTCTACTACCGCTGCAGACATCATATTAACAACACATTAAGTGTTAGTTGCGTGCCTCTGTTTCCAGCAAATGCCGATGTAAAGCCACATAAGTTGATTTTATTGATCATTTGGGTGGAGGCAGCACATCACTCAGCTTATAAAGCTGATGTGGTGAATTAGCACAGAGCTGCCTGTTTACACTTCTGGGGACACAGAAATGCATTTTCATTAATTTTGAGCCATCGTTGTGATTGTTTGCATCCTTTTAAGTCTATCAGTCCCCGAGGACAACGTGCCTGGTTTGCTCCACTAGTTCACTGGCAAGTTATTAATTTCCCTGTTTGCTTTTGGGCAGCTAGTGTGCAGTGGGGTTACCTAGGCTTTTTATTCATCTCCTTTACTTTATGCTGCTCCCGCTGCTACAAATGAAGATGATCTTTTGAATATGCAAAGATTAAGGGAACTCTGGAGACATCTTAATGAGTGACCTCTCTCATGCATTTGAAAATGCATTATTAGATAAAACCATGTGTCTGCTGCAGTCCTGGAGTTGGTAGTTTGTTGGTTGTTGTAGATTATTCATGAAGCACTATCCATGCTCTATAAGGCTAATCTTTAATTATCATCCAGGAAAGGCAAAACAGCACACCAGCTGTGAAGCATTGATTCACAGTTGACCTCGTTCGTATGCATGTATGTATAGCCCACTTTAATTAGTGGACATAACTTAATAGATACCTGAAAGGGTAAAGCAGGGTTAAGTCATAACATCTGGCTATTTCTTTATCTTTAAATTTTAAAAGTTTTAAAGCTGTTGCCATGGCTAAAAACAGTAAACTGAAATGATAGCTTATTAAAATACTTTGGCTGACTCGAAGGTTGTTGCTTGTATCCAAGAGAAAGGAACATATGGTTCTTAGGACCAGTGGGGAGTTAAAGCCTCAGTCATATAGGCCTAGAGACCAATAAGCAACCCCCTAGCAACCACTAGGTATTCCCCTCCAATCAGTTGGTGAGTAGTTGGAGGCAGTTGCTAGGTTAAATTTGTTGTAAAGAGGTTACCTCCTAGTGATTGCTTTTCTTTTACCCATAGTTTGCAGGGAAGGCACAGACTACTATCTTCTTCTTCTTCCAGCAACCACTCTCCAACGGGTCAGGAGTATACATTATTTCCTGCCCACCAGTGATTGCCAGGACTGTTCTCACAGCTTCTGTGGGTCTGACTGAGGTCTAACTTATAGTAGGGCTATATTTACAAAGCATGTAAATATAGATAATGAAAAAAAAATGAAGCAAAAAAAAGGGCTAACCAAATGTTTAGATCACATATTTCTCTAAGGACAAGCTGACAGTCTAAATTATTCATGAAGTAGTTAGCCCCCACAGTTTTAGCAATTCCAGGTAAATTCCAGTAAGTTATTGGCAACTTTCACACCTTAATGTGATTCTAGCTGAGCTTCCTTTTGGAGTTTCTTTTTACTGTTGACAGTTGTCCTTTTCCTTTCTGTTTTTCTCTCCTCCTCTCTGCTGGAAGTCGAGGGCTGTGAAATTGGTCAGGAAACATCAATCACGGCTTCATTTCCCAGACTATCCACACCCCACCGACTCCCTCCGCACCCTTGCTGCTGCCCGTGGTCGGCATGCTTACAGGGGTTTTTCACCCTGGCTGTTCTTATGCTGCTATCATTCCGAGTGTGCTCTCCACTGCATAAATCCCTCTGTCCTCGTGGGGATAAAGAGAGTGAAGCTGATATAGTGCCCAGTTATAAACTGTCCTCAGGAAGGATTGGGCTCATCCATGTTTTAGTACAACACTGCGGTGGTATTTTTGCAAGTTTAGGGACCTCATGCTGGAGGTTAGAGTAGTAATACTATGTAGGAGATGACAGAAATTATCCCTGGTGGCCACCTGAATTGTACTTCTGTGTTTTTTAAGCCCACACAGGGAACACCTTGGAAATGATGTCAGGCTTGGGCATGTGTAAGCATTTGTTTACACATATTGTAAATGCTTACACAAATTTCTTATATAGATATGTGGTTATTTATTGATAGATTAAAACCATAATTTTCTAAAATTATGAGGTCTTTCTTAATTTACTACCCAGCACTTCACTACATACTCTGATACTGATATAGTACAATAACACATACATTGATGACATTATAAATATTAACAACATAGATGTTTATGCAAAAAACATTAAAAACACCAAAATTTAAAACCAAATAATTATAAAACACATAGAAAATGAACAAAAAATCAATAAAAAACCTGAGATTTTGTCATAATAAATTATTTTAAAAGTATTTAAACCAATCAGATCACAAATATTTTCACATTTTTAAAGTATTTAAACATTTGGAGTTAAAAGGAAAGATTAGTATTCTCATACATGGACAAATCAAATAAAACAAAATATAAACTTTGTCATAATTATACACTAATATTTATCATCATAAAAACAAACTTTTGTCATATTTATAATGTTATATTTAATAAAAAAGGAATTAATTAAAATCCAAAAAAAATCAATAGATTTTTAAATAATAATAAACAATTTATATAATAAAATGGAGTTTGCCTTCTTCCCATTTCCTGCAGAACAAAAAGAAGCTAAAACGAGACAGCGAGCAAACCTGTCCTGAATAATTTTCGTGTTTATTTAAAGCGAGCTGTCAGATAGGTGACAAAAGAGAAAGATAATGAGATCTGACAGAGTAAATTACATACAGAGGCGAGATTACTGTGTGATAGACCGAGAAAAATGATGCCCAGTGTCCCCCGTGCCCTTTCACATCACTTATCGATGTAAAAACATTTTATATTTGTCCTAGTTTTAATTGTGCATAAAGGATCTTTATCGTGACAACAGGTCTGAGGGACCTCAAAGGTACAAGAGGGCCAAATTTTGCCATCGCAGCCGGACTGCCCCAAGTGTCGGCTGCTCTTTGTTGCCATTATTGTGCGTGTGCAACTATCCATGAGCCTGTATGCCATCCAGATACTGCTCTGTCAGACTTTTTTGGCGCTGACACCATTAATAACTGACTCGTACACACCGACACACAAACAGACTGATGTGCATTCAATGAGTCCATCTGGGGAAATGAACAAGTGTTCCTCCGGGGAGAAAACGACAAAAGACTGTCAGACAGTTGCTCTGGAAATCAGCTTTGATCACCTTTCTTATGAAAACCCAAATGCGAAGATTCGAGCATCGCGTCAAATGTTCTGCTGTGTTATTTCTTTCCTTCCCGTCTGTGGAGACATCTGTAGAGCAGGATTAATTGAAAAGGCACTTCCGTAACACTCAAACTCAATCGCTTGCATCCTCTGCAAACGAGATGACAGACGAAAAATAAAAAAATAAGTAAATACATAAATCAGAGGCTTTCCCTTGGAAGGATTCAGCTGAATAAACACTTGTTTTGAAAACAGAAAGGAGACGTTTGTGCTGGTGTGAACGTGTGACATGTTGTGTTGGATTAATCATGGCATCTAACTTTTGCTCAAGACAGTCTTGAGATGGTAGAGAAGCATAAGTGATGCGCGAGATTTGTTTTATTTGCAACTGTGTAGATAGGTGTGCGTGTGTTTTGCCCAGCTTCACTATGTCTGCACACCAACAGCATGCCCTGAAGCAACTGATTAGTTAATTAGAAAAGTAATTAAATATTCATTTAAGTAATTTATCAGAAAAAAGGCCAAATACTTGATTTTGATTTGAACAAAAAGATAAATTAGAGAAGTGGTTCCCAAAGTGGGGAGCACGGTATGAATTAAAAAAAGATGAAGATGAAGCACACCAAATATGTTTCTAAACCATCCATCCATTCGCTTCCGCTTCTCCTTTTCAGGGTCACGGGAGCCTATCCCAGCTGTCATAGGGCGAGAGGCAGGGTACACCCTGGACAGGTCGCCAGTCTGTCGCAGGGCTAACACACAGGGACAGACAACCATTCACACTCACATTCACACCTAGTGGCAATTTGGATTATCCAATTAACCTATCCCTGCAAGCTGCATGTCTTTGGACGGTGGGAGGAAGCCGGAGTACCCGGAGAGAACCCACGCAAACACGGGGAGAACATGCAAACTCCACACAGAAAGACCCCGGCCTGATGGTGGAATTGAACTCAGGACCTTCTTGCTGTGCGGCAGCAGTGCTAACCACCGTGCCACCGTGTTTCCAAAACCAAAGACTAGAAAATATGATGAAGCATATCTTGCCTTTGGCTTCACCTGCACAACAGTGGTGCCAAGGTAGGTATCCCCGGCAGAATTTGTTTTGAATGTAGAAGCCACGTCCGAAGTTCACTCTGACACGTTTGCCGTGACAGTAACTGCATGTGTTTATGTAAGTGTGCAATAACTGTAGATAGTGAGATTAACAGCAACAGCATTTTGTCTCTGTCCGCCATTGTAGAAATTCAAAAAAGGTGCACCCCTTTGATGTTGCGTGAGTAAATCTCCGTATTCCTCATCCAAACGTAAACGCAAAAAACTGACATTTTGAAAATCTCCACCCTGGCAGGAGTTTTTCAAAATCTCATTTTTAAACATGCTGTTTACGTGTGGACGAAAGGCCCAAACGCATAGAAAAAGCTGTGTTTACTTTTATTTGTTTAATTCTTTACAAAAGGTTTGAGGTGTGAAATTAATTGCAATGGAGTTTGAAAACAATATATGGGTGTGTGTGATTGGAGGATGTGTTTATGCCAGGGGGGGAGAAGGGGGCGTGAAGATTTTCTTGTAAAACAAAGGGGGACCGAGCAAAAAAAGGTTCGGGAACCACTGAATTAGAGGATGGAATGACCTTTGAAACCATTGTGACCCTTGACCAGATGTTAGTCCATCATTGTGTGTGTTGTGGCTGTGGGAAATAGTTGTTTACTGAGCTGCTTAAGAGCCAGATAGCTGCAAAGGGAATTGCTGAATATCACTGAACACATCTGCGAGTTGCAGAAAGTTGTATAACTTAATATGCAGATAACTTTTTGGTGTATTGGATTTATGCTCTCCCCGTGGTTCAGCTCAGTTATGTAACAGATACATGAGATTTAAATGCAGGGTTTGCCTTTATTTGTAAGGAAGCACCAGTCCAGCTTTGATTTTCTTTGCTCCCGATATCAATTTTAAAAACATAAACTCTTGGTATTAGTGTACTGATTCAACAGCGGCACTTTTTTTCTCTTCTTTAAATGGGAACAACACCAATTATACAGGGACAACATTACTCGCTGCCAGCGTATTGTAACTGCATCTCAGATGGAGCTGGAATTTGATTGTGGGTAATCTAGATGCCAAGTTTTGACGAATAAGGTGCTAGGTTTTTTCCTACAGTCCTGGGGGAAACTTTCTTAACTTATTTAAGATGCTTTTCGAGCAATAAGTCGTTTTACTTAAAAGAAAAACACTTCATGTCAATGGAAATGTATTTATACACAAACAATGCACAAGGCTGGGGGACTGGGGAGGGGGGTGATGCATGAGACTGCTGGGGGTGAATAGTACAGTTTTTTACAAATAACCCTCGTGACTGGTCTTACATAAACTCTCTCTGGAGGAAGGAAAGTTTATTTTTCTCTTAGTTGTGTTTTAGATCATTTTCAGAGCCCTGCTTTGAACACCCCCCCCCCCCCCAGCCCCCTCCCAACCCCAAATATAATTAGGCCCATCGGTGTGGAAATCCTCTATCTAATGCACAGACTGACAGCAGGGCTCAAAAAGCGTAATAACCTCTCTGTCGAGTGAGCTAATTTGTTATCGCGTGTGAAGATCTTCAGCATGTATGAGTCAGCTTGTGGAGAAGAATAATTGGAACTGGACTAATGCAATGAGGAATTACTATTCTGGGGTCTAGTTAGGCATTATGGGGGACAGCATGAACATTAGATGTTACCAAGTGTCGGTTTAGGGAGTGTGCAAGCCTGCCACTTATAATTGGAAAAAAAAAGACAGAAAGAGGAACATGCGGACAAATTATTTAAAAAAACAATTCATGTACACCATATGAGTGTACTGACCCTGACTAAGCTGTTCTGGTTTTGTGATCTTTTTGAACATTATGTTAAGATTTAATGCATTGATGCTGTGAAATACCTCTTTCATCATCTCAAAGCCAAACTGTAAGAATCTAAAGTCGTTCGAGACACATTGGAGGCAAGTTAAGAGTTTTCAGGGTAGTTGATGCGGATACAATCATATAGGCTTCAAAAAGGAAAATCGATAAGTGTTTATGGCCTGAACCGACTTTATAACCAGCAGTCTCCACACTTAAAGACAACATTAGTCTCATTCCACATTATTTAGTATTTCCGGAAACGTGCACATGACAAATTTGCACCTTGTAAAGTCGAGATGGGGAAGAGGTGAGCAAACAGTTGCCTGATGTAAGTCTACGTGCTCCTTTAATCTTTTGTTTTGGTTTCCACGGACTGCGGGAAGCATGTGGCTCTTTAGAAGCTGAACGCTTCACCATGTTCACCAGCTGGTCACTGACTTTGCTGTTTGGTGCTGGAAAGCTAAGATACAGATTAGGATTTAAGTTTCGGCTGAACAGCTGTTGCTGAAAACACTCTCAGTAAGGAAACAGTAAAAACAGTGCAGCTTCGTGCAGGAATTAAAGAGAGGAACTTATTATGAGTCCTGTGACAATTGTGTGGATTTGTTCACATGTTTACAAAGTATGAGTGAATCCCATGGACATCTCATGGCCAATACCAGTGAGCATCAAAAACAATTCAATAAACTTCTGTACTACAAGTTTTTACAGGCATATATAGATTAACTTTATAAATACCTAAAAACATCTACTAAGTAGTTTTCTAGGTTTTTGAAACTACTAAGAAGAAGTAAATTGGTACGTTTGTTTTGGGGTTCTTTTTACAAGATGATAAGTGTGGTGTGGATAGGTTATTTTCACGAATAGGAGGTACAAGAGGGCCTTCTTCAGTAGTCAGGAAATATGCAGAGAGAACAGAACTGAGTAAACCTGAACAGGTTTGAGCAGAAAAATTACAATTTTGCTAAAAAATAATGGATTATGAATATAGACATAAATGTGAAGGGGCAATGATGCGATCAAGGTTAACCGGACTTTCCAATATTTTAGATGGTTGTTATCTTAACATTAATCTCTGCAAATATGTCTCAAAACGGTCCAAAAAAAGGGGTTTCCTGATTCTTAGCCTCTAGCAAACCTCTGGATCCCCGCTCAGTGCAGCCTAGTGGTGCGAACTGGCCAGTCAGCCGATGACATTTACCCCTTTGGTGACTGTTTTTTTCTCTAACTCACAATAACTGATTTGTGACTGATTGAGTGGAGTTTTTATTAGATGTTTAATGAAAATGCCGCATGCGAGTATCTATTTGCATCTTTTCTCACAGTAATTCAAATTACAAATTATAAGTGAGATAAATATTGGTCTAAAAAATGAAAAAAGAACAATTTAATTAGCTAGCTAAAGTCACTGCTACTATCTAATTGAAAATGTAAATAGCAAAATTGGTGGAAATTGTTAGCAATATTGATGAATTAAAAGGAAGTTGACTGTTTGTTAGCAGGATGCATAAACAGTTTAAATAACTAAAATTCTGAATGTCTGGCAGTTAAAAGAATTAGCATTACTGGTAAGCCACAGACATATAAAGTTCATGCTGAAGTGCCTTAAACCTTCAAATACTACTACTACTACTACTACTACTACTACTACTAATAATAATAATAATGATGATGATGATGATGATGATGATGATGATGATGATGATAAAGAGAAATAAAAAAAAAACACCCCATGGTTGAAAAGAAGACTTCAGCTTATACTGAAAAAACTGTTTATGACTGTATTGATCTTTAATACCGTTTTACTGGTACAGGAACTCAGAGATTCCCAGATTATACAAGAGGGCGATGCTGGAACATCTTCTACTCTTTGTAGCAACAATGCTGAGGTTTTTCCTGAGTGGAGACACTGATCGGTGAGGAAGAGATTGCAGCCAGTCAGGTGCACCGTCAGCGGCAGTGTAAACTGTGACAGGGCTGTGGTGACACAACCAGAGCAGTGACCAGAAACAAGGCATGGTGGCATAAATACTTTGATTTTATAGGCTCAGCCTCTGGTTTCAGGTCATACTGACTAGAACATTAAGCCTAATTTGTAAATTATGACCTTTCTAAAAGTCCAAAAGCAGGATTATACAGGAAATGCTCTTTGGCTAATTGTCGGTAAACAGCTGTGTGGCAGGCAGAGTTGGACCCAAATGCAGAAGTTGAAAGGCGGGAATTGAACTAAAAATGGCAGCTTTAATGCCGAAGACTTCCTGAAAACATAAAACAAAAACAAGGCAAGGCAGGAGCTAGGAACCTAGGACTCAAGGATGAATTACAGAACACACAGGGCTCACAGCTCGGAGGGAGTTCACAACAAAGGAGAAGACACACACCAGATAATTAGGGAGATAGGACACTAGAAATTCACCAATCCAAGACAAAGGAAGCAAAACTAAACACAGAGCACAAGAGACAAGTGACTATCAAAATAAGACGGGAAGTAATTAATACTGAGACCAAGACTAAAACACATGAACTTCAAACAACTAAATGGGGTAATCAGACAAACATGGTCACAGGATGCAGAGAGACCAGACAGCTATACTACAAAAAGTATATATATACTATAAAAACTACAAGACCCAGGGACCATGGGTTCTCATATTCACTCCTCACTGTATACAGTGTGAACACTCAATGCAACACTTGAACTAGTGGGTGATGTTACAGTGGTTACGACCATCTTTTTATACCCAAAAAGATGGTATATATGGCAGGGATCTCATTTTAAATCAGTGAAACAGTTCTTTTCTGTCAGTGGTGAGTTTAAAATGAACTACACATTAAATCCCAGTAAATATATGAAAAAAAAAAGGTGTAATTTCATCAATACGAAAATACAGTTAATGGTCCAAAATTGATGCCCTCTTTTCCAAAGTTGACCAGTGGGCCAGATAGGAGTCTTTGCCGGGCCGCTTCTGGTCCCCAGGCCTTATGTTGAACCATTTATATGTGGAATAACCATTTAAAATTTTAGATTTAGTTAAGATTGACATTTAAAGATGTGAGTTATTAATGACTGGATTCTCAAGTCCATCTGACAGGGCTGTGGGGACACGTCAAATGAAAAAGTTTGGGAACCACAAACAGTGCTACTGTGTGTGACTGACACAGCCTAATCTACACTGTGTGTTTGTAATAATGAAGAAACATGTAACACCGTCCAGTGAGACTGCAGTCATCCGCTCTTGTTCGTGTTCTACCAAATACAAAACCACTTCCACCGTATTTGTTTTCTTCATCACTCGTGCCTTTTTTCACGCACCGAGCAAACCTGTTTCACAGACAGTTTACTTTAACAACGACGCTGCAGAGATAGAATTTCATGAAGCAAATCATTTTCTCCACATGCCAACTGTACCCTTAACAATAAATAAATAAATAAAATTCCCTTTCAGCGTTTTCTGAGTGTGCCATGATTTACATAGGAGGTTTTGGAAACAATAACAGTGCTGAGTGAGTAGCTCTGACTTTGCTTGTCATACGCCCACTCAGTCACCCTCATCAAACCCACATGTTGTAGCTGCAGATGAACAAGCTTGGTGCAGTTGCTATGCTCCTGCTTTTATTTATTTATTTCTCTGCATTTCCAATGTCGTGCCGTGTCTTGGGTGAGACAGCGCTTGACAGATGTTCATAAAAGACACCTCGGCTTTGTGCGGTGATTCTTTCATACACCTCGTATTTGTCTGTGTGCACATAGGAGTTGTCGTTTATCCATTCCTAGACATTATGTCGCCAAACAGAGTAGACTATCTCAGACTTACACCTTCCTGAGGGGATTTACACCAATCGGCCACAACCCTAAAACTAACAACAGGCAAAATTGCAAATTGCAACAGTAGCCCAAATACTGATGCTGGATGCTTTTAAGTAATCAGTAAGTTTTTCATCTTGGGCTTCTCCATGTCCTCCACTTGCTTCTTTTTCCTTTGGTCTTAGCTTTGAAGTCAAAACTTCTCTTTTTTAGTTGATCTACAACTGGCATGTCAGGGAAAGGGGAAAAAAATCACTCCACTGGAAACACTTTGGAAATATGTGCTTTTTCTTCCTTCTTGGTTGGTATTGTTTTGTTTTCTTCTGTGGGTAATTCTTCTTTTTTTCCCTTTAGTAGTGCAGGCTTAGCTCTACAGCAGCGGTCCCCAACCTCTTTTGCGCCACGGACCGGTTTATGCCCGACAATATTTTCACGGACCGGCCTTTAATGTGTCGCGGATAAATACAACAAAATAAAACTAGTACCGGTACCGAAAAAAAGAAGATTTATTCATAACACATGTGAAAAGACCCAGGAAAACCGAGTTAACGATAAAAACGATAACAAAATAACGCTGAAAACCGATAAAAACCCTGAAAACCACACATTTCACACCTGAGCCTCAACTCTCGCGGCCCGGTACCAAACGACTCACGGACCGGTACCGGTCCGAGGCCCGGGGGTTGGGGACCGCTGCTCTACAGCATCATCACTGCTTCCTCCAATACACTTTGAGATGAACTTACTTCCTTATGTTACGTCCTTGTGAACACTGGTCTGTTAATTTACAATAATTCTGCTCAGTAATAAGAATAAATTATGTCATTTACGTTATAATGCACCAACTACCGGATTTGAAAAGGTATAACGGGAATATCGGGTTTAGCTGTTCAGTATAATCAAAGCTTACGCTTCCTTCATTCAAATATGTGACAGAACAAGCATGAACTTTGGAGGCCCCACCTTTCAACCCACAGGAGCTGAAGGATCTGCAGTACGCTTTACTCTTCTATAGTACAAGTTACCCTTTGTCCTCCTCAATATTGGGCAGGTTGTTTTAATGTTGTGGATGAATGTTGTACGTGTTTGGGTCTGCACCAGTGTGCCCTCCTAGAAAACTTCTGTTGGAGGTCCACGCAGAAGGCAGCAGTATAATTAGATGCTCGAACCACCTCAGTCGGCTGCCTTTGATGTGAAAGAAGCAGCAGCCGCAGACATCAAGAAGGAAGCTGCGTTTGTAATCTTTTTGATTTTATAGCAAACGTTTGTGTAGGTCAGGTTTTGAATATAAATCCATTTTTCAAACAGAAAGCATCGCCTCTGGTGTCCCTCCTCAACAAGTCTGGGGAATGTTTGAACCTGTGCTTTTACTCAAAAATAATAAAAAGGGAGAAGACTTTTAAAAACAACTTCTTTTTTTTGCAACAGCAAACATGTTTTCAAAGAAGCATATTACAGCAGCTGCTTGAAACAGGCAGGAATGCCTCATGGTTGGTTTCAGCAAGTTACAAAAATTGTTGGACTTGGATTCAAAAGGCCTGAAAGGTTCTGCAGACACACACACACACACACACACACACACACACACAATCGAATCATCTACCAAACATTCTCGCTCTATATTTTCATCATAGGTTTAGTGGCTAGATATGGTTAACTTGTGTTTTTGCTTCCGAGATATCATTAGTGAAATTAGTTGAATTACAAATACAGCTCGAGGCGTTTGCCCTTTCCTGTCATTATTGCTGCATCATTATGAGGTTAACTTTATGTCTGCTTCACAAGTGAAAATGTGCTTGCAGACGGGAATTTAATGCACTGATGCGCGTTTCTCCTCAGTGCTTATTTGGGCCATAGACGAGTTACAGCCAAGTGCCCCCAAATGACCACTGTGGCCTGCTGTGCCCGTGTGCGTTTTGAAGGCTTGTGATTCAGCCACAGATGGGACTGTGACTTCAGCTGACTGTAAATGGACGGCAAGGACATTCTTTAAATGAGGCGGTCCCCCCGCCCCCCGTGGATCCTCCCATCCTTGTCTGCGGGCTCAAGATATGGCGGCTACTGGGATGAAACGTGAAGGAAGACCAGGCTAGTTCAGCCTTTTGGTTATGCAGCCTGGGCTTTAAAGTAGGCCAGCTCATGCCTGGAAGCAGCCGTGCCAAATGAACTTCCTTAGCTGTTGTGTTCGGCGGTGTTTTGGAGGAGCCTCCAGGGAGGTGGGGCTGTCAAGGCAATATGAAGCACTTGCAATGCAGGCAAAAAAAAAAAAAAGAAACTCGGTTTGGTTCTCTCTTACAGTCCCTCTTTGCGGTGCAGAGCGCTGAAACATATTTCATTTAAAAATTTAAAAACTATAAACAGTGCAGAAATAGTAGATCAGCTGCATGTCTATAGCAATACTTACTGAAGTCTTTACCTTTGTCGATCACGCTACAGCAACATGAAACATTTTCATCATGTGCGGCCGATATGAAGACGGAAATAGGACAGAAACTCCTGCTGTCTGGTGGTAGAGTAGAACTAGCATGTGGCTGATGGAAACTCGAAACTAAATCTCCCCAAACGTGGCCAGGGCTCTGACGGAGAAGCTGTGGGACGAGCTAGGGTGGGTCTGAAAAGAGGACGGCAGAGCTGCAATGAATAGCATTAGCCATCCTGTGTTATGGTGACATCAGAAGTATAAATGAAGGGTTAATTATGAAAGAGGAAGAAATTAAATTGATCAAATACCATACAGTGCTATGAGTCTGCAGATTCACCACTTTGGGCTTTGCACATAAACAATAATAGGATTCATTATTTCATAGGTTGTGCATGTTGTCTGCTGGGAATAGTAAGAAATTAAATGCACTTAGCTGCATATTAAGCATTCAGAATCATTTTATTTGAGCAGTCCTCCTTTGGGGATCAGACTAATAAGCCATTACATTTATCTGCTCTCTGCAGTTATTGGTTGCTTTAAAGAATATTATAATGTACTCCTGTGAACTAATGAGAAAAAGCAATACTTCTATTTTAGGGGAGACGGGTGGATAGGTTAACATTTTAAGTAGCAGTAGCTTGCATTAAGATAGTTATTTCTTCTCGTACATGTTTTCTGAAATTTTGGATCAATAGATAAGTTTTCATACTTTTCAGAACATAAATGTAAATCTCTTCCTATGAAGATAACCCCACCAATAAATTAAATTTTTTTAAGTATGGTTTTATTAATCAGGTCTGACTAAATATATAAGCCATGTAAGGCTTCTAAGTAGCTTCTTTCTCCGAGAGGCAAGCCATGAGAGCCACTGAAATTTTATTTACATTAACTTTCAAATAATTTGACAATAAGATTAAATAAAGCAACAATCAACACATCTGCACAGTGTTTTTGTCTTTGGGAAACTAGTATTCACCAAGCTGAAAAAATTATGCAAAACTATCAAAATCTGCAGTTCCTCTAATGGCCACTTGAGGCTGTATCTGACTCAATCCTCATGAACTCCTATATAAAATAGGCTAAACTAAGCAGTGAATTCTGCATGTTTACAGCCAGGAAAAAACTTAAAGCGTCGGTCTGTAAACCCTCCCAGTACTTTCTGTGTTAGTGTTAATTTTTGCTTTTATAATTCACCTGTTTGAATTATGTTTAAGTCTTATAGTTAAGACAGTGGCTGCTTTGATTGACAGGCATGCTGACAATTAAAGAATACTTATTTAATTTGAGTCACTGGACTGAAATTTTCCACCATGCCCTTACTTTTGTATTTTTATTTTTAATTAAATTATCTCATAAATAAAGTTTTCTATGTTGCACAGACCAAACCTGCAGGTTTGCGCTTCAGGATACTTTCCACTAATTAGCAGGTATGTTTGTGTGTTACACTGAAACTACTAGCTTCTATCTCCACAAGCAAACATGAATGCAGTCATAATACTTAAAACTTAAATATGAGAACGCCCAAACAAGAGAGTTACTGCACAGTGGTTGCACTCCTCTTCTCTATGCCGTCTTTGGTATTTATGGGCAAACAATAAAAATAAGCTAGTACTAGATGTCACAATTTTTCTTCAGGTAATTATTTAAATTATTTTTTGGGATTAAATTTAAATTTTCTTAAAATTTTTAAATATTAAGTATACATTAATTTTCTACATGTGAATTTTGGAAATTTCATTCCTCTAATCTGCTTTAAACCTTAACACTTTTTGAGTTTCAAAATTTTATTTACTTTCTCTTTAATATAAAACTTCTCTTCTTCAGTGCAGGAGCTCTGTCAGATGCACGCTCCGTTAAAGACATTGCCACCTTCTCACCAGTAAAGCAAGGGTGTGCATTTTTCACTGGCACTCACAGCAGGACCTTGCCTCCACACTTATTTCACTGTCAGAATCCACCAGGAGCGACTTTAACAGTTTCTATGATGAAATAGCTGCTAAACAGTCAGGGAATCCCTCACTACCAGACAAAGCTCATTTAATGAACATCCTGTCACTAGTAAAACTGCAGCATTCTCGCAGCCTGGTTGGGGGCTGCACAGAGATTCTCAGAGCATCAATTTTTTCACACATACAGCACACGTGCTGGTCTATACTGGGCTGCAGAAAGGGAAATGGAGAGGTGACAAGATCAGGGAGAAAGAGGGGAGTGCAATAATTGCACTGACTGAGTGGGGGGATGAATCTGGGAAAACAGAAGTGAGAATAGGAGTAGGTGGAAAAAGGGGTGGTGAAGGCTCGAGCAGCCCGGGATAATCAGAGGAGGGAAATGAGCCAAGTCCCACGCAGTCTTCGCCAACCGCCCCGGAGCGACCGATGACAAGCCTGATGGATGGCAGTGCACGGTGAGCACACTCCTATGGGAGGGAAGGAAGAGAAGGGAGACAAGGGGAGGACCGACGAGAGAAGACAGGGAGCTGCAGGTGGTCAACGAGGTAGTCAGAAACCAGAAGATACACAGGAATCAGTGTGAAAGATGAGCTACACCAAGAAAACACGGGTTTTTAATACCTACCAAGATTAAATATTTAAGATATGCAGATATTTCTTTGTGACCTGAATATGTTTTCACAAAAACTTTTGAAATATATACAAAGGAAGTCACATATAAGCATGTCTAGACCACTTCCAGGTTATTGTGAAACCACCTTCAGCAACAGTAATAGTGTCTCATCATTATGGAGGAATTTGTTACAGCATTGCTTCAGCTAATTTAAGTTTGCAAGCATCCATTTATCCACAGCTCTCTTAAGATTCTGCCACTGTGTTTCACGTGGGTCTGAACTGTGGCTGGACCAATGCTACACCTTGATTCTTGATCCCATTACATGACAAAGTTTGGGCCAAGCTTTAGCTGTTGAATGCACGTCATGTAGTTGGTTCAAATGCAACCTTGCAAACCTAAACCGCGCTTTTTTAGAGAGGAGAGGCCTCAACGCTTTCCAGCAAGCCAATTACTTTCTAATTGCACTGTCAACTTTAACATTTAACATGCTAACTGAAGCCTGTTGAGTCTGAGATGTAGCTCTTTATTACAGTTTATTTAAGTTTTGTATGCTCTAGAACAGCAAACTAACAAAAATTTACAATTACAGTAAGTACTTTTGATTAGCATCACCTGCTATTTATTCTCTGAATTTATATGGAAGTAGTTAGGGTGTGTTTAGTTTTTCAAATAGCAGTCTTCAGTGGAAGAGTTTGTAGTGTGCAGCAGTGAAGGAAGTCTTAACTATCCACGGGGTTGTGAATATGAATTAGTAGAGCTCTACTCTATTGGCATCCGAGGAATTACATTGTGCCTCCAAAGATAGTGGACCAAAAGCACAAGAGTGACATTTAAAGTAGGCTTTAGGTTTAAAGTTTTTCCCTTGCTTTAAATTTTTAATCTGCCATGATTTTATCTCCCTCCTGAACAGGAAATTTGCCATGGCTTATCGCCCCAAGGCGGTCATGTATGTCTCCAACTAAATGAAGACTGACCCACCTACTCTGAAAGAACTGGAAAATGTAAAACATGAAAAATCTTTGTTTCCTCCTGTTCTTACTTAAAGCAACAGTTTATTTAAAATGGTAACTAGACACTGTACTTTCATGTTTTATTCACACTTACACGTGTGCCTATATAGCACCTGTGGGTCACACTTGGCGAAACATGATATAAGAGAAGAAAAGTACACCATATCAGGCAGTCGGAGCCTGAGCTTCCCATTGGATGGATTTGGTCCCAGCCTTGTGCACCTTGTGGGCTCACTGATGGGAGATCAGCAGCCAAGAGAAATAAACAAGGCAGTAAACACTGACTGCCAGAGGGGTGGCCGCAAGGGAGAGCTTATTTTTCACTCTCCACGAGAGGTCTGTCCAATCAAAACATGTCAGCCTCCTCTCAAAAATCACACCAACCAGCTCTCTTGAGAGTTTAAGGAGAAGGGTGACAGATGTGGGTGTTTAGGATTATATAAATGTCATTCTTGTGGCAATAAGAAAGGTTTTTATGTGGCAATGCACCAACATATTGAGCCTAATTGTTATAATTGGGGTTTGTGTTTTTTTTCTGAAGAAAGTTCTGGTAGTTGCAGAAAAAACAGGGAAATATTCGCTAAACAGAAGAGGGCCAGCCAGAACGTTTCATTATTTATTAAATATTAAGCTTCAAGCAGGAGAAGCAAAACATTAGTCGGTTCAGATTTCTGAAATAGGATGACATGCTGTTTTGCATTATTTACAGTGAAATGTTTTGGTGTTTTAGACTAGTTTCAGTGCAAAATTAGAATTAATACGATATCTCCCTGGGCACTTAAAGCTGCTATAATGAATATTTTTATATAAATGACAAGTCAGATGATGAAGTCTGGTGTGAAAGTGGCGAATCCTTTTGCTGGAAGCATCAGACAATTACCCCCCAGCAGTGCAGTTCTCCTCAGGTCTACAGAAAGTTTTACTGTATGCTCTTACAGCTAAGTTTGCAAATGAGATGCATTGTCACAAGCTGAAACAGCACTTCTTTCAGCTTGTGGCCTTCATTACGATAATTGCAAAACATTACAGGAAACATTTTAACCCTTCATAGTGTGGTAAAGTTACAAAGTACTAAGGCGTATAGACATTAACATCAGATTAAAACTGCACTGGGAGCTTCGTGGCATGCCAAGCAGCTACTGTAGGTGTAACATATACAGTGGGGCAAAAAAGTATTTAGTCAGCCACCGATTGTGCAAGTTCCCCCACCTAAAATGATGACAGAGGTCAGTAATTTGCACCAGAGGTACACTTCAACTGTAAGAGACAGAATGTGAAAAAAAAATCCATGAATTCACATGGTAGGATTTGTAAAGAATTTATTCGTAAATCAGGGTGGAAAATAAGTATTTGGTCAATAACAAAAATACAACTCAATACTTTGTAACATAACCTTTGTTGGCAATAACAGAGGTCAAACGTTTACTATAGGTCTTTACCAGGTTTGCACACACAGTAGCTGGTATTTTGGCCCATTCCTCCATGCAGATCTTCTCGAGAGCAGTGATGTTTTGGGGCTGTCGCCGAGCAACACGGACTTTCAACTCCCGCCACAGATTTTCTATGGGGTTGAGGTCTGGAGACTGGCTAGGCCACTCCAGGACTTTCAAATGCTTCTTACGGAGCCACTCCTTTGTTGCCCGGGCGGTGTGTTTTGGATCATTGTCATGTTGGAAGACCCAGCCTCGTTTCATCTTCAAAGTTCTCACTGATGGAAGGAGGTTTTGGCTCAAAATCTCACGATACATGGCCCCATTCATTCTGTCCTTAACACGGATCAGTCGTCCTGTCCCCTTGGCAGAAAAACAGCCCCATAGCATGATGTTTCCACCCCCATGCTTCACAGTAGGTATGGTGTTCTTGGGATGCAACTCAGTATTCTTCTTCCTCCAAACACGACGAGTTGAGTTTATACCAGGAAGTTCTACTTTGGTTTCATCTGACCACATGACATTCTCCCAATCCTCTGCTGTATCATCCATGTGCTCTCTGGCAAACTTCAGACGGGCCTGGACATGCACTGGCTTCAGCAGCGGAACACGTCTGGCACTGCGGGATTTGATTCCCTGCTGTTGTAGTGTGTTACTGATGGTGACCTTTGTTACTTTGGTCCCAGCTCTCTGCAGGTCATTCACCAGGTCCCCCCGTGTGGTTCTGGGATCTTTGCTCACCGTTCTCATGATCATTTTGACCCCACGGGATGAGATCTTGCGTGGAGCCCCAGATCGAGGGAGATTATCAGTGGTCTTGTATGTCTTCCATTTTCTGATGATTGCTCCCACAGTTGATTTTTTCACACCAAGCTGCTTGCCTATTGTAGATTCACTCGTCCCAGTCTGGTGCAGGTCTACAATACTTTTCCTGGTGTCCTTCGAAAGCTCTTTGGTCTTGGCCATGGCAGAGTTTGGAGTCTGACTGTTTGAGGCTGTGGACAGGTGTCTTTTATACAGATGATGAGTTCAAACAGGTGCCATTCATACAGCTAACGAGTGGGGGACAGAAAAGCTTCTTACAGAAGACGTTACAGGTCTGTGAGAGCCAGAGATTTTCCTTGTTCGAGGTGACCAAATACTTATTTTCCACCCTAATTTACGAATAAATTCTTTACAAATCCTACCATGTGGATTCATGGATTTTTTTTTCACATTCTGTCTCTCACAGTTGAAGTGTACCTCTGGTGCAAATTACTGACCTCTGTCATCATTTTAAGTGGGGGAACTTGCACAATCGGTGGCTGACTAAATACTTTTTTGCCCCACTGTAGGTGATCCAGTAATAAATGTGCATATAGTCAGCGTTTAAAGTGGAATTTGGCAGGTGGATGTAGCAGTACAGTGGACGGGAAAGAATGAAAAAAAAAAAAAAGTCACATGTGAGCTCCTGTGTGGAGTCTAATCAATGCCATCAGTATTTAAGGTTATCTTTGCTACCCTTAAACCAACTTAACGTTGGCCATGAATGCCACAACTGCTGTGCACACGTCCATTACTATAAACTTTACCATAGTAATGTCAACTGTTACTACACTGTAGCATGTGATCAACTTTGTTAGTGTATTTGATTTTCTTTGTTACTGTGTTTGAAAAGTTGCATTTGAAATGATCTGCCATTGAAAACCCCCCCATTAATAATCTAGCTAATCAAGGTAATGTGACTGAAACTGGACTTACATCTGCACCATGAATACACACATGAACTGCTTAGCTGTTAAAAACAGTCCCCCCAAAACTAACTAGTGAGAAGAACAGTGTAAATGAGCTTTTTAGGTGAAGTTCTCTAGAGATGAAAGACCGCTGCCTCAGCATGAGGCCGGTTGTGGCATCATGGACAGAGGAGTCTGTGTCCAAACAATCCTCTTTTGAACCAAACTCACGCTTCACTGAGATCTGACTGAGCGTAAACCTGATCAATTGCCAAGTTTAGAAATTAAAATTTGAGCGCCAGAAGCTGCAGAGTGGTTACTCTGTGGAAAAATATTTGCATATTGCAATACTTTCTAAAAAGCTCATAGTTTATACCTTGGTCTTTTAGTTTTCTGTCTTATATAAACACTGTTACAATAGTGAACGCATATATTTAAAAAAGAGCCAAAGTTTTAAATAATGAAGACAGTATATGTACAAGTAAAGCTTTAAACATCCAACTTCAGCCAGTTTTGGCTCAAGAGGAAAGAGAATCAGGCAAAGCTACTCTCGTAAAGCCCAAGAGTAAAAATCTTAAATATGCCACTACATGCAGGCCTGTCAGTGTGAAATCTGCTTTTGTCTGTGCTCTAAACACAGTAGAAATCAAGCAGCTGAACATGTGTTTAGTTCAGTGTGTGCGTAGGAGGCCTGTGACATTAAATGCAGCTCACACTGCGTACAAAGTGTGTTAACTCATTAAAGAGTGCGATCCAGATTTGCAGAGAACGGCGCGTCACTGTGAAGTCGGTGGCTCGGTGCTACAGAGCTGCACCTCACCGGCGGACGCGCATCGACAGGCACTGCTTGGCGATGTCAAAGACAGCATGTCAGGGCTGATGAAAAGTGACTGAAGAGCATATCAGTGTCCAATTTAAATTCAGCCGATAATATGTGCTGATGAATATAGTCATCAAAAGTTTGAGCCGGAGCAGGCTGATAGGGGGAGCCCCATTAGCTGGTGTCATATATCTCATGAAGAGAACAGTTTGTGACAATAGAAAATTCAATGTGACGCTTTGTCTCTGGGCAGACTGACAACGTTGTGAATCTCTGTCTCTGGATAAAATAGGATTCTCTGGGTTATTTTATTGTTACTGACACTGATGGATAGCTTTAATTATTAATTCAGTAAAAAGTCTCCACCTTGTCAAAACGGCTTTGTCTGTTATTGAACCCGAACAGCTTTATTTTGAAGTAGATAATGTCTTGAAGTACTCATTTCAATAGTTTTCAGGATCTAAATGTCATCTTTGTGTCTTTCTACCACGATGTAGTCTCATTTCGAATTGCTGAAAAAAGCTCATTTATATTGGGGACATAGAAATTACTCTGTAATAATGCACAAAGAATCTGCACAACTTTACAGATCAAAAAATGACAAATTACATGAGCATTATATATGTATTGTAGTGCTTAAATTCAAGATGCATAAGGAAGCATAGAGGTCAGTTTATCCAGCTCAGTGTTCAAGATAATTTATGCATGTTCAGCTACATAAAGTGTATGAATGCAAGTCTGCAAGAGTTCCGCCATCAACACATCTGCACAGTGTTTGTGCATTCCTGTGTGTCACTTTTTAAGTTGGGTCCATGAATTATAGAGAGACAAGGCTGCCTTCCTTCAGGGAATGCATCAGAAATAGTCTGTGGAGATGCTAAAACTCCTGTGCACCTTATCTTTTTAAAGTTAAAAGTAAGAACTTTTGAGAGAAGTTCAAAGACTGTAGTCAAGTCTGTTTCTGGCCACTGTGGTGCTCCAGTCCAGTGAAGAATTTTGATGTTTTTTGGGGTAGTATATTTAAGTTTCTTCAACTTTCTTCAGCTTTTTACAATATTTGCTTGTCTGCCCGTTCGTGGACACCAGTATTCCCATCAGTGGAGATTGTGCGGACTGAATAATTTTGGGTTAATGCCATAGAGATGTGTAGATTAAGGAAAGATCTTTTAGCAATGCACTGGAGACCGAGACATATTTGTGCAGTGTCTGTGCCTACAATCAGCCTATGTTCCCGTCCTCATCTGTGGCCACGATCGGTGAGTAGTGACTAAGAAATTGTAGATATATGCAGGTAAAAGTCTCCAAAGGGTGTCTGGGTTACAGAAAGTGCGATTGGCCTCCTGGACACCATCTAGCTGAGGTGTTTTAAGCATTCACAACTGTGGGGAGATCCCAGGGCAGGCCCAAGACATGCTGGCAAGATCACAACTTTTGGCTGGCTTGGGAAAACCCAAGAGTCCTCATGGATGAGCTGGAGGAGGTGCCCAGGAGGGAAGGAGGTCTGGGGTTCTGTAGCGATTCTTTTCCCATGACCCAGACCCAGATAAATGGTTGATCTCCTGCTACTTGGCTACATGTGCTGCAAACAGGGCTCAGAGTATTGTAAACATTAGAAATGGCGCTGACTTGCTGGACAAACTATGTGACACAGGCTCTAAATCAGCGGTCCCCAACCCCCAGGCCTCGGACCGGTACCGGTCCGTGAGTCATTTGGTATCGGGCCGCGAGAGTTGAGGCTCAGGTGTGAAATGTATGGTTTTCAGGGTTTTTATCGGTTTTCAGGGTTATTTTGTTATCGTTTTTATCGTTAACTCGGTTTTCCTGGGTCCTTTCACGTGTG
The DNA here is from genome assembly GCF_900408965.1 of Simochromis diagramma. Taxonomy (NCBI): domain Eukaryota; kingdom Metazoa; phylum Chordata; class Actinopteri; order Cichliformes; family Cichlidae; genus Simochromis; species Simochromis diagramma. The sequence continues at coordinate 14,934,068 of NW_024386908.1, forward strand.
TTATGAATAAATCTTCTTTTTTTCGGTACCGGTACTAGTTTTATTTTGTTGTATTTATCGGCGACACATTAAAGGCGGTCTGTGAAAAATATTGTTGGGCATAAACCGGTCCGTGGCGCAAAAAAGGTTGGAGACTGCTGCTCTAAATTACCCCTGGAATCATGTTGTACAAAAACAAAGAGGGGGGAGTCCATACAGACAATATTCATTTCTAAATTATTAACTAACAAACTTTGCTGCTTTGTCAATATTGTAGAAAATGTTAAACTTAATCATCATCTTGGCCTCCTCTGACGGCAGTGGGGAGAGGGGACACTTGGGCAGTGCATTTATTGCAGCATATAATGCGTTTCCTGGATACACTGTGCTTTTTCAGCATTCAAAGATTGATGGCACCGTGTCAGAGCACTGGCTATGAATTTCAGAAGGATCAGGCCTTAACTTAACAAAAAAGTTATCAATCGTTCTTTTCATCTATTCTTATTACAGCTACATCCACGTCTGTCGTGCCTAGGCTGCTCACTAGGGCACTAGGTATCATCACTGATTTGTATAATCCATTTGATTCCGGTTCTCAAAGTCCTGATTTGATTCAATTTAGCCTCAGACAGTCAGAAATATTATAATTCTGATCATTTATCAATACTGATACATGTGAGACTTCATCAGAATTGTGAACATCACAGCAGATGCCTTTGTGTGAAAGTAACTGAGAATAAAACACAGAAAAACATGAAGGAGATTTTCCTGGTCTGGCTTTTTATTGCGGATAACCTTAAAAATATTCTGCAATATTCTGCAATTTTGCATAATTTTAAGAAGTTAAAATTTCTTCCGTATTGAACAGCAGAAATTAGGCTTTCTTGTCCGAGGTCATTTAAGTGAAAAAAGAAAAAGACAGTGCTGTAACCAACGGTAGACTGGTGGGTAATAAGCGAATGAATAATGCAGAAAACAGAGATTTGAGACAGGAAACTGTTCTTGAAGTACAGAGAGAGAGAGCTGTGCAGGAAGTGTGATTTTTATCGTGGTAGAAGCAAAACAGCAAAAGTTAGAGGGAATTCATGACGACATTGATCAAATGTGAAGCGCAGTTTGCTGCTTCTTTTGCTGCTGGCTCAGCGAATTTTTGTTGGAGAGAGACAAAACCTGCAGTTCAGAATCAGCGCAAAAAAGACATAAACACAGAGTGGACCCGACGCATCAGAATCGCTGAGCTCCGACAGCGTGTCCGTCTACGGGCCGTCGGGTGAGAAAGCCGAGAAAGACAAAGTTGATTCTGATGCGTCGGGTCCGTTCTGTGTTTACGTCTTTGTGTGGACTCCGTTGATGAATTGATATCGCTTTATTCAAGCTACTCACCTCTCTCTTCCACCTGCACTTTCAACTGGACCACGGCCAATCAGAGAGGTCCCGCCCCTGACTATCTCTGATTGGTTTAGTCCACGATAGGGGCATAATGTGTGTCTGTTGTTGACCACACGGAGAGTTGCAGAGATTTTTTTTGTTTTGTTACCCGAACAGTTGTGCGACCAAATATTTTTTTTAGTCGCACCACTGAAAAATTTGGTCACAGAGCCCTGCATGGATTGTTTAAAAAAAAAAAAAAACCTATATATTTTGAACCTATCAAGACTATGTTGAGGGAATTATACAAATTTAAGGATGTCAATAAAAAAAAGATGAAAAAGAGCAAACTGCAATATTTGAAGTACAGGAAAACATAATTCTTCATACAGTTTGGTACATTCAGATTTAATATTTTAAACAGCAGTGTGCATGTTGGCAGCATTTCCAAATGCGTGAGCATATTCAGTCAGTTGGCTCATGTATAAATGTAATGTGTGCAGGTCAGTGTGAAAGACTTCCAGCTGGTGGCACCTAAAAATACCCCTGCATGCATGTCATGTCTTGATACTTTGACATTAAATTGTTTGTTTAAGCTTCTACACCAAATGATTTAGTGAAAGTGGCGAGAGCAGCAAGGTTATTCTAAAAGCCGAGAGGCTCTCACTGAAGAGCGCCGCGGTCAGCTGCGCCTCAGAGAATAGCCTTCCAGACCAAGAGTTAAGCTGACATGACTTCCTTCCTGCAGGACAAATGTGCAAGGAGATAGAAAATTCAACAAAGCCACCGCCACTGGCCCTATTGTCCAGCTCTCGTGGCTCCACAAGGGCTTGTGAATAAATCAGTATAACAAAATGACCCTGCCTGACACCTCTAATTCTCTAATTGACCAGAACACGGGCCCCAGGGCCAGCTCTTGAGATGATGTTGCCTGTGTTTTCAGTGATACTCACACCTGATTAACCATGCATATGATCTTCACTGTGAACGGCAAGCGTGGCCTTCAGCTGGGTCACCGAGAGCTGATCTTGACATTTGCGTTTGTTAAACACAATCACCAAGTGCTTGTGGAATAATACATATTTATCCGGGTAGGATCATTTCCATTCTTGTTCTGGCTTGTAGAAAACAAATGGAAATCATCACGCATTGAGAAGACAAATAGATGATGAGCTACACAGAATGCACGACCAATATGTGAATTAATAATAATAAAATTGTAATGTTAATAAATATGCACTGTGGTGTCATTCATGCAGCACCTCACCTAAGCTGGGCATGCAGCTCTAGCACAGGATGGCCATAAAACCACCTCAGGTGGTACCGATGGTATTTTGTATGCTGCATGCAGAAATGGCCGCTTCCAGCTGTGTCTACCCTCTATTGTACATGAGATAAACCCAGTCAGGGAATTGCGCAAGTGTGGTATGACGCGCATGTGTGAAATGCTAATTTACTCTTTGTTCTCTTTTTAAACCAGAAAATGTTAACTTTAAGATTTTACTTTCCCCTCTCCTGTCGCCACACAAAGCCATTAGCTTTAGCTGTTGCTAACGTTTCATCGCACTGACATAAATCAAAACCTAATGAGGCTATCTGTATGCTGCACGTGTCATCTGTGAGATTTACCGCAACGAGCACTGACACTGTAGCGAACAGAGCATGCAACAGTTAACAGACAAAACAAGCATGTTAAAGGTCATTGATAAGGCTGTATTTTTCCCCCCACTCAAGCATGTAATTAGATCAATCAGCCGGGCTCTTTTCGAAGCTTCACTGTCTGACTTGCAGCCTCCAGGTGGATTAGATTTATATTAATGTTTCTAAAATCAGCCTTCAGCAGGTGCAGCTGTGGCAGTCCAGGGAACAGATGAAAATGACACTTGCTAAAGTTGGTTATGTAAGGATTTTAAATCTCAGTAAGATAAAGTAAAGGTCTCTCTGCTTTTTTTCTTCTTTTTTATTTGGCAGGTTCTCTTACTGAACTTGGACCAGAAACACAAAAACATCCCATTATTGAGTTCAGGCTCATGAAACAAGCAGCTTTTACCTCACATGGTTACCATATAAACTAAAGAGTGATGAAATTTCAGTGCTGAGTTCACACTGTTTGCATTTCCAACGGGTCACCAAAATAAGTTAATTGCTTAGTAAACAAATTGCTTAATATTTGTTTTGATGTCACATTCAAATGCCTCTGGCTTCTGAAATACAAAGATGGCAATGATTAACTAACAGACTAACTACGTTTTGGTAAGTGGAAGAAGATCGATTTATGGATGGATGATCACTGTGCGTCATTGTGAGGATTGACAACTGTTTTTCTGGTAATAGTAAGTAATAGTAGTTTGGACATGTTAAGATATCTTTGTCTGGATTAACATATAGCAGGACCATAATAATAATAATGAATACTTTATTGGTCCCTGTGGGGAAATTCCTCTTTGTATTTAACCCATTCATTCAGTGAAGCAGTGGCCAGCCATTGGGCGCCCGGGGAGCAGTATGTAGGGCCGCTCTCAGTCATTTGACATATGACTACGTGCTCATCCAACTGAGCTAAACCTGTGCCCATAAGAGCGCCCATAAGAGACTAACTAAACCAAGAAAGGGCTATTTATCCACCTGGAGGAAATCAGGGGGATGGAAAACAGGAGGATGATGGCAGCTGAACAAAATCTAGAAAACCAGGAAGTAAAAAATAAAGGGACAAAAGACTATCAGAATAAAACAGGAAAGAATAACTGAAACATTGACATGAACACAAAAATTCAATGGATTCACATTCAGTGCAGACTGTAGCACTAAAACATAACAGGAACTGAAAGAACAGAATATATAAGTGCACTAAACCTAAATGACAGACAACACCTAGAACCCAGAAACCATGAAAACTGGTAAATAAATGAAAATCCAACCTTAATAATAACTAAGCAAAAAACAAAAACAAAAAACAAAGCGCCCACAAAAACCTGTTAACTGAGATTAAATCCCTGGAATAAACCAAGCATCATAACACTTCATTAATCAAATTATTGCACCTTGCATCGCTTATCAAAACACTTACAAAATACAAAATACTGCACAGATACTTACTCTTTGGAAATAAAGTTTCCAAACTGTTTTTTTTTTTTACTATAAATAAATGTTAGAAAAGTACAGTAAAAACAGATTTTATATTTTAAACACATCTGAATGGCTGCTTGTTCCTTCTCACTTCCATATTCACAGGCCTAAAACCAGAGCCATGTGCCAGATTATCTCTCCATCCTCCCTTGGTGCTTTCCACTCCCCCACGGTTTCACCACACAAACATAAGCCGTACTGAGCTTTTGTACCTTGGGGACTGACAGCAGCATGTAGGAACGCTGCCAAGCTGGTACAGTAAGATAGGCACGAAATGCAGCGCTATTCCCAGCAGATAAGCCCACTGAAAGAAAGCAAGCGAGTGGTTGAGTCTAGCATACTACAAGGGTCACTGGCTCGATTATCTATCCTCTCTGAGCCCCTCCATTGTTGCAAAGGGCCCATCTTATCTCCAGGCACTAGATCTCTGGCACAAATGAATAATCACACCCCTTATCGCCACGTGGGCTCAATCCATCCTGGGGATGCGGGGCTTTATTAGAACACAGGGAGAACCTTTGCGCTCTCTATGTTGCCATGAAGGCCTGCATCCTCGAGAGGGTCGAGTATGAATGTGCGCATCTGGGTGCATCGGTGTACACATGTGTGTAGAAAAGGTATACAGAGCAGAAAAAAGGGCTTTCAGTGGGCTAGGGAGAATGATGAGCTTGTGGTGGACATTTGTTAAGGTAATGCTAATGGACCTCTGTGCCCTGAGCAGTTCCCCACTGTAATTTCCCTGCTGGTCTTTTATTGACTGACTGTCATTGTGCTCTGCAACCTTAAAGGAGCCCATCCGTCATACATCCACTTGTGCAGAACCTGCAGTACTGAGCCAAGCCAAAGTAGATTTAGATGTTTGCCAGCTGGGCAGAATATCAAGTGTTTTATAAGTATTTCTCTCACTTTTTACTCCTACTGTATTATTTCTGATTGCTGCAGTTGAATTTCATTATGATATCACATTACATTGTTTGAGTGTGATAATGCGCCATAGACTCTATGGCTTCCACAAATGTTTGCTCCATTGTGCTGCTTTTGACACTCCATAAATATACTAAAGTTTAACACTGTTTATTTGCTGGACCACTTCAACAGGGCACAAAAAGGAGGAAATAATTGTATTTACTTCCACAATTGTTCCACTTAAAGGCCGTGGAAATCTAGAAAATAAGAGACAATAGAAATCCCCCAACATTCACAACAATTGGCAATTGGCAGTCAGCAGAGTTCCTGATTAGGCCAGTCATTTTAACACGGTAAATTATAGCTTTCTAGGAATAATAAATATTCAAGAAATCTATAATGCTGTGGAGTCTGCTTGTCCTTTATGTGTTTGTATAAATTCCTGCTGGAGCTCTATTTCCTCCCTACGTGACTGTACATCAATTTTAAGTATGCTTTTATGAATTCTCTTGCCAGTTCTCGGTGTGGCGGAAGACCTACAAAGCCAAGTCCCCCAGAGAAATTAAGTACAGTTTACTTTACAAATTATCAAAAAGAAAATACTGTTGATCTACCATAACAAGCGGCTGAGATGTGTTGGAGAACAGTAACAAACCCTCAAATTTGCAAATTCCACTAGTGCCTTAGATCAAACACCACTATGTAAGCGGTGTCTCCAGTGGCATTAGAAAGACTGACCCTTGTCCCCAACTTCTGCGTCTTAAACAGCAGATCTTTGCTGAAGGAACAAGTTGCAACATGTGAAAAAAATCACGGTGACATTTAAAGCTATAAAGAAGCTGGAGCGCCGGAAGAGACTCCACGCAGGCCCGGGGAGAACAAGCAAACTCTACGGTGGCTTTAAACCAGGAATCTGCTTCCTGTGAGGCTGGAGTGCTAAACCACCTTGAGGAAGTATCTCCCAAACAAACTGAAATCCAACAAATAAGACAAACTGTTGGAGTTGCAGGAGAAGAAACATGATTGGATGGCACAGGAAAGAAATAGTAGCAAGAAAAGAAATAGCAAGAGAAACTGCAGCTGTGATTTGCAGCCACAACTTGACTTTCTATCCAAGGATATCAGATCCATGAACGTATAAGACTAAAGTAGGTGCCTTTAGGGAAAGTAGCGCAGAGTGAAGAGCAGAGGTGGTGGGCAGCGTTGGATGGGAGGGAGGAGAGGACTCAGTGGTCCTCAGGCAAAGACGAGCTAAAGTTTTAACTTGGTTTCAAATTACAGTTGGAGAACTTGTAAGTAAGTTTACTGTTCAAGTGGAGTGAAGCGCTAACTAGATATAGTGCTGGTGGTGATGAATGCTGCACCTCAGGTGTGGAAGAGGCAGCAGGTGGAGCTATGGCGAGTTAAATATACAGCCTCACAGAACAACAAAAGGACAAAGACAAGGTGAGGAGAACAGCTGACACACTGGAAATGAGTGAGAGGTGCTGCTGAGACAATGACGGCTTTCTCTCGAAATATTTGGTATAAAGCAAAGTACTGCATTATTCATACCGTAGGATCACTTTAAAGGAAGTAAAGGCTGTCCATTATCACACATTCATCATGTTTTTTACCTTTACATACTTCCCACTGAGCCTGAGACCCACATGTTTGCTATGGTTACACTAATGTTGAACCCGTCTGCACACTGCCCGCTATCCAGTTTTGTACAAGAAAGAAATAATTTAAAAAATGATTTCTGCTTCTTGGAAGTTAGGCATGAGGAGACGCAGGTGCCTGAACTGAACAATAAGGCAACTTGAAAGGCCACAGAAACAGTATGCCTTGTGATTATTGCTCTTTTCTTTTTTAAAGAGCTACAAGTCCACTTTAGGAGGCTGGAAGGGTGGCGGTAGATAAATCAGAATTCTGTCAGACAGGAACAGATCATGGCTTTTTACTGGTTAGGTTTAGGTATTAAATATTACTTGTCTAGGTTAGGACACATATACTCCTTGACAACATTATCCATCCATCCATCCATCCATTTTCAACCACTTATTAGGGTTCTGGTTGCAGCCTGGTCACCCAGTCTGGGTTTTTTTGTGATGGCATGATAATGTGATGAAATTGAATTTAGAACTGTAGTCATGATTGCCTAAAGCTGCTGCACAAAGCAAGGAGACCTCGCGTATGACAGTATTCAATGGCTTGGAAATGAGAACAGACTGAAATCTGCTGTAATGAAACTATTATACTCACAAAGGAGGCGGTGGGACTAAAAATAAAGACTCGTGTTAAAAGAGAAAGGTGAGCTTTACCATAAACCCACAGTTAACCTTAGAGCCTGCAAACACTGACATTGTTAATATTCAGTTGGTCTTTTTTATGGTTTGAAGCATCAGAAGAGGCTGAAATTGGTGTGAAAAATAAAGGCAAAACCAACATTATTCATCAGCAATAAAACAAGATATGTTAGTAAAGTAGAATACCTTGATAAAAATGAACATGACTTCTACTTGAGTAGAATTACTCAAGCTTAATGGATTTAAACAGGTAAAATAAAGCAGCTCAAAATGTAAAAAGGCTCAGTTACGTTAAACACAAACACAAAATGAGCTCATTAAATGTAAACTACTAGTAAAAAGCGAGCACTGGGCATGTCAGATGACATTAAAGTGGCTCAATGTGCACAGAGGGAAGAGTAAAGACAGGCATTTTGATTAAAAAAAATTAAACGTTTGTTGTTTGTAAAACTAATTTGGCATCTTATCAGCAGGGCGAGCATCAAAAACAGAGCTTTTGTCTTTGAGTCAGACGTTTCTCATCAGTTCGCGTCAGCAGCAAACAGTTTGCAGCTCTTGATGGATTTTAATTTAGTATAGGCTTAATGAGCTTCAGATATTTTTAATGTCACTAGACATGTGTAGAAGGAAAGCAGCGTTTAAAGAGACGGACACGTCACAGTGCTCATTGTTTGTATTGAAGGCTGTTGAATCACTGGACCCTAAATCAGCAGAAGATATTTTAATTTCAGACTTTTGCTGTCCAGGTCTTTTGCAGTTGCTTTAAATGAGAGTTTTATTCATATTTTCAGACAGCCATTTGGCCGTGAGAGCACACTGCCTTCCGTTTACTTTGGAACCAATGCTTAGAAAAACATTAAAACATGAAAAAATGTTTCAGAAGAAGTGGATTTATTTCCACATATTGATTAAAAACCTGTCCTTTTCCCCCCGCCAGTTTACTTTTAATTGTCTAAACAGGAGAAAATGTGTCACATGCAGTAAAGATCAGGCACTTGCAGACCTTCTGCATTTCTCTTTAAATCCTCACACATTCGCTCGGAGCAAATCAGAATGAACTCTTTCAAGATCAATAGAACATGCCCTTTAATCAGCCGGCCTGGATCAAACTTCAGCAGCTTGGCACAGTTCACTCTGGAAGGCGCCGCTCAGCTACGACACAAACACAAACAAAGCAAAAGCGTCCACGTGGAGCTGCACATAAACACAGAGCCCCGCCGCAGCCTTTCCTTACATGCTCGTAGTGGTTTTACACATGAGCAACTGTCATGCTGTGTTTTGTCACATGCTTTCACAGCTATGAGTAATCACATGCAGTTACAGTCACTTTAGCCCCTCGTGCTTTGGGAGCCAAGTTGCTGTAAATGGTTTCTCAAAGCAGTGGGAGAGCAATTGACAGGCTCAAATCACACACAGTGACCAGTTATTGTGAGTTATTGTTTGCCCACTTTAAAGCATTTTTGTTCAGGGTCTTGAGACAAATTAGTGTCAAACATGGTGGAAAATCTGCAAGGGATGAGAATCAGTTTAGAAATATTAAGCAGGCATTTTTTATTCTGTCAGTGTTGTTGAATGTTAGTGTAATCTTTAGCAGCAGGGATCAGAACGTGCCAATTAGCACTGAGGGGGTGGATTTCCTTTTATCTGACTTTTTCCTTTGTTGTTGTTTCATTTGTCCCAGTTATGTGGCCACTGTGATGTCGTCCGTTTGCTTTTTTCCCCCCTGATCTAGAAGTATATTTGGTCGCTATACTGTATATAATGGACCAGTGACTAGCACTATTGCTTCACAGAAAGACGGCTTTGGGTTTGATTCCAGGCGTGATTGCGAGTCTAAACGATTATCTGTCTGCAGTGTATTAAATTCTAAGTAAACATAAAGGGGATGTCCACTGTAGTGACTTGGATTAGTGGAGGCCTTGCAGACAGCAATAAACTGTGTACATCTGTTTGTTGAAGAAGCCACACCGATTTAGATGAATGAGGAATTTAAAAAAAAAACAAACCCCTCAACAACAACATCATGCTGTGTTTAGGAATAAAGAGACTATCCACAGAGGCCAAAACTATCTTTGTATCAATCTATAACCTTTGTAAAGGCTTTTTTTTGTAATGCTTTTAAGTTGCATTTTGCCATGGGAGTCTATGTAAACTGACCCACTTTTGCTCCCAGCCTCAAGTGGCAATTCCAGGAACTGCAGGTTTTGGTTCTTCCCTTCCACTCCGGTGCACCACAAGGTTCTGTCCTGGGTCCTGTCTTATTTGCTGTGTATGTGCTTCTCTTTGCTCAAGGGCATTTCTCTCCATTTTCCTTTCCTGTTGCATCCTCAGTCAGAAATCTTTTAACCTGACACTGACCCAGGATCAGGATTTCAAGTGTCTGATTTATATTCCCTCTTTGTATTTCCATCTGAGGGATATTGCTGAACTCAGGCCTGTTATGTGTCAGGGATAAGAAGGAGATGGATTATTTAAAGTTTTATTTCATCCCATTCAATCTGTGAACACATCAGCTAGCGGCTGACTTTGCCTCCGGGGGCAACCACCAATTTCTGTGAGCTTTCAGAATATCTGAGTAGCATATGATGGATAAGCTATAGCTGGTTCCAGACTTCCTGTTGGTTGAAGTTTAAAAATGCAGATTCTTTCTTTTGTTTTTTTTTATGGAAAAACAAAACAAAAGGTGTTGTCAGACAATATCCAGTGTCTGTGTTTGTGTGTGGGCAAGGAAAACTGAAATTTTGTCTCATAACGTCAAAAATTTTTGCAACTTCTCTCCTTCTTTGACATCCGATTGTGTGTCATGTAATTGTTTTGGCATGAGAATCTTGTTTTAAATGACCATGTGGACAGAGATTTGTCCACTGTGAACAACTATCATCAAACAGAGGAGATGGCCTAGGACGCCAACTGTCAACCACCTACGATGCAGTCTTGAGATCCCTTCCCTGGTTACCTTAACCTTCACGTACATTTTGCGTCAGGTGACTTCAGTAGGTTACGTGATAGGATGAGACAACCTCTAGTCACACCTTGAGTCATGTGATTTGGCACATGACTAATAGTAGGTCAATTACCCTCGATAGGAAAACATCTTCCTAAAACTTAAGTCTAGTTGGTTTCTTTCCCAGCTCCTTAGACTACTATGACCTGAATGAACGAGAACCTACACAGAAATTTGTGCTCTCTTTTTCTCTCAACCAGTCGCAGTAACTGGCTGCTCCTCCCTGTGCCTGCTTCTGTTGGAGGTTTCTTCCTGTTAAAAGGGAGTTTTTCCTTCCCATCATAGTGAACTGCTTGCTCGTTTGTTTTTTCAGAATGCTGTAAGGTCTTTTTCATACAGTATAAAGCACACTGACATAATTGCCGTTGTGATTTGGAAGGTTTATAAATAAACCTGAATTGAATTGAACCCGCAGTGCCAGAGTGTTATTTTTCTGAGAGTAAATGGCTGCTATTTTGCACCAAAGCAAATACTCACACGCTGATTTCTGTAGTAAAAGGTTTCACATTACAATTTGTGAAGCAAAAGAGCCCCTAAATTTGCATGTAATGTGAGGGAAAAACTGTTTCATTTTCTTGCAATATAAGGCAATAAAAAAAAAACAAGCTCATGGAAACAAAATCCAGCCCTGCCATTTAGAAAGTTAAAAGTTAAATCAACAGAAATCACTGCACTTCCTGTTGTGCACCAAACAGAGACACATGGTTTTGTCGTTATTTTCCTCCAACCTGCAGAAGAGAATTCCTTAATAAGTATTGGGAGTATGGTGGAAGGAGCTCTAACACCACTCATGGATGGGCTCCAAACAATTCATTTTTGACATTACCCCGGTGGGTGCTGACATTAACTCAGACAATGACAAAAACTGGCAGGCTTTTCCACACCAAACCCCTGTCATTCATAGGAATGGGATCCATGCAGAGAATGTCCAGGACAGTCAGCAGGTGTTGGTTATTCAGAAATTGCAGCACACATCATTATAATTCCCTCACGCTGGCCCTCCACACCCACTGTGGTTTGGTACCTGCAATATTTTAGCCATGTCTCCTTCCTTTCTCTATCCTTCCCTACAAGTGTGATGTATTTAAATTCCTGTGCTTTATCCTTTACACTAAACGGGCACAGACAATACAATATATAGTATAGTAGCAATATAGAAGTACCTACATAGAAAAACATACAGTTGAACACTATGGATTGGCTTCTCTAGAGACCACACCTCAACATTATTGAAGCAATGTGTGATCAATTTAAAAGAGAATGAAACAAATAGCAGCCAACATCCAAAGCGCTCTAAATGTCCTTCAAGAAGCCTGAAGAGCTGTTCCTGAAGACTGCTTACAGAAATTATGAGAAAGCTTCCGTATAAGAGAGTTCAGGCTCTGTTGACGAATAAAGGTGGTCATACCAAACACAGACACAAGCTCTGTTCTTCCCCCAGTATACTGTATTCTCATCTATGTTTGGACATTTCAAGAAATCTCTGCACCTATTTATCCATTTTCCTGCCAAATGTAAAAAAAGCAAAGGGCGGCTTAAGACTTTTGCACAGTACTGCATGTGTGTGGGAGGACCCAGAGCAGAGCATCACCGTGAAATTACTGCAACACCATTACAAACCTTTTAACTAAAGTGTTCCTCTGGAATTAAAAGTTGTACATTTGTCAAGACAACTCTTTGACAGTCTTTTGAGTCTGCCTTGGACTGCAGCACTTTGATTGTGTTGCCATGGTGACCGAACCAAGTCTCTGGGCAATTATGGGAACATTACCTTCATTACAGAGTGTGGGAGTATAGTCATAGTTGGTTGGAGTTTGTGAGGATATGAATCTGCCATTTATTTAATTTAAAATGAGGGATTGAGGGAAGCCTCATAAATCTGCTGGTGTGAGAGATTTACATTGTTCGCTGCTGTTGAGATTTTTTAAAATTGTATGTAAGAGAAGAATTTTAATCCAATTATGGTTTATGGGGAGTTCTGCGGAGCACTGGGCTTGCTAAACGACACAGAAAACACATTTATGAGTTCAAGAAGATAAAACTTTCTTGCTACTCTTTGTCTTTCTTTTCTTTTTTTCCAACATTTGCAGCAAATTCCCTCTGAAATTTATGGGCCTGTTAGGGCTCCTTAATTTAAGCTGCAGCCAGTCCTTCTGGCCACACCACAGTGCCTGTGGAGGAGGCCATTACCATTCTGCACTGGGTTTAGAGATGACCCGGGTCACAGATGACATCAGAAATACTCATTTCCCTCCCTGGAGTCTTCCAAACTTTTGCACCGCAACGAGGTGGAGGAGCTGGCACAGACTCTTCCTCTGCTACCTTCATTTTAATCTCAGCTGAATTTCTGCTTCCAGAAGACATTTTTGATTTTAGATTTGCTGAAACTTTCCCAGCTTTAGCTTGTATTGTTTTGAAATTTTGAAACAATACGAAGCACTCTTGATATATAAGTATTAGATTTTGATTCTTTTATTGCAGCACTAAATTGAGCTTTGTGTTTTGTTCGATCGGTATCCTTCACGCAGCTTTAGAGAATAGACTGTTCACAAGACACACAGGGACACGTTTAATCTGCAGATTAAACTGCAGATTAAACTGCAGATTTAAACCCAAATTATCCTCCTGCCTGTGTGCTTCACTGCACATGTTTTGCTATGCGTACTTCCACTTACAGAAATCATATCCCAGGCTCTAACCCTTAACTTTACCCATCACGACTGGATGTGCATCCTCACCTTAAGCTGACCCTGAAAGGAGCAATTCAGCATTTTGTGGAATACACCTTTTTGGCGTCTTTCCCAAAGTCAGATATAATCAGTGCTTGGCCAGCAGCAGTTAGCTTACCACACAGACTGGAAACAAGTTTTGATGTGCTGAGTAACTGGCTGTTTCTTATCTGAGTTGGGCTTATAAGAGATAAAGTGTAAAAGCTACAAGTGTTGGGGTTATGTGGCAGAATCTCAGTTGGCTGTCTGAGGTTTACTTTACCCCAAGTAAGACTTGGAGGGCAAGGGAGTGGGGTAATGTCCGAAATCATTTCTTTTAGCGACAACAGTGGTTTACTCTATTAAACTTCAGGGTACCGAGTACTAGACTATTTTTCATTAATACACTTCTTTGTGCCTCAGTTCTTCCCCCGTTCTGCACATTTTGTCTTTTCTTTTGCAACACTTAAACTTTGCTATAAATAAACCAAATAGTTTTGTTTGAGACTAAACCCAGAAATTGTCTAATTAACACATTCCCTCTAAAAAAAAAAAAAAAAAAAAGCAGTTTAAATAGTGCAGAAAAGCATTGTTGGCATCATCTTCCCTCTCAAGCCAACAAATTTTCACATTGTTACACTTTTGTTCAAGTGTGGCAGTTCAATGTAGTTAACAGTAATTTGCAGGCAAAGGTGCTCTGCTGGTGTCGTCACTATCACAGGATTTGTAACCGTAGTAACCAAGGTGATGTTAGAAACATTTGCCGTTTGCATTTTAACTGTTGATGTTAAACCCAAAGATGCATTTTGTGATTTTTTTTATTCATCCTAATTCTAAAAACCCCCCTGTTTACTCACTCACTTTAATCTCTAAACTGAATCAAACAGAGACAAATTCATAAAAACAGAAGTAAAATGAAAGTTTAAGGTGGTTGAAGATCCGTGCTATTGTAACATCCACAACCCCACCTCATACCGAACACAGACTTCTCCAAATTTTGTTTTTCCCTGAGTAAATATAAGTATGATTTGAGCTTGGAGTAGATGTGACCCCAATTACAGTCCACCCCTTACCTCCTGTTCTGTAATAAGTGTAACACTGTGCTGAATCATACTTGCAAATGCTTAAGGGTCCCTTAGTTAAGAGGCAGGGTAGAAGTGCAGCAGCAATCTTTGGAACATCCTTACTATTCATTAATGGAAGCACAAACTTGAGATGGAAATCGATGCATTATAAAACTTCACTTTTTGGGGGAGAAATATAAAGCATAAAATGTACATGTTTCCACAGAAAAGCTGTTTATTCTGTACGAAAATAATGACATGAATTTTTATCTACAAGTGTCACGATGTGCAAACACAGGGAAACAGAAAAAAAGTGACTCTCTTTGGCTGAAACTTAACAAGGTCCAGAAGGAAACAAGTATGAATACAGATTAGACTCAGGGAGTCGGTGGCCTGTACTATAAAATTAGTTCAACATACTCACGGCATTTTTCCATTATCTGGATTCACTTACACTAACATTGGCAATCAGGAAACGCAGTTAGATGAAGCCCATCATAATCTTGCCAACTTAACCCAGGGGTTTTCCCTGTGTAGCATTGGCACCATATGACCAGTCACAATTATGAATAAGCGTACTGGCTGCAGAGCAGAGCTGATTTTACATAGAAAACTAGAACTCTACAGTGGGAAAATATAAATAGGTTAAACACGCAATACAGCCTGAAAGCAACACATCTCCTGACAATGCAGCAAAAAAATCCAAAACCCAAGCAATAAAATTGTGTCTGAGAAGCTATAACTGATGCTCAGATAAAGAGAAAGGCTTCAGAGGCTAAAATATTGGGCCCAGAGGTCTGTGGCATCTTCCAGGGATCAATTAATTGATCAGTAGGCAGTATTTTCATACCCATTGATCTCTAATCTCTAAACATAATGTCCTCTGAAGCAATAAGAAGTGATCCAGCTTCATAGTACATAAAACTGATGATTAACCCGAATATTACCTGGTTAAGATGAAATCCTGCTTCATACTACAGACCTCTGAATTCAAAGAGGACATGTCAGAAAAAAATAGTGTGATAACTCAAATGGTAGCAAAAAGAAGGGACTTTGTGAACACGAAGGACTAATTGCTCTCAAAAAGCAGGCAGGAGAGGAACAGCGGAAGACAGAGAGGAAGCACAACTAACAGAGGACACAGAGAAAACAACCCTTAAGAGAGTGATACTTGGTGTGAGGTCAAGGGAACATTTGAGATCAATGATGTTTCCCTCTTTGACTTATGGTTATACACTTCCTATTTTATTATTGTAGTTATTTGTCTCTTGTGTCTTGCATTTAATTTTACTTCGTCCTCGTGTCTCATTGTCTAGATTTTATTCACCTGCTCCACATTATCCACCTGGATCCACTCCCCTGATTGGCCCTCAGTGCGTCTATGTGTATAACTAGTCCTGTCTGTTTCCCTGCTCCTCCCCAGTGCTACGTGGTTTCAGTAAAGAGTGGATGTAGGGGCTGGTTTGGAATTGAGCCAATGCATTGCTTAAACAGCTCTTGGAAGAAGCAAGATAATATTGTCAGTGTAAAGGTTAAAAATAAATGGGTCCTCACACAAGCAGAACACAAACATAGACACACATGGTCATGTGGCTCGTACCCCTCCCTTGCCCTACATGGCCCCTGTCATCACTCACCATTACATCATGCAATTAAAGTAGAACATAGGAACTTTGTCTGGGCTTATTTCCAAACACAGTGTAACTCAAAATTGATTTCCCCTTAATACAACCCCACACTGGCATAAAAACAGCCCGGTAGATTTTGCGATTAATGTGGCAGAACGGATTCTGCCACAGCACACTTGTTACAGATGCCGATAGAGCGCACACCCTTCCAAAAGAGATCAGCTGTAATGATCAAATGAGTCGCAGAAATGATGAATTGTGGGTAATTATGAGGTTACTGCTCGCGCATGCAGAGAACGCTTAATAGCAATTCACAGTTTATGAACACTTTATGAATATTAATTGTTTTGTTCATGAATCAGAGGTACAGTGTGTAGGTGAACGACTCCTTAACTGAGACTAATTTCTTGGAGGCAAAGAATTAAATAGGTTAATGGGCAGAGCCAAAGAAACGTGATTGGAAAAAGAACTTTTACAAACTTTCTCTTATCGCATGAGTCAGTCAGTAAATTACAGTTCAGTTCAGCAGGCTTCCTGCTGTGTTTAGTAGTAAAGAAAAAAGTAACGTCAGAGGAAATGATTACACTTTTATCAAACATTGCATTAAGTTTATATTAGGAGCTACAGTCACTCAGCAGGACCTCAGATTGAATGAGTGAGTCGATGAACACTTATCTATAATAATGACATGAGATATGCCTGGATCTGTTTGATTCAGCACAGCAGTGGATTGATTGATTGATGACATTGTAAGCTTGCAGTAATTAATTTAAACAGGGCAATGCAGCGCTTAGGAGGAACAAAAAGTAGTAAATGGATTTTTCAGGTTTACATTTTCACACTAGAAAGGCAAGAACATTAAAAGACAGGCACCTCTCGCAAAGACATCTTCTTATTCCTATCTATATATATATATATATATTACCTTGTGTCTACACTGTAACTTATTTTGGTACAACCTCAAATGGTTGCCAGTACATCACAAATATACTTTTTTCTCTTTCTTTGATGAAGTGTAATCAGTGTGTCCTCAACTCGGGTGTCTGACATCCCTCTCACTCACAGCAGTGATGATCACACCATAGTCCACTTCATTGTTGCCACATTACCACTTTGTTATTAGATTTAGCAGCTTAAAACGGCTCATTTCTCTCTCCATCTGCTCTGTTTAGTGAGTGAGAGGGAAGCTATTATGATCAGTGTTTTTCAGTTGCTTTGGAGTTTAGTTTGGATCCACGTTTATTATTGAGGGTTTTCTCTTTGATTTTGCAGTGTTTCTAGTGCTCAGAGTTTTGATTATACCTTAATTTCATTATTATTCTAATAATTTTTGAACATGCATGCTTAGATTGCTTTATAGTCTTAATATTTGGGGTCCTCCTGATACTCTTCTTTCCATAAAAACATCCATGTTAGGTGAACTGGTGGTTGGCCATGGATGTAAAGTGGATTTGTTTTTGAATTTATGGTCTGTCTGGGTTGTTTTGATTACTTTCACCTGCCTTTCATGCACACGTAAACACTGTTTAAGTCACTGAAACTCCTTTTACAGCGATGATTTTGAATTTCTGCTTTGCAGGCAAGGAAAACTGCAATTTTTGTCTTGCAATGTCAAAGATTTGCACCCTTCTCCTTTTCTGATGTCAGACTGTGCACAGTGTTAGTGTCTGTAGCCTTCTGATTGGGTAACATTTCTATGCAGTTAAGGTTATATCACTACCTCTTACAATCACAAACAAGTTTAGAACTACTTGTTGTTTTGTGGACATCTCAAAATAGTGAAAATCTACAGAAAATATATTTTCACTCTCCGGAGTAAGGCCACCGTCACACTAAACGCAGACCCACTGCAGGTTTATCTCCATGTGATTCTAGGGTAGATACATAAAGCTGCATTGTAATGAAGTGAGACAGCACTTACTGATACAAACAGCACAAGGACAAAGCATCTCACAGCTCATATAATGCAGCAGTAGACGGTGCAAGACGCCCACTGGGGATGGTTCTTTGGCCAGTTCTCACTTATTAGGATGGCTGACTGAGCATGCAGACACCCTGAGGGAAGAGGATGTTGAGATGGTGGGTGGTGCTGATGGAAGGAGCCACTTTAGTATTCCTCAGGATAGTTTTGTCTACTTGAGCAGGGTCGGGGACAATGTACTGTATGTGTGCACTTCCTTGTTTTAGCTTTGCATTGTGTTTGGGGTCATCTGGCAGTTGACCTCTGCTTTTTGGAAGAGGTTGAAAGCGAAGAAACACAAACTGTGAATGTTGGAAGGATGCTTTTTGAGGATAAAGGTTATAGAGGGGGGTGTTTAGAGAGGATGGTCTCTATAGAGCAGTTGCTGCAGGAAGGTCACCATATACTGCTGATATTTATTTATTTTTAGCTTTTTATTTCTTATGTTTACTGCTGTTTACTTCTGTTGAAGTGCTCTCAATAGAACACCTACCCATGTGCCAGAAAGTTGATTCTTTTCACCTGAACACTACAGAATCAACTTTCTAGGATTTCCTTACCTGGATGATTGAGCATGCATCAAGACACCTACCCATGTGGATTTTCATTCCACGGAGTTACCTACTTATTTGCATGAGCTTGAGCTCTAGCTTGAGCTTTAAGGGCGACCGTGGCTCAGGGGGTTGGAAATCGCATCTGTGACCGGAAGGTCGCCGGTTCGATCCCTGGGCTCTCTGTCCTGGTCGTTGTGTCCTTGGGCAAGACACTTTACCCTACTTGCCTACTGGTGTTGGCCAGAGGGGCCGATGGCGCGATATGGCAGCCTCGCTTCTGTCAGTCTGCCCCAGGGCAGCTGTGGCTACAACTGTAGCTTGCCTCCACCAGTGTGTGAATGTGAGAGTGAATGAATAGTGGTATTGTAAAGCGCTTTGGGTGCCTTGAAAAGCGCTATATAAATCCAATCCATTATTATTATTAGGCCTTTTTTCTAAGTGTCTAGATCAATGCAGTGAATCTCTAATCTCCCAGGAAATATGTTTCAAGTAGCTGTTTCTGATTGGAAATAAAGAGAGATTTAGCAACTTCATAGCTTATTCGGTGCTTCAGAAACACATTTTACTTTTGGCTTTTGTAATATTATGAAGGTGTTGCTTCTTAGTGGTTGTGAGGCTGTAGGAGAGGGCGAACACTGGTCAGTCCTCCGTCACTGCCAAGTGGTTCACCCACTCAGCGTCCAGTAAACTTTCCTAGTACCACGTTTTACTTTTCCACCAAAATATATTTAGATTAGAGGATTTGCAAGAAATGTGATACTAACATCTATTTTCCAGGGACCGTTTCTGCTGTCTTCCCCTGATTTGGGTTTTGCACATAGACTGTAGATAAAAGATGGCTAAAGCCAGCATGATGTCGCTCATGTGACGAGTTACCAACTTATTTGACTAGTGACGTGCAGAAAAATGCATTTTTAAGGCACTTCTAAATTCTATTTTCAGACCTGGAGGCTACATCAATTCTTTATATACAGTGTAATCCTCTACACCAGTATGTAGTTGCTATGGTGATAATCATTCATACCACAGTTATATACTGCCTGCAGTAGTGTTCTAATCAAAAGGTGCTAATTAAACATACACACCTTGGTTTGACCACATAGCACTGATTGCATTTTTAGCTTGTGTAAATGATATGCACTTACTTTGAACTAAACAAGCGAATGATTTCAGGTGTCTAGTGGGTAACGCAATCAAAAGACTCATGTCAGTCTGGGAAGATTAGATTAGGATTGGTTATGCAACATGTGATGCCAAAATAATTAATGGATTCTACTGACCTGACAATAGTGAAGCTGAAACTGTAAGTAAACATCTTCTGCAACACAGATTTCTTTTCAGATATTTTTTGTAATTTAGTACGTTGCAATATTGAGGCTAAATTCTAATGGAAAGTCAATAAACAGATAATGACAAGTCTGGATGAAATAATGACAAACGGGCTGTTAATCATCCTGTCCTCACAGTCAACAATATGTGGACCGTTATTGACCCAACAGCCGTTGTTGCACATACTGTCAGCGATCAATGTCCCATGTGAGTAAGTGTGAAATTACTACCTTTGGGCAACTGGCAACGATTGCACGTGTCCGCTGAAACAACAAAGAGCAGATCTGCTTCTGAGCTAGACAGAGACATGGCCATTCGTTTAGAAAAAAGAGATGGTTGTGTCTATAGTTCATGTACAGGTATAGAGAAAACCTTTGTATCAGGCATAAATGATAAATAAGCACAGATAACTCATATTACACACATACAAAAATATAAACCCAATTAATTACCAAGAAGCCAATCTTTAAATTATAATCACATAACTCAGGATCAAGGGAATACCCCCAAAAAGTTGATTATGTTCACTGTCATTGCTCAGTGACAAAAACACTTATTAGCCCCTGAAACAAGGTCCAGGTAGTGGTTACAGGAAGAGGGCAGTAGATAGTCTTGTTCTAACTGCTTCAGACAAAGCTAATGACCGGACCTCATACGGAAAGATCATCCCTGAATCGAGGAGGGGGCCTAAGGGTACATCTTTCACTATCTTGCAATGCTGTGATTTAATCCATTCCAGAATTACAGAGACTGGTCAGAATCAGAGAAAATATTCAGTAATTGGCAGTTCTCTGGGTGAAAATGCCTCGGCCATACTGCTTTGAGACGATAGATAAAGCAACAGTAACTCAAATAACCACGTGTTACAACCAAGACCCCACCAGGGGCCACTCATATCAGCTAGAAACAGAAAAGTGAGGCTGCAGTTCACATAGGCTAAACAAAATTAGACAATAGAGGACTGTAACAATCTTCTGAGTCTACTGAGTTCTACTGTGAAATTTGAATGGTGTAATGGGGTCGTATGTTTTCTTGGAAATTTTGGGCCCCTTTAGTACAAACTCAGTATTAAATGCCATAGTCTACCTGAGTAATGCCGCTCACCATGTCCATCCCTTTACGACCAGTTTAGCCATTCTTTTTCATTAAGTTCAAGCGGGATAGCACACCATGTCAGGTCAAATGGAACCCCAAATGGAGCAGATGCAGAAGACCATCTCTGAACACACAAAACATGGGCTACAGCAGCAGAAGACCACACCGGGTACTATTCACATCAGCTACAACTGGGAAACAAAGTCTACTCAGCATCACCAAAATAGGACAATAGAACATAGAAATGTAGCCTGCTCTGACAAACTGAGCATTGTTTAAATACCACAGCCTACCTCAGTATTGTTGCTGTTCATGTCCATCCATTTGTGACCACAGTGCACTCATTTCCTGATTGCTGCTTCCAGCAGGATAACAAGACTTGCCACAAAGCTGAAGTAATCTCAAAATGGTTTCGTGACCATAATGAGTTCAGTGTACTCAAATGGGTGTTACAGTCACCACATCTCAATCCAATACCAGCAGTGAATGTACTGTTCCACATTACAGATGTGCAAGTGATAAATCTGCAGCAACTGTGTGATGCTATCATGTCAGTATGGACTAAAATCTCAGAGGAACATTTCCAGCAGCTTATTGAATCCACACCACAAAGAATTCAGTCAGCTCTGAAGGCAAAAGAGGATCCAATCTAGTACTAGCAAGGTGTACATAATGAAATATCCAGTGGCTGATAGATTAATGGTGAGAAGCATTTAATAAAAAACATCATCATGGTACATATAATTAAGCAGTTGGGGCCATAATTGACCCTAATTATCATTGCCTCCATATGTCATGAATAGCAGAGTTGATTAGGGCTGAGCTTATCGTTCTTCATTTACCCAATTTTGTTTTTTTAAAAAGTAAGACAAAATTCATTCAAATGTACTGATGCAGGCCAAAACCACCAACTCTTTCTCTACCCATATATTTTTATCGAGAGCCACTGTTGCTTCAGTGTGCTTTGGAAAAGACTAAATTTACAATATTGATTTCACCTGTATTGCCCTCCTAGAAATACATCGATATTTAATGTTTATTCCTCAAGCTAAGCATCTCTCACATTAAAACAAAAAGCTCCACATTTTACATAAAATATGCAGGAAATTCAGAAAGAAGTAGCAAAAAAGCACAAAATTGCAGGATTAAGCTCCTTAACTGTAAGCATTTTTTCTTTTAACTAATCAGTTCCTTTGGCCCTAAAATGAGAAACACATTGAGGGCAGCTGAACTGTCAAACAAATTATATTAAGGTCACACAATTTGTAAATCTCACAAGTAAAGCTAATGTGGAAGTAAATCTGCATTCTTTCTGGTGGCCAGCAGGGGGCTACTCTTTTGTTTTCAAGAAGGAGAGTCACTCCAGTTGTATTAAACAAATGTAACTGGATTTATGACCTGAGTAAACATTTTTCTGATGGGCTTATTGTCATTTGTTAGTTTAAAGTCTTATTTAATTCAACCTGATCACCATTTTTCAAATTGACTATTTAAGTATAAACTGGAAGATAAAGTTAACTTGTTCTCACTGACAAATCACTACTATATGAGCATTCTCAGTTTTTACAATGAAATCCACCACTCACATCTGGTGCCAAAAGTTAAGATGCCTACTGGCAAAAATGGTCAATTTGAAGCTTCAGAAAGCGTCTTCACAAACCAGTGGGCGACATGAATGTTTATATCCATCTTTTATATACAGTCTTGGAGGCTATAGTCGTAAATGGTGTATGAACATTTGTTTGGTATAATCACAGCTTCTACTGAATATCATAGTGGATGCTTGCCATCTTGCTTGCATGCCTTTTTTATGTTTACATCTTCCTTTTTTTGCCTCATTATTCAAAAGTTTTAACCTTTTTATAATGTGAACATGCGCTTTAAAAAAAAAAAAAAAGGAGTATATATGACAGAAAATATGAACAAAATCAACAAATATTCCAAAATAGGCCCATAATCAGTCACTTTAAGCTGTTTAGACTCCACTTTTTAACTATTTATGACTTTTTCCTAGAGTAACCAGTCCGGTGCTTCTGGCATTCAAGTTTTAATTTTCTAACTTGGCAGTCGATCAAGCTTACTCTCAGTCAGAGCTCACTGAAGCGAGAGTCGACTTCAAAATACAGGACTGTTCTGGATCCTGCATCCATGATGCCACAGCCGGCCTCATTCTGAAGCAGCGGCCTTTCATCTCTGGTGAACTCCACCTAACAAGCTCATTTACAGTGGCCACAGCTACAGCAGTGTGGGCTCAGGTTGTAGGGAGACTGTTTTTACCTCAGTGAGCTTCATATTTCATCACAGCTGAAGTAAGCAGGATGAAAGCTGTGGCTCAGGTGGGGATTTGATTGTTGTTATTTTCCTCTAATAAAACCTCCTTTTTTTTTTTTTTTTAAAGAAACATTGTATGTGGCTACTTGGGTGAGTTCAGCTAATTAACAAAACACTTTTCTTTTTCTTTATTTTTACCCTTAATACATATTTTCTCATTTGTATTTTTTATTGCCTTGGTCTTGCACGATAAATCTCAGGGGATGCAATTAACTGGCTAAAGCGAACAGTAAAAATACTATTCTGAATCACAAAGTTGCAAACTTTAGACCATAACAAGAGGCTGTAAATATGCTTTGCTGTGTTTTTTTTAATGTGTGCATGAGTATAACAGTGATTCTCATTGTAGATTTTATGTTTAATATTTTTCTTTTGTGGATCATTGTTCCAAATTCCTAAACCCTTGGCTGACAGCTTCCGTACTACGGTGATAATAAAAGCAACGGATCTTCAGGATTTGTACAGTCATAAAAATACACAGTAGGGGCCCTTTGGTGTCAGTATCCTCAACCACTGGTCACAGTAGTGGACGTGGTTTTGGATTCTGGTTTTGTTGGAGCAGCACGTTTGTTCCAATCTTCACACAGGGCCAGAAGCTGTGGGTATTGACCAACAGAAACAGGCTTCCTCCCACTCGTAGAGTCAGGATCAGAGTAGAGCATCAAAAGGATTTGAGGCAGTTCAAGCATCTGGCTTAGGATGGCTTGGGAAAACCTCGGTATCCCCTGGAAAAGCTGGAGTGAGTGAGAAAAGAGAAAGGTCTTAGACCGCTGCCTCTGGTGTTGAATTGCTGTTGTTTTCCTAGTTTTATTTTGAAATCTGTTACTTTTTACCTGCCGTGCATCAGTTTAGTAACACCTGAGTTAAGTTACAGTTCTTTGCAGATTCCCTTTGACCATTTGTGTGTCTACTGTTAGCATTCCAGTGATCTTGTGTATTCCTTGTGTTTTAAACGCTAGTCTTATATTTGCCATGTTGTCCTAGTTTCTAGTTTTCACTGCATATTATTTCCTTTTTCCTCATTATTTTCCTCATATATGATCTGAACTTCTGAATGCTACTTGCTCATGTTTTTTTTCTCCAAACTTGCTGACCTTTCATTTAGTGACCACCATCTGGAAAAAAAAAAAGTAAACATTTGGATTTTTATGTGCCAAAAAACAAACAGTTTCATTGACTGGCTCCAGATTCAAGCTCTGGTAATGTGTTCTATTGGTGTTTTCATCATAAAGGTTCATGAACAGTGACTGAAAGAATAAGATTATAGATACAGGCTGTTGACACGAGCTGACATGGGGACAAGTTTACATGGGCATCTCTGAATAGACTGCTTTCTCCACAACCCGCACACAAAAAACAAGATAGAAAATAGATGGATGCCATATTTGGTGTTGTCTCGGTGTGTTTCACTCCTCTTGTTTAAGAACTGGATGGAGAGAGCTAATGGTGTGTGGGGTCAGGCGAGTTGATGGTGGCTTAAGTTGCTGGTTTGTCTGTTTAGAAGAATGTTTTTCCCCCTTTGCTTCATGTGGTTTGGGTTAAAGTGCTCTACACTCGTGTTAACAAATGACACTAGAGGGTACCAAGTGTGGCTAAAGAATCCTGAACAAGAACCCGTATGTGACGATTTGGGAATGAGGCTCATCTCACAATTTCCACGATTCGGTGTTTCATAATTTTTGCGCTTAGTGACGGTTTAAATTCATTCAAATGTAGAGCGCAAGTCTTTTTCCACCACTGCTGATCAGCATAAATCTAATACAGCCTCGTCATATCAGTGTCCTTATCCAAACAGAAAGCTGCTGGCCTTGTGACTGCTGGAGCCAGTGCTCAGTTGAAGAGTGGAGGTTGTCTGAAGGTATTTATACAATTTGGGGGGGGGGGGCGCTGCCAAATTCACTCATCGGGAGCTGGTATAAATCATTTTGTCAGCTTGTATGGTGTGGTAAGGTCAGGCTGTCGTTATTTTGGTCTTAAAAAAGACATAACTGCACACAGAAAGCCGCGGGGGACACACAGACACACTACCTACAGTACAGAGGAGGTTTCTCTGGAAGCCATACTGGTGCTTATCTCACTCACAGGGGCAGCACACTTGTAATAGCCCTGGGTTTTAATGACGAGGATGACAAATTCAGTACTGTATTGTGGCTCACAGTTTGCAATTTGTCATAAATTACTCATGTTCTGATTAAAAATAAAAGAAAAAAAAAACCGTTCACAGGAGAGATGGGTAGGAAAGAACTCAGATAGCTCCCAGGCTAGATCCACCCTGTGGAAGTTACATTTACATGAGAAGCATCCAAAAGAAACAAAGCAGTGGTGCATACGTGTTAAATCAGCAGCCAGATCGGAACCATGTCATTTATGAAAAGTAATCTGAGACTGGGCTGAGCAAACTCCATCTTAAAAGATGTGAACAGCCAGGCCAACAGTAAAGATCTCGATGGTGCAGGGTTTATTTATTCATGGACAAAAAGGTTTTAAGAAGTAAACTAATGAAGTGGCCAGTAAGTGTATGTATATTGACCTACAGTATGTACTCACCCATGAAAATACTGTAAATGAGAATATGTATTTAAACTGTGTTTGAGTGAGGTGTTTTGTATTTCATGAATTCCATTTAAATGTGGATATTTTGAAAAGTACAGCAAAAAAAAAAGTCAACTAGGAACATTTTCTCATAAAGTTGATGAATTGTACTGCTGGCCTATCTTTCCCCTATAATATCTCTGCTTCTGCAAGTATATAAAGGTAATGTCTTGGCAACAGAGTTGGCTGTTGATTTGAAGCAAACAAAAAGAGAAAATTGACAAGCTCACAGCACGAGAAGAAGACTGGTGTATTCAAATGGCTTCCTGTGGGTTTTTTATTTCTCTACGTAGAAAACACATCAGAGAGTTTGTTTGTTGACAAGCGTGTTTTGGATTTTGTGGTTAGATGTTGTCTGTGGAGATGTTATATCTTCCTGTTTCTATTTTAACTGCATAATGTACACTTTTAACCAATTTTCTTGAGACCCAGAACCCAACCAGGAATACCAAGGTCTACGTTTGTTATGGTTCTGGGTCTTTAATCCAGTATTTTATATTTTTTTTCTAACTTCTACTGATTATCGATTATCTTCAGTTTGATTTTTAGTTTATTTATTGTGTTTCCAGCTTTGGGCTTTTGTTCTATTTACTATCATTTGTGTTCCTCGTGTATCCGTCTCCATCAGTGACGTTCCCTTGTTTAGTTCTTCCAGTTTTATTCTGTTAGTTTCCTGTCGTGTACAATAGTTTAGCTTGATTTTCACTTTTAATTGTTTAATTTTACGTGTGCATTTTGGGTCTTCATTCCTGATCTAACTTGACAATGTTAGGGTTCCTTTTTCCAATTTTTGCCACAACCATGCTGGCCACACCTCCAACTAGCTACCCAATTAGCTGTCCTGAGTGGATGGGTCCATTGTATTTACCTTGAGAGAGAAATGAGAACGTTTCATTCAAATAAAATGTATTTCTCCATGAGATTTAGTTTACTTGGATGTGGTCACCCCAGGACCGAGGTTATGCCAGGTTATTTCTTAACTTCCACAGTACTACAGTGAAAGTACAGCGAGATATTAACTGAGTCTAATTTTAGGCTTTACAGCAACTGCTTTTTTAATCTCTCTTAAATTATGTGAGCAAAAGTTTAAGCTTGCAAAGAGAATTATTAAACTTCTGATAAATGCTTCAGTTGATTTGGGACAAGTGGTAAGAGTAAAGGTAAAGATTCATGAATATAGAGAGTGGTTTTTAATATGTTCAGGCTTTTATAATATTTCTTCTTTTCCTTTTAATGATTGTCTGTCAATTTTAAAACTTTACTCCAGTTTTACTGACTCAGCACACACTACCTCGAGCAGTTCTCATACAGAAGACTCTCCAAGTCTTACTTTTAAAAAAAAATAGTCTTCTCTGGATCTCATCCATCCAAATGGAAAAGAAGTGTGGAAAAGAGGCAGCTGACAGATCTGTCCATTCTGCCCTTCCACTTTCTTTTTGGTCCACTTTCTATTAAACAGGAGATCGAAGAGAATATTTTACACCTTGCTGGCTCAATAGAGATGGGACAAGCTCTCTGGACAGGTGAGACCTTCTGATTCCTAACTCTACATTGTTCAGCCGACCTCCTAAATCATACCGCCTACAAGCAAATCTTTGACCTTCAGCTGATTTATTAAGGTGCTTCCTTACTGTTTCCATTTGTACTTAGTATTCAAGCCTCCGCTCAGGCCTGCCTTCTTGGGTACTTTCCGGATCTGCAGGGAGTCGAGTAAATGTCTTTTTTTTTTTTCTCCTGCGAGATAATTGGACACGGGAACATAGCAGGGGGATCTTCTATATGCTTCACTCTGGCAGTCTGACATCCAGGTTAACGTCTGTTCACATCGGAGCTGCTGCTGCACCAGGAAAATCTGAGTTTGACATGGACAATCTGACACATCTGGTGATTGTGCTCTCCTTACCCTTTTCAGTCAGATTACTCATTAAAATTCAGCGCTGATAAATATTGAAAAGGTGAACGGATAAACATCTCTTTGGGATGTTTTTTTTTTCCGCAGTTCATCTGATGGTCAAACACTTGACAGTGCTGCAGAGCTTATGTTATGTTTCAAGCACTTCTTTGACATTTACAGCGAGTCCTAAGGGTAGGTATTGATAAAAATAAGCCTTGTGTTAAGCCCCCGGAGTTCCTTTTAAAGTCCCTTAATTTGTTGATGTGTGAAAGGAGGCACAAAATCATGCTGAAGTAATTTGAGGACCATTAAGGCCCTCTAGGGTGATTCTAAGGGTAGTACAAATCCATCATTTGAGTACTGCAGGGATTTTTATAGGTAAGCCCAGATGTTAGCATTGCTTTGATAACCTTTAAGAGAAAAAGCATAGTTTATTTTATTATTTTTAAATTTTAGTTATAAACACAATTTTTCTGTTTTTTAAATGTACCGTTATATGACTTCAGATTTACTGGGTTGGTTCCGCCTTTTGCCTTCAGAGCTGCCTTGATTCTTCTTGGCAATGATTCAAAGCTCCGGAGCTGTGACACGGGCAATATTATATCTATGGTAGAGCCCTCTGTTTTGGTCTCTTCATTAACTCAAAGGTCAGATCAGTCATGACAGGGAGCTTGCATTGATTTACTTCACTCTTGCAAGCTGTAGCCAACTACCATTCAGTCATATGTAAATCC
Organism: Simochromis diagramma; assembly: GCF_900408965.1. Lineage (NCBI taxonomy): Eukaryota > Metazoa > Chordata > Actinopteri > Cichliformes > Cichlidae > Simochromis > Simochromis diagramma. The sequence continues at coordinate 14,962,628 of NW_024386908.1, forward strand.
TTTTATTGCGAGATTTTAAAAAGGGATGAAGAATCAAGGATTCATGCGTTTAATTCTGATCTTACTGACTGATCTATAATGCTTCAGCTGAGTGTTTTTGTGTGTTTATTAAATGGCTGTAAAAGTAATCCCACTACTAGACTGTTCAACAGGACCCAATAATTAATATTGCAATGTTATCAGTGGTGAAAAAAGAGAGTTATGTATATTATTGCTAAATGTAGTCCTAAGAATTACCTTCATTATTCAGTAATATATGTGTGTTGGGCAGCAGTCAAGGATGGAGACTCTGGCTGTCCAATCCCCGGCTATTGAGTACGGCTGTTGGGACGTGGAAGGTCACCTCTCTGGGGGGAACGAGCCAGAGCTAGTGCACGAGGTTGTGTGACCAGCTAGATATAGTCGGGCTCCTCAATGCACAGCTTGGGCTCTGGGACCAGTCTTCTGAAGAGGGGCAGGACTCTGTTCCACTGTTGGAGGTGCCCTCTGTGAGAGAGGTGGATATTCTTGTATCCCTTCAGGTTGCTGCCAGTATGTTTGGGTTTTTGCCAGTGGATGAGAGGCTTTCTGTCCTGAGCCTTTGGGTCAGAGAATAGTTTCTCACTATCATTTGCGCTTACCTGTCGAGCAATAGTTCAGACTACCAAACCTTCTGGGTGTCACTGGGTGACTGAGTTGACAATGTAAATCAGTGTGGAAACGTGTATATGGATATTCTGCATATATCGTCTCATTTTGCAGAGCCAATTTGTAAAATGGATGTGAAAGAGCTTAGACTAGAGACCGATATCTATTTCCACTTACACCTTCTGTGCTCGTGCTGTGCTACGCCACACACCCACAGGACTGCAGCTTTTACTACGCATTAACACGCAGCTGGAGTGGCCAGAGGTCATTACTCGCCACAGTAGCCTCAGTCATGATGGCCTATTACTAGCCAAACTCAGCATCAACCTCGGCCTGTAAAACTACAGAAATCACTTCACAATTATAAGGCTGTAAAGTTAACACCTTAAATAAAGAATCACGCGAGTCTCTGTGCTGCCAGCTCCTCGTCTTGGGTCATTACAACATATTTTGTAAGAGTGGTGATGAAATGAGTAGAATTTATAACCGTACAGCTTCTGATGACTGTCATAGAAAAGTTATTCAAGGGCAATTTTGACTGAGCGATTCGTGATCTGAGGGTTGATTTTTATGAACTCTGCTGTCCTTCATGTTGTGTCAGAACATTTTTAATCATTTCCTTTCTGGCTTCTCTGTAAACCAGTGTGGAAAAAATGTAACTTTTTGCCCTTTCTAAAACTCTGTTTCCTCATCTTGGTTTCAAAATGCAAAATTGGTAATTGTCAGAGCTATTTAAAACGCCACCACTCTGCACACTGGCATACCACCTGGGTAGCTACATTGTGATTTAGTTCCTTCAAAGTTCAAGTCTTTGTAATGTGGTGATATTTTATCCCCTAATTATATTCATCAGAATAATGATTTTACTCCAAAGGTGTCAGTGCAAGGAGTGTTAGTGAACCTTGACGGTGTGTCTTTCTCTGTAGCACATTTTTTTCCTGTACTCCCCCACATCATCTGACCAGCTGATTGACAGGCAGGCTTTCTTTTATTTCAGTGGGTGGCGAGTTACATAAGGGAGAGGACTGATGGAGGGATGATTGCCCTCTGTAATGTTTCTCCCAAACAGCCCTCCATACAGCCTTGGACATCTAAGAGCTGCCAGTAATCCGTTTTAGCTGCGGCGTAGTAACACAAGATTGTTTTTAACTCCTTGGAATATGTCAAGGTCACAGTAGCGCTCCAGTGACAAATTTGCTATTAAATCGAATACATTTTTTGACTGGTTGCTTAATTTTCTCTTTCTTAAAGAAACCTACTTTTAATACACCATATAAACAAGGAGTTAACTCACTCTGATTTAAAATGATGTCCCCTCAGCCGTGTAGAAAATTTTCCATATCACTTGGGTTGGCTGGAGTACATATTTTGTTGTCTTGGACTCAAATCAGACTACTTTTGGACAACAACACTGACAATTAATTGCAAATATATTTTCCAATTAATTATGATAGTACAGATAGTAGAGGCACAAGGTTGTGTTGATAAAATAGGAGGCCCTAGGGCAGAAATTACAAGGGGGGACCCATCGAGTGTGCTCATGACTCCAAACTAAGCATAGGTGACTGGAATGCAGTATTTAAGCAAAAAATTTAATAAAAAGTCTTAAAGTGAGACAGTGCAGTATTTGAAAAAAACAAAACAATAAATAGATCTATACATAAAATATATAAAGATAAACATGGAGGTTGCTTCTGGGGCTAAAAAAGTAAGGCCAATGTAAAAGTGCCTTGAAGCTGTATTCTTCCTAATGACCAGCAGGGGGCGACTTCTGTGGTTTCCCCATTTTTCACTGTAATTATACCTTTTATTAAACACTTTCTTGAAGAGTTTATTGTCTCAGTCTTTAGTTTCAAGTTTTAATTGGTATAACAGGGTGTTGATTTTGCTAATGATGTTAATGCTGTTCCCATTTAGACTAAAGTAAATAATAAAACATGGTTTAGAGATTGGTGAAGAGTGACAAATCCCCACCATATGAGTTTGCAGTGTCCCTCAGTTTTTCATTCAGGTGCACCCCTCACTTGTAAAATGCGAAACTTATGACATCGTGTTGCCGTCCATCTTTTAATTACAGTCTTTAGTCCAGACTTACTTGCTGTAGTATGACCATGAGTGCTTAACAGAGTTTAGCTGTTGTGTTACTTACATTTCTTTTAATATTGTTATTTTAGAAAGAAACAGTTCCAAGGTAAAAAATAAATAAATAAATAAAAAATAAAAAAATGTTTGTATTATGTTGTAATTACCACCCATGGCCAGAGTGGCCGCTGTTGTTAAGCACTGAAGGGTCATTTTCAGCCATAAATTGGACAATTAAAAACATCTAATTTATTCATGACAGCTTAAACTCAAATCAAAATAACTGAACTACTTAAAAGTTGATTGTTTTTACATTCCTGGCTAAAAATGTCCTGGGGAATCCAGTGCAGTTCCATAGATCCATGCGCACTTCATGACATCACAGCAGGAAAAATCCCAAAGTGTACAACACTAAAAATGGACTGCAGTAGGAAACTCTTGGAATTATCCTCCAAGCATTTTTAGAAATCATTACAGCTGAAATTAGAAAAGTGGAACAATTCATCAGCACGGTCCGGGCGTTTCTTTGTTCACGCTATAAACGGTAATAGTTTGCTCAAGGGGCCTTGAAAAGAAAACCGAGTCATCCATCAGACGTTAATGCAACAGATAATTACCAGCAGGTCACATGTGTGCCATCCGGTTGGTACAGACCCAGAGCAAATAAGTTAACAGCCAAGCTAGTGTGTTATGCAAGAAGACATATTTTTAAGTTTCTTATTGATACCAGAAGATTCAGGCCCGTCATATGAGTTGCATTGATCATCTGCTGTTTGTCTGTGTGTATTCTCAGCTGGCTTTTAAGAGTGTAATCCTTGCTAACATAATTATCTCTCTCTTTCTTTCCATGCTACTGGACCTGATCTCCCCGCCGTCCGCAACAGGTAAGCTCTTTGTGTTTCACTAACTTCGTAGTGTGTTCTCCCGCTCTCCTTGCATTGTGACGTTTCAGCCCGATTACCAAGCATGAAAACAATTTACTGCAGCCTAACAAGTTGTGAAATTGGAATCTGTACATTTTCCAACTGTATTACAGCCAGTGGACATGCTGGCTTCATTTCATTGCTCTCAAGTTGGCAACATAAAAAGCAAACACATTATTTTGTTGGTATTTTGTGTAACAGATTAGACGAGGTAGAGGAACTCTTTTCCTCTTGTTGTTTTCTCAGTGTGTGACATCTCATTATTAAGCTGTAGCTGATTATTCCTTTTTTATTATGTTTTGTTCTACTAACTATTTAGAAAGTGAGACGTCTCATTACTAGGTTGTTTCTGCTGCTTGTTCTCCATTGTTTTGTTTTTTTAACCGTTATACTCAGGAGGTTTGTTATTTCAAATCTTCGCTTCAGTGAAGCACTGCCACTCGGGTTCCTGCTCTGACTCGTTATTAAAGGAGCTGCAGTGTTTCAAACTTTACTGTACTTTTTATATCTTTATTTCACACAGACTCTTTTATAACGCTACTGCTGTCGCACATTGTTTTTGGATCAGGTTTTAACTATAGCCTATATTTTTCAGATGAATAACGGAATAACTTTGAATTTGTCTAATGTAACTGAACTTTAAGGGGCGTTCGGTGTCTGCACTTATATTTTAAAAAAAGAGAGTCGGAGCACCTCTGCGCTCTAAATCACAGAGATTCTAAGTTGCCCTGCAATCAGGAGTGCATACTGTTAGAAAATGATGGTAGTTCATGTTAGTTGGGAACAGCTGGATGTGCATTTTACTTCAGACTTACAAACCATTAAGTGCTGGGAGGTGCTGTGGAGGTCAGCCTTAATGCAAACCTCTCTCTTTCTGCATTAATAGTATGGTTTCTCCGGCTGCTTTTGGTATTCTGGAGAAGACATCTTTTTCTTTTTTTCTTGGCACATCCATACTACTGAGTATTCATCCATTCTTCTTCTTTACCGTGAAAATATTGCTGACTGCACATGTATTGCTAGGCACAACATTTTTTCCTTTAATCTTCTGCTTTCTGCCATTTCTTTAAAGTGTTTGTCTTTGACAAAGCAGAGCTTAAGCTGCAACGTTTGTAAGCCTCCTCTTTTAAGCTTGTTGACACTTTAGCAGCACTTGTTTAGAAGTTTCTTAATGGCTGCATCAAAGGAATTTAACCCTTTAAAAATTGACTTTTTTATTCCCCGGTACCTTTGACTAATAAATAAATAAGCCTAGTGTGACTCTCCTATCCCACGGATAAACTCCATGATCCTGGATTGCTGCTGGAGACTGTTTTCCTTGTTCTGCTCTGCAGCTCTGGTGAGCTCAGTGTAATGCAGCATGATCCAGCTCTTCACCTGCTGCAGGTGTTGGGTGGCCATTTAGCTTACAGCAGATCTCCAGAGCAGAACAAAGACTGCTTTAGACAAAAAGTCCAACAAATTGGAGCGGGAGTATGTTAGGAGAGGGCGAGGTCCTCTTCGGTGAAGCAGTTTAGTGATGTAGACGCTCATAAGTGCTCATCAAAGTACTGTCGAACACTCTACATGTATACAAGCTCATTTACACCATGGATCCCTGCTCTCAAAACCTGACATAGGTTGAATACTTTCTGTGAAGCTGAATCTAAGAAATGTAAGAAAACCTCTTTGCCTCAAATAATTTGAGCCTTTATATCTTTATGTGCAGGTTATAATCTAGATATAGAGAGAGGGTGATGTTAAGGTGCTGTGTTTGTCCAAGTCTCACTATGCAGAGTTGAGGACTGTGCATGTGCTATGTGGATGTGCTTGCATGTATTCCTGTAAAGACCCTACAAAGCTTAATGGCACAGTGATTAAACTATGCATAGAAGCTCAGACAGTGGACATCTGTCACAGTTCACTATAAAGACGTTGACTTTGGTTTTCACTACAGCGGAAGCCATGCTGAAGACCAACAGCAGCACAAACACCAACAAAAGTAGCTTACAGATCCACATTTTTGACACTGCCCCCCGCTGACAGCACACAGTTACAACACATAGACGTTAATCAGCAAACATCCTATGCCAGCTGTCCACCTATTGGAGTTGTTGATGCAACTCTCTAATTTGTCGCAACAAATTTTGTGAAATGTTTTTTACTGAATAAGTTTTAAGTTTAGCCTCCAGCCCCCATTTAAAAAAACATCAAACCTTTTGATTGCTATCTGTGATTTTAATTACGATACATTTTCACAGCCAGCTGATTAAAATTACTGTTATTTTAATTACTTAATTTCTTAAGCAGTGAGGAAAACACTCACAGGTTATGTAAAAAACAAACAAACAAATAAATAAACTCCCAATTAATTTCAAATGTTGTCAGATTACTGTATTAAATCCTCAATCAAGATATAACATTTTTTTTCTAGTGATGCTCAAGTGATTTTATTTTCTCAGCTTTATGCATTCATGAAATGCATTTTTAAGATCACTTGCACAGATTTAACATTTTAAAATGAGTGTTTTTAAAATAAGGATAACTAAACTAAACTTCACCTCTCTCATATCTCTTTTAATTCTCATAATTGTTGCCAAAAAAATCAGTTTTTAAGAATATGCATAGTCAGAAATCAAAGACTTGTAAAGAGATTTGCTCAGCTAAATCCTATGCAGCACAATATGTTGATTATGATGTTGCAGCATCTGTTTCAAACATTCATTTTCCAGCTTTGTCAGTTACATGTCCCCAGTTAAAACTGCCTTTAGCTGTTTTGGATGCTGCTGTTAGAGTGTTTCATGTATTTGCTTTAATGTGGCTTCCAGGAGGGATTTTCTAGCTTTGATCCTGCAGCAACGCTGCGCTCTGGCCACTATTTGAAATTATTGCCCAGTGAGCTCCAAATGCAGTCAAAAATTGGCTTTGGCAAGAAAATAAAATGGGGTCACCGGCTAGTTGTGTGGTAATTTATTTCTGGAAAAGCTGCCAGGCTGAAATCATTGTTTTCTATGCTCTGACCAGCGGAGGTTATGTCGCAGCAATAATATGAAGCCTGTGTGACCCGCTAAAAAGCCGTGGTGTGAGGATGCAGAGAAATAAAGAACAAAATCAGAGAGAGGGGGGGAGATGTAAGAAGTCTAAAAGTTTGAAGGCAGAGATATAATTCTCCAATAAAAAAACTTTTCAGCTGAAACGTACTGAGGATTTTGCTGTTGCTCTGAGAGGAGGTTTAATGGACGGTAAAAAAAAATGTGTTTGGATGGTAAATTTCGCAGCTTACCTGCTGCTAGCAGATGGGTCTGAAAGTAAATCCTGGCTCCCGGCTCCAGCTGATGGGCTTCATGCCTTGCAACAGGCGAGCGAGTGTCAGACAGCTGAAATTAGCACGATGAACGCAGCAGGCCAATTCATCACAGGAAGAGGCTTTCCATCAGAGCGTTATTACCGCTCTGCCAGTGTTTGCTCCTCAAATAGATGAAAAGGAAGAGTCTCCTTGAACTTTCCTGTAGTGTTTGTTTTTCTCCTCACTGGAGAAGTTCATATCCGTTTCTATTTGTGACCATTTGATTCTCACCTGAAATTTCCCTGAAATTGCAGTTGGTTGTTTGGATGTTTAGGCAGGTGTAGGCCTGGGCAATCTTCTCCACAATCCAGCTGTTTTGGGACAGTAGCTGGATAGCCAGAGATCAACCTCACAAATTTATGATGCACAACCAATCATTTTGATCTATTAGGAGCCCTGAAACATGATAGAAACTTCTCAGGTGAGGGTTAGTCGTAGTAGGGTTCCGAGAGGTGAAGCGTTAAAGCAGAGATGCAGCATGAACTTTTATATTTCCCAAAATGACGATTTTTCATTTCTACTAATGTTTAGATCTTGAAATGATCAAAGTATCAATTTGCTGTCTAGATTTAATTGATTCTGCTCACCATTAATTAATCTATTTTGTTTCTGCAGTAGGGATGGCTGAAATTATTAACCAGCTGAGGCGGCAGCAAGTTTATTCAGCACACACCTGGTGTGTCTGTGCAGACGTTGGCTGCCCAAACCACTTGACTCGAGTTGCAGGTTGTAGGGTGCAAAAAGCAGAAACTGTTAGCATGTGGACAGTTTCATGGACAGTCAGGTATATTTTGGGTAACATTAGACAAACACACAAAACTTCACGTATTCTAACTTTTTAAGATAAATCTGGACGCAGCGTTTTCAGTGGGAGAAACGTTTCACAACACAGAAGAGCTACCTCGTCAGGCCAGAACTCCACAGTCTATTTACACCTACAGGCCAGTGGACACTCTTTCAATGATGAGGATGTACACATCCTGGACAGGGAGGAACGCTGGTTTGAACGCGGAGTCAAGGAGGCCATTTATGTGAAAAGGGAAAGACCATCTCTGAATCGAGGAGGGGGCCTAAAGGTACATCTTTCGCCATCTTACAATGCTGTGATTGCAGCCATTACTCAACTCTCTGTGAATGGTACTCATGGCCATTGATCAGTGGACTTTGATCAATACGCTTTGATCAGTGGGTTGTTGATCAATGATCATAAGAATTTGCTTATTAATGATGAAGACCCAACAATAATGCAGAGAAAACCCCAACAGTCAAAAATCCTCTATGAGCAAGCACTTTGGCGACAGTGGAAAACAAAAACTCCCTTTTGACAGGAAGAAACCTCCAGCAGAACCAGGCTCAGGGAGGGGGCAGCTATCTGCCAGGACTGGCTGGGGTTGAGAGGAGGAAGGCAGAACAACAGACATGCTGTGGAAGAGAGTCAGAGTTTAATAATAATAATGGATGATTAAGGCAGAGTGGGGAGTTAAGACGTGAATGAAGAAGAAACACTCAGTGCATCATGGGAAAATCGACCATAGCCTGGGCCCGTTGCAGCATTCTCCTTGAGTAAATGATCCTTTAAGATTCGGGCCGTTCAAATTCACTGTCTGATTATTTTGCCAACACCTGTTAGGGTTCATGGTTTTGATGATTACAAATGATGACTTGGAGCCGTCAGGGTTAATATATAACACTGTTGGCTCTAAGATGTTATACAGGTGCCCACAGATGGCAGGTGTCTGTGATGTGAAGGGAGGGAGAAAAATAAGACAAACCAGAGGCGTTCTGTAGTACTTTGATGTAGAAAACTGGCGTCTAACCCCTCGATCAGAGGAATGCTGAAGTGCGCAAATCTTTTGTGTGTTTGGCGTGCCTCACATTTCAGTGGTTTTTAAACAATGTTTTGTTTATTGAAGAACATCGGCTAAGGTTTCAAATGGCCCTCAAAGAGGCTGCAAAATATTTTAATCCATTAGTTTGTGCTCAGTTTTGACTCTTTTCTGATTGCTTTCTGGCTTTTCACAACTTTTTTTCTCTCCTGTTTAAATACTTCAAAATTAGGTGCCAAGAATGTTCTTAACAAAAGTAGATAACTTATCAGGAGGCTTGAAAAATGCTGCTCAGAGAACTTATCAGCTGAGGCCCATTGAATGGCTCTAATCAGCCCATATCTCCATAAGGCACACTCCTTTTGCCTTCTTGTCAGCTCAGTAGGTAGTTATCATCCATTCTTCTACAGAGCATGTAAGAGATCACTAGTGGTCATGTGAGGAAATTAATGTCAAATCTAAGGTAAAGTAGTCTATTGTGGAATATGTGACTTGTTTCATTAAAGGGGCATTATACCCTAAATTGTGATGTTTAATTGAATCAAACCAAGTTGGTTGCTTTTCATTTTAAAGCAAGCAAATACTTCAGTTTTGGTGAAGTTTAAGCACCCAAAGAAAAGTCTGCAGACAGACCCTGATCTCGTTAGTGATCCAGCTAACGAGCGAGGTCATTGAGACCTACTGACAGGCAAAAGAGGCAATCTTAAAACAATATGTGCAGAAGTGATGACCTCAATTCAGTGGGCTGAAAGAACAGATGCGGATGATGAGGATGGAGTTACGCGAAGAGGTTAAGATTTGACGTCTGTAACCAATAGAATGTGTGCAGTTCTTGTGAATGGAATAAAGCTACTGTACAGTAAATATCATTAGAGTTCAAACCGCCCACATACTTCCTGACTAAGGATAGAAAGCTTTTCTTTCTTTTTTTTTAAATTAGTGAAGTTTAGTCAGTCCCTTTGGTGAATTCTCCCATTGCTCTCTCTCTGTACTCATGCATATGTAAACACTGTTCATACACAGTGTAGTGCATTTCTGTCAAGTTGTACTAGACACCGGCTTGGAGTGCAGTTAGATATGTAGAGGCAGAAAAGGTCTGCTCTCTATACACTGACGTATACAGCCGGCGTAGGAGGTGATAAATCAAACTTTTATTTGCTGGAGCGATGCTATAGCAAGTTGTGCCACCATAAATAAACCAACAAGTGCACACTGATCACCCTCCACCCACCAACAGTGATTTCCTGTGATGGACTGAAGAGGTTTAAAGAATTTATTTGTCTTTTGGCAAAAGGCACAAAAGACAAATCAGTTACACTATCTCGAGAGGTCTGGACCAAGCAGTAAAAACGGGCAAACTTATAGTCTCCTTATCGCCTTCGTTCATTCAGCGGTGGGTAGCTTATTGAACCACATGAAAATGGCTCGTAAAAGTTAAAATAAAAGCCAATAATTAACATTTTAGACTCACATTGGCAGCTCAGGTGTTCTCCCTCATCAGAAAGATGGTGGGGAAAGATGATGTTTTAGTATTTTATGAACCCAGCGGGGTGATGTCTCGGTTCGTGGACGGGTTTGTGCCAGAGAGTGCAAAAACTATTTCAGCAATGTTATCATTATTGTAATCATGTTTTTGGTTCTTGATTATCGTGCAGGGGCAATCTCCTTCTCTCATTTCTCACTTTGTCCACACTCTTTGTCCTTTCCTCACCTCATCTCCTTACATCTTCGTCTCTCCCAGGGAAGCGTGCAGAGGAGGCGTCTCATTTAACAAAATGAGACATTTTTGCCCCTGAGCTTTCATTTTAAAGCCTCCATTGTTTTCTTTATAGCCGGCTGCTGTATTTTATGATCTGAGTTGACATGCAAGCATAACAGCGTTCAGGACAACTTTAATATTTAAGGCTGCTTTTAAATAAACTCAGAACGTAGCGCAATAATAAAAATAAGATAAAAGGCACAATGTTAAAGGTCAGAAAGTTCGACCATGGTAAATGGTCTGTATTTGTATAGCGCTTTACTAGTCCCTAAGGACCCCAAAGCGCTTTACACATCCAGTCATCTACCCATTCACACACTGGTGATGGCAAGCTACATTGTAGCCACAGCCACCCTGGGGCGCACTGACAGAGGCGAGGCTGCGGGACACTGGCGCCACCGGGCCCTCTGACCACCACCAGTAGGCAACGGGTGAAGTGTCTTGCCCAAGGACACAACGACCGAGACTGTCCGGGGCTCGTACCGGCAACCTTCCAATTACAAGGCGAACTCCCAACTCTTGAGCCACGATCGCCCCGACCATGCAGTCCATCATCGTAAAGTTCTATATTGCAGCTGTTGGTGTCATTTCTCAGTCTTGTAGCTAAAATCAAAAGCAACTAGACTTGCAGTTCAGAGTCTGGGGAGTCCCAGGTATTTAACCACTAGTGGGGTTGTCAGCTTGAAGGTGGTCCTGTCACACCAGGACACCTGAAATGTTCACATCCCGCGTATCAGGACCACATCCAATGTTCTTCTTTCAGCTGCTTCCATCTCACCCTATCCTTTTCTGTCACACCAACCCCTCTGCATGTCCTCCCTCACTACATCCATGAGTCTTCTCTGGGGTCTTCCTCTTTCCTCCTCTTTCCTCCATCTTCAGCATCCTTTGACCAACATATCGAAACCATGCACCATAGCAGGCCTCACTAGCATCTTGGAAACCTTCTCCTTCACTCTTGTAAGGTGACAACCAAAACAGAGGTTAAGTACCCATGGCCACCCAGTTCTCCTTAAATTAAGCACTTTAAACTGTCTTACGACTGTGATGCATGTGTTGTGCGCTTCTTTCATGCAGCTGAGGTAAAAGCCTTTCTTACAGTTCCTGTGGCATGCCTCACCTCTCCTCACTCCTCTATCTTCCAGATGTATTTTGGGAATTTGAGACAGCCTTCAACATGGCATGCTGAGATTGATTTTCAGGCAAGAAGACAGGGCCGTGTGTGTGTGTGTGTGTGTGTGTTTTCTCTTTTTAATGGCATTGTGAAGCACTAGCAACAGGCCTCCATAACTGAATCTGCTGTGTCAATTATAGACCCCTGGCCATGTATAAATAGTAAATGAAACGTTGCTCCTATAGCTTTGTGGTTTTCACCATTAAGGAACCTCGCAGTGGGGAGGGTTATATGTAACCACATAGAGTTACATACAGTGCTTATGCATTGGCTTTGCTTTTCTGTGGTGGATAAAACACTCTCAAGACATTTGTTGTGGCTGCTGTGAGAGATAAAGAAGCTCCAGTACAGTAGCACATAGAGTTGTGTTGGAACCCGTATCCCATTGAGGTGCTCTTATTATTAGCAACCTTGGCTGTCAAGGCAAATTGTTGAAATTATCCTGCTTCACTGAACAGTAAAAGTGATTTATCATTCAATCCTAGGAGAACAGAAATAGAGTTATCATTTTGAAATCATCATTTCGGAAACATGGTTAGCATTTCCCCCGATGTGGGGCGGCATTAGAGGATTGAGTTTAGCTCGGCTCACTCCCTCTTCTCACCACTGCTCATTATTCTCATTTATTCTGAACTCTTCCAGCCTAATCACATTCAAAAAAGCAGCTTGGTCTTGATTTCATTGGTACAGCAGGGGAGCCTTTCATCTCCTTTTCCTTCCCTTTGCCTCCTGCTTTAGGGCGTTATCGCCTCTGCCTGTGACCACGTGGTAAAATCCAGTTGGTATTCATACAGTGGCTGCCTTCTGACTTATATATTTGTCATTTAAAGGGATATAATTAGCTAATGGAGTGTGTCTGACTCAGGTCAGTTCGTCTGAGGCACAGTTCTAGTCAAAAGATTTAACCGGCCCCTCAATTTAATTTAGCTTGAATATGATTTAACTCGATGGATGCTGGCTGCTGTTGCTTCTAAAGTGCTCTTTGAAAAAACGAATGCCGGAGCACACCGAGGCCTATGAATGATACAGTAAACAAAAATTTAACTTTTGTTTGGCCTAAATACATTTGATTCATCTGATTTTAATTTTTTCATTTAATATTTAAGCACCAAAAAAAAAAAAAAACCCCATCATGAACACCCAGTCTGCTGCTTTGATCACTAACTGCTGCAGATCGGGGTTTATTCTCTTTGTCATTCCCCACCTTTCGACCCAAATTTCAACACAAGAGAAGCCCGTGTCTTCTTGCAGTGCAGCGCCACAGACCAGAAAGCTCCGCACTAGTAAACAGAGTTACGTAACATGTCAGGGTGCAAAAGACGGAGCCAAAATTCTGCAGAGCATTTTAGAAGCATCTCTAAAGCTTTGCTGGGTAAATAATTCAGAGCTGCTGCTAAGAAGATGCCTAAGCTGCTGCTTACGGGTTGGCTGTCATGTTTTTTTGTGAAGGACAAGGGCACACTGGCCATGAGGGGGTTCACGGACGGATCCCGCGTGGCGGCGTTACACGGGCTTTTCAGCTGTAAAGCAAGCAGATTTAATCAGTTAGATGCTGTTGGACAGCTGCCTCTCGAGGATCAGTGGTCAAAGTCACAAAGGAAAGATGCCAGAAGTACAAGTTAGATTTATTTACTTATTTTTTTTTACTTGTAAGGGACAGAGTGTTATTTGACTGTTGAAGGTTTCTAAAACATTTTCTAGTGAAGTTTATCTTTCAGGCGTTTGCTTCTTACAGGCTGTATTATGTATTCAGGTGGGCTTGTGAGTGAGTGAAGTACAAATTTCAGTCCAGGGCTTAAAGCTGGCATATCTAAAATTCAGATCTTACTCGATTTGGTTGGTTGAGGGAATGTTTAATATTACTGGTCCAGTGGATTCCCATCCCACAGTGTCAAATACTGCATACCGCTGTCTCATCAGATACTGCCGGAGTCATAAAGATACGCCAAAAGGTGTCCTTTGGTGTTGGTATCGTGATGCGCCATCTGCAGAAAAGATTTTAATGAGCCACAAAAGTCCACATCTGGAGTTTGGAGAGGTGGTAGTGGAGTAAATCATGAATATGTCCATCAGGAGGCTGTTCTTCCCCTCATTTGTTTACTTTTAAGCTTAATTTATACTTGGGGGTTGCTTCTATATGGAGCCTCCATTGTGGCCTACACTGAGAATAACGCTCCAGCTGATTTGAAAAATGAAGGCAGATGAAGAAGTAGCTGCAAATGCAAACAAGGAAACAACATCACTGAACGGACCATCATTCCAGTATTCCTCTTCACTACCTCCATCACATGTCAGTGATGCCAGACGACAACTTCTTTGAGATGCTTACAAGTCCCATCCTTGAGTATCACAATGTCATTCAAGGACGTTAAATACTGCCGTTTTATCAAAAGCTGCTGCAGTCTCATGGAGAAGCACTGTGTTCACCGTGTTTGTCTAGATGCTGTCAAACCTAAAACGTATTAAATGTAGGGATTCTCTTAGGCAGGACCTAAGGAACAGCAGAGGGTTTGTTTAGTTAAATACGATGAACAGTTTAAACACTTTAGCTGTAGAGACTCTCAGAGGCCGCCACTGACAGTTCAAGTAGGCAGCTCTGAGAGAGAAGACGTGGGTCAGTCCAAGCCTGGCGTGAGGTCAGAGATTTAACTGGAGAAGAGTGCTTTTTTTTTTTAATCTGGAGGAGAGGTCAGGAATGGGGAGCAACTGGGTGCTTCAGCTGTTTGAGAGAGAGCACGGAAGTGAGTACACTGGGAACCTGAGGGAACAACGGAGCCTGGCAACGAGCGGCAGTCCTTAAATGCAGGCAGGTAATGAGTTGATGGGGAACAGATGAAACAGCTGAAGCCCAAATCGGTGGCTCCTCCTTGAATTAGAGGAAAAATGTGACACAGGAGACCCAGATGAACAGGCCCATGACAGCCAGGACCTACAGCAGCAATCCTTTAGGGAGCAATAGTCACAAGTTTTATGTATCTTTTTTATGTGGCTTGGGTAAAGATATTCCCGTTTCACATTGTTAACTCCACACATTGAAAAATGGTGCTTAAGGGAACCCACTGTGTTTAAACTGGACACAGAGGTGTCCTGAACAAGCAACCGTATGCAATGAGTCACAAGCGAGACTCAGTGGAGCCAAGCAAACTCACACAAACTTTTTCTAATCCGATTTGCGAGTTCGATTTCACGCCTCAAATGGGGAGATTGTCATCTGCTGAAAGTTAGAGATATGCAGTGTGCATGCTTCTTCATTCTTTATGCGATAAAATGATGGAAATGACTTGCAGACATGACTTTTCCTGATGGATAGCTGCATGTCCTCACGGTAAGGAGCCCGACTTTTGGCCAGTTAAGGAACAGCAGTAGAAAATGCAGGCTTTATAAAGGATGAGGATAATATCAGATTTTGTAAAGAGACTAGACAGTAAAACTGTGAGGCTACATGCAGAATGCTAGAATACAGATTTGTAGATGAAAACGGCATTAAATGATATCAAAATCCGCCTTTATTTAAAAACCCGGCTTCTTCCTCAAATGCCCCTCTGGCCTCCCTTTGGCTCTGAGCTGGGCTGGGCTGTCAGCCCTCCTCACATCAGTGGGGTGAGGCGAACTGAGGAGAGAGGTCACGGCTGGACACTCTACTCTCTCCACGTCTCACTGGGACTTGGCCTCACTCTCATAACTGTCAGGAAATGGATTAAGAGGTATGCGAGTCATTGCATAAGTGCCAGTGTTACGGGGGGAAAAGACTGATATTTAAACCAGTCCCAACCTTTGTTATGGCTTAAAATATTATTTCTTTTCTGGAATAACTCAAAACAAGACCTTACACTTGAGTATCTCACTTCTGTTTGAGGGGAAGGTTTCTGTTATGTGTAGTTTTCCTCAATAAAGTGTCATTTTCGTGATAGCAGTGCGGTGATGTGTCTCCCGGCCAGAACTACCACCGAGGACCCAGAGGTCGCATCCTCTGCAATTTTTCTGTCACGTCCGCTTCAATTTTTCACACATAGATGAGATTTAGCTCGAGCTCAGATTTCAGCGCTACTTGAGGGGGCGCGCCGTAAGGCTGTACTGTAGGGGTGCAACACTTCATCACTTCAGGGCAGTAAATCCACAACTGTATACCCTATAAATCAGAGTTTGTTTTATTAGTCTCAAGATCCAATTTCCACCCTTATACGAATGTATATTTAGTCCCTGTTAACACCCAGTCAAAGCAGAAAGGAGGCCTTTTTAGATATGAGAAGAAAATATAATGAAATTGTATTGTTGGCTAATTTTACCATAGTAACTTTGTTCACTTAAAGGTCAGCACTGTCAAGACAATTTGCATTAGGTCAGTTGAACTCATGCAAATGTAACTTCCTTGCACATGCGGATACACGGTTTGTGTCGAATCCGCTGCAAAGATATACGTTTTTTAAATGCCGGTGTGATTTTAATTGAATCCGACACAACTCAGGATTTTTTCCTCTACCCTGTGCTGGATGCAAATCTTGATGTGCTTGAATGTAAAGTTTCCGAGGACGTGTCTTGTAAATTTTTGCAAAGGTCCCACATAGAGTATATTCCACACCCTCTGGTCTATTCCTGCTAAGTGGTTGCGCAAGTTTTATTGGTTTGTCGAGCCAAAAATCTTTTTTCGTCCGCATGAGTGAAATCATTAATTTCACCTTGGATCGATGAGTGTGCAGGTTTGCTGTTTTTGAGTTGAAGTTGAAGTACCATTGCTCCTGTCTGAGTTTTAAAGCTTAATAGGTCATTTGTTTTATATATAAGTGCATTTTAAGATTTTTTTTTTTTTTTTTTGTCTCTGAGGAAGAAAGTTCAAGTACTGACAAGTAGAATGATAGATGTTATGTGCACATGTGTATAGGAGGAGTTTATTTTCCAGCTGAAAACCTTCAAAACTCCCAGCTGAGATGCTTTGGTTGCTATGATACAGAAGTTAGTCCCTGACCGAGGCAAACTAAATGTTCCTTCGAGTGTTTCAGGTCACCATTGGAGTAGTCTGTGCATGTCACTTACAGAGAGTGAACAGTGTTAACATCTCCTGCACTGTTGCTGAGCCGTTGTACAGGTAGGGTTTGGTGATTGGTTGGTGTAGTATTTGACTCGCCCCTCCTCCACTAAGTGACACTGGCGAGTCGAGACGGCCGTTTCTGAAACAGCCACGACCTCTAAAGTTTTATGTTCCTGACCTCTGATATTCCATCTTCATTTTTAGGTCCTTCCATGTATATTTTTCACTGTCAAATAGTGAAAATCGCCACATTCAGAGGGTGATTGGCCTTGTGGTGCTGCGAAGCGTTTCATTGCTCATGCGAGAGACTCAGGTTTAAGTCATATATTGTTATGTTATTAATTCAGAGTTTGTTTGGTTTAGGTGTTAAATACCACAATTGACACTTTTTAAAAAGCTTTTTCTTGGTTGCCATGGTAAAGTATCCTGGCTTTCTCAGGACTAAATAGAAACACAAAATATACTTCTTATTAAAATGCATCATTTAAAGGGACACAAAAGGGAAAAAAAAGTGAGAATTTGTGTTCATGATCACGAACAATGTGATTATCTTTGTGACTTAAATCCAATTTAATGTCTCACTAAATGTTTTGTTTTTAAATTTCATCACATTTTTACAGAGCCCTGCAAGGGACATGGGAGAAAAAAAAATTAAGTCGGACTTTTGCGAGATCTCGCAAAACTGTTAGCCGCATTCTTCGGAGGCCGCCAGCTCGAAGCCGACCGGGAGGGCGAGGCACGATGTGCCGGGAGAGCGGTGTGCCTCCCGGCTGTAGTAGGTCTCGACCTCCCGTTAGCTTCGAGATGGTGGGTGTCAGATCTCCGAAAACGTCGCAGCACTATTGCAAATATGTGATGTCTTGTAAACCGAGCAGATATTTGACGTTTACACAACTACATTCACGCCTCAAAATATCTTAAAAGTTTATTTTGTGACACAGAAAGAGTAATATTACAACTAAGTAGCTGCCACCATTGTTGGAATTCAACTTTTGCGAGATGTCGCGAAGGTTTTGCGAGATCCTGAGTTTGTTTTGCGAGATCCCGAGTTAGTTTTGCAAGATCTCGCAAAAGTTCATCGTAATTCTTTTTTTTCTCCCATGTCCCTTGCGGGCCTCCGTACATTTTTTTTCTGTCCACAGAAAACAATTTTAAGGTGACCAAAATACTGAAATCAAGAAATTTTCAAATATATTTAGTAAATCTACTGTAATGTGCTACTCTGCATGTGTGCTTCCACAGTGATGGACAAACGCATGCATATATTTTCTGCTATGAGTTACAAATCAATAGTCTTGGGACCCTAACAACACCTCACCTTCTTCTTGTGATGACATAAATCTTCTCTTCTATCTCTTTCCTTGTCCAATCCCTTAATTATCCTCTGTTGCTAAGACGGCTTTTCTTTTTGCTCTTCAGACAAGTGATCCAACAGATAAGGCAGCTGAGGGATAAAAGATCGATTGGAGTGAAGTGCTGCTGCAGGGGCTGAATTAGAATTTGTCGCAGTCCCCCCCTCGCTTTCACTTCGCAGCACATCATCTGACACACACACACACACACACACACACACACACACACACACACACACACACACACACACACACACACACACACACACACACACACACTGATAGAAAAAAAAATGGAGAAACAATCAAGTGCGAGGGGAAAGAAAGTGGCTCATTTCCTCCGCTCGCTCTGAGTGTGCGGTAGCAGTCAAGTGCACGAGAGTGCTCAACGTTGCTGATCTGTTTTCCTTTTTTTTAGAGGAGCAACGGATCATTGTGTATATCTGTGGCAGTAAATTAGACAGCTGTGGCGCATCCAGCCGTGGTATTAATCAGCTGTCCTTGCTGGCTTCACTTAGTCAGAATTGACTCTCCTGAAGAGGATCAGTTGAACCAGCTGTGACTCACAAGCTCTCGCAATGCAGTCATCAGGGAGCTGTCGTAGCTTGACTCGTGGATTTAGAAAGCGTGCAGCTACAACTCTTCTGAGGGATGGCTAGGAGAATTGGAGCTTTGCAAAGACAGAGATGAATTTTTAAAATATGTTCTGTTGAACTCTCCTGTTGATGCATAAAGGAGAGGAGAAGCGTACATGATTTTGATAGTGAACAGAGGCTGTTCTTAAAAAGCACTCCCAGAATTCTACAATACACTCCTATGAACCCCTTGGGGTGGGGGTTTGTGTTGGTGTGTGCACTTATTAAGGTAGCTCACTTCCAACATGAAGAGGAATAACCAAGGCTATACAAGCAGAAGGACCTTGTTTAGAATGATTTAGCTTAATGGAATTAGTAACTTTAGGTGAACAGATAACTCTCTTTTTTATCTGTGCAAAATGCCTCACTCGTCGCTCCTCCGCCCTTCCCGGTGTGCTCCTGGTGGAGAAAAACTGAGGAGATAAAGTCATTTATTTGCAGACGGATACATGCGTTAAGCTCCAAGTCAGACTCAGACGAACACAAAGAAACACCCTCCTTCTGTTAGCTCTCATTTTGAAATGATGATGGATCAGCATAGCCTCTTCCCACACACATGCATTAACTTTAAAGATCACAGGGGTGCATGGATAAGCGTGACCAAGCAGATCTATGCTGCTACATGCAGAGATCGAGGCACGACAGATTAAAGCTAATGAGTCAACAGTAGTTTAAATGGGGAAACCAGCTACAAGCTATATCAACTTCATTATTAAGTTCGGGGCAGATAAATGATCAGAGTGCATGACCCATGACACATAGTGGTCGGAAGAGGTCACAGTAGGCAGCTACTTTACTTAGCATGTACTCTGGAGTAGCGTTTTAGCCTGAAATCTGCAGGATATTAGCATAGATGTTTCCCCACTGCTGCTTAGCTTTATAGTACTGAACATTGACCATAACATTTCAGAGTTTGCTAAACTGTAGCTCAGTATAAGAGAGAAGCACCATTTTAGCAGTATTTTCCTAGACCACTAAAATCACACACATACAAGAAAAGACTTGGTAAGTTTCCAAAATGTTTCCAATATGTTTGTCTGATTCCCAAAGTTTAGTGAGCCAAAAGCCACAGCGATGCTTTGGCCTCAGAGCACTTGCAGTATTTACTGATGGTTACAGTGCTACCTGCATAATTTATGTCCTACTGATATTAACCCTCATGGCAGGTGATTGCAGTAAAATACCCCCCACTCCAACTGGCATATTGCATTTCTTCTTGGATAGGTTCTCTGGTTTGTTTCCTTATTTTGTGTATTTGATTCCTTGTCATAGACTTCTATTTTTTATAGCATTTTTACACAGGCTGTGAGACTGCAACGAAAGGAAACACTAGCAAATAACAAAAATCCTCCAAAAGCTTAAAAAACAAAACAAAACCCAAAACCAAAACAATCGTGTTTCTAGGGACACAAGAAGAGGATGGAGTAGCTGCAAAAGGGATAAGCTAACAGTTAACAGCTAATGGCAAACGTATCTCTAAATTATTACACGAATTGTGATTAAAACACACATTATCTCACATCTTTCTCTTCCTTACAACGTACATGAACCCTCTGCTTCTTTTAATTGTGTCTCAGTGCAATCCTTGTGTTTTCTGTTACGTCACTGTGTGCTTTTTGTGTGCTTTGCAGCATTTTTTTTTTTTCTTTTTCTTTTTGCTGGCGTTTTCTTAAGTTTCGGTCCGTTTGACCTCTCGGGGCCACCGTATACTTGGGATGCTTATTTCAAATCTGAGTTTTGAATTCATAATATGTGTTAAAATTCAGTTGGCAGTTTTGTGTGTTCAGTCCTGTGAATTAGTTTGTTCATGTTTCATATGCCTTTTTTTCAGTAACGGCTTTTGTTCATTTCCTGTTTACTCTTATAGTTTGTCCTAATCACGTGCACCTGTGTCTCATTCCCCAATTAGGCCTTAGCGTGTGTTTGTTGCTGCACATGTTTCCTCATGTGCAGCCATGCATTTCCAAGCCCTCGTGTCTTTGGATACTATTGTATTGCCCCCTTTGGACTTAATTATTTTGGGCTGGTTATCAGCTATTAAAGCCCATTTTTTATTAGATTATTCATGCCTCTCGTGTGTTGCACAATCCACACAGCCACCAAACTCTGACAGCATTATTATTCAATGATAGTATGTGTTAGTGTACTGGGGAAATATTAGGCTGCATTGTTTACTTTTTTATGCTTATGGGAATTTTAATTTGGAGCTGTTTATTGAAGGTAAGGGTCTGTTGATTTTAGTATTTATGGGCACCTATTTACAGCTCTGACCGGCTGTCCTCACGTGCTGAACATCAGCAATAAATGGATGGAATTAGTGTTTTGTAAATAAAATAAATGTAATCATAATTATCTCTCACCTTGCCTTCCAGTCTGCAATTAACCTAAGCTCAACCCAGTGGCAGTGACTGCGGCCGGCCACATAATCAAGAGAGAGAAATAATCTCAGCAGCCACAGTGGTGATGAGTGAGGGAGGAGGAGTGATTATTGATCCTGTGCTGGCTGTGATAGCAAAAATCATTCAGGCCATCCAGGCAAAGTGGACAAAGCCTGGAGGAAAGCATGCATCGATCTCACTGTACTGACACATCTCTGTTTTCAGAAACATTACCACTAAATAAGGGCTTCTGACACAGAAAAACCTTTGTTGACTGTTTCTATACATCCATCTTCTGCTTTTACTGCATCTACCCACATGGAAGTTTTACCAAGAAACAGAAAGTGAACTTTTTTTGAAAGGTGTCGTTCATCAAAACCTGCACTGGTGCAGGCTGTAATTTGAGTCAATCTGTGAAGGGCTCAAACAAAAACGTCTTGATTGGCGGTGCAATTAGAACATAACATATAATAGCGGGAATGAAAAGAGGATAGGCTCTCTTCTTTAAAGCTTTCATTACAGAGGAGAAGAGAAACATGTTGGTAAGAGATGCAGTCAAAGATGCACAGATAATTATTGTTTAGCTGTTTGTCAAATGCAAACACGGGGAGTAAGCGTACAGTATGTGTAGTGCGGCAGAAATTCAAGAAGCTTTAAGAACAAGACGCTGCAAATCTACTTGAAACGGTTTTAGTCTTGTAATGCTCTCATACACACTGCACTTGGCATATAGGATAACATGCACATAGCTAAAAAAAAAATCTTCTTATGAAGACATTTGAGCCGATAGATTTCCCCTTTGACAAGTTAGCAATCTGTCCCTGCAGCTCAGTCTGCCTGAAATGCAAAACAACGTGTGTGAAGATCTGGCTTCATTTATGCTAAATTCTGTAGCGCTCGCTCACGTCGTGTCTTCTTGTTTTAAGATTCGGGCCCTCGGTTCTGCAACACTCTTGAAACAATTACATTTTTATTGGAAACAGGCTGAGCAGATCTTTCTGCCATGTTCCTCTCACATGTGGTAAAAATCTGCTACAAAAAGCTCCTTCACTGCATTTATCCAATTCATATTCACACTGTTTTCTTGCCTCGTTGTAAAAACTCTCCATCGTGATAGGATATCCTGCTCTTAAAATGATAAATATGTCATATTGTGCCTTACAAACAGACATCTGCAGTGTTGTCATAAGATTTAATAGTTTAAAAAACTAAAAAAAAAAAAATACTTGAATCTTCATTTTAATGAGGTGAAATACCAAACGTGTCCTTAGATAGAACTTTCTCAAATTTATCTTGGAAACGATAGGACAGGTTTCACAGTAATGCTACAGTGAGCTGTGGTCCATTTTTGGCAAAGATTATTAAAAAAGAGATCACCAGCTAAACAGTTGTAATTAAAAATAAAGAGGTAAGTTTTAGAGTTTCCCTTTTGGGCCTCTAACCCAGGAGGGCTTCTTAACATGTGGTGGACGGAGCTTTTAGAGGCTGATAATTTCGTTTTTGAAGGCTCACTCTTCAAAAAACAAAGCTTAGCTCTTCCCAGAAAGCTGCCATTTCTAAATGAGGCAGCATTGGTTACGTAGGTAACAAGCGGTCTGATGTGCTGTCGACTGTGCAGCCGCTGAGTGATCATTTGACATGTGACTATAGCAGAAAACAGAGAACAGCCAGAGCTTTCCCTTATGTGAAAGGTGATTTTATAAGATGGCATCTCTGTTCATAAATCTGAGCAGTGAAGAGAACAAACTTTAAATTGGCCCAACAGTAAAAACTGTTTTAGGTTAGTCTTGGTCTGGGCTGTGTTTGCATTGCTGTTTCATGTCTGTAGAGTTGTCTCACAACAAAAATAGGAAGCTTACAAAAGAGGACAGCTTTATTGTGAATTTGGGTGAATTAATTAAGTTTATAAGGTGATATGAATATAGAAATAGGAGAAGGAAACAGTTGCATGTCTGCTAACACACCCTCTTTTCCTGGGCTTTTAAGAAGCTTCCTGTTTTGCTCTTTTTGATTCTTTAAACTTTATTTTGAATAACTGGAATTCACAAATCAGTACGTTTGGTGTGTTTGTCTAATGACACAAGCCACACACTAATAGTTTCTACTTATTTTAGTGCAACCTGGCAACCCAGAGACCAATTCAAGTGGTGTGGGCAGCTGATCTCTGTGCAGACACACCAGTTGGATGCTGAATCAATTAGCTGCTGTCTTAGCTGTTTTTTGGTCTGGCAAGCAAATTAAAAACTACTTTTGGAGAGTCTGGACTGTAACAGAGTTCAAAGACAATATAAAAACTGAATGCAGTCAAAATCCGAATCAGCTTTATTGACCAAATATGTGTAAGCATACATCTTTGATACCAACTATGGAATGAGACAATCGTTAGACACTTCCTACGTGGTCAAGAGTGAACGACACATGGATTCATTGATCCATACAACTACAGACAACAAGCTCTTGGCGACAGTGGGAAGGAAAACCTCCCTTTTAACAGGAAGAAACCACTGGCAGAATCAGAATTAGGAAGAGGCAGCCATCTGCCGTGGCCAATTGTGGATGAAAAACCACGGATCTTGACCTACACTTTAAGATATTATGATTTAGTTAGTTTGTCTGGTCTGGGTCCTGATCTGATTCAGCTGTAAAGACAGTCCTGTCTCAAGAAATGGAAAGTTTTTAAACAAATGGCGTCATGGTGGAACAGGTCCTAAGAAGCAGATTTTTCACATAATGAGGTCTTTAGAACTTAGCTGCAGAGAAGCATGACTTGCTTGAAAGGAGATTTTTTTTTTTTTTTTTTTTTTTTTTTTTGCAGGAATCAGCTCCGCCCGTATGACCACCTAATATAGCAGTTGATGTAACGCCTGGGCAGTGGCAGAGGGAGGAAGCGTGATCTTTATAATCCTGACCTGCCTCTGCATCAGTGGCTCCTGTCAGCCAGAGTTATGGTCCTGGTTTATGGGGGTTTCCCTGCACCTTGGCTGGGCCTCCAGCTCCTCTCTCCTCCCCTCCTGCCCGTGCGCCTTAGATCAGTCTGTGCTGTCTCTGCCCTTTCTACCTCCCTGAAACTCATGGCAGCTATTAACAGGGGCAACTCTGGCTCCAGCCTTGCATGACAGCACTGCTGTTTAATCCTGATGCCGCTGTTTGAACAGTCAGCGTGACTGCAGGGGGAGACGGGGGAGGGAGCATCTTCAGACAGGAGAGAAAATCTTCTTCTTTGCATCATTTTTTTTTTTAAATGAAAAACACACTTCAGATGAGAACTTGGTGTTAATGCCACAATGTTCTTTATGCCATGGAAATGCTAAACACCTGCTGTCTAGACATGAACTTCAAACTGTTTAAATGTCCTTTTTGTAGTCCCTAAATGCACAGCTCTGCATAAAAAGAAAAAAGAAACCATAAAATGTCAAAACAATTACAGCCCTTGTATGCTAAGTGAATATTTATCTAAATTTGGAGCTCTCGATGTGTCTGGTCAGTGAGCGTGTGTGTGTGTGTGTGTGTGTGTGTGTGTGTGTTTGCTGCATAGCAGGATTGGAAAAGCTTCTCTAATCGGATTATTACACAAAAGCATGTTGATGGAAACAGAGCTTGGTAATTAGCAGAATTTTAGAAGAATTCAATTGACTATTAAACATGTCAGTTTGTCTCTTTGTGCATCTGTGTGCTCAGTTCAGAGATAGCTGGAAGTGACAGGAACAAGATGGGCTATATCTGAGCCAGGATGTGGGCTTCATTTGTCCGTGTGCTGCAAGTCACTGTAACTGTTTTGTTTTTTAATATAAAGAGCTTCTGAGAGCTTTATTAGACACACAGAGGGATAAAAAAAAAAAAGGCAATCAAGAGTAGGAAATATTTTCACAAATGTAGCAAAAGACACTAAATACAAATTTAACGAGCACCCACCAAGGCTAATGCACTGTTTTGCAATTTTAAAGACAGTGATCTGGATCAGCATGAAGATTTAATGGTCTCATGTTTGCCGTTGCCCCCCAGAGTCACAAATGTTGGTTGATTTTTGGTGTGAACCTGTTTCCAACCAAAAAAGGCTGTCATTATACCAGAATTTCACTCAATACCGAAACCCAGGAAAATACTTGATTTTATTTTTGAGGGAGGAAAATGTATATATACACACACACACACACACACACACACACACACACACACACACACACACACACACACATATATCTAGATATCTATCTATCTATATATATACACGTGTATGTGTATATATATATATATACACTTGTGTGTGTGTGTGTGTGTGTATGTATATATATATATATATATATATATATATATAAGGGGTGCAACGATACACAAAATTCACGGTTCGGTTCGATACTTTGGTGTCACGGTTCGATATTTTTTCGATACAAAAAAATGTTCATGCATTTTTAATTTGTCATTTATTAAAATTATAAATATATATTTTAACTCAAAAGTACAGTTTTTAAATTTAACCCTAACCCTTGTGCGTGTTTTTTATTTTGACAGCGAATGCGCACCTGCGGACCACTTATGTGCAGCCCTGGTTATTTAGCTCATCATATTGCAGCCACAGAAATTCTTTTGTCCATGAAACCATAAAGCTGCACTTTCTTTTTGCCTTATAGTCTGATTTGTCATAACTTCTCCGTTTTGTGGTAAGCTTTTCTTTGGCTGTCACTTCTTCACCCTGACCTGTCTTATTTGGCTCAGCAGAACTGAAATGCTTTTACACGCTCACTCACATAAGCTCAGCGATTCTCTGCGCGATCAACCTCTCACATGTTTAAGCTTGCTGCGGGAGATTTCACTTGTCATGTTTGCATAGTAAGCTAACGATTAATAAGACGATGTCAGAGGAATTGGTGCACAAATTATCATCACTCACAGATCAGTGCTGTCGCTCTCTATACACAGTTCGCACGATTGCAAAGTGAAAGCAAAAAAACAAGCGCAAATTCAAACGCGACTTCAATATGTTACATATTGACAGTGGCTCACCGATGCCAATGACATAATTACCCAGCTACATTTCTGAAAGAATGCAAAAGCATTGACATATATTTTTCCTACAATAGCCCGACGGGCAGGGAAGAGATCGATTTTGGTAGCCCGACTGAAAAAATCGCTAGCTCCGGGACGTCGGGCTAGCGATATTGCAAGCCCTGTATCTGATTGAGGAATCACTCATCTTTGGAAAAGAGAGTTTATTACAGAGAAATGGCTCTTTCCAAAATAAAAGCTATACTATCCGCTTCTTCTGGGCTATATTCTCAGCAGCATAAGGAGAATCATGTGCTAACAGCTGTCTAAATGACTCGGCTAAAGTTAGTAGCATGCTTGCTTTTTTTTTGTCTGCTTCCACTTGTCTTTGCACTAGGATGATGTCGGCGTAAATGTGCAGTCATATTCGTTGTGTTCCCACTAGTGCTTTCAGGTTAATCTCGTTGAAATGACCTTAACGCCACAACACGGCAAATCTCCGTTAACGAGCTACCGCCGATCGCTCCGTGCATGGGGCTAGACGGCAAACACGTTAACGAGCTAACTGCGCTAACACACTAGTTCACACCAATGTAATTGAGCATTGCATGGCACATCCAACATACTGTTTTACTTTAGTCCATGACTCGCTTACCTTCAGGGTCATACGTCACATGAAAACCAAAATAATTCCAAACGCCAGATCTGAATGTTGCAAGGAGAGCTTAACTTCTGTCTCGCTAGCTTGCCCTGCGCTCTTCCTTCTGACTATGCTGTCTGTGTTGAGCGCTCAGTGGATCTGCGCTCGACAGTGCAGCCTAGGCGGAGTAGTCGAACACAGATTCACTGAGCGCTCAACACAGACAGCATCGTCAGAAGGAAAATTGATAAAATAAATTACAAATGTTGTATTGTTCGATACATATGCGTACCGAACCGAAAGCACTGTATCGAACGGTTCAATATCGATACGAATATCGTTGCACCCCTAATAAATAAATATATATATATATATATACACACACACACACACACACACACACACACACACACACACACACACACACACACACATCGGCAGTGTCCTGAAAAATGAAGCTGTTGCCAAGCAGATGTTTTCCAGGTGGTTTTGTGTGTTGGATTGAAATCTGATCATGCTTTTCTACATTCAGGATTTGACAGCATTCCCAACACCACTGGTTGAAATGCAGCCCAACACCATGACAGTGCCTCCATCGTTTTTTACAGATGGGTGTAGACACTCACTGTTGTAGTTCTCTCCTGACCTGACTCCATCAGACCTGTTGCCACTGATTTTCAGTCAATGTCTTGTGTAATTTGGTAAACCTCAGCCTTTTCTCCCTTTATCTTTCCTTAATGGCTTCCTGACAGCCACTCTTCCACTGAGACCATTTCCAATGAGGCTTTAATGAACAGTAGAAGATCAACTGAAGCACGGATGCTTGATTTTTCACTAAAATTGACTCCCCTCGTTGGTCCAAAAATGCTATTTTAACACCATTCGAACTGTGTTATCTTTTATTTTCATAATTTTAACTGAAGAAATGGGAACACATTATGTTTTCTAACTCTGTTTTAGTAACAAAATGCATAAAACACTATTTAAATGGGTTCTTTGCTAAGTGAAGCAAAAAGAAACAGCAAGGCTTTATTCCTTAGGTCCGTGTTAACTTTCAATGAGTCATATGTCAGTATTAAGTGGTTCAACACATTTTTAAAAAAGAGAAAAATTATTCCCTTGAAAATGGTTAGAACTGGACAGAAATGAGTGAAAAGCAGCCAGTGTCCAAAGAAAAACTCGGAAAGTTTGGGGAACTATTTCAAAGTCCACTTTAAAGAATTACAAGAAGGTCTGGCTTCTTACAAGCAAAATATTCTCCACTTACCCTTAATGTTTTGGCACAAATAAATACAATTTAAATAATGAACCAGCCTGCTGATTGCTTAATGGACTTTGCATTCCAGAACTAATTCATGTAACTTGATTAACTTGTGTATATTTGATTATTTATCTTGATTGTGACTTTTCATTTCATTTTTTTTTCTTTGTCTTTGGTAATCAGCATGTGGCCTCTGGGTAATACAGAGAGCTAATTTTATTCAGCACGCCTCCTAAAACAAGACCTGATGTGTTAAATTGCTCTCTCCTGAAAAATTAAAAATCAGTCGGATGTCATGGAAGGCGCCGCGGTACAGGCCCCGTCTCATTTTCTTCTCTCAGGTGAACCACACACACCTCGCTCGTTCCTATGAGGTGGTTATCACACTCTGTTATTCCGTACCTGTCACGCCAACTGTTAATTATTCACGGTTAATAACCACCTGCAAAGGCCCTAATTTCGGCCTTGACATTTCATTAGCTAATATCAGATGCCATCATTTGTTTTCTGGAATCACAATTCAGGCTATGAAGTTGGAGGACATTCAGGTCTGTAGTGAAAATGATCTGATGAACCTTGTAAACTGTAAAGCATGAAATATTTCCCCCACTGGAAGTATAATTTCTGCTTTGTCTATACTTTGTCTCTGTAGCGTGATTTTCTGTTCTGATAGCACGATGGATGAACTCAGGGGTGTTTTTTACGCCCGTGGACGGGTTGTTATCTGAGCCTAGATTTACCGATGAACCCTTAGGAGTAAAACTGACACTGACATAATTAGAGTAAAGAAGAAGAGTAAAAGAGAAGACAAAGAAAGAAGGATCTTTAAGTCTCCCCTCAGCTTTTAGGGTGTTTGGCCTCCCGTTCAACTTGCGGCATCTGACAAGAAGATTGGCTCTTCTGTATCAAGAAAAACCTTCTTGTCTGGTTGCATAGCTACTAATCTAATCACAGTCTCCAGTGTTAGCGTAGATGGCTATGATTCATCCGTGCAAAAGGAAAAAAACATACAGGTTTATGGTTTAATTTATTTCCACACTTAGTAAAACCCGTTGTGCTTGTATAAGAATAGAAACTTTTACCACTTTGTCTTTTTGTTGTCACTCATTGCCCACCTTTCTTCCAGCCACTTTTAGTAATCCAGCAGAGATGCACAGAGGCAGACTGCAATCAGGTTGCTTTAAAAGTCATTTGTGAGGCAATGCTAACTGCAAATCCATCCAAGTCTTATTCAGTGATGGGGAAGTACTCGCATTTAAAAGGAAAGGTAGCGTTACCACTGTGTGCTCTCTTTCAAATAAAATGAAGGCATTGTATGTGGAACTGGATTAGTCTGCCTAATTTTGTGCAGGGCTCCATTGCCCTGGCAAAAACTGATGTGATCAATCAAGGCATTGACAGAGCACCTCTGGGACTGTCCTGTGGTTGGCACTGGGACTTTTGGATCCTCTTAGCTGCCATGTGAGAGGGTACATGGATCGGGATTGCTTAGTTTGAATGGGCGCTTTGGAGGCTGGTGAACACTTTGGCTCTTTGTCTTGTCCTGGGCTGTTCCTGAGAGGTTTTGCATGGTCACAATAGTGGTTTCCTGGCAGAATTATAGTTAGATCATCAGTGTTATTTTCATCACTCACCTCCTGTCGGTGGTTTTTAACATTGTAGATGAATGGTCTAATTATACACTGATACTTCAGACTAATGTCAATATCAGCTTGCACCAGCCCTGTTGAATGATAGATAAATACTGGCAAATTAAATGGCAAGACTGCTTAGGCTTAATATTAAAAGGATTACAGGATAAAGACTGAATACACTTTAATACAGGTACGTTATTTATATAAAGAACATTTCTATGTTTCTCTGGAAGCATGGGAGACTTAAATATAACAGAAACAGAATAAAAATCAAGAAAACAATGTCAGTACCGGCACTCGCTATTGGCCAAATTGTCATTTGAAAACCATTATCAGCTAACACTGTTCCATGTCTAATTTTGTAGTCAGTTTTACTGATTTTTTTAACACCTGTAGTTTGTTTTCTTTGGTCTGAATACGCCTCCAACTTTGTCCAGTGGTCCAGAGGTGTTCTGGACTACTGGATAACATGGAGACTTTACTCCTAACATTTGGTACTCTGTGCATCTATGGTAGCCTCCCAAACCTTTCTGGGATGTGGCTATTTGGAAGACATGGGAATGAATTTAACTCAGGCTTGTAGTGTACACCTGGTAGTTGAGAGCACCTACTCTAAAGAGCCTTGCTGCAGTTTTTACACATGAAACAAACCAATGAGAGAAGCAATCCAGACATCAATTTTAACTAAACAGCACCGATGTGAAAAACACGCTTAATCTGAATCCTAGTGCCAAAGATTGTTATTATAATAATATTCATCTAATGTAGTAAATTGTAAATGGACTGGTTCTTATATAGCACTTTTCTACTCTGTCTGAGCACTCAAATCGCTTTATACAACTAATTCATTCACACAAGCACATTTTCTAGGTTGTTAAGTGCTTAATATCTAACATTCTTACACATTCACACTCCGATGGATGCATCGGAGAGCAACATGGGGTTAGTATCTTCCCCCAGGATATTTGGCATGCAGCCTGGGATTGAACCACCAACCTTCCTGTTGGTAGCTGACCTGCTCTATCACCTGAGCTGCAGTGTATTTGTCTGTGATTTGTTGGAAGGTAGAAGTATAAAGGAAAATGAATGACTACAAGCCAATGCTCGTATCTCTTTAGGTCTATATAACTGCCATCAGGGATCTCTTATTTATGAACCATGATCAAAACCTTTCCTAAATCTTTCATGAGTGATTTAATTAAATCTAATCTACGTCATCTTTAATAGATTGTTTCCAAAACCACAAAATTCCCCAGAGCATTATATTGTATAAAGCCAGAAAGAAGAACAATAAAATATTAATATTCTTCTGATTCAGTACACGAAACCTTTGCCTTTGCCTGATCCCTGTTTGAGTACTGAATAAATCCATGGCTAAAACTCTCTAATAGTCCTGATTTTGGTGTTGATCCTCCACCTGAAATTCAGAAAATTAGAGGAAAAAAAGAACCTTCAAGAGGCAAAGTCCTTCAAGATGAAGTCCTTTAAGTGAGTTTAACTGAACTCCTTTGTAGTAGATAGACTGCCGCTCCTCCTCTGATGTGTTCAGTAAGTATCAGTCAATATCAGCCCTTCCAGCTGAACAAACATTGTCACTGGTGTGGGTATCAGATCAATCTGCTCTTTCTACGGTGCTGGAGTCCCACGGATCCTCCTAACGCAGCTGAGATCGCGGTGTGTTTCCTTTCAGACGCACAACAATCCACTCAGCGCGCCTGGAAGGAGGTGGGGAGAGGAAGTGCGCCTCTGATTAAAGTAAGCCCCCTCTGAGTTGCGACCCAACCTGACCCTGGCAGCGCTCCAGATCTGCTGATGAGGATGCTTCGGCGAGGCGGGCCGACGTTGGGATTTTCTGTCAGAGGCGTAGTTCCCTTGTCTATAAACATTTTCCTTGTCAAGAGCTGGCCTCTAATTCACCTGGCAGCACACTCAGCATTATATAAGACATCCCAGTGTTTTTACTGTAAAAGTGAAAGCAGTGCACGGGGAGGGTGGGGGTGGGGGCTGTCTATGAATCAAGCCGCTAAAAACTCCGACTTACAGGAGGTTAATATTTAGGAAGATTAAAAAATCAAGCATTTCTTTATGAACTTGAGTAGTTTCCTTTGCCTGAATAAGAAAAAAAACATTAAAAATGACTTTTAATTAGCAAGTGAATTAATACATGATTTGAGATTGTCCTTGTCCTGTAATGTAATAACACGCACCAGTACCTGCCAAATCATTTCTGCAGACTAATTTAGATTTGGCATTAGGGGACCGTACTCAATTTTAAGATGAAAAGTTTAGAAATTCCCCAGCGCAGTTTAAAACTTTAATCAAGCTCCAAGGTTAAAATCCTCCCGTGTATTTTATTTCCCTGTGCGCATAGTTGTTTATGTTCTCACTGGCCGGTAATTTAAGAGGATATTTAGAAAAGTGTGCCACGTTGCAGTATCGGACTCGGTCACTTAGCTTGTAGATAATATTGGGAGGAAAAAGAAGAATAAACAGCGCTGATTAGAGGTGAAACAGTAAATGCTGAAGGAAACCCAGAGGCGGCAGCTTGTGACATAACAGCTGTTCATGGTATCATGTACACATAGACAGACACTCATAACAAGTTAAGGATTTTATTCATGATAATATAACACTGACAAATAACAGGCAAGCTGACGGAAGAGAGTGTGATTATATCTTGCGCTGGTTGGCTTATTGTGTTAGAGCTTATTACCTCTGTGTGTGGTTACTTGTGCAAAAGAACACAACTATTCACACCATCCAGAGAAGACAATCTGGTGTTGAGGATAGACTGTATACAAAAGATGGACGTGACTTCCTTGGGCTCAAGCATTGTTTTGTGGAGCTGCTTTGAAATACCCTAAAAGGCACAAACACAGCTAACCATTTTATCAAAGCGTCCATACCTTAACTGACGACCTACAATTGCATAACTTTAACTCTTAGTAAATTTAGGTTTGAGGTGTTTGAAACTGAGATGCTTAAAAGGAAATTGATTGCCTCACATCTGTCATGAAGGGGGGAACTGTAGCGGGGGCTGGTCGGCGGTGCCGCAGCAGGGGAGGCGAACGCACCTGCAGGGCATCCGCAATCACGCTTCGCCGGGTTAAAAGTGTGCTGGATTCCAGTGTGGTTGTTGTTGATATGGATGTTGGGCTGTGAGGTGTAAAGCTGCAGCCGAGTTGTGAACAGCAACCGTGTGTGATCAATAAAGTGTGTAAAATGCTGAATACGTGTGGTCGGGTCTGGCGTGGTTATTTTACAGGAACTTATAGATAGAATGAATGGGATCAAGTTAGTAACACAGGAATTCGAATAGAAATTCCAGTGTGAAAGTCATAGATTTGAAAAAGACATTCGGAAACTGCAGGCACTCTGCAGCCTTACTTTTAGACAGGAATAGAAGCAGAATATAACCAGCTGAGAACCAGTTGAGTCAAGTCCCTAAATGTTAAGAGAATTGTTACAGATGAGACTGATAATAATCATCTTAACCAATCTGTTGGAGAAAGATTGTGGTCCAAACAATCATCTGGCCTTCCTCCCAGCGACCTGTGCTATCCTCTACAATCAGAAGTGACTGCTACTTGCAGTCGGTTACCAATGCCAAAAAAATGAAATGCAATCACTTGGTAACTAGTCATAATAGCAAGGAGGTTGCTATCCTATTTTTACTCTAGTGTGAATGAATCATAAGGGTGGAAGACTGATGGATTTGTATTAGAAAACAACAAATAATAAAAGTCAAATTTATTATGTCTGGAAATACTTTCGTGAAGCAAAAAATAGCACTGTATCATCGAAATGTTTTGGAAAATTCAATCAAACTATTTTAAAAACTAAACACCAGGAGCTTATATTGCATTGTTTTCAAGACTGTAGTTTGATATTTATTGTTTATCTGGGATTCAGTTTTATCTCAGCTCATATTCGCAGTTATAACTTCCAATTTTTAGCGCACCTGAAATAATATAAAAAAGAACTATATTGTAAAAAACAAAGCAATTATCTTTTATTTATTTCATTGACCTAGTGAAGAAGTAGAAATATACCATAAGTATGGTAAAATATGATAATTATTAATTGTTGTGTAATATAACCAGCTCCATTTACTCAGGTACTCTTACTTAAAAATGTTTATTTTCCAGCTGCTATTAGTATTTGCACAGCAGATTCACTATTTCTGTGCCTTTAGTTAACAAGATGAATGCAAGGAGTTATTTCTTTACATACTAAACATTCACTGACATAATATCCTCCCGACTGTGCTGTCAGTATTCTGGATACATACAGCTACTCGTTTAAAACGATATAGGAGTTTGCCATATCAGAGCTCTCTCTGCTCATATTCTGTCACCATTTTTGATCTGCTCTTATCAGTCGAGACAGAAAGGTGTCTCAGGTCAGAGCAGACGGGAGATAAAGAATTTCTAAGGAAGACATTCATTCTGTGATCTGAGCACAGTGATGTGGCAACAGGACCTCCCAGCTGCTTCAGTCCGGCTAGTTCTATTAGGTGGGTGATTGAGGAGTGTGTGGATGTAGATCATAATCTCTGCTTGGTCTCGAGGAGATGTTTTCAGCTTCAGTTCTGACTTGCTCTCATCTCTCTTTGGACATTTCTTACTCACGCCCTGCTGGATTTTTAAGGATTAAATTAGGTATTCATGAAGAAACTGCCTGTCTCACAGAAGTATGAATACTACCTGTCTGATCTGCATTATCAAAGATATCCCCCACTGCTTGTTTAGGTTTTAGTCATTTTGGGTATACAAATTTGAATCACAGGTTTTGGTAAATGATGCTGATAATTTGCATAATCACATGGACATATACATCAAGCCGTATTACTCCACTGATACCTAATGCCTGCAGAGAGATTGCTTCAGTACAGTCTGGAGGGTTATATATTCATTGGTTTTAGATGTGTTAGTTTGTAAATCCCACAGTGAGACCTGCCTCACTTTACTGTAAAAGGCCTGGCAGTACCCTTAAAAGAAATGTATTTGAATTGGTTTAGTGTTAAATAAATGCTGCTTCGGGAGATTTTCCATACTTTAAGTTCAGGGGGAAAACATTATTAAGCTGGCAGTTGTCAGTCAGTCTAGTCTGTCTGCCTGAATGCAACTGCTTTTAATTTATCACATGAAAGTTTTCGAAGCAAACCTGACTGCTTATCTACAGCGCCACCTACAGCTACAAAAAAAAAAGAGGAGAAGATACCAGCGCGTGGTCTCAAACCTGTCGCTCGTCCTCCAGTACAATGACTGCCAAAATATTTGTATCACGAATGTTAAAACCTGCCACAGGACAGGTCATTCGCATTTTTGTGTTTTACAGGTAACAATATGGTCTTTGTTTGAATTCTATCCTCAAAGAAAATAGTTTTTCTGACTCCCTAATCATCTAATTATAGCAGGCTTCTTCCTTATGTCTTTCATCACATGTTTGTTGCTGCGTCATGAGAATTTCAGCCTCACAGGGCTGATAGTTTAGCTGCAGGCTTCTGGCTTAGTGAGCTGAGCTTTTGTTGGTTTGGAAGAATGTGAAGAGCCATCCTGTAAAAAATATAGAGTAGATATGGTTTTTAAGGCTAGTTTTATTGAGGAATAAATCACACATGCAAATACTTACCATGTGCCTGAATACGCAAAATATTCTCATGCAATCCAATGTTGTCAGATCCTCCCTACATTGCGTGGTTACACACAAGGCATCCTTTGGCAGCAGTTCTTGAAGAAAGCAATAGTGGCTGCAGAGAGTCAACAGCCCTGTTATAGAGACTTGAATGGGGAGCTTCGAGGGCTGTGGGTAGTAGGAGATTGTGGTTCGTGTCATGTTTGGACCTTGCAGTTTTCCACTTAGGTTTAGAAAACGATCATGGTTTGTTTTTGGGTTTTTGTTGTTGTTTTTCTTTAAAAAGATTCCTTTTAAAACAAGGATTCGTTCTGAAAAACACAAGCTGGGATAATATCATCTCACTTCTGTCATAATCCGGTATATTGGGCACCATCACTAAAGTATCCTGTGGGCAACACCCTAGAAATGAGAACACATGGAATATCAGTAAGAATAAAAAATATTACCTCCTGTCTTCTGGCTTGTTAGGACAATCATAACTAATATTCATTAAATTACGCCCATCACACAGAAACCTGGAGACCATTCAAGGAACAATGGATAAGTCCTGATTGGTTGCCAGTGGTAGCTGGAGGTTGCTGGCAGTCGCTTGATGAAATGGCCTTTAAAAAGTATACTTTGCTGCACTGAAGATTTCTTTGCAGTTGTTTTGGTCACTTGCAGAATGCCGAATTCACCTGCACTTTGCGGGCACAGCGCCAACTTGGCTGCAAACACTGTACAGCCAGTCTTGCAACGCAAACTAGGCACCACGATTGTTCACCTTCAAAGTAAAAACAGCACCTTTTGAAATATGCTGGTTGCAGCAGTAAGGCACTTTTACTTTGAAGGCAAACATTCTGTTTCTGGTTTGTGTTTTTCACCATCTGCTGTCTAGGTGTTCATTTATTGGAATAAAACCCTGTGATGAACTTTGACTGGAAACCCTACGAAGCTGGGAACCCTGAATGCATGGATGGATGAATGGATGGACTATAATTCAACTTTTTCTAAAAGAAAGTCCTCGGTCTTTTGGTGGAACTAACAACTAAAAGTTTAATAAACTTTCTTCGGCCCATTCAACCAAAAGAACTCTAAAAGGTAGAATTAAATTAAAATGGTAACAGCACTGGTGTTATTATCTTTATTTGTACATTATTAAAAACTGCAACCAATCTGTATTTCTAGTTGGCCACATAGCCAACAGAACAATGGTATTCTGAACCTAAAATCTATAATGTTCAGGTCTTATCATTAGTAGATGTAAGGTAAAAGGAAACATCATCTGATACCTTAATACAACCTAGTCTAACACCTTCAGAAATACCTGCTATCCATTTGAACTTAAATATTAAAAACACCTATGTGAAAACCTCCTGCCAGACGTGTGCTTCTGACATGTTCATTATAGCGCTGGAAGGTATCTCCTGAATGAGGCCATGATGATTATATTTCAGGTCACCTGTGCTTAATGACACACTCTGTGAAGTTGTTTTTCACTTATATTCTCTGTTATATTCAAACTGTTCAGAAATCAATGGAGCGGTGATGAAAAGTCTCATTTGACATTCTTCATCTCGCACCAGCTCAGAATGAGTCTTTTTGTCCTGCGTTGCGGGGAGGACATTCAGCTGGATTGATTCCAAGCAGCACGAAGGTTTGTCTCACTTTACTCCCTTCACACTCCGACTGAGGAGGAGAGAGGCTGTTTAATCACTCTGGCCAATTTAATCAAGTACATCCTAATCTGGATTGATTTTGACTTTAATGTTAATTAATCTGGCTGCTTGTATGAGTGTTCATGAGGGGGAAACAATCCTGAAGGTCTCTTCATTCAGCTGTAACATGCCAGTCCTTCACAGAAGATCACTGTTTTCTAATAACTGAGGGAAGATTTATCTCATTACACTCACTAGTAGATGGGGTAAAATTGGACATTTTGAGTTTGATCTTCAAAAATATAAATCTGGAAGATATTGCGAGAGTTTCTTAAGAACACCATGACAAACTAATCTGGATCTAAATCCTTCTGAATTCATGATGGCATGGAGAAAACTTCAGCCTCAGCAGAGGTATGAAGTCCTGGACCTTAATGACAGTTCTACTTTTAAAAGACGTCTCATAATTTTGCTCAGATCTTTGATAGATGGCAAATTAAAAGATCATAAAGTTATCAAAAATGGTTTTGTGCCTGGGCATGCTGCCAGAATAGCTTCAGTTCGCATTAGCATTGATTCTCCATCCTTTCTTTACTGTAGACATCAACACTATTCTTGTAAAATGATGGTGGTAGAGAGAGAGTTGTCTGAAACATCAGTCCAAAATCTCCCATGGGCATCCAGTTAGGGTGAGATCTGTTGATTTCCATACTCATCAAACCATTCGGTGACGCTCTGTGCCCTATGCTTGTGAGCCTTGTCATCCTGCAGGAGACAACTTCCTTCAAAATAGGATAAATGTGATCAGTCAGAAGAACTTTGTGTGGAGAATTTTGCTGTGGACCCGAATCCTGGCAGTAGATTTCGCCTGTATGTTGCTTTTGTAGGAACATCGTGGCCAAGATAGTCATACAAAAGCAGCCTGAAGTAAGATAAAGACAAGAAATGCTTTATTTGACACTAACAATACAGACATTAATATAAGGGCTGTCTTCAAAACTTTAACGGTCTGGATATTTGTTAGACATTTGGTAGATTTTCAGTTTTCAGTTTTGTGATTCACGTATTTATCACATAAATGGGAAAATATGTCCTACGTCAGGCTGGCTACTTGACATCCAGGTTTGAGTACACCATAAAAAGCAGCAATGATGA
This sequence comes from Simochromis diagramma, assembly GCF_900408965.1. Taxonomy (NCBI): domain Eukaryota; kingdom Metazoa; phylum Chordata; class Actinopteri; order Cichliformes; family Cichlidae; genus Simochromis; species Simochromis diagramma. Next base: position 15,000,685 of record NW_024386908.1, read on the forward strand.
GTCAAACCACATAAATACATTAAGAAAGATTCAGTGAATTACCATTCGATTGCCTTTTTTTCATGGAATTATAATAGAAAGAGACTCACAACATCACAAATCTCACAGGCTCATCAACAATCAGGATGAGAAAACAACTCTTTTGTTTAATACTGCCTGCAAGATGAAAACCGAGATCCTGTGGAGAAAATGTCCTTCTGAGAGTTACAATAGGTTATTTATTTATTTCATTTTTAAAGACAACAAACCTCGAGGAGGTTTGAATTCATTAGGGTCGAGACTACCATAAAGGAACACGGCAACAAATTGGATTAGACAGCATTTAGAGAATTAAAACACATCCTGTGGAAAATTGATCAGGATGAAATGAGATACTTGAATAGAGCCTGAACTGTACACCAAACCCCGTCGCTTTCATCTCCCGCGCCGAGATTCACTGTCAGATAATTCACTCCCCGGAGGGATAGATATGTCTTTTTTTTCTTGACTGTTTGATATGTCTAATGTGCTCAGACTTACCAGAAATGTCTCGCCTCACCCTTATGGATAGGTTTACATAAAAACTCTTTTTGAATGAAAATGCTGTAGACAGTAGCCTGAACACAGCCAGGGGCTCCTTCTCCTCCTCCAGACTGATTAATGGCTGCCTCTGAAAACACAAACCTCCCTGTTTTTTTTTTTACACCAAAATACAATGACCAGGGTTATTTGAGGGATTTGTTCTATTTTGGCCAGCTGTGGTACATTACTAGCCGCTCTCTTGCTCTGGTGTGTATTTTTTGCAGAGAGAGTGGGAGTTATGTAAAGCCTCCACCCATTCGGGGTATGCAAGACCAGATCAGTAATAGCAGTAGATTTAGGACAGGAGCGTAAGATGTAGGATGAGATACTTTGGGAGCAAATATGTGAAACTTTCAAAGTGAAATATTTATGCTTCATGCTCCAGGAAAACTAATGGTGTCACACCACTTGTTTTCATTTCCTGCTCAGAGTTGCTAGCCAAGCAGCAATATGTGTTTAAAAGGAGCTCTGAGTAGGAACGGATTTGCACAATAGCTGCAGCCTGTTTAACTTCAAGGACATCTGCAAAATGTCAAAAAAAAAAACCCGACTTGCTGCACAGCATGTGGCCGTGAAGACTTCACCACCTCGTGCAAATTAATATGGCAAAATAATGTGGTCGCATTTCAGAAGATGGAAGGTTTTGGTTTCTGTGCATGGAGTCTGAGAGGATCTGTGACTCATTAAAAGGATGTACCTGTCTGCAGGAATTCTGGAGAATTTACTGTGTGTTTTTGTGAATAATGAGCTGAGGCACTGCCTGTAAATGAATCTCGCGAACAGCCTACAGCGACTTTAATATAGCTTTTTGTTTCTCGCTCAGGCTCTCTGACCTCAATAAGAAAAAAGACTCAAAATGTGAGTAGGGTCTGTGTTTTGAAGTTGTAGTACGTCGCCAAAGTTAAGAAAAACTAAAGAGTGCTGTATTCAGTGATACACGAGAGAGAGCTAAGATTTATTTTCTACCATGCAGATACTGATTATTGTAATTTCTTCAGTTTGACTCATCTGCAAGGAAGCATGGTCATACAGTGTTAGCACTAGCGCTAAGTGGAAGTTCGAACTCCCCAGACATTGTCTGGAGTTTGCATGTTCTCCGGATGTTCCTGGGTCTTCCTCCCACAGTCCAAAGACAAGGTTGTTCCACGAATGAAATGAAAGTGTGTGTGTATATGGTATTATATACCAGTCAGTGTAAACTCTAACCCTCTTATGGCCCTAAGTTAGATCAATGATCAAGAGAATGAATGGATATTATACTGTATATACTGTAGCTCAAAACAGCTGAGGTGGGGGGAGAGAAATCCTGATACCTGATGGTAGTCAGGGTGCCGTTGTCTAGCATGTAGAGGTCGTGTAGCCATTTTCGCCTTTTTATTCCTCTGGATTTTGAACTTTCACCACTTTTTTCCACTGCTGCCCTCCATTTGGTTTCTCCTTCTCTGTGTACTTTACAAGTCTCTTAAAACTTGCTTAATATTATTCTTAGCTTTCCAAAATAAGGCGTTATGACATTGCAAGTCCTTAACTCATCCTTGCGCATATTCATGAAGAGTGGCTCCATAATGTAGCGGTTTCTGCCTAACAACAGAAAGATCTGTGGTTTGTTTCCAGGAGGAGACAATAAATCCCTTGGGGGTCGTGTCAGGAAGGACACGTGGTGTAAAAATCTGCTAAAGCAAACATGCCGAGCTACCTGCTGTGGTGACCTCTCGTGGATAAGGGAGCAGCCAAAAGTGGCTTCATGTATATTTATGAAGATCTAAATTTTAAGAGTTAAAAGATTTGGTAAGGATATTGCATTTTAGTTTGAGTTCATAATCCAGCAACAGTATGAAAAACACAGAGTCAACAACTCCTAATATGGTTACAGTAGTGCTATATGTACCCTTGATGTGTTAATATACAGCATATGTTTCTTGCACAGATTTTGTTGACTGTCTCCTCCGTTCTATCTTTGCATTATGTTTGATTAGCTTGCTGCAAATTTCTTTTCCATCATCCCCCATTTCCATGTCTCAAAGCCACAGTTGTGGCCTCATCATAGTATATTTACAGATCATCTATGTATATCTTATGCTAACCCAGTGGATGAGGTCAGTCCTGTGAGCCAGACAGGCTGCCTTCTTGTCCGCTCCTGTGGCTGGAAGTTTGGCTTGTGGCAGGCGCATTCATGGTGAAGAAGAAGGGCCAAAGACTGGCCGCACCCTGCTGTATATGGACAACCGGTCCTGCAGCTGATCCATCCCTAATTGGGTGGCATTATATAAGCTGGACTCCCCCGGTGCACATGAAGCAAAACACAGCAATTGTGCACAGTCCTTGAATATATGCAGCAGCGAGCTGTGTGCTTTCTTGAAATTTCTGTCAAAGATTGCAGAAGAAAATTGTCTGGTTTTCTTCACTGACTCATGAATCTGCAATGCAACTGTCAACGCAGGTCCTTAAGTTTGTTGCGTTTATGCGTCAAGCTTGATTGCATCTCACTTTTAATTGGCAGCAGTGATTCCCTCCGTGGGCAGAGGGATGTGGTCCTTGCCAGCAGCTTAATGCTGCATTCTTGTTTCTCACACTTCCAGCCGTTTAAGGCATTTTAGGCTCAACTTTAGTGAACGTTCACACATGAAAATGAGTGACTGATCAAACACAAATCACCCTGACACTGCTGACCTTTTAGAGAACAGTGTCCGAGGTCAGTCAAATTTATTTGACCTTACTCTGCTCGATAAGGAGAAACACCAATACGGTATTTTTCTTATGTGTTCCTATTCTGCTAAAAACTAGAGAATTAGTCCTACCTGTACAACAGTATTAGTCACTAGAGAGACTGTTGAGAATGTCTTTTTGCTTTATAATGAACTTGTTTGCAGTAAATCCCTTCTCACCAATTTCGGGCTTTCATAGAAAATCTTTTGCTTCCATTCAAAGAGATTTTAGTCATTTACAAATGAAATTCTTCAATTTTCACTTTTCACTATTTTTAAAGTTTAGTAGCTTTGTCCCACTCAAACAAAATGGACATTTTTGTTAATTAAATGGTCAGAAACAAGAAGAAAATGCAATGATTTGTGTCAAAGAAGGTAACGGTTGATATTTCCTTCACCTTATGCAGATCGATTAACAGCTCTAGCGGTTTAAAGGCAAAGCGTGCAAAGTGCTGTAATCCTTAGATGCTATGAATCTTGGAGAACTTGCCTTAGGCCATTTTCACCCATGAACTACAGCCTTAACGTTTCTCAACATCACCTGACATAAGAGGCACATAACAGCACTCAAATATCGAATCAGAGATGAAACGGTTAGCACCTTGTGACATCTGACCAGTGGATTAACAGTTAGTATTCTGCACGCTTTATTTAGGCAGCTCCTTCATCTCCATCAGTATTTCAAGAAGTGAGAACATCCTGGTGTGAAGGATCTCCTGCTGTGTACTTCTTGTTAGAAAAGAAAACTTTCTCAATTCTCGTGGCATTTTCTGGAGGTAATGTTTGAAAATGGCTTTGATCTCAGTCTCCTTTGTTTCTCTGTGCGATCCCACGACTCTCAACTCTGTGGAGAGGTGAGGGCTCAGCTGGGGCCACACTACCTGTTCCAGGACTTCCTGTATTCACTGGATGATGGATTTAAAAATAATGTACATATCTGCACAGCACTGCATAATCATAATCAGTTCTTGAGTAGCTCTGTGCTGTAGTTTTAATGTTGCCTTTGAATTCACCTCATTGGTTTCACCCACTTTCTAGACACTCGTAGCTCAGAGCGGGGCACATTACTAACTTCCTGTTTTATCTACTAAGAAGTTGTCAGGAGAGACACCACGAGGCCTAATTTTAGTAAAAAAAAAAAAGTGGAGAGATAGAAAGTCCCCGACATTTAAAATAAATCATTGTGAAGTGTGAAGTCTGTAATGTAGTAAATGTGGTAATTAGAGCTCTGCTCCAATTTAAAATCTGGACAGTACAGTATATTTGACAGCTTACAGTCATTTTTGTACACAGATCTCTAGTGGTATGTTGTTAGGCAGGAAAGTAGAGTATGCAGAGATAAGCTAGTTAGGTTTGAGTGTACTTTTGATGGACACTTGTTTTCTGGGTTTAATTTAACAGCCTGGTTTCCACGTGAAGGACTCTGGGAGCACCTAGCACCTGTGCTAACGATAGCCCATACGAGCCTGCCACTTTGCAAGATGTCTAAAGATGTCTAGAGTAACATACTGCCTGAAGTAAAATGAGCATATTGTGTATTGGAACTATTCCACTGCTTCTATCAAATGAAAACAAAACTGTAAATGCTGCATTGAGACGCTGTGTCCAAGAAGAACATTAAAAATTTGAATTTGAGGAATTCTAACTATATAATGTGAAAGCTTTCAGTTTAATGTTATTTATTTGTGTCACTCTTCCTTCATCATAGAAAGTGGTTGTTTTAAGAAAGAAGAGATAAAATGTGTAATATGTAATAATTCATCTAATCATGTGTTTTAGAAGTTATTTTAGGTTTTCCTGGATTGTTTTTTTATTTTTATTTTTTATAAGGGAAGGCAGAAAACTACAATATGGTATTTTCTGCAGAAATTCACTGCCGTTATTTTCTTGTTATTATTTACCCTTGAACTGGCAGGCTTTGAAAATGAAAAAGCCTTGGAAAGTTTTGGCATAGATCCATGCCATTGTGCAGGTTTTGTTGGGGGGATAAGAGGCTTTTTTAGGCTTTAATGCCTTTTGTGCCTAAGCACTCATTTCGAAGGGTTTTGAAAAATGGCAACAGTACCTCATAAGTCTCCAATTACTCCCTTAGCTTGCTACTTGAGGATGCTTAAGCTTATGTGCAACTTCTTAATGCATTCTATAATGTCAGAGTTGTCTCTGACCTCCATAAAAAGCAGCTATTTGATGTAAAAAGGCCTGCAGAGGCTGTTCAGTATCATGAATACTGAACAAAAGTAGCCTGAAGGATTGTAAAGAGTTGAGACGGTGTGCAGAAATGGACTTGCAGGAGTTAGACGGGAGCATGTGCTTTTAATTCCTGGCTCTGGTCCAGCACGTGGAGAGCATTCAGGGATTTCCCGGACCACTTCACTCAGTCATGACTCTGCAAAATGAGAGAAAAAAAATTGCCCTGGTTATAAAGAAGGTAGTGAATCTCACAAAGAAGAGCCTGCAATCAGGAAAAATTACTTAATTTCCTTCTTTTCGTTTCTTTTTTTTAAACCAAATGAGGCTTTGATTTTCAAGGTTGAATAGAAATGCTCAGTAAATGACAACAAAGGTGAGATGCCTATTGAAGCACTGCACTGACATCCTCTTAGAGGCAAAGAGAAAGCGAGGCCTTGGATATGAAGGATATTATGGCTGCGCACTTAAAGGGAGATTATCCCCAATTGCTCTTTTCAGCTCACTTAATCTGTCCTGATTTACTTTTAAATGAAATTATTCATTTTGCACCCTCTTTGGCATGCACGTATAGCAAGAAAGGCGTTGTAGCATTAGTGGAAATTTCTCAAGCTGCAGATAGAGCATCGCATAGCATAGGCTGACTCGAGCCCCTGCACTTTTTAGCCTGCAGTGTTTGGTGATAGAAAGCACAAAGCTCTGCCTGGCTCATTTATTAGAATTGCATTTCTTGTGGTATTATGGTGAATGAAATAGGTCATCAGTTTTCATGCTTGGTAAACTCTTTTCATTTTGCGGCCACCAAAAGTGGGAGGAAAACAATAATGGATGGCTACAGAGGCGCCTGGCACAAAGCACCTTTATTAATAACAAAGAAAAAAGTATACTGCTACCTTGAAAAGCTTAAATGATGGATCAGGGACCTCTACAGAGTCTTGTCAAATCTCAGGGCTCAGAGGGGCAAAAATGAAGAAATCAATGTCTTTCCAGGTAGATCAGAAAAGAAACAGCGGATTGGTTGGTTGGTTGGTGAGTTTGTTGGTTTTCCAGACTTCACCAGCAAAATCGTGAAATTAAATTTGTCTAAAAATAACAGGAGATCTGGAAGAAAGTACAGAGGTGTGTACGGGGATGTTTTTCTTCTTTTGCAAGTCCAAGTAAAAGACCATCAGGGCCAATTTAGAATCACCAGTTGAGCTAAAATGTAAGTCTTTGCTCTGCAGGAGGAAGTACTTGGTGGAAACCCAGACAGACACAGGCAGAAAAAGCAAACCTCACATAAAAACCAGGCTGGAGTTTGAGCTGGAAACCTTCTTGTTGAGAAGCAGCACTGTTAACCACTCCACCACTACTTGAATAAGAATAAGCCCATTCGATTAAGTGTCATCGTGTCACTTTCTTCTGCAGTAAAGAGGTGCAGGTGTTACAACTGGGCAACTAAGGAAATGAGAGCTAGCATCGACGGGATGGACATATCTCTGTGTTAATGTGAAGGCGGTGAAGCCAGTTCACCATCTTAGCATAAAGACTGGAGACAGATGGAAACAGCTTCCTCTGTCTAAAGAAAACTAAGAGAGAAATGGTTTTGGCTCGTTTTTTCTTGAAAGTCAATAGATTGTTGGCGGTTTCTCACAGAGAGAATTGATTCTTTATCTTACAGTATAAAGCTCCTTGACATATCTATTGCTGTTTACTGGCGTAAAACTGAAACGAATTTGCAAAACAGTCATTCAACACAAAAACAAATTTCAGACACTTTTCACAGGATGGCATTTGTATGAGAGCATGGGGTTGCAGAAAATCATAACCAGTGCTTTCCACATCAGTGTTTCTGCTCTGTATTTATTTCTGGTTAAATATTCTGGTTTTCCGTGGTCACAGAAAGGCTCGAATTGACCTGTTTTGACATCTAACAGCAGTAAAAATTCCTTGAATGTCATTCTTTTAGCTTGAGTTTGAGGAAATTTGAGCCAAAGTGTACAAATGAGCATATTTTAAGATTTCTTGATGCACGCTCAATCATCCAGGTAAGGAAATCCTTACGTCCAGATGAACAGATTCACGTTTTGGGGATATTTTAAGATTTTTTACTACAAATTTCATGATATTTTTGTATATAACAGGTCAAATGTGACTTGTTTTTCTTCAGATGCATTTTAGATTAGATAAAATTTACTTCTGGGGGAATCTTGAAACTGTAAAAGTGCACATGAATGTGTTTGTGTAATTTTTTTTTGTATGAAACAGTGGTGATATAGTTCAAGGGGGGCCTTGAGGTTGTCACAAGAATTGTCTTTGTTCCCAACATATTTGCTCAGGTTCCTTGCAGACAGGAAACAGATGGTCTTAGAAAGGTTTCTGGGGAGTATCGACAAGCAAAGAGAGTCCTACACGTACAACACGAGAACAACGCCGCTGCCCTCTGGAACCCATTATTACTTTCAGCCTGTGCTATGCACGAATGGTTCGTCACTGTGTTGAGCAAATTGTCTTGCAAACGTGCCATCCAGGGTGCGTTCAAGCACGCCATGACCGTGGTGCTCTGTGACGTGCATTTGCACAACCAATAGAAACAAAGAACGAGGGAAGTGGGGGCATATAGTAAAGATATACAATGACCAGGAGCAAAAAAAAATCACATAGTAGAGAGAGAGTACAGCTGAGAGCAGCATTCAGAACACTCCATATCCCTCTCTATGTGAACAGGATATAAGAGCGGGCATATAGGGTACAGAAAAGCAACAAAGGTCATTTAGAGGTCATTGGTTGTGTCTTTATAGAGGCATGAGATCCACAGCTGTAAGCACAAGCACCTGCAATGTAACTAAACCATCAATAAACAAATTAGAATCAATTTATTTTGAGCTAACTGAGATTAAATTTACTGAAAAAACACTGAGATTAAAACCGAGATCAGGTGGGGTCAAAGGTACGCGGGCTGCCATTTCAGTGACTGTATGAATCACCTTTGAGTGTGCAGACTGGTTTGCATTCAGCAGACTTTTAGATTTTGTGTCCTAAGCTTTAATAAATGTTGAATTAATACTGATAATTATAGATGGTAGTTGTGAGGATTTTTTTTTTTTAGGATATAGCAGTGAGGACAGTGTTGTAATGGCTGTAAGACACAACATTTTCACTTCCAACACATTTGTATCATTATGGATGTTTTATTTTCACATCTCGGGTAAAACAGGGCATGATATTGGGTGATTTTGTTTTCCAGAAAAGATAGTTAAAAACCTAGAAACACTCTCCCTATTCTCTGAAACATTAATTGAGGATTACTCATTTATTTAGCACTATTAGATAGATTTATAGATTATAAATATAACTGCAGTATACGTGGCCATCTGCACTATTACTGCCGTGAGTAACTCTTTCTGCAGATTCTGGCCAACCATGAGAAGAAAAGAAGAAACGTGCGACAGCTACGGTTTCTGTACCTGTATTTATTTAAAAATAATTATTAATAGCACTCATTACTTTCAAATTTCATGATCGATTGCAGCCATTACTTTCAAATCCTGACAGACTGTGGCAAGCTGGATAATTAATGGGAACGCATCGATGATCACACATACTGTCACCTATGATGAACGTGTCTAAAGCGTATTAGACATCACAAGATGTACGATTACAACAGCTAAGCCTCTCATACATATACAGTGGGGCAAAAAAGTATTTAGTCAGCCACCGATTGTGCAAGTTCCCCCACCTAAAATGATGACAGAGGTCAGTAATTTGCACCAGAGGTACACTTCAACTGTGAGAGACAGAATGTGGAAAAAAAAAAAATCCATGAATCCACATGGTAGGATTTGTAAAGAATTTATTCGTAAATCAGGGTGGAAAATAAGTATTTGGTCAATAACAAAAATACAACTCAATACTTTGTAACATAACCTTTGTTGGCAATAACAGAGGTCAAACGTTTACTATAGGTCTTTCCCAGGTTTGCACACACAGTAGCTGGTATTTTGGCCCATTCCTCCATGCAGATCTTCTCGAGAGCAGTGATGTTTTGGGGCTGTCGCCGAGCAACACGGACTTTCAACTCCCGCCACAGATTTTCTATGGGGTTGAGGTCTGGAGACTGGCTAGGCCACTCCAGGACTTTCAAATGCTTCTTACGGAGCCACTCCTTTGTTGCCCGGGCGGTGTGTTTTGGATCATTGTCATGTTGGAAGACCCAGCCTCGTTTCATCTTCAAAGTTCTCACTGATGGAACGAGGTTTTGGCTCAAAATCTCACGATACATGGCCCCATTCATTCTGTCCTTAACACGGATCAGTCGTCCTGTCCCCTTGGCAGAAAAACAGCCCCATAGCATGATGTTTCCACCCCCATGCTTCACAGTAGGTATGGTGTTCTTGGGATGCAACTCAGTATTCTTCTTCCTCTAAACACGACGAGTTGAGTTTATACCAAAAAGTTCTACTTTGGTTTCATCTGACCACATGACATTCTCCCAATCCTCTGCTGTATCATCCATGTGCTCTCTGGCAAACTTCAGACGGGCCTGGACATGCACTGGCTTCAGCAGCGGAACACGTCTGGCACTGCGGGATTTGATTCCCTGCTGTTGTAGTGTGTTACTGATGGTGACCTTTGTTACTTTGGTCCCAGCTCTCTGCAGGTCATTCACCAGGTCCCCCCGTGTGGTTCTGGGATCTTTGCTCACCGTTCTCATGATCATTTTGACCCCACGGGATGAGATCTTGCGTGGAGCCCCAGATCGAGGGAGATTATCAGTGGTCTTGTATGTCTTCCATTTTCTGATGATTGCTCCCACAGTTGATTTTTTTCACACCAAGCTGCTTGCCTATTGTAGATTCACTCTTCCCAGTCTGGTGCAGGTCTACAATACTTTTCCTGGTGTCCTTCGAAAGCTCTTTGGTCTTGGCCATGGCGGAGTTTGGAGTCTGACTGTTTGAGGCTGTGGACAGGTGTCTTTTATACAGATGATGAGTTCAAACAGGTGCCATTCATACAGGTAACGAGTGGGGGACAGAAAAGCTTCTTACAGAAGACGTTACAGGTCTGTGAGAGCCAGAGATTTTCCTTGTTTGAGGTGACCAAATACTTATTTTCCACCCTGATTTACGAATAAATTCCTTACAAATCCTACCATGTGAATTCATGGATTTTTTTTTCACATTCTGTCTCTCACAGTTGAAGTGTACCTCTGGTGCAAATTACTGACCTCTGTCATCATTTTAAGTGGGGGAACTTGCACAATCGGTGGCTGACTAAATACTTTTTTGCCCCACTGTATATGCTAACCCAGCGAGGTAGCGCAGCATGCCTCGCAGTCCTTGTGCTTCATCTGAAAAGAAGCGTGAAACCGATTTCTGGTCACAGTGAATATCTACATGTCATCTTTTAAAATCGTGTCGAGAACAATCAAAAACCAATCGATGCTGATGAAGCCAACAGGGACACGGAGAGGTGCATTTGCTTGTGAAAATTATCACAGCGAGGGGTTTTGTTTAAACATGAATGAGGCACTGACAACAGGGATAATAGAAGAGGCCCAGTAATCACAACAGAATACAGTAACAGCGTTGTGAAATTGAAATCTCCCACTAGAGGAGTCATATTGGATCTAATAAAAAGCCACGTATATTGGTTGTCGGGGTTGTTAATAATAGCAATACCATTCATTGGAGTGGTTTGTTTTTTTTAGATTGGTTGCCTGTGCGAATTCCCCACAGAGATCCTGAATGGCTGTGGGTTTTTCAGTTAACTATTTCTGTCAGTCAGACAATAACAGCAGACTTTCTGCTCTCAGCTGATGAAACTGCACCGTTCACTCCTCTGACTTTCATGAGGTTACCACTTTGCTTCCCCCATTGTCCTTACTCATGTGGCATGTGAAAGTAGAGCCTCACAGGATCACCGTCAGCGGGGGTGCACTGCTATTTGTTAATGTAGTGGAATGAACTAATGATGTAAGGGTATGTAATCACTATTTTATATATGTTAGTCTGCACATTAAATGTTACTGTCATGGTCCTGGGTCAGTTGACCCAGTGTTTTAGGGGTTTTGGATTTTCTAATATTTGTGTTTCGCGTTCAGTTCTTAATTATCTTAGAGTTTTGTTCTCCTCCCTTATTTGTTCCCCATCTTCTTCTGTCTAGTTTCCTGTTTTTAGTTATTTGTATTTGCTGTGTGAAGTCACTCATCTCACTGTTTATGCTTCCTGTTTTATTTTGACAGTCACTCATCTCGTGTGCGTTATGTTTAGTTTTGCCTCCCTTGCTTCGTTAGTCATTAGTGTGATTTTCCTCATGTGTCTCCACTTCTCCTAATCACCCTCTTGTTTATATATTATCTCAGTCTAATCTAATCCCAAAGATTATGACAGGGTATGACTGACTTTATTAATATCTGTACGCCAAATAGTTATTTGATTGCTTTGGTTCATTTGTATGTTTGTTACTCACTTCCTTTAGTCGTTTAGCTTGCGTGCATGAACGTTACCAGTGGTGGAGTATTTTTTGAGTCAGTTCATATGTAGATGCAGGAATTTATGAAATAATTTTATATTGCTGAGAGACGGGGGGAATATTGGAAAAATATGTGCCAAATTCCATGTTTCCAAACATTTTACACCACATCACAGGGTACAGATTACAAAAATATTGAGTTTTTAAGAAAATATCACAATCTGGATTCAGATATCCATCTGTCCTGGAAAATATTTTGCTTTGGCAGAGGTATGTAGTCTCACACTGCTCTTTTTTAACAGCATTATGTGAATTATTTTAATACTCCCATCTCAGGAAATATATCCATGTTAACAAATGAGAGGTTTATCCCTAGTGAAATGCTAGAATGCTTTTAAGCTTTTAATTTGAAAGAAATAAATGAAGTGATAGTTGTTTTTAGCCAACCAACATTAGCTATCTGTTGATCTATTGGTATAAGAATTCATAACAGCCAATAAATGAAAATGTAGAGAGCAAAGAATAGACTGGAGAAACACCCTTCAACCATGTAATATGTGGTGATGTTGCATGGTTTGTCCACAAGAGGGCGCCCCCTGTTGGCAGCAGAAGTGTTTGGAACCACAGGCAGTTGATGTTGAACAGTTGAACAGACTTGTGCAAACAAGTAAATAAAAAAACTACAGATAATAAATGTTAGGAAAATCTTTCCATGATTTGTGTCTCAAAATAAATAATATCAACAATTATATCAAAATATCAGCTTTTTAAACCACTAAATATCAGTATCGATCTTCGAAGTATTAGTCTATATTGGTCATGCATTAAATTTAACCATGAAGGCCAAATTTAATTCACTGTGTTTGGGCACATCTTGTTCACTATCCCCTCACCCTGCATGAATTTTTTGGGAAACCTTTTTAACAAACACGTTGAACGTGTTATGAAACTGTTGACCTTGCACACTTCCAGCTGATACAGAGCAAAGATGACATTCAATGGAACATATTTATTTATTTATTTTACTATCCTACTGTCTCTCTTGTCAGCTTTACATTGGCTGTTCACAAGCTAGTTTCCTTTGTCTGCTGATTTGTTCTGTGCAGAACAGGGAAAGGATTTATTTGAGGGGTTTGATGCTAAAAAAAACAAAAAAGAGAAATTGATGTTAACAGTAAATGTAAATCTATAAATCTCTGATCTATCTAAAAGGAAGCTGGATTCTGGTGATGGAGGAAATGTTGCAACAAAGGCTTCCGTGCTTCCCTGAGATGAAAGTTGGCATTTTGTGGAAAGAAAGAGAGGAAAAATACAATGACTGCTTTCTGGTACGCCAGCTTCCTCTTCATCAGCTGTAAACAAGGCAGCTGTGACACTGCTGACACCCACTGTTACATGCCTCCACTGTGCCAGAAAGCCTGAATAGTAAGGACTAAACAGAGCAGGGGTACTATTGTATCCATGTAAACCTGAATATTACCATTTTAATTTGATGCACGGGCCCCACTATGCATCCCCACATCACCTAATAAAAGCACCAAATTCATACAGGATATATTAAGTCATTTAAAACATATATAATGTTAGGTTGTATGCATGTTGAATATTTTTGCAGAAAGCTTGTTTATCCTTTGTTCTGCTAAGATTTGGAAAATCACCTTAAATGTTAGCAAAACTTTCATACTAGCATAATATAACCTGGCACAATTTATTATTTATGAAGGTAATTGGCTTTTTGGTGTTGTATTGTGATGGCATGTTATCTTTTTGTGTAATTGTCTAACAATATGACCAATACTTCAAATAAAGTAGAACTATAATTGTAATTTCCAGCCTTATATTTAATTTTTGGACTCTACTAGAGTAGCTTTGCATGATTCCCAGTTCAAAATAAGCCTTGTTTTTGTCCTTCACTGGAGCTTTTGTGTAGCCTCTCAGTCAATCCTCTATCTGAAAAAGGTCATAAATAAACCTTTGATTTTATACTTTTCAGTTTAGTCAGAAATGCTCCTTCATGTTTAGAGTGAAGAATTATTTTTTTCAGTGCAGGTTAACGCTTCCTGTGTCATGTCATGGCTCACAGGGTTTACTCGTACATACACTGGGCTCATTAAGCTATTTAATGTGAATTTCCACTGTGGGAATGTGTATGTACTGTGGGTATGCAATGACACATCATTTCAGTACTCATACAATAAATAAAGCATCCAGTGCTTTAAATTATGGTGTGAACTAAAACTACATTTTTGGTGAATTGTTACCTGTAATTCATCATTGCAACAACATGCAAGAAAGAGCACAATAGGTCCCGTCTGTGGATCTCAGGCAGGCGTTTGCGGTCTGCAGCTGATTTCATCAGTGAGCCTCTTTTTTTGTGTGTGACAGTTTGTCCATCATTGAGCTTCCTGTTCTCAGTTTATCTCCCGTGAGAAGAAAACAACTTGACACACTTCTTCTCTCCCTCGTGGTTACACGGTAGGTGTGGGTAGTGAAGTGGTCCTCGCGTTGGCCCACGATGCTTCACTGCACTTCTGCAGAGCCAGGTAACTAGGCAACAGTCCTCGCCGGTCGGCGGAGGTGGGTTTGCAGAGGATGCTGCGGGGAGACTGTGACTTTTGAGATCCTCTCTTATTACGTCACGCCCACAGTGGAAGATGCTCACGGAGTGGAAGACGAGGCAGCTGGGTCAAAAATCTGGGGAATTTATTTATTTTATTTTGTAAAGAAGGAATCTCCTCTCCTTGCAGTTATGTCAGAAATCTACTGACAGGCTGAGGGCCTGTCATTTTCTTGGCTCTCCCAAACTCCCACCACGCACCCACAGTGTCGGGCTGCCTGCCATATGGCGCGGGACACGGCTGAGAGGAGCCGTGCTGTGGGAGTTCCTGCTGAGAACTGGGTCACTAAGATTGCTGGCTTATGACAAAAGATAAAACCTGCCTCGGCTCACTTTTACCTTCCTAAACACCTCGAGCTTATAGTTGCCATTAATTGCCACCAGATTAGGCAAGATTACATTAAAGTAATCTAATATGGAGATGGAAGTTCCTTTCTAAATAAATAATAGAGTCTTGTTTTGATCGCAGAGTAGGCGTATACTTTGCTGTCACACAGGGCTTTGGGATTGTGTTGTTTTCCTCCGCCCATCCATCTGTTTTGTTTATCTGTTTGTTTGTTGGGTTTAATGAAACTTAAGGGCATCATAATTAATGTAGCAGTGTTTACTGATTAGCTCAAGAGGGGGGTGCCACAACTACAGGTCAGAATTTAAATGACTAATGCTGTGGATACACCTCCCGGATCATCAGTGTGCTGTGTGTTGGGTTTTTTGTTTGCTTTTTTGCTGTTGAAGTTTTATTTATGTTTGTGGGGCTGCTACATGCATGGGTGTAGTGACATGTTTAGCTTTTATTTTTACTCCACAGTGTGGTCTGTGCGTTCCCCGTCTTGTTTGCGTTTCAGGAGTTGTGTGCGGGCAGAGTTCCTGGAATTGTCCGCATGTTTAATTCATGCAGGAGTTCATGTATAAACCAGGCTGTCTCTGTCACATCAGCTCTTCCTCTTCCTTTTCCTCTGGCTGCCTGGAGCTGATGGCACGGCAGGAAATGTGGTCGGGCAGGTCAGTTTGATCTCAGACTTTTCCTGCAGTCAAATGGTTTGCGAGGATTTACCGTAGGCCTACCTGCCTGTCACAGCTGTCAGTCATGGAGCTCCACCTGATGTCTCCTCTGACATGTTTGTCCTGCTCCAAATCATTTCTTCTTCAAAGTTTGCGTAACAAACTTTGCACTCTAGTGCTCTCGAGTTATAGCAAGGTTGAGCTGTTGGACTTTTCCTTTTTAAGCTTGAAAGGCTGCATAGGGTGCCGAGTCCACATTTTAAAGGAGAGCGTTGTGTGAGACTTTGTGGCCGTGATTATACAAGGTGCCAGAATTAAACCTGCAAAATCATTCCATCCGAAAAAGAGCAGCTTGCAATTTGGGCTTATTGGATTAGTTTAAAAGAAATATTCACTTATAAATGTTTTCTTTTGGACTGTTAATCCTTTGTGGAGCAGCTGTTATATTTCTATCTGTATACATTTGCTTGTTATTGTCTTTTATTAGCAAAAATGTGGATTTATTGCAACTTTTACAGAAAAATGTGTGATGGAGTCAAAACTTTTATGCTAAAACATTGTATTATGTCTTTAGTTTATGCTTGTCTTGTAAATATTAGTGATAATTTGTATATTTTGTGCATTTTTGTATCTTTTACTTTTTATTTTTTATCAATTCCTTCATTTTTACTAGGGATGCATCAATTCTGGGTAGATGCAAAATAGATGCAAATGCTGATCCTAATATTTGTTTGTTTGTGGAAACTCATATCCACCAATGGCAAACACAAAAATTGCCACCCATTTGCAAAAATTTCCAGGTATGATCTCAAAATTTCAGCTTACTAACTGAAACTAATGGAATTAAGAAAGAAAAATAATAAAAAGTAATTTTTCCCCACTGGCTGAAACAAGCTTCCATAATAATCCCAGTTTGTGCCAATGAAACAGAGAAATATTCATTCTAGAAAAGAATCGTTTCAAGTTTTCATCAGTGTCTTTAGATTTTTATCTACAGCAAAATTAACGTTAATTAATGATAATGCTAAATGAAGTTTTTTTGGTCATTGACTAATACTGACAATATTCAGCATTTAAAAAAAGGAATCCTAAATATTTACAGCAATTTTGGGATTTCTGTGTGTGCTGTAATAATATAAATAATATTAATACAAATTATATTTAACAAAGTTCAAACATATTTGAAGATGCCAGATATGAAAGGTTATTGCACGTAACTGTGCAGCAGTGAAATCTGCTGTTAAGTCATGAAGTTCGTTTACTCGGCATTAGGCTCCAAAGTTACTTCAGATTGGGGTCAGTTGTGTCTCAGGATTTAAATTAATGGGTCCATTAATTGGAACTTCAGTGTCTCAATCCAGCTGAATGCTGACGTGTTCCTGGGTGAGATACTGAAACCTAAAACTGCTCTTGTGTGTTAAAAGCTTCACACTGCTTACAAATTTATTAGACTTCCTGCTATGAAAAGACAAATATTTGAGAAACTTGATTAAACAATAATAATGTTTCTTGTAAAACAGTTTACAGAAGTTAGAAACAAGCAAATTTAGCTTATAATAAACTGGAAACACAGACACTCTTGATAGGCTGTGTCTCTTTAAATTTTAAAATGTAATAATTTAAAGAGACATGCAAATATTGCGCTGGAATCATGATAGCACTTGTTCTGTCCATCTGTCTCTGCACGCGTCCTCTGCAGAAGCTCCATCCTCATAGATGGGAACAGAACCTAAATCCAGAAACAGATGAAGACAAATGAAGTCACGCTGGCCTTTTCTGATTGTTTTCTCTCCGTCAATTGAGAGATTCCACGCTTGACAGCCGGCACACCTGCTACTGTGCAGTCACGATCAGCCATTTCTGCACAGTAATTGTATCATTCTGCAGTAATGCTGGCGAGCTAATCTGAGCTGAAAGCAGCAGGGCGCTGACACAGAAAACAGCCTCAGGAAGCGGAGGTGTTGAGGGATAATTTAAATGTGTTTTAGGGCATTTCGGTTTTTTCTTTTAATAAGCGGCATCATTTCATAAGAGCTCGTCACGTGTGGGTGGTAAAGGAGCGCTAGAAGCAGCGAGGGCTCGTCTTTTACCTGACACCTTTATTAAGACGTGACAGCAGAGGTCAAAGGGCTGAAAAAGATGCCGCTGTTTAGCACGCCCTGTCACCCACAATCCTCTGGGTGACACGCGGCTATGACAGTAAGTGGCAGACAGAAATGGTGGCCTAATATGACACCTGCTGGAGCTCTGACCCAGGTTCCTGGGTCTTCCCTGGCCTCTCAGTGAGTCAGCATCACCTATCACCGTCTGCTGTCAGCAGAACGCCTGACAGGCGAGTTGACTTGTTGTTGCCTGCGGGCTCCTTCTTATTGCAGTTATACGAAATGCGGTTATCTAAAAAGAGCTTCCTTATCGCAGTTTTAGAGTAGTTTACCCCAAACATTTTGGCTTGTGATCTCTCTTCTGAACACATGATCCTTTTTCAGCAGTTTTTAAATCATCTATCTGCTCAGTAGCGCCTATTATTGCAGCCCTCACTGCCATTTCACCCCTTTGATCCCAGATTGTGCCCCAGTGGTGGGGCACAGTATCTCTTTACTGCTCCCTGCTGCTGATCCTCGCGTGCTTTCTTATCCTGTTTTGCATCTTCCCTTCTGAGCCCAAGAAAATCCCAAGCCAGTGCTTTGAGTGCCATTTTTGCGCGGAATTTGCCAGGTGGGTTTTTTCAACAAAGCTTCTGCAGTCGACCTGAACAGAGAAGGTATATTCTTTCAAACATCCTGCTGTGGACTGGACTTTGAGCTCAACCATCAGCAGGACTCTAACAGAGGTGGAGCGGAGTGTTTTACCATAGAGAAGCTGGAGTGGTGTCTCATGGGAACTTCAGCTGTTGGTTCGGATCAACCCTCATCTTGCATTCAGGTGTCAGGAAAGAAATTCTCTTCTGATGGATGAAGGGAGTTTGCTTTTGGGCTGTTGGAGGATTGGTTTGGTTCACTTGACTTCTGCCATTATTTTGAAGAGACCGTTATGATGCCAGCTCTGTCAGAGTGTCCTTCGGCCTTAGTATCTTGGCCTCCAGTGTCTGTAGCTGCAGAATGATGTACTTCAGCATGTTCAGCAGCTAAACACTGACGTTGTCTACTTACTGAAGAAAGTAGTGCGCAGTCAGTTTAGACAATACAAAAGCCTTCATGTTTATCTGCACCTATCAAGTTGAAAAACGATAATATAGGATCAGCAGTCCCCAACCCCCGGGCCACGGACTGGTACCAGTCCATGAGTTGTTTAGTACTGGGCCGTGAGAGCTGAGGCTCGGGTGTGAAATTTATGGTTTTCAAGGTTTTTATCGTTAACTTGGTTTCCCTGTGTCTTTTCCCGTGTTGTAGTTGTGTGTCTTATTTTGAAAGAAATATTTACGCGTTAGCATAGCGAGCAGAGAGCATTAAGAGGCAGAGAGGAGGATGTTACTCTCAATGTTGTTGGTGCATTTCAGGAGGACGCTGCTAATAAAGTTACACAATTACGTAGTGAATTTGCATTTTTTATTAAATTTACAAAATACCACAGTCTTTGTCTTGGTCGTATAATTTTATTTTGTTGTATTTATCCGCAACACTGGTCCGTGGAGCTAAAAAGGTTGGGGACCGCTGATATAGATGATCACAGAGGCCCGGAGCCGTAAGTAATAAAGTAGGGATGTAATTTTTTATCATTTCGAACAAGAAATTCTATGATGTTCTCCTGAAGAGAAACCTGAGAGTCTCTCTAACAACATTACAGAGAATCAGGCTTCCAGGAGTATTATTAGCCTCCAGGTGGGAGCAGGCAGACAGTGATTCGGTGACCATGTAACTCCACTCCTCCCGACATGATCATGAAGAGCCGAGCATAGTTTCAAGGCTCCGTCAGAGCCCGACGCTAAGCTCCTCATCGCTGCTTCCTCTGCCACCCATCAAGGATTTATCTCCTTTCAAACAAACCGCGAGTGGCTTGTCAGCACTGCAAAGTCACGCAAGGGCAGCTGCCAGAGGAGAAAGACTACAGACTGATTTCAGATTTCAAAGCACAATATTCATGCCAAATAATCAACCTCTCTGCTTACTATGCTAATCTGACATGTGAGACACAGGAGGTAATTTTTTTTTAATTCTTTTACTAAATTTCCAAATCTTCCTGGATGCCCCCGTCTCTCTCTTTTCCGGTGAGAGAAATTAAATTTGGCTAATTTGCCTCCAAGGACAAGTTGTAAAGGGATGGACCTGAGACACTTCAACCTTCCTGAGGAATAATTACTCTGCCAGAGCTCATTCTGTGTGGCAGCCAGTTGTTATACGTCTCACTTGGCTCTTAGCTGGATCTTTTTAAAGCGGGTTAAAGATTTTGGTTGGGGCGCCGGGGTTATTACCTCATTCCTGCATCTCTGGAGCCTTAAGAAAGTTACAGCACAAAACATACATACAGTGTAAGGTCATCTGACTTTATATGAGCACTTTAGTGTAACAGCTCGATTCATTAGCAGCTTCCTGCTTTTTGTTGCATTTGAACGAGGAGTCAGCTTTGACCTGAAATTATCCCGGTATTAAAGTAGCCCAGATCCTGAAACAGAGGATGCAAACTGTTAACCACTAACACTAACAGCTGAAATGTAGCCTTCAACAGGTTTTCATGACAGTTTGAAGCAGCATGTCTTACACCAACACTCCATGAGACCTGTTGCCACTGTTTATCAATCCACTTCTTGTGTGATCTGTTATACTTTAGCCTTTTCTCCCTGTTTCCCTTCCTTCCTGGACAGTAGATGTATCAACTCAGGTACCAGATTCATCTGCCAGGTCCTGTGTCCGGCCTTTAATGGATTTCTTTCCCTATTTCTTAAGGACATGACTTTCAGGTACTGTTCATTTGCCGTAGATAGTTTTGTACCCATTAGTCATCAACCGGTCGGGTGGGCAGACACTGTGTATGTGTGTGTATGTGAGCTTGGTTGATATCAGGTGCCTCATAAGGTTAATCCACAACCACCATCCTTCATGTAACTTATTTAGAGCGCAACAGTGGAAAAGCACTTCCAGAAGAGGCCACATTATTAACCGATTGAAAAACGATGCACATAAATAAAATATAATAAATTATATTTGCAATGAATTTAGAGTTTTGCATATCAGACACAGGCTATTTTTTCAATGAATAGTAAGGTATACAGTGTAATGACATGTCATTAGCTGTTATGATGCTTCACATTCTGACTTACAGTAAAACACAAATCAAACCAGCACTGCAGAACAGCGGTTCAGAAGCCAACTGCAGCACAGCGGGGCTTCGGCTGAGAATAATTGAACATAATTGAGGCAGGAAAACGGAGCATGGCGACTGTCTAAAACTTTTAGTAAAATCACTGCATTCCTCGCAGAGGGAAGTGAAGCGTAATAATACGACCACATCTGAGTCCCTGAAGACACATGAGCCATAACGGCGTAATAGGGTGGAGGTCGCTGCTGTGGTTTTCATGGTTTGTTACCAGAAACCCGCATGAACCCCACGGACAAGGGTGTTCCCACTTTGCAGATATGCTGCAAAACATTTCAGTTAATTAGGTTGTTTTGGGGGGAAATGGCTTCATAAAATCAAAAATTTTTAAACAATTTTTTGCAAAATGAGAGCGAGTGAAATGACTTCATTCTATTTGGGAAAATGAAATTGCCCTCAGAGTCGTCTTCAGTTCAGCTGCTATCTTTTTACAAGATTTTTGATCTTCCTCTGATGAGCATCACATAAGTGAATCATAACAGATTTTTTTAAAGCTATATTATCATTCCTGACTATCACTCGTTGGTTATGCTGCAGTCATTTTAGGGTTAACAGGGGTTGGAGACTGCAGACTGATTCATATATTGCATTGAACTTAGCAGCTTTTTGCAGATGGGGACCACGTCTGTGACCAGCTGCAGTCAGTCGAATGCTCTTCTGGTAACAGACACTCATTGGTGCAGACTGACAGAGCGGCTACATCCATCTTTTATACTGTCTATATGACGGATGCAATGTCTCCTGAAAGTCTGCATTCTTGCGATAATTTGTTGATTCTTGGCTCATCCACTCCAGGCAAGTGGCACTAAACAAGACAAAATGATGTCATTTGGATCTTCAACAAACAAAAACACGCAAAAAGAAAAGGTTAGAAAGAAAGAAATTCCGAGTTTGAGCCCAAAAAATGTGCATTTTTCTCATAAATTTACAATTTTATTACCATATTTTATCTGTCAGTACTGTTAAAGTGCTAAATATAATAAAAGGCTCCTTGATCTGATGGTTTATTTTATCTTTTCCACAGAGCTCAGATTTAAATTAAAAAAATGCAAATGACAAGTTAATAAACTTGCTTTTGTTTGGCTGTATGATTAATGAATTCGTGCACTGTAACGCTGATTGTTTTGCGTGCAGAATTCATAATCGGTAATCAAAATGTCATTAATAAAAGCTAAATTATTTATCAGATGGAGCAGCTGATTGTCTTTGAGATAAGTCGCTAAGCACTTTTTCATTGTCTCAGTCAGCACATTAGTATGCTGCAAGTGGTGCACTTTTCATTCTTTGCAGCTTGAGTGCTGCGCATGCTGAGATTGTATCTTGTTCAGCTTCATTTTAAATTTCAGTCACTACGGCCCTTGTTAACATGGATAGATTTTGTTTGTGTGCACCGCTGAGCCCGTGTTTCCTGCATGTGTGTGTGTGACAGACATGATCAGACCTGCTGCCAGCCGTGACTCCTCTCCAGGTGCTGATGTCTCTTCGTGTTATACAGCAGTTTGAATCAGTGTAACTGATATAATAATTGCAGAAAACAGCCAGCTCTTATTCGTGCACGTAGACATGCTTTGTCTCTTTGGTTTGATAACCTGGAGAAGAAAAGGGAGACGACTCAAATTCAGTGGACCTCTTTTATCTGATCTAATTCTCCTGTGTCTGGTGTCTACACTGCACATGTGAACCTGGCTTTTTGTTCAGCGTGGAGCCGTCTGGCATTGTCCACTAACTGCAGGTTTAGTGGTTTTGAAGAGCAGTTCTGCAACCTGTTATTTCCAGTGGTTTATGCTACACAACTGCAGTTTGTCACTGTGATGAGGAAAGCGTAAGCAGCTCAGGCACACATGTAGACTTTACCTGAACAGGACCCGCATGTGTATTACGATATATAACAACAGCACCACAAGTATACATGAGGTCTAATTTTAGCATTTAAAGGCTGTGCAAATAATCAAAACTTAAATTCAGTTACAAAATTAGCTGTTAGCACTTGTAAATCATCTCAAGACTTTTGACTCTTACTTTGAAAGTCCAGCCATTGCTAATCAGCTAGGACTTCCCATCTTGTGTTTTCCCTGACTGACAGGTTGCATACTGCAACTCACTGTCTTGGACTGGAGCTGGCTACACAAGTCTGTTCTGCTCTGAATATCTGCTGCAAGCTGAAGGGTTACTCTAACAAGACCCCACAGCAAGAACAGAACTGATTCAAGCTCACTGAGGCTGCAGCAGAATGAGAACTGCTGACGCTTCCTGCAGGCCGAGACGGGGAAGCGGGAGTTCATCCACAGGAGGAAGACTTAATGAAGAAGCCGCTGATTTTATCCTTCACTTACCAAGTCGTCACAATTTATTTGGGCAAATAAAATATTCGCAGTGAAGAAATTTAAAAAGAGCATTATTGAACTAGTAACTCATAGCAACTGTGTGTGAATGTGTTGAATAGAAACAAGAAACTCAAATTTACTGAAAGACAGCTGATATGTGCCTCCCCACCTCCCAAAATAAAACTTTAATAGCTCTGCAGGATTATTAAAGCTTCTTGATTGTTGTAAAAGAGGTGCAGTTCCCATTAAGGATAGGTAACAAAGTCCAGTTTCAAATGCACCTGGGGCTAAATTATTGAAGACCTGAGTCTTGATTAAAAACCCTTTTTCGATCTTTATCTCATCACCCATCACAAAAGGCATAATAAAAACATGCATGTCTATAAATGCATTCATTTGTTTAAAATGTCAGAAAAGCAGTGGTTGGAAATATTGCTGTTGTTGTTGGTATATATGTATATATGTATATATCTATAAACCACAAAAGTACCAGACTAATAGCGCCATTAAATTCTTGATGATACTTGTTTCTAGTTTTCATTCAGAGTATTTTAATTATGTTTTGCTAAAACTTGACTTTGGCAACATTTAACACTCCCAAATCCCAAACACTAAATAGCTCCCAAAAGCACGGCTGACTGGTAAACGCGTTGTAAATTGCGGTGTAAAATCACTAAGGTTAAAGAAGTGCAGAACTCTTACATTTAAAATGTTCAAAGTCCTGATTCGGTGTTAGCTGTTTGAAACAAATCGATTAACCTCTGCCTTGCAGTTTTTGACACATGCTGGTGAACTTTGCTGTACACTCGTCTTTTTTTTGCATATTATATTCCCAGATATCTCCTGCCCACCTGCTAACTTGATATGCCAAATGCTAAAGTGCTCTAGCATTTGCAGATGTAAAACACTGACTGGATTGTAGCATGATATCCTGTAATATTAGGTAGCCTTATGTGGGTGAGCACGTATTAATGTTTTTGTGTGGAATGTCAAATTATTTTAGTGGTTTTAATTGTTAGTACAGTATTCAAACATTTTCATAGAAGACATTTTGACATGTCATAGAAGAAAAAGCAGCTGAATTAATCCGTGTCATATCGCAAGAGCACAGTTTGTTCTTCTGTGTTTTTCCTGATGTAATAAGTTAAAAGCCTGCTGTGCTCGTTTAGTCAATAAAAGTTCTTCACATTGTTTGCTTTTATCACAAGGAACAAATCAAAAGGCAAAGAGATTACTTTTGCAAGGTCAAAGAGAGAAAAGCAACAAATCTTCACTTTTGAGAAACTACAACAAAAGAAAATGTCTGGAACCGTCTCGACCCGTTAGTCTCTTTTCGAAGCCCAACCACATTTTTTAACGTTGGGCTCTTGTAGAGCAACCGCGGTTCATAATTATCCTCATTGATCTTGTACTGGGCATTGGAACAGAAGCATTGGAGTTCAATACCCCTTCCCGATTAGGAAGCTTTCTTCTGATTGTCTGCCTCTTGAAGATGGGTAGGGATTATTTGATTATAGCTACAGGGCTGAGATGACCATATTAGGAATATCAGCTCACTGACATCATAAAGAGCCAATAAAAAAAAAAAAAAAAAAAGAACTGTCCAAAACAGAGCACAGGGAGGAGGCTGCTTTTGGCTCACAGAGATCACTTGAACATTGAGTTCCTCGTCTGAAACTTAAATGTTTAATATCAACATCCACCATTGTAACAGGATATATTTGGCAGAACATTAAACGTTAACAAATGATGCAAGAAAGTCAACCAACCTCTTCAGCACTCGACAGCAGCAAGGAGCTAATCGCTGTTGGTTATTCATATGTTATTTGCTCATCATATCAGATGCTGTTGCTACAGATGCTCCCAGGCAGGCTGATCGCAAACACCAGAGGGAAACGCAGCTAAACAAATCACAGCACTCACAAAGTGTGCAATACTCTCCCCTGTCTGCTTTTGTTTTCCCGGCTCACTCTATGAGGGCTGTGGACATATGGTCACCATCTGGGCCTACCCAGGGATGTCAGAACATTGTGACTGGGTGATATTTGAGGGCATGCAGGTTGTGTGAACCTCCCCCAGAAGGGCGAGTGTAAGAAGAGTGATGGCTGACTGGTAATATGGGCTAACATCACAGTAGCCAGACAGAAAATGGCAATGTGAGAAGACTGGCAGTGTGACTGACATGCAGAAAACTATAAAAGTTTGCACTTTCATTTCCAAGAATCTTCCAGGTGTCATTGCACAGATGTCACTACTTTATCACTCCTGGAAGAATGAGAGTGCAGGAGCATGACATATTCATGCATCACCCCAAAGAACTTGTCACACACGAGCAACAGTCATGCGGTTCTGGGAAAAAAATACTGAACTACACCCTTGTTGCTTCAATAGGAATTTAGAGGGTAAGCAGAAGTCAGGTAGTGCTTATCAAATACAATTGATTAATTGATCATCAGTAAGTGCAACCACCTCTACATCAGCAGACGTTTTAGCAGCTTCCTTGTCTGAGTCTAGATGGTCTGGGATGTTCATTTCTTCCCAGAAGTGGATTAAGTTTCTGGGAACTTTGCTGAAATGTCCACTTCAGTGAAGAAGATATCCCAGCAAATTCACCCCAAGGTCAGGCTGTGGAATCCTCAGAGACATTGTAAAACACCCAAGACCTACATATTAGACTTCTCGGGTCTCACTTAGCATGTAAATTGCTAAATCTCATGACAGTAGAGTTACAGCCACTCTGAACAAGTATGGCTTGTTTGGAAAGGTTGCTAGGAGAAAGCCTCTGCTCTCTAGAAACAGAATGGCAGGAAGACTTAGGTTTGATGAAGACTTAGGTTTGCAAAGCATCTGAACAAACCACAAGACCTAACATTGTCCTTTGGACACATCAGACCAAACTGAAGAAGTTTGGCTATAATGCACAGTGCCATGTTTAGAGGAAACCAAACACAGTGGATCAGCACAGCTGACTTATAGCTACTGTCAGTGCAGCAGTATAAGGGCTGTTTTGCAGCCAGGGGACCTGGACACTCTGCAGTCACAAAGCATGAGCTCCTCTGTATACAAAAGTATTTTAGAGTCAAATGTGAAGCCATCTATCTGACACCTGAGGCTTGGCCAAACTTAGCCATGCAACAGGACAATAATCCCATATTGGCAAATCTATAACAGAATGGCTAAAGGTTTTGCAATGCCACTCAAATCCAGACCTCAGCCTGTTTGTAATGCTGTGGTGG
Organism: Simochromis diagramma; assembly: GCF_900408965.1. Taxonomy (NCBI): domain Eukaryota; kingdom Metazoa; phylum Chordata; class Actinopteri; order Cichliformes; family Cichlidae; genus Simochromis; species Simochromis diagramma. Next base: position 15,027,080 of record NW_024386908.1, read on the forward strand.
GACCTTAAGAGAATTGTGCATAAATAAATGCACGCAAAGCTCAGTGAACCTGAACACTGTAAGGAAATCCAGGCCAAATATCTCTCTCTGATATGAGAGATTGACAGTATCATACAGAAAATGATTATTTTTAGTTATTGCTGCTAAATTCTACAAGCTGGTTTGCATAGACTCCTTTTTCACATGCCTGCAGATATGAACTATGTCAGCAGATTCATGACAGGACATGGTCCCAAAAGGCAAGAGGATTCTACATCAGACTCTTGCTCAAATCTGGAAACACAGACAGGACATCACACCCATCCTGAACATACTGGTAAATTACAAGTGAACTGGTTTAATATCTGCACTAACTGCCTCATGCATTTGGATTCTCAAATGCAGCTTGTTGGATAATATCTATTGAGATGGGTGCGTAGTTCAAGTGTGAAAACAGCTTTGCATGCTTGTTCAGGACCACTTAAAGCACAATGGGAACTCTTTAGCATCATTTCTCAAAGTGCAGGGTAAAAGTTTTGAAAGATGAATGTTTAACCCAAGCCACAATCTTTACATAAACTCCCAAATGGGGGGTGCCAACAGCACTCTCCTGCATAAGACACATATCACTGCCACTCCTGCAGCTTCTTAATGACCAGCAAACCAACTCAGGAAACTAAACTGAAACTAAACTGATTTCAAAACCAGAACAAAATAAATAAAAAATGAAAAAAAACCTTTAAGACACCAGTGACTGCTGATAAACTGGCACTATCTGACACCCTGGGAAGACAGCGACTTGCAAATGCTCCATTATCTTTGTGTTTATCGAGGCTTTTATGGTGAAAACAGCTACAAGCAATACTCCCAAAGCAGGGAGGTGAAATATGCTAAAATCTGAGAGGGGCTGGAGAATAAGATGATAATTCTTTCTGGGGTTTCTTTTTTTTACACTTGCATAGTTTCATTCAGTGTTCACATAAAAAAACAAATATTACTCAGAGCCGTTTGAGAAATATAGGTGATGACTGTACGTCAGATCAGCTGCAGCCACAGTGGCACCCAAACTGCCTCCAAAACTTCACTAGTTGATTGTACTCTTATAAACACTTAAATCTAAGTGCGTAGTAGTTGAAATGTGAGCTTTTCTAAGCAGTGAGACTGAAAACGCAAAGTGCTGCTTTAGTCAGAGTGTGCTGCTTGAGGTACTCATGACAGAAGGCATACGATGCTGAGTTTGACGGTTTTACCAGAGACATGATTTAAAATAAAAATCACATTGTCATTGCATTGCAGTGAAAGTCCTTCAGGCCAGGAAAAGAGGCTGAGTCCTCAGCAGGAGATCACTGTGAAGCTGAAAGATAAAAACATGACTTCCTGGCCTTCTGCCTTTTTCCTGCACTCACATCTTCCCCTCTTCAATCTCCACACATCAATCACTTTTACATTTCCCCCTTCTCTTCTTTTTTTCTTTTTTGCCTCCTGCCATTCATGTCTGCCTCTCGCCGCATCATTCGGCTTCATTGTAGTTCGCCCCCATTGTTCTTTCACACTCTCTTGATCATCTCTGTCGCACTTTCGCTCTTTCATTGCGGGATCAGAGCTCTGCAGCACCGCCGGGATGTGTGAAATCACTGAAGGTCGTTCCCCGAGGCTGAAGCCAGTCACAGTTGTGTAACCTCAGCCACTTCCCAACCTTCCACGACTGGCCATGACGCCCCGCAGCCCAGCGACCTGCGAGCACGCTGCGTGGTCGCATCAGCAACGTCGCCAGGCTTAACATCAAGACCAAGTCATATCGCCCCCAAATATAGAGCTGCCAGTCCAAATCTGCATATATTTTTTGACTTGAATCACAGCTATTGTCTCTGTTCAAAGTGGATTTCAGTGCCTTCCTTTTCAAAAAAAAAAAAAAAAAAAATATATATATATAACTAGAAGAAAAATGGGCTGATGCTCCTCATTGAAAAACACTTTTTTTTTGCTTCCATGTAGCTCAAAGTGACCATGTGTGGCAGAGATGATGAGGCTGGTCATCAGTAGTTCATTATTACAAACATTATTATCTGGAACAGCTTTCAGGAGTTTGCAGCTTTTTTATTTTCTTCTTTTCTTTTGAATATAAAAAAATAAATAAATTACTCTGAATCCCATTTACCAGCAGCCCTGTTCACAAAACGCCGACATAATTCAAGCAGGAATTACACTTGACACCGTTACCAGTTCTTTATTTAAAATGTGTCAGCTCGTGTGTTTTATTGTTTTCATTTCACAAAGCCACAAAAATAATGAAATTCTCATTCTTCTCGTTCTGGATGCAATTTTTGCTCCGTATTCCTTTCAAAAGCAATTTGAAAATGCTAAATATTCATTGTTTGAATCTGCTGTTTGCAAACAGAAACCTATACCCACTGTTCTTACATCCAAATCGTTCATGTTGTTGCTCACTGCGATGATGCCTTTGCTGGGAAATTACCCTCCCACAGATGTGTTTTCAGTACTTTGACTGGTTAAACCTCTTTGTTACTGTAGGAGGGGCGATGCTGGTCCATTATATAATGTCAAAAAGCTTTGTGAGTAAATAACAATGAGTAATAGTGTAAATTCTCCCACGTTAATCAGCGCTGCTGAACTAACAGGAAAATGAGGAAGCACCATCACCATCAGTACATACAGAAGCTTCTTGCTGGTGTAAGTCTACAAGTTATAAGACTGAAGCCGGTGGAGAAGCTCGTTAAACATTATTTTTAGTGACCAGCAGGGGCATAAAGGGGGCTGTATAGATGTCCTATGGAATTTATTTTTATATTTTCATCCACTAAATTGAACAATGAGATCAATTTTCTGTTGGGAAGGCCACTAACTCTTATTTTGAAAGCTTAGCTGCTGCTGTCCTGGTGCCCATGGTTCTTTCCGTCTTGTTTTTCTCTTCAGGTCACTGTTGTTTTGGTCCTCTGTGTCATTCAGCTGTCTCAAGTCTTTCATCCTTCGATCAAAGGAACTTCAACTTCACTGTCTTGTTCTGCAAGGTGATGATAGTAGTCTGCATCCTGCTGTAGACCCCACACATAGATGTGAATACACACGCATGCACGCCTCGTTTCACTCCTGCCACAGTTACAGCAAAATCGTATCCTGTCCACTCGACTGTCCTCCACGTAAATATGGACAGAAGTAACGGAGCCTTCTGCTCAATATACCCACAGGAGCACTTCAGCCATGGAAATCAATACCATGAAGCTCCAAGTGCACAGTTTTTGTACTGATGTTAATGCCAGAGGAGGTTTGGAGCTCTGCAGTTACTGAGTCAGCAGAGTGTTGGTGACTTTTACCCACTATGCATCTCTGCACTTGGTAACCACAGCCAGTTCTGTGATTTTTAAATGCTTCCTCTTTGCAATACAACTTACAGTTGATCGTGGAATATCCAGGAAGGCAGACATTTCACAATCTGACTGGGTCTTGTTGTTCAAGGATGATGATGATGGGTACAGTTATGGATGATGGTGGACTTTGTAAAAAAAAAAAAAAAAAAGAAATCTGATAACCTATCTTTAAGTGTTTGTGAATGAAACCACAGGGTACTTCAGGGAGGAGGGAAAACCTTCCTTTTCTTCTGCTCCTCTCAGGCACTGTGGCCGATTGCATTCATTTTTTTCCTTTCACTTTTTTTTAACAGTAATTGACAAGCTGACTAACAGGAGCATTGTGATGTATTTAAACCGGAAATGCAGCTGTTGTGTCTTTACATGGGTTCGGATTCAAATTCTTGTCTCTGATCGAAGAGAACCCCAGAAGGTTTCAGGGTCACACACTGTGTTAAAATATCCTGTCAGTCAAACAGCTGCTGGTATATTCACTGAGGTGTGATGTTATTTGTCCATATCTGGCTGTATGTGTAGCATAAAAGATGGATGTAGCCACTGTGAGGTCATCTATTGGTTTTTGTTGCTGCCATGTTAGTTTTATGAAAACTCCAAAATTAAAGTGGATGAATTTTTACTACTCAGAGTTGATATGACGGGAGAAACACACCACTGACTGTACAATAATATGAAAATAGTAAAATAATCCTACTTTACCTCAGACACAGCTGCATGCTGTTCCAGGTCAGTCGCCTCTCTGAAGTTATTTCTCTGTCTCCTCAGATGTGGTCACAACTAACAAGAGCTCAAACTGCCACTCAGACAGCTCTTGTATTAAACCATGACATTCTTCCTGATGCTTTCGTCTTTTGAGAAGGAGATGAACCCAGAATCTTAGTTTCTTCCTTTTCTAGTTTGGAAACTTCAGGACCAGCTCATCATCGTTTGATTTTGACTTCGTTTCTTTTGCATTGTGTTTTGATGACAAATTATTCGGCAAAACACAACTTTTAACATGGAAAATTCAGAATCTTGTTTCACTTTTTATCTTTTCACACTTTAGCTGGGGCTTCGTTTTCCAGCTCCTGAACTTCTCCTTTAATACAAAGCCCTTTTTTTGGTTTTAACACTGTGAGGAAGGTAATGGAGGTGGTTCTTGGAACGAAGAAAACAGAGACACAACTTTTGCATTATTTTTTGTTATTAATTGACAAAAATGGTAAGCCAAATAACCTAAATGAAGACGGAGGATTGTGTCCTCTGTCTGCTAATGAATGATTGTGCTGAACCCAGTCATGGTGAGCCAGTGTTCTCCTAGTGTCAGTCCCGAGCCTGGATAAACGGGTAGAGCTGCATGAGGAAGGATATCCTGCATAAAATGTTAAATTATCATGTTGCACAGCCTGTAAAAAAACATCGTGAACCTGAGAAAACTGGCAACAAGCATCGAGAAGGAAGACATCACATTGGTTTGACCACCAAATTACCAAAATGAAACCACAAAAATCAGAAACTCATAACTGCTTCATATAATTGCTAAGATAACTACCTCAAAAAACCATTATTGCTTCAACTGGCCCAACCACCCTGCTGATTGCAATTGAGTGATTTTCACAGTGATTTGGATAAATTTAAAACACTTTCTGTCCAGTATGTGCTCGAGATATCTGCTCATTCTTTGTTTGTCTGACTAATATCTGAAAGTACAGACACATTTGGGTCTAATCAGAACTATTTCGGCACATAACAGCTGACTATATATTTATAGGAGCCCGGTGGTGTTGCGAGACACCTTTAGAAATCGAATTTATTTTCCGCACTGCTACAAACCGATTACAAAAACAGCATTTTGAATAAAATCAATTAAATCCAAGTCCACATATTCAATGTTCTGGAGCTCGAATGCCTTTAAGCAGCTCAGTTTGTTTACATGATGAACATAATAATCGTTCTCTAAAGTGAAGGTCTGTATCATACAGCTTTCAAAATTACGAACAAATTCAAAGCAGCAAATGTGGGAAATTAGGAGTTTATGGGCACTGTAGACGTTTAGACCTCAACGATTATTTAGAGGGATTTTTAAGAGGGACATTTAATTTTCCTACTAAGCTCTTTGTTATCATAATAACAAGAAAAATACGTTTTCAGCCTGAATTTATGTCACTTTATTTAATAAATTGTGCATTTTGTGTTCTGTGTATATCCATCCATCAATTTTCCTAACAGTTTATCTAATAAGGGTTGGAGGGGGTGCAGTCTGAAGCCTTTACCATGGCTCCCAGGGCTTTTTGCAGTTATATTAAATGGTGTCTTCTTGATTTAAGCATGTATGATATGTTACTAAGCTATAAATAGAGGTTTGTAAAAATGAGGGCCTGAACAGATGCTGTGGAAAGAGGTTAAATCACTTCTCCTGGTTGTTTAAAACAAACTCCATCTGCTAAGGAAACCTTGTAGTGTAGCTGAAAAGTGTGAGAAAACATTTTACATGGTATTTATGTTTTTGTTTATTTATTTTTACACCTTTTCGGTTCAAGAAAGCCCTCGTATGTGCAGCATGTTTGCATGATGAAATAATTACAATAAGCTCATTCATGCTTTGGATTTGTTCTTTTACAGCTTTAGAAATTAAAAGTGGAAACAAATGTGAGTTTCATCCCAGACCTGTATTTGGGAGCAGGACTAAGCAACATCTTCTTTTCCAGCACTTTCAAATACTGACTCTGAGTCAGGTGGAACTAGCATCCTTTGCTACGGTGCTAAAAATGGCTCCGTGATATAGTGGTTAGCACATTTTCCTTAAATGTGAAAGATCCTCGGTTCTTTTAGACGGAGACACAAAACTCAAGGCATCAGCCAAAAGTGCTTTTCGTGGCATACCATGGTCTGCATTTCCAGGTTTGCCAAACATGAGACCGTTTTTAATTTCCTGTACTTAGCTTTCACTTGCTCGTCAGAAATAGGCCCAAAAATCAGGCGCGTCAAAATCAAAGCCCATACACCATCACAAATTTGTCTTATGATCAAATATCAGTTAAGATTCATAATCAGTTTTGGCCTGGTTAGTTTTATCTGTCTGCGCAGCAACATGCTAAACTTAAACACTCCATTCCCGCTTCAGGCTAACAAGCTAGCTAGCACAGAAGTGCACAAAAGGAGAGCAGTTGATCCTGATGGCAGAGCACTGCAGGTGTAGGCTCGTGAGACGAATTTTGCTTCATAACTTGTGTCGTCATTTATTTTAATATGTAAACACCAGCAAAGACAGAGAGAGGGCATCAGTAAGCCAGTGACCTGAAGAGAGGCAGCTATTAGCGTAAAATACGTTTCTCTTTTAAAAATTTTCCTATTCCTATGTGGAACAGGTAAATTACACGATCAAAGAGCTTTTACTTTTTTTTACTGAATATAAGAAAAAAAGTAAAATCAACACTTGGCTTGTTTGGGGATTTTGCTGAACATGATATATCAGTATATATATATATTTTTTAATGTCTGGCAGTTGATGTGATTCTCATTTCCCAGTGTGACCCTTAGAGAAACTGAATTTGACACCCCTGGTTTAGGCGCCAAAAGTACTTCATTAGATTTAGACAGGGGGGAAAATGAATGGTTTGTATTAAAATATGCCCCCTTCATATCATAAATCATCCACAATGACAGTCGAGGTGCCGCGGGGTCAGACACCTTAAACGTATCAGCGAGACGCCAGCAGCTTTGACAGCGTGGTGGCATTTGATGTCCTGATGAGAACAGGCTGCAACAACTGATGCTTTCTTATAGATTCAGTGAAAGTCAAAGATTATCATTTTTTGAAGTCCCTTGAAAGCCTCTCTGTTCTTTTGCTGTGTTGTAGGATCATCCATGTAGCAGCCCTTTTAGAATCAGAAGAGGTGTAAGATCCTGCTGAAGGGTGCTTTCATACAGCCACAAGGGTGGATCACCCGAGCTTTCTGTTTGGGAATGAGCTGGGTTAGCCAGAGGCCGGTCTGACTGATTCTGCTGCCTGACAGCGCCTGTTGCTGCTCTCAGTAGAGTGGCATTTTAGAAGAATTATGCGATCAATAATGCTGCGATTTGAGTTTTGTTTGGATTACACTGACTGATGCAGTGTCAGAACAACCAGCTGAATACAGAGAACAGATCAGGTGTCGTACGGTTGCAGCATCCTAATGCGTAGTCGTTACCCTTCCCACAGGGCACGGGATCCAAATGTCAACATCGCCCTTGCCAAATTAGAGGCGCGTTCTATTTAGATACACATGTCGGCGTGGGAGGGGCCGAGAGGATGGATGTGGCAGTTTTTACACCTGGTACTGTGAAATATCCAAGCTAGGGGTGATTCCCTGCAGAAAATACCCAGAGGAAAGAATATTCTCCACACTATTAAAAAGGTGTCACTTGCTGCTGTGAAGTTGACCATTAAATCAGTTTATGTGTTATGCTACGCACCGTCTAGCTGTAATGTGTCTCTTTTGGGACCAGCAGCAGGTAAAATACAGAACACGTAACTTCATTAAATCAACAGTGAAACAGTGTCTCATAATCTAGCAAATAAAACCCTCTGAAAACAACTAGAAAACTTTTCTGAAAATGCTGCTCGGACATAGCAATGCAACAAAATGGGTTTTTGTTTGTTTCTTTGTTTTTGTTTACTCTATGGTATTACCTAACAGGAGCATTGTGATGTATTTAAACCGGAAATGCAGCTGTTGTGTCTTTACATGGATTCGGATTCAAATTCTTGTCTCTGATCGAAGAGAACCCCAGAAGGTTTCAGGGTCACACACTGTGTTAAAATATCCTGTCAGTCAAACAGCTGCTGGTATATTCACTGAGGTGTGATGTTATTTGTCCATATCTGGCTGTATGTGTAGCATAAAAGATGGATGTAGCCACTGTGAGGTCATCTATTGGTTTTTGTTGCTGCCATGTTAGTTTTATGAAAACTCCAAAATTAAGGTGGATGAATTTTTACTACTCAGAGTTGATATGACGGGAGAAACACACCACTGACTGTACAATAATATGAAAATAGTAAAATAATCCTACTTTACCTCAGACACAGCTGCATGCTGTTCCAGGTCAGTCGCCTCTCTGAAGTTATTTCTCTGTCTCCTCAGATGTGGTCACAACTAACAAGAGCTCAAACTGCCACTCAGACAGCTCTTGTATTAAACCATGACATTCTTCCTGATGCTTTCGTCTTTTGAGAAGGAGATGAACCCAGAATCTTAGTTTCTTCCTTTTCTAGTTTGGAAACTTCAGGACCAGCTCATCATCGTTTGATTTTGACTTCGTTTCTTTTGCATTGTGTTTTGATGACAAATTATCCGGCAAAACACAACTTTTAACATGGAAAATTCAGAATCTTGTTTCACTTTTTATCTTTTCACACTTTAGCTGGGGCTTCGTTTTCCAGCTCCTGAACTTCTCCTTTAATACAAAGCCCTTTTTTTGGTTTTAACACTGTGAGGAAGGTAATGGAGGTGGTTCTTGGAACGAAGAAAACAGAGACACAACTTTTGCATTATTTTTTGTTATTAATTGACAAAAATGGTAAGCCAAATAACCTAAATGAAGACGGAGGATTGTGTCCTCTGTCTGCTAATGAATGATTGTGCTGAACCCAGTCATGGTGAGTCAGTGTTCTCCTAGTGTCAGTCCCGAGCCTGGATAAACGGGTAGAGCTGCATGAGGAAGGATATCCTGTATAAAATGTTAAATTATCATGTTGCACAGCCTGTAAAAAAACATCCTGAACCTGAGAAAACTGGCAACATGCATCGAGAAGGAAGACATCACATTGGTTTGACCACCAAATTACCAAAATGAAACCACAAAAATCAGAAACTCATAACTGCTTCATATAATTGCTAAGATAACTACCTCAAAAAACCATTATTGCTTCAACTGGCCCAACCACCCTGCTGATTGCAATTGAGTGATTTTCACAGTGATTTGGATAAATTTAAAACACTTTCTGTCCAGTATGTGCTCGAGATATCTGCTTGTTCTTTGTTTGTCTGACTAATATCTGAAAGTACAGACACATTTGGGTCTAATCAGAACTATTTCGGCACATAACAGCTCAGTGTTGCTGGACCACAAGTGATGAACGGAGCTTGTCGTGTTGTGTGGATCAGATGTGGCTCAAATGTCACAACACACCTGACATCCGGCATATACTGTATGAGGTAGACCTCAGGCTGACCTCAGGAGCACATAACCTCAGACTTCACAGAGGAATAACCTTAGGGCAGAGACAATAAATACACAGCTGGTGAAGAGGCTCAGGGAGAACAGGTAGAAACACAGCAGGAACAAATCAGGGATAACAAGACACAGGAAGTTAAACTAAACATGACGAACACAAGGCAAGAGACCAGATACATCAGACAGAAACAATTGAGCAGGGAACAAGGGTAACTTAACATAGAGGAGAACCAGATTGGGGTACCTGGGAAGACAAAAAACAAATGCAGACCTGGAGGGGAAACAAAGGAACACAGGTAGGAACAAATCAGGAATGGTGAGACAGAAGGATTAAACTAGATATGATAACCAAAACGGGGAATAGATGAGGGCCTAAAAACTAGAACAGAACCCAGAAAAGTAAAACTAAGGTCTAAAATTAGAAAACTGAACACAGAGAGAAAACTAAAGGGAACCAGAATGAGGGGACTGAACGCTGAGGAATATGGGACGGAGATGGGATTGACCCAACGGAAACATTAGGAAGACAAGAAATACAAAATAAAGTAAAACCCAGAACAGAGCTAGATTTAAAACAAAACCTTAGAATATCAAAAAATCCTGAACAAAATTTAAAACCTCTTCGTCACACATTGGAAATGTTACTTCACAACCATACCTGCCACATGCTTTATTACCACAAAGTCAGCTTTACAGAGCAATACTGTTGGATAAATCTGCCCGGTGATCATCCCTTTTCTCGCTGACTTTTAACTTTTAACTTTTGTTTGCGAGTGAAACAACTACACAAGCGAGCAAATATTTGCGGGTTTGCTCGATCCTTTTAATGCCGACCCTCACTGACATCACAGTGCTTCTCCTCGTCCTCCCCGCTCTTCGCACGCAGGCTGATATTTGTATTGCATCTAATTGCATTAGGTTGCCTCCTCGTCTCTTCGCCATCAGTGATTGGGATGAGTCAGGCAGCTCCACTGAGAACACTGACTGAACCTTGCTCTGCATCTCTACCGGGGAATACAGAGCGCCCATTCTGAATATGTAATATCTGCACAATGCAAACAACATACTGAGCGACAGACCCCGGTGTCATTCGAGCCTGTTGGCTGATCTAAATCATGCCCATATATGGCCTGGTGTTCTAGATGATGCTTGTAAATATAGTAAGGCATCTGGCACGGCACCTGCAATCAATCTGGCTTGGCATGATAAGGGTGCCGCAAGCGATGAAGGATTAGAGTCCTCATGATGTCGATGACTCGGGAGCAACAACGCAAAACAACCCAACACGCCACATTCATGATGTTTGGTGTTTTTTTGCAGAGGTGTAAATTATGATAAGGAACATATGGATACATCGCATGGCATACTACAGCTTACGCTTGCTCTAGTTCACTCCAATTAAATCTGCCTCTCATGCTCTCGTTCCTTATTTGCTGTCGATTTCGGCATGACACCAGAAAGTCGTTTGGAAGGCCATCTGGTGCAGCACCTTTCGCCCTGCAAAAATATGTCTCCTGTTATTGGTAATTGCTGCCCTCGTTTACAGTATCCAGCAGTACTGTAGAGGCAAATGAGTGAAAGTTCAGACATCATCGACACTTGATGCCATATGTTTGTCGCTTTTAGGAAGTTAATCGTATCTACAGCAGGTTTCAGCAGCAGAAAGTGGAAATGTGTACAGCATTTTTTTGACAGACACAGCATCCCCCGTTGGTTTGCGGAGCATTCAAGCTATGGTCATCTTGGTTTTTCAGCCATAAAGTGAGATTATTTGGACAAGAGGGTAGTATGCTTGATCAGCAAGGTGCATCCACTGCACAGCTATAGATACAGGCTAATTAGTGCTAGGATAAATATAAAAAATGAATCTATGTATGCTTTTCTCCAAAATATAGGGGTTTGAACTAGTGCTGGAGTGTCACAGGTGATAATTCAAATCTAAGAGGATTAATTATGCATAACTTTAAGCCTAAAGCAATTTAAATGGGTGAGATATGGGTGAGAGACTGTTATTCAGACTGTTATGAAGTGCAAAATGAGCTAACAGACCAAAATGTGTCATGTAACAGGCTGTAAACACATTTAAGACTGCTACAAAGTTAGGTGTTTTAAAATAGGACTATATGGGGATTGACTTGCTTTTGGAGCCAGCCTCTATTGGCCTTTAGAGGAACTGCACCTCAACTTTCAGCAGCACTTTAGTGTTGTGTATTTCACACATAATGATGGTTATTTTCACTGAACCGCTCCAATTAAATGAGCATCTGTGCTTATAATAGGGCATTCTTACATTTTTGTGGCTTTTCCTGAGCAATAGATCTGACTACTTCATCCACCGCTGGTCACAGCTCAGCTTTTCTACCTGCTCACAATTTATACAGAATAAAGTCAGTGCTCAGTTCTTCCTATCAAAGCTATTCTCGGTGATTGCCGCTGAAATGCAGGCGAAGCCACAAAAGGTGAAACGAGGCAGAGAGCCATTTGGTTTCACATATGAAAGGTGACTTTCTAGACACTCTGTGGCATTTACATTTTATTATACTTCTTCTCCACCACATTTCAGAGGGAAACAAAACGTTTTCCTCTACATTTATACGACAGCCTTCATTATGAGTCCTTTTTTTTTTGCACACAGTATATAAAGTAGTTAAAATTAGTGCCAGCTTGACAAGTCTGTTAGCCAGCTGCTTATGTTGAATATTAAAGTAAGATGTTTTACTTAATAATAATGGATTGGATTTATATAGCGCTTTTCAAGGCACCCAAAGCGCTTTACAATGCCACTATTCATTCACTCTCACATTCACACACTGGTGGAAGCAGCTACGGTTGTAGCCACAGCTGCCCTGGGGCAGACTGACAGAAGCGAGGCTGCCATATCGCGCCATCAGCCCCTCTGGCCAACACCAGTAGGCGGTAGGGTGAAGTGTTTTGCCCAAGGACACAACGACCAGGACAGACAGCCCAAGGATTGAACCAGCGACCTTCCGGTTACAGATACGCTTCCCAACCCCCTGAGCCACAGTCGCCCCTGTAATGTCAACTATTCTCAGCCATTTTTCAAGGTGTTGACTTTCTGCTTGTATTATTTTCTAATTTTGTTTGATTACCAGACCAGCGATGGCTGAGTTGGTGACACCTGAGTGCGAAATCAGCTCTCACGCTGCAGCCAATATCTATTGATTTTGCTTTTTTTTGTCTAAACGTTGATTTTTTTTGTTGTTGTTGTTTGTGGGTCCTTTCTTCTATCTTTAGACCAACTTCCATTGCCATTTCTCAGATTGTGCATCCTCAATTTCTTTCGGCACCTTCTTTCGTCCACAGGTCTGAACAGAGGAGACAAGAAAGAGATGCAAGGGGAGCAAAATAAGGCACGTTTGTGCCTTATAGTCTCTGCAAACTGCTAGCCTCAGATTCTTGAGAGCTTGTGTGGTCTTCTGCTGCTGTAGCTCGTCTGCTTCAAGGTTTTATGTGGCATTCAGAGATGGTCTTCTGCATACCTTGATGTTATTTAGTGTTCATTAGTAACTCCTATGAGCTTGAAGCACTTTGGAACTTTTCTCTGTAAATCTGTAATTCTCTGAAAATCCCAGTTGCCCATCTCACTCCAAGAACCATCCCATAAGCTCAACATCACTGAAATCACCTACATTCCCCATCCTGTCTGTTTTGAGCTTCAGCAGGTCATCTTGACCCCGTCTACATGTCTAAAGGTCCTGAGCTGCTGCCACATGATTGGCTGATTAGATATTTGCAAAAACACTTTCTCTCTTGGACGCCTACCAGGCAAGAACCCTGTTTCTATTTTCTGAACTAAGCGATTTCTCTCATACTTCCGATCTGCTTCCAGAACAAAACAACTGTGTTAGTGAAGAAGTTAGTGAAGATGAACTCTGCTTATAGAGCTTACTACTCTTGGAAAAGTCTGGAACACAGTCTAATGGTCGTCAGATCACATCTTTATGATGATGTATATATGAGGGTACATGGGGAAACAGTTAATGAGCACTTTAGCAGTTGTACCTTATGAAGTGACTGTATATAGGACAGTTGAAAATGACAAGGATGCAGCTGTGCATCCTCAATCATTGCTCTTCCAACAAGCTGTCCTTCAGATGCGTTTTAAGAATTCAGATACTTTTTCTTCTCTGTTCTAATCTCTGTCACAATAAGGGTGACTACGAGGTCACGAGCAGAAGGATGGGGAAGACGAGGAAACTGACTTTTGTAATATAGCTTTACGCCTGACTATCAAAGTTAGCATGTTTGCTTTAAAAGTAATTAATAAAAGCCTTTGCTGTGATTTGCAGCTCTGGTTGCGATGCAAACCTGAGCACCGCACCATCAGTTTGGGGCGGATTTTACACGCAGTATCAAAAACTTAAAGAAAGTTTACTAATTGAGAGACACGTAAATTTAGCCGAGGACTGCAGAGGCACATCTCAGAATATGCAAATCTGTCTATAAACATACAGAAAGGGTCTGTGGAGGTAAAGTTGAATGAAAAGCAGCCAGTTTGAAACAGATGAGCGCACGCTGCAGAGTTCCAAGTCGAGACATCTGTATGTGTTTTCGTATCGGATGTGCTTGTTTGCTGTGATGTATTTATGAGGATGTGAGGGCCCATGTTGTTGGCAGACATTACACAGAGGGGGGAGATTTCACTGGAAACAAGTGTGATGGAAAACAGTGCATCATTTGACCTCCAATGAATAGATAGATGAGAAGAGACGCTGATTCAACCACTGATAGGTTACACTTATAAAGACACATGGAAGTGGCCACTGCAGACTTCCTTTGATTGGTTAAAATCCAGCTTCTAACAATAGTATGGCTTTTGCAATAAACTCTCTGCAAGTGTTCAAATGTTGGCCAAGAGTTACACGTGGCATAATTCAGTGGACTCCAGTAACTACCAAGAAACCCGCCGACATTTGGTTACAAGTAAAACGAGAGAATTGCGCTGGAACAGCAGGTTAAACCTTTTTGCTGCTTAAATGTTTCCAGTGTATAGGAGAAGATTTATATTCCTCTTTGATCTTCAATGAGCTCTGTTTTATAAGAACTGCAGTGCTTCCATGTCTCCCCTTTAAGGTGCAAGAGTACAAGGGTTTCCATTAAGAGCTATGAGGAAGATAATAGTCATACTTTCTTGTAGCCTTTGTGTTGTCTGTCTGCAGAAAGCACAGGCACCCAGCACAGAAGCCAGTGAAATAAACACTTGAAAGGGCAATGACAGAATACGGCCTCAGCACCAAACTGAAATAATATCCTTGATTTAGTGCAGCCTAATCAGTGAATGGTGAAGATCTGTCAAACTGGATTTCCACATATGCAAAGTTTAAAACGTCAATTAAGGATATGAAAATGTTTCGTTTCAAGCTAATTAAAGTTTTTAAATTAAGTTTAAGGATGCTTTATTTAATATTAATTAAACAAAATTAGTACGCTTTCAAGCTTTTTCTTTTTTTTGTAGTTAAGGATATGAATTGAGAGGATTTCATTTTCAGCTCGGTATTCCCCTTGCACTGTCTGAAAAAAGCAGTTTTAACTGCTCTCCCTTGAAGGTCACCCATCCTTTTAAACAGTCTTTCTGCTGATTGGCTGCCCCTCCTAAACAGCAAGATTGAACAGCAAGTGGGTGGGCCTTATGTGCCAACAGCCAGACCTGTGTGCCTGAGATGACCATCCACTGGCATCATGCAGAGCCGGGAGTAGAAAAAAATGGCTGAGGTTTTGGCTTCTGCTTTTCTGCTAATTTCATAGACTTAATCACTATTTTTAAGTGATCAACAACATAAATCAACACCTGGCAACAGTGGGAAGGAAAATCTTCCTTTTAACAGGAAATAACCTTCAGCATAGTCAGGCTAAGGGTGGGGCAACCGAAGGTTCTTTGCTGTTGAAAGGGAGTTTTACCCTTTCCACTGTTGAATGTTGGGATTTTCTCTGTATTACTGTAGGTTCTTTTACCTTACAATAGAAGTCACCTCTAGGCAACTGTTGTTGTGCGTTGGCACTATATAAAAAAAACAGAGTTGAATTAAAAATGAAATTGAATGTGCTGCGACCGGTTGCGAGCGAGGGAAGCGAAACAGGACAAAAGAGACATCGCAGAGGAGAGAGATTGATCAGGCCAGTTAGTGATATCTCCAAATGGCCTGATTGGTCTGCTCCAGCTGCTGAAGCATAGAAATAGAACAGATAGATGTTAGATAAGTGAGTAAAGCAGCATTTAAAATTAAATTCACGACTCTCTCCCCAACTCATTTAGATAGGCGGTACAAAATAACTTGCACAACTAGCTACCCGTGTGACCAAATGGCGAGGCCTGCTTCCAAGAAGACTTTGTATTTAACTCTTCAAACTGCTGAGTTATAAATCTTCACAAGCTGAAACTACATTTGAGATAAGCCATGAAGCCTGTTGCATGAAGGCACAAAAGGACTGCACACAATCTGTTTTTTTGTGCACTTTCCTTCACCGTGTGGGCTGGGTCATGGATCTGTGGGTGACATTTGCAGATAGGCAGTTAGCTCAGCCATTTAATCATTTTGACCATTTTACTGCTAATTTGGTCTGAGTCCCAAGTCCATTTATTCATTATTGATTAGAGATTAAATGTCTCTGTTGCGTAGCTGTTGGAGCACTCAGTCATCCCCCCTCTGATGAAACGCTTGTTACGTCTGTGTATTTGACTCAGGGGCTTCTGAGTTTTCTTGTGTACGTGTGCTCACCTTACAGTAAAGCAAAGTAAGCAGGAGACAAAAAAACACTCAGCCAATCGCTGCGGCGAATGGCAGCAGCCGCCTGTTGCCATGGTAACTACCTGTTAATATTCCAGCAGAGTTTTCTCTCTGACAAGGGGAGAGCGCCACTTTCTCGCTAAGGAAAAATCGATTGGACATTCCTCCGGAAAAAAATAAGCAGGCTGCGTCAGGTGGCCGCCGCTGCAATACCTGCACGTCTGGATGTTTCGCAGCTTCGACGACCTCACCGACCTTGACTTGCACCTCAGAGCAGCAGAGGCATCCGGCATGTCACAATTAGTTCTCTCAATTGTAGTTTTTCTTTGGCGTACAGTTCTCCTGAGGAGGCTCTTGAAAGGTTGGGCATTATGGAACTGAGCAATCTTTGCTCCTGAGGGTTAAAACCGTTCAGGCGGGATTTGCTGTCTGTCATATAAAAGGATGGCATTGATCACGAATCCCATTGTGCCCTGGGATTGATCTCAAGCGGCCCAGACTATTGCATTTCTTCACTAAAAAGACCTTTTCTTTAACATGTGTATGTAATTAACGGCTGTATAATGAGCCATTAATTACATACACAGGAAGGCACTGGCTCATGTTGACTGTTAGTCGATGTTTCTGTTCCTTAATTATGAATATTTTCTGATTTCTGTCTTTTGCGCAGGGTCATTCTTGTTTGGACGGATAATCAGTTCTGAAGATGTCACCCTGGTGTTTAGGAAATTTTTATCGTGCAGCATTTAGAAGCAGAAAGTGGAACGATTATTAGCAATCAGCTTTCTCTGCAGCACATGTGCAGTTTTAAATGATTCAAAATAGAAGAAAAGAGGCACACAAGTCTGGCGTAGAGTTTAATGTTATATAATAATGTTTTGGGGGATTTTTTTTTTTGCCAAAACTGAGTAAAGTCAGCAGCAGAACTGCAGGAAGCCGTGAGGCATTGCCTGTGGCTTGGTGAGAAGACATAACAAGGATAACAAGACTTCTTTTTTTTCTTTTTTTTGAGTAATGCACAAACATAGAATGTTTTTTCCCCCCTTCATGTTACAGCGAACAAGTGTCTGGTGCAGAAAAATAGATCCAATTTAAAATGTCAAGGTGTGCTATTAAAGCTGCGGTGTTTTTCTCAGAGCTCTGTGCAAAACACTTTGTATTGTCACCTGTGAAAACGCTGTGACACGTTTCTGAAGTTGGAATGAAAGTCTCCGGGGTGCATTTTGGACTTCAGATTTTATCCCTCTGTAGATGTAGTGGATCTGGAAGATTCTTCAGATTTCTGTCGGGGTTATTTGGTCCCTGTGAATCAGATTGTTGCATGCCCCTTTCAGCAGAAGGCTCACATGTGTCCCTGTTAGATCAACTAGTTTAAAAACCATGTGACCATTGCTGGAACTTTCCTTTCAGGAAGCCACGAATGAGTGATTTTATTCCTTTGTTCCCAGAAGAACAAGTGGAAAAAATGTTAGCTTGCACACTATACTGACAAAAAGAAAAAGAAAAAGAAAAGACAAACCTGTCAGGTCATGCTTCCATTCACCTCCATCAAGGTTCAGTACACATGATCTAAGACTTGGGAACCTTCCTAGAGAGAATTGAGACTCAGTGTCTCCTGCAATGTGCTGCTTTCACGGTGAGCTCACTGCCGTCTGCAGACTGTAGCTTCATATTTAATCCACAAACATGAGAGATATTGATTCTTTCATCTTGCCTTCTAGCAACATGCTTTGCTAAAAGTCACGCTTTTCCCTTATGGCGCGATATTCAAGCTACCATGCATCCATTATGGAGGGAAAAATCTTTTGTCTTTGCAGCACTTTTTGAGCTCTTGAGACTTGTTGACATAGTAACCACTCACAGGGCTGCTTTAGTTTTCCTGCTAATTGCTAAAAAAACAGCCAGTCTAATCGGTCAGTATCACTCTCAAACTTCCTCTCCTTCTGTAGGGAGCCGTCCACTCTACAGGGCTCACAGAGTGGCCAATCAGGTGGGATGCATACCACGAGAGCTCAAACACAAGGCCAAATTTCTGCTCACCTCCCCCACATTTCTTGTCTAACTTTTCCATCGAATGTAGTAAAGCTATAAAGGACATGATTATTGGTACAGTAACAAAAGCTTTGTGATCTACATTATAGTCCTATTGGGTCAACGCTATGCAGTGTCTGTGCAGGCTTTGGTTGCGTGTAGTTAGATTAGTCCATGTTGACACTAAAAGGGTCTGCATTTGTCAGAATGTAGCCTCAAAACATCAGCTATTATTTTCATTGTTAATTTTTAATTAGCTTTTTTTCTTAATCTTTCTGCATTCAAATATAATGAAGAGGAAGTCTTGGTCAGGATATTCGTCAGCTACACTAGAAGTCCTAAAATATAGCCCGTTTCTCCACGAGGCAGCATACTATCCGGTGGGTGCCCAGATGTCCTGTCCAATAACTAAACTGCTTTTTCTGAAAGCAGTTAATACTCAGGTCCAACCCAGCACCACGTACAATAACAATACAGGAGCTTTCTGCATTTTGGCTCAGTGTTCCTTCAAGTGTCAACCTTCGAATTTTGTACTGGTCAGCAGCAGGAAGTCAGGTCAACACAATATGAACAAAGAGTTTTCAAAAAGGTTTCATTTGTTTAAAAGTAAGTTTCCATCTCTGTAAAGGAACAAGCAGACACAGGATATACAGTACGGTGTCGTTTTTCGAAAGGTACCCAAAAACAGACAAAAATTATACAAGAATTGCACAAAAAAGTAAAGAACATTAAGCAAGTGAGCCTGTAAGAGGTTACCTGAACTGAATACTACTGAAAAATACTGCTAAACAAAACAAACTGACCAGACCAAAAAAGTTCTTAATAATTTTACTAAAAAAAAAGTTGGTATCATAAATTTAGGGCCAGCATTGTCGAGACCAATACCAATACTAGTACTTTCAACCTATAAAGGGAGCTTATGTAGGGGAGAGCAGTGTGTCAGGATTTATGAGATGAATCATCATCAATTTGCAAATTTGAACTCTCGTCCAATCCCAGTATCAGCGGTATTGATACCATCGATATTTGGGTCGATCCAGCCATCTCTACTCAGCATCCTCTTTTATCAGTTCAGTTAGGGGCTGAAATAACAGACAAGCAACTCAAAAATAATCATTTAGATAATTAGTTACAATAATCATTTACTAACTAATCATTTTGAGTGCTACTTAAGCAAGTTGACTTGAATGTGATAACCATGTGGGAGAATAAGACCTCCATGTCTGACGTTTGTGAGTGTCCATGCATGGTGGTGGTTGTGGAAATGAATATCACATTCCCACTGAGGAAGATGGGCTTAGATACTGTATCCTGCTATGTGACGTGACTCTGCCATCACACAAAATTTGAACATGATATCTTCAACTGTGGATGCTAGAATGCTAACAGGCAGACAAACGAACAAAACCGATAATGCGAACATTTCAAAATGTATACTCTTGTTCAAGTGCTGTAAATGTTTGTACTCTGAGGCTATCTGGGTCGAATTCGATCCATATCTGTTGAGGTGGACTTTAGATCCACCGGTGCGGGTCGAGGAAAAGAATGATTTTCATGGTATATTGAAGCTGTACGTGCCATGTCTGTGTGTATTTTTCGTGAAACACTGGTGACTGAACTCTAAGTTCAAAGTGTCTGAGTCTGTGTTTCCACCACATTTGCCCGGCTTCCCATACAGACAGACACCTGCTGGTCTTTGAAGGATCATGGGTGGAAACAAGAAGGTTCCTGGGGACGTTTCTGTATGGAGCTTGAATGTTTGACTAACTCTTTAGGGTTGATCACTTCCTCCCACAGTCCGAAGTATACATTTGTTTAATTTTCTTTTTTTTTTGTTTCTCTTTGTAGTGCTGTGGAGGTCATAAACGTGTAGCTTGACAGATGTTTTGACTTGATTACAAACATTTTGTGTGTGTGTGTGTGTGTGTGTAATCACATAATATGATACCCCCATATACCAGTATCATTCACTAAGTGTTGCCAGTAGAAACAAAGGCAGAAGAATTTTAATCATAGTTTTAAGTTTGACCTTATTTGACCTTGAAGAAGAGGTCATAGGTCCAAAGTACCATGATTTTTAGAATCCCCATAGATTATTCTCTATATGTCTATATGTTCTCAATAAAAGCATGGTATTAAGAAACTCAGTCTTAAATAGCTATATATAGTGTTAGTGCTGCTTTGACCTTCAGATAAGTCTATTAACCTTTAAGGAGAGGTCAGACGTCACATGTGAGATGATATTTTAAAAAACAACACGTGCCACACAACAATTATAGTTTCTAAGTAATATGCATCCATGCAAATGCTATAAAAACACTGATAACTATAAATATTAGTTAGTATAGTAGTAAAAGTAATATTAGTTAAAGCAGAATAATAACAATTGTGCAGAATCTTTATTAATTGCTTTGTTCTAGACAATACCTTTATTTTTTTGCTTGTTATTGAAGCCTGTTTCATTGCCACACTGTCAGCTGTTGTATGTGTTGTAAGCTCAATATTCTCTATATTATTTATGAGAACTTATTTTATTTAAGAGGAGCAGTGGTATTTTCACGGGAATGACTGAGGGGATTTCGGTGCACCACATGGAGCTTTAAACTAGTCCCGTCGCCGTGACCCAGCATCCTTTTCATCTGCTCATCGGGCACGTGAAGAGAGGCAGAGAGTAGGCAATGCAGGTTGTATCTGTTTATGTGGCATTAGACTGTTTCTAAAGTATATATATATGTATGTATGTGTGTGTATATATATATATATATATATATATATATATATAATTGCCTCAGAGGTCACAGAACGACGTGGTTGATGTGACACGGAAATGTTGCTTGTCATTTTTTAATCACAAACTTGTGTCAGCGTTCCCTCTTCCCTTCATCCTCTTCCCTTTTCCTCGTCTCCGAGGGGCCAGGCTGCCTTCTTTCTCACCTCTGATGTTTATTACACAAACATCACCCAGGATCAAATATTCCTACTTTTTTTTCCTATCTGGAGAAGCCAAGTGTTAGTGAGAGATAACATGTAGAGTGAGTGGGAGGTGGGGAAAGAGAGAGCTGCAGACTTGTTTATATGTCTTGATCTGACGGGATGAATAATTCAGCAAAGGACTCCCTGGCACCCCGGTAATATTATTAAAAGAATAGTTTGGGCAGTGGTGGGGGTGAAGTGAAAATGAAGATGGGAAGCCTTGATTACAGAGGGCACTGTGAATTATTCAAACCTATACCTCCACCTAAAAACACACACAAGTGCAAAATCTGCAGCACAGGAAGCCATGAATGTCAATATGTTTTTTAGTGATTAGAGGACTCTCAAGAGATTTCCCTGCTTCAATCTGGGACAGGAGCAGGACAGACAGCTTCTCTTTTCCAAGAAGTCTGAGGAATCTCTGCTTTTCTGTAGTTTTTATGCCACTTTTATTCAACTGATATGTTGTTTACTCTGCAGTTTCACAGACCTTTATAAAAGCCATCCCTCTTGATCCATGTCTTCTGCTTAGAAAAACATTCGTTAGTTTCAGTCTAGAGATACAAATTCAGTCATGTGTTTATCATCTTCATGGAGCAGACTTTAAGCTGCTTTAGTCAGTGGTTTTACATTCCCAATTGGTGATTCATTGTATGTAAAAGTCGTTTTAGTGGCACGTCCATCTGTGCAGTTCCTTGAGGCTCCATGAAATCTCTTACCCTCTTTTATCTGATCATTTGAGATTGAAGGCAACGTTATAGTGCAACCCTGTTTTCAACAAAGCTGAAATGCACGGAAAATGTAGATTAAAACAGAATTCAATGATGTGCAAATGGTAAAAGGACAGAATATTACTTGAAATGAAGCACCGCGCGGCAGCATCATCCAGAAAGCTGGAACAGGAGCATGTTTACCACTGTGTTGCATCACCTCTTATTAAAAAAAAACTTTACAAGTTTAGAAAGTGAGGAGAACAATTGCTGTACTTTTGAAAGTCAAATGTTTTACTTCAAGCTTTTTGTCTCATAATGCACCCATGGGTGAAGGGTATGGACTGCAGACTGAGTGCACAGACTGCTTTATTACAGAGCTGTGCTCTTGTTGTAATAGGTGATTAAGGTTTAGCATTAGCTTGCTTAAATCAGCAGGATCTTACCTGAGCAAGATGCCTTCAGGAACGTGAAAGTTAACCATACCATGTGCACTTAAACGCTGTATGCTGTCATAACGTCATGGATGCTGTTTTTTCTGGTGTGCACTTATAATAAGCTAGATGCTAATCTTGTCTTTTTCTTTATATGGTAGCGTTTTAACTGAAGTTCACTGGACACTTTATTAGGTTGAGCTCCAGCCTTGACCAGACTGGAGCACCTATTGCCACCAGAACGGCCTTGATTCTTTGTGACGTTGGAAACATTCTTCAGAGATTTTGCTCCATATTTATACAGTTATTCCAGATTTTTCAGCTACACATCCATGATGCAATTCTTCCATTCGACCACATCCCAAAGATGGACTGTTGGGTTGAGATCTGGTGACTGTGGAAAGCAGTGAACCAGTAGAAAAACTGGTCTGAAATACTCAATTCAAAGTCTTCCCCACTCTGATGTTTGGTGTTAACTTCAGCAGGTTGCCTTAACTGTGTCTACATGCCTAAATGCACCGAGTTACTGTCATGTGATTGGCTGTTTAGATGTTTGTGTTAACAAGCAGTTGAAGGGGTGCACATAGAAGGCCCAATTTTCTACTTCTTCAGTAATTGTTTCGGTCGTTCCAAACAAGAAACAGCACCGATCGCACATCTCGCCCCAACTCTCACCAATTATAAATCATTTCCATTAGCTCTGTAATAAACACCCATTAGTTAACAAGTCTACAGCAACTTAAAATATAAAATCTCATGTTTAATTTTATGCCAAAGGTAATTTTATGCCAAATGTTGATACTACATTAGGATTCACTATACAAGAGAGTGACTTGGCTGTGTTATGTACTACCCAACCACATCTGAAGGAAAAAGTGTGTGGCCAAACTAACAGGCAGGGTGAAATCTGCTTTCAGAGCTCCTCTGGTGGCACCCCTCTGTCTCAGTAATCTCTTTGCATGAAATTTGTGGCTTTTCCCAAAGTCATGAATTTTACAAATGAGGTCCACCCTTTCAGACAACCGTTCCCCTTAAGTTATTCACAGTGGTATACACAACAAATAAATGACTGTTAGGGTGACAGTTGTGGATAAAATACAATTATAAATGCTTCAAAGAGGAGTGAGTTAAATATCTACACTCATAGAAAATGATCTCAAACACTTAAAACTGTGAACACCATATGTACTAACAAACCATTTTAAAGAGCTTTTAAATGAGCTAAGTGTGAAGCAGCTGCTAACTACACCTCACCATATAGCCAGCTTTCAGCAAATCATTCATTCTAGAGGAATCTTTCATTTCTTTGGAATGTAGAAATTCTTTATTGCTGCAGATCCGGCCACGCATTTTTGTTTTAACATTGAGGGTTTCCATTCGAGACACACCCTAATACCAGCTGCTCCATCAATACTGCTCAGTGGTTAAAACAGCAATGGAAAAAGCTATTAGGAAAAAAATCATGTAGACCTCCCCGGAAAGGCTGTGGGAAGAAAAAGGAGCAGGACTGGGACTGGGGAATACTGGAATTCTTGGGTTGGACACTGTGGGAAGAGGTGATGGTGGGAGGAATCTGAGTCTGGAGAGGTCTTTTCTGTACAGGGAAAACTAAAGAAAGCTCGTGAACCTGGTGCACTGTGTCCACTGTGCGAGGGTTTTTTTTCCTCTTAGCTGCCGGCATCAAACATAGACAAATTGTCCACATTCCTCCATGTTGTAATTACTGTTCTTTGAAAAATGGCATATCCCACTGTGCTGTGTCATTAGGATTAGCACCCGGCGTGGTGTTGCTTTCCATTCTACTGTAGCAGAAAACTCAATATCCAATCTGTCACAAGCCATTCTTTGCAGCTACACAATGCCTGGCTGCAATAACAGCTCCTAAATGGATTAATTCTTGCTAGCGAGCGTAATCTGCTGCCATTTGTTTTCAGCAGAAAAAAACAAAAGAAACACACCTGAGATCACAACAAGGTGATTTAGATGTGAATACTTGAAGAAACAAATGTGGCTAACAGACGATTCAGTTCAATTAGAGTTTGAAAGTTGAGGTAAAAACAAGAAAGCTTTGTGAGCTGTGAGGTTTTCAGTGCACATAAGAAGAATCATCACGTACAGTATGCCATTAACCCGTGACTCTGTCCCCATGTTTAATCATTTAGACAAATGTTTGCTCTCTGGCTGCAACATGAAAGTGGTTTTAATCGCACAGCTTCCCAGTTCTGTGCAGAATATTTATCTCAAAGTGCTGATTTGCATTTCTGCTGCTCCTCTTGTCTTTCTCTAGAGTTTGCATTCCCCTGTTACTTCTTGTCTGTGATAAATCTGGCATCAGCAGAAAGCTGATGGGAAAATTACCAGAAGAAGAAGAAGATGTATGAGTTGTTGTTTTGGCATTTTTTTTTTTTTAATTTCCTTTGTTTTCTGTGCCGTCTCCAGGTGTGCTGAGCCTCCCGGAGAGTCTGAACCTGCACAGGGACCAGCAGCGCTCGGGGAGGGGCAGTGAAGGTCACGGGTACACCCAAGCCGAGCTCCGGACCCTGGAGCAGTCGCTGCTCGCGACCCGAGTGGGAAGCATTGCAGAGCTGAGTGAGTGTGGTATTTTTTATACACAGAACAAACAGTGAGAGCACACTCAGCAGAGTTCTAACCAGGTGGGAAAGAAGGTTTCACTAGTCTCGCATTATGAAAATCTCAGGATTTTACTTATACCTAAAAGTCTGCTCACAAGACAATTGAAATGCATCTACAGTTCCAGAAGAAATTGGGACTGACGAGGGTCTTTTAGATACTGTGCTGTCAGGCGAAATAAATATTTTCATTAGAAAAGTTAGTTTTTAAATGTGTGACTTTATAATTCTCTCGTGTTATTTTGGAGGAATTCTGGCCCACTATTCTTTACACTGCCTCACTTCATTGAGGTCTGCAGGCATTCATCATGCAGCTTTCTTAATGTCTCTCCACAGCATTTAAGTCGGGTTGAGGTCTGGACCCAAAGTGTTGCAGTGGCCCAGTTAGATTCTGTTCTTTTGCAGCCATTCTATTGTAGATTTGTTTCTTTGTTTGGGATCATTGTCCCGTTGCATGACCCAATTTCGGCCAAGCTTTAGCTGTCAAACAGATGGCCTCACATTTGACTCTGGAATACTTTGGTATCCAGAGGAGTTCATGGATGACTCACTGGCTGCATGATGCCCAGGTCCTGTGGCCAAATTTGGTTCTGTGCATTACAGCCAGACATCTCCAGTTCATCTCGTCTGTCCAAGGACGTTGTTCGAAGACTCTTAAAGTTTATTCAGATGGAAATTTGCAAACCCTAGCTGTGCTGCCATATTCTTTTTAGACAGAAGAGGCTTTCCCTTGCAGTCCTCCAAAGCAGCTATGCTTGTTCAGTCTTTTTATAACAGCACTGTCAAGAACTTTAAATTTTATCACGCAAAATGAGTCTGAGAAGCAGCTCTTGGGTTTTCTGCAGTTTCTCTGAGCATTGCATAGTCTGACCTTGGGGTGAATTTGCTGGGACAGCCACTCCTGGGAAGACTGTGGCATTGTGTTAAAACACAACTGTGTTAAGACACAGCTGAATCATCCAGACCTGCAAACTGGCGAAAGCCTGGCTGCTACTTACCCTCTTATTTTGCGGTAGATGTGGGTCAAGGGGTAGAACAGGGCACCTACTAATCAGAAGGTTGGTGGTTTAATCCCTGGCTCAATGCCAAAGCATCTTTGGGCAAGACACTAAACCCCAAGATGTGTGAATGACAGATAGAAAGCATTTAGACAGAAACAAAGTGCTTAAGTGGTTGACATATGTCGTATAAAGTGCTTTGAGTGCTCAGGTATAGTAGAAATGGACAGTAAAGATGTACTTAGTTTATGACAGGACTTCAGAGATTCCTGTCAAAACTCTTTTCACATGTCTGTAGATCAACTGCTCTGAAATTGAAAAGAAGCAAGTCTTGCAAGATGTTGGTATTCAGCTATTTTGACCTCTACTGGAGAAACACAAATATGTGCTGGACGCTCTAAAAAGTGTTTGTCCAGAATTTCCTGGAGAAATGCAGGCGATTTCTCATTTGTCTTTCTGCACTGGACTGCAGAATCACGGAGCTTTGAGCACTTTACACAAGCTGTATAGCTCGGCCTTAGTAGGTCTCACACTGTTAGAAGATACAGGCGGCGACGGGCTGTGTGCAAGATAAGTCAGAATGAACATAAAATATATGCTCATTGATCTCGTAGCTATAAAATTTTTATATGAAATTCTATAAATCACACATGCCAGCAGTAGGTTAGAGTTAAATCTTTCGAAGGTTTTCTCTACTTCTGTTTAAATTCTGTAGATTTAATTCTTCTATTGATTGTAAAATCAGCATTAAAATCTCAAATTTAAAGAAACTGAATACTGACTTATAATGCTGTTGCACAGACATTAGCTCAGAATTTTATGTTTGCCGAGGAGCACTATGTGTAAATCCTCTAAGTCCAGCATGCAGCGTATTATAAATGTTGCAGTAATTGTTGAGCACATTAAAACCGATCTCTCAGGGACTTCCATCTGTGTCCATCTGCTAAATAGGCCCATTAGCGTGAAGGAATGCGATCTCGCTGTCCCTGTGGGCTGTCACGGTGGTCTGAGGTCGCCCGGAATTATGCTGCTGTCCCTTCACCGCTCACCTCATCCACCTCTCCACCCTCGCTTCCCCCTGTGACACGCTGCAGCCAGTTACTGTTTGATTACAGCTGTTCTAGCACCTGTTTATGAGTTTCCCCCCTCCGGGAACCTTTAAATCCAAGGTCACAGCCTCCGAGGCTTTTAACCTCAACTTGAAAGGAAGAGCTCCACCTTTAACTCCGGCACCTCCCCTGCCTCCTCCCCCGTCCTCGTCCATTTCACAGTCTCATATTAGATCATCCTGTCCCCCGCAGATGTTTGCACAATGTGATGCTGTATGTTTGTGTCCCGGGCGAGCGTTTGCTTCGACCCCCGCAGCACATTAAAAACAGTAAGTCACCGCGCAGCAGCACTTCACAAAGGAATTCAAGGTCTTGTTTTCAGCCTGGAGGCAGTTTGTAAAACATGCCGTCCTTCATCATCACCATAATCATCATCTATACTGGGATACAATCGACACAAGAGAAGAAAATGTTCTTCAGCTTGTTATAATAACACAAAAGTAATCCACTCTTCTACCACTGTAAGGGTTGTTTTTCAAACATGCAACCGGCCTTGTTTGACCTTTTAGTTTACTTTCTCCCAGCACTTGTCTGACCTTTGGCTTTGTCAGGAAACAGCACCATTAATATGTATAACTACTACTGTTCAATGGTCACCGAGTGGTGTGATGGCATACGGGTGGAGAGGACCCATATGAAGTCTGCAGGAAACTAAGAGGAGGACAAAAACAGGCCAAGGTCCAAAAACACTCCAAAAAGCAATAAAGTACTTGCAAAAACATGCTTACTAAAATAAGAAACAGAGAAGACTGTGAGTATACATAGATAATAAAGTAGGAATCCAGAAGGGAACAAACTAGGAAATGACTTGATAGCTTGACCAAAGAGAGAGAGAAGGAAGGGAAGAATAAGCTTATCATCTGATCAGGAACCACCATGATCTGTCATGATCTTTGATCTAAAACTTTACTCTCTCAGCAGTCTTAGGTTGTTTTTGTTTTTTTTAAATTGTCCCCTTGTTGTCTGTGTCTCGCTCTAGTAATCTGTGTACCTTTTTATGTGTACTTCCTGCCTTATTCTGAAGAGGTACTTTACTCTCTATGAACCTGTGTTGTATTGTTGTTATCTTTGGACTTGTCCCACTCTTGTTTCCCCCTCATTAGTGTCACATGTGTTTAATTGGTAACCCTGATTGTTTGTTATGTTGCCCTCCTGTCCTGCCTGTCTCTTGCTTGCTTGTGAATTACTGATAACTTTTGTTTGCTCTTATAATTGTTGGGGTTCTGATGACTTTTTGGATTTGACCTGCTAAACTCAGGAGCTTCTTTTGTTGCCATTATCCTCCACAAATCCCATTAAAGTTGCTTTTTCATTATTTTAGTATCTGGCTGTCTGACTCCATTTGGGTCAATTTTAAGAAATTCACCAAAGAACAAAGAGTGGAAGGAAAACCTACTGGGATGCACTGGACCTTACCACTTACTACAAAATAAAACAGGAAGTGATGAGAGCATGTTTAGAAATGTCTAAAACTGGATGTTTTAAAAGCAGAATAGAATGATTCTATTCAAATCCTGCATAATGCAAAACATAGATTTGTCCATTGCACTCTTTGGTGGGAAATTTACATGTGTTACTAAAAGCACTGCTAATTAATTAAGCCTGAAAGATATGGTTACCAGGCTTTTTTTTAAATAAATTGTCGAATTGCTTTTTTTTTTAATCAGCTGAACTAACAAGTCACACAGCTGCTGGTTCTCAGTACTGGGTGATTTAAAGCCCTTCTATCACACAGGCCTAAGAATGGGAAAAAATCTGTATTCCCCAACTGGTTGGCAAGTGGTTGCCAGACTGGTTGCAGAGTTTGTTGTCACCGGGTGAGGGAGTGGGGGTCACAAAGTAGATGTTGGACCAAAGGTTTTTGGTGCAACTTTGGTCACTTGCAGGTTGCCGCAGTGGTCTGTAGTTTGCATGAAAGACACCAACTTGAAAGAATCACCAATTTCTAGTCGAGCAGTAGCAAAACTTGAAAACGTGTGATGCAAATTGGAGATGGAGAACATTTCTATTTCAGCCAATTGTAAAACACATAATTTTAAGCAACTAGCACATTTGCAAGGAGGTTTTTGGTGCAGACCGTGTACCTCTTTGTGAACAATTTTACCTTCCAACCTCCAGCAACCACTCACCAGCTTGTCAGGGAGTACACATCTTTCCCTTGGGACTGGCCGACCATTCTGTATGTCTGTGTGGCTGAAGCCTGCGTTGACACTACACCTCAGTCATATCCATGTCTTCACTACACCAGAACACCTACACCAGTGATCCTGAAAATAGCAACAAATAACAACTAATGGATCAATTTTAGGTAGCTAGCTCTCATTGGCTACTTAGTACTCACCATCGCTTTAATGACATACAATTTCTTGTCCTCCTTCATCTCCATAAAGGCAGAATTATTGCGTTTAAATAAGACTTTTGTGAAACTATGATCTCATGACTTTG
Organism: Simochromis diagramma; assembly: GCF_900408965.1. Lineage (NCBI taxonomy): Eukaryota > Metazoa > Chordata > Actinopteri > Cichliformes > Cichlidae > Simochromis > Simochromis diagramma. Next base: position 15,056,716 of record NW_024386908.1, read on the forward strand.
TAAGAAAAGAGAAGTGAGATGGTTTTCCTGGGAAATGACATCCTCACAGGATCAGTAAGGCAAAGCCAATAATTTTATTATCAGCTTATTATAATTGTTAAGAGACCTGATGCCACTGCAACTATATGTATTCTGTACTTTATGGTAAATCAATTATTCCCAGCAGGAAATGAACTGGCAGAAATTGCATTAAGGGTAAAAGAAAACACTCCTCCTTTAATTGCCAGAAGAAATGGGAATATGCATTACAAAGCAGCTCTCCTGTGTCTATTCTTGCTTATTTAAACATATTTGTAGGGGGGAAAAAGGCAGAAAAAAAAGCTTTTTGATTCCTGTTAAATTTACCATGTGTCTGGCTTTCTCTACCACTCCATCTCAGCTGGGCTTCCTCACCTCCAGCGTTGGCCAGTGAGCGCTGCCAGAGGTTGACATGTGGCTCGTAACGTGGTCGATGCCAACTGCTCGAAGTCATTTGGTGGAGTTCAGGGGACTCATTTCCTCCTCCTGCTGTGTTATGTGAACAGATTGATTTACAGTTCATGAATCACTGAGTAGCATAAGTGTGAATCTGCTCGTCAAGTGTATGATGATTGCATTAAGAGTGCGACTTTAAGCATGTTCTACCATCTGTGTCTGCGAGAAACCTAAAGGGAAGGCTTTTGCATCTCATTTCAAAGTTTATTTTATCAAAAACAGGTGCAGCAACCTGGATGAGCAGTTTTCTCACCATCCAGAGTGCAGCTTGTGTGCAGTCAGCCGGTGTGATTAATACATATATTTAAGAATATGTCTGGTAATAGTCTATATTTCCCTTATTCTTAACAAATCCCATGAAAACTCAAATTGAGCTGACACTATGAGCAAGCAAAGCTGGTGTGCATCCATAGTGCAATATATTTTTTAGGGTTACGTAATCATGATGTTACTGATCAAATGATCTGCCAAGCTGCAAAAGAGTGGTGCAGATCTACAGGCATTTGCATTTCAAGCAAAAATACTGCTTGATATTGACTTAAAACTATTCCCCCGCTATCAAACAACTCCACACTAGACTTTTTGACATTTTTGGATTTAAATCCAATCTCACCCTGCCACTGGTCCAGTGTCTATAAGATATTATCCTGTTATTCTCTCATATTTCTTACTTTATTATATGGCTTCGAGATTCTTTGCCATCATCTTCTGGCACTAGCAGTGTGTCACATCTTACCAGGATCCAGTAAAAACAAGAGGAAGTATATCAAACTATTAATTTGTACCTCATATGGCCAAAGAACTGACTGTTAATTCACACGTATCATTACTATTGGTCAGATTTAATAGAATTTCAATTTTCAGTATCAATCAGATTTTAGTGAAACTAGATTAATTTTTCCTCGTTTGCAAGATTTCGTAATCATCTTTAAATCACAGTTTTTGTGTTGTTACATTTAAAACCAGTTTACATTTACAAGTGACGACTCAAAAATCTTTATTAGCCTTTACAGTTGAGGTTGATGAATTGTTTTTGGTTTCATGGGATAATAACGTTCACGTCATATAGTAATTCATGGTGTATGAGAGGGAACTTCATCTCCTGCATTTCTTCTCAGCTTTAGAAAATCTACCTAGTGATGGGAGACTTTGGCCAATCACAGGTCTTTTAAGATGAGGTCAGGTGTGTGATGTTATAAAGTAGAACAAAGAGCAAAAAAGTACTTTGGAAGTAAGGTGGAGTGGCGGACTTTCTCCTGGGAGAGTAGTATTCAGTTCCTGTGTGAAACCATTATTCTCATCTGGTAGAAGGGGCTTAGAAGAGACACTCTCAGCTCTCGCATTTTCTGCCTTCTGCAGCTTTAACCTCCCAAGGCTACTTTTAAAATTTCAACAACAAAAAAAAACACCTCTACATTCATTCTGTAACAGCATCACAGCTATAGAGTCAGAATGGTGTGCCTTGGGCTCCCTGGATGAGGCACTTGGGAGAATTATGAAATACAATAAGTCTCTGTGTCTCCATCACTTGAGAGAGAGTGAGATTTGAAGAACTCAAACTGTAAATTACAGAGTAAATTATGGCCTCAGAGCAACAGCTCACTGGCTCTGATGTCATCAAACTCCCAACTGAAATGCAAGTAAAAGAAGGAAAACTATACACATCAATAGGATCCTTTAGGATGGTGAGGATTAACAGAAATCACGTTTAGCGTACCTTAGCCTAAAGTCTCAGGTGGTTGTGGCACAAGAGGCAGAGCAGGACATCTGCTAATCAAACAGTTGGTAATTTGCTTCCTGGATCCTGTTCATGGGCACGAAATTGAACCCTAAATTGCCGGATGCATCACCAGAGTGTGACTGTGGGAACGGCATTAAAAAAGTGTGAAATGATGAAATTCAACATCTGTTTAAAAAAATCAATATATAGTATATATAAAGCACCATTCCATCTAAAAGGGTGTTTCTGATGACCGAATCAAGCCAGAAACATGGATTTTGTACCACCATCCACATCGACCACGACCATTTTAGCAGGTGCAGGTGATAAAGGCAGATCTTCATAACCTTCTTGAGAAAACGGTTCAATAGATTTATAAAAGAATATAATGAAGACTTTACATTGGGAAAATTACAGGTTAGTTTGTTAAAACTAAAAAGAAGTTATTAAAAATCAATACTTGTGACCAGTTTTTAATTATGTACTTGAGTCAAACATGGAGAGAAAAAAGGAGGGACCGATAGTCTCAGATGTTAATTTTTAATCAGATGTGTTTTTTTTAACCATCAGCCTATTAGCAACCGCAGCTGAATAATAGAAACAAAATTACAACAGTCAACATATAACTGAAAAAAATATATCGGTTAATTTAAAGCTGACACAGATGATTTTCAGATGATTCTCTTGGACTGCTGCAACAAGCTGGAGCAATTCAAAATTCAGATCTGCTGCTGCGGTTTCTGAAACATCAATCTGCCACTGGAGTGGGTGAAGTAAGGGGCCAGAGCAGCAAAGAAGAGATATAGGATGGCAGTTTTCCACCTGGAGCACTAAATAAATAAATACCTGGGGTTATTACATCTCTCAGACAGATGTAGTGAGGTTGTCTGTTTTATGTGGAAATGTGTCCTCTGCTTAGCTCGCACAAAGTACAAAAAGATGGTTTCCAGATAGAAAATGTGCTTTCAAAATAAAATTCAATGACAGCCAACAGACTGTGCTGTTAAAATCTTCAGTAGTGAATTATTTAGCAATAACTGAACTCGATATGACCATTTAACAACACCATAGCAGGGCCTGTTATTGATGTGTGAATGCACTGCAGTGATTTCAGTGTTTTGAGAAGACATTTAGAGTGTGTGTTAGGCTGCAATTACCTCTGGAACAGCATGGGGATACCAGACATCATTTACATGCAAATTCTTTAGCAGCTCACCAATACTGTTGTATTTATTAAGTTAAATGAATGTGCAATTTACGCTTTAAAAAACACAACAGAGTCAAAAAAATAATATTTTTCATTGCTATCAGTGAAGCCCTTTGGATGATAATGATGCTCTGTTTAGTGTTTGGACCAGACTGAATTATGATAATTGCTGAATGCAATCTTATTAAATCTTTTTCATAGTCTAAATGATCCCGGTGGACCAGTAGTGCCAGTAGATTTTTACTGTTTTTTAAATTGAGGTTTGGCACTTTGAGCCAGGGCATGAAGTCAAGATCAGTCCAGCTTTTCTGTTGATAACATTCTGTACATCCAAGTGGTTAATGCCTTAAAGCTACATTTGCTGTACATCTGCAAGCTGCTTTGCAACCAACCTGGCAAGGGGGCTTGATTCTATACCAACTGTCATACGCCGAAAGGTGCGGTACACCCTGAAAAGGATACTTGTCTATTGCAGGGAACTTCGCACCATGGTAACCAAGAACTCTAACATGCATTTACCATTGTAAAAGGTTTATTCTTACCAAAACCAAGGTCTCTGCCAAATTCCAACTCTTTTTCTGAGACTATCAAAACCAGACAAGGGTGGAACACAACATCTCTATGCCAGTGTTCTCCAGAGAGGATCTAATGGTAGCCCTAAGAACTTAAAACTCAACTCTAACAGCTAAAAATTTGTTGTATTAGCAATGTGTGGGGTCCACTACTCTATGGTGTGTGGTGTGGTGTTCTCACAGTGTTCTAAAATGGTCATGACTTTTGAAACCAGAAACCCACATTAGGAATTTGTGTGGTGACGCAGGAGAGTCTATCATTACTGCCACCACATATAAAACTCCAAATCATGACCACAAGGTAATTAACACATAATGCACCACACAAAAGCACAATAACTCAGGTCATCCCAAAGGATATAGAAATGCATATCTTTGCAGCAGGTTTCATAAATGTATGTTAAACTTTAATCCATAATGCAGAGTAGACGCTGACAGGTGATGCCTCAGACTGCGTCTTGTTGATTTACTGTAATTCAGCTAATGTTTGTTGTGTGAAATAATTTGGTAATTATGCGAATATTCTACACATCTAGCATCGCAGAAAAGCTCTGGAATAAATCGCTGACAGGAAGCAGGTGTTTTGTGGTCCCTCCATTTCCCCAGAGAAAGCATTTAAAATCTGCTTAGTATCAGCACATCTAAATGGTTTAAATTGAAATCAATTTTAACGTATTAGCGCAATTTCTGAACAATAAACAAGATTGCTTAAAAGTAAAGCGACCACACAGAGCTGGCTCTCAGGGCAATTTCACACCCGACTTGTTCGGTAATTAATGGATAATAGAAGAGGCTGTTAAAGAACAACATTCATCACCATACCCATAATACCATTCTCCTGAGGTGAAAATAAGTCTTTTATTTCATAGGTCACCATTATCTCCCAGCTCATCTTATACACTCATATTTCATGTCTTTGTCTGAGCAAGTGGAGGAGATCACCACTGGCAGAAATGTGCCGTGGACGCCTCGGGCGTTTGCACTTTTCCTCATCTCTAATTACACTGAGAAGAATTTTCTTTCATTTTCCCTTCGTGTGAAACGTTGTGTGAGGCATATACGATCCATAGGTGCTAAACTGACATGTTGTGACCAGGTGTGAAGGCGCAAGACCATTCATCTGTCAGCACAGCAGCTGCCCTGTGGGTCAGAGAGCACCCATTAGACAAATAAATGCTGTAATGTAATACAGTGCAGGCCTCTAACAATGGGGCTTCTATTCCTGAAGCTGTGTTTCCCTTCAGTGCAGAGGGTGGCAAAAAGTCAAGGCATGATTGACCTAAAGTTATAATCCTTTCAGGTAACCAAACCTAGTTTCTGATGCTATTCGTGCTTGGCAGGTTTTACACTATGAAGTCGTTTTCAGTTCTTTAGTTCAGTGCTGGAGGAAAATTACCTTACATGGAGTGGGGAGTCACAGGAGAGGATGCAGGTTTAATTTTATCTCATAAATATCATCCTTCCTGCTTTGCTCCCCTGGAGCTCCACTGAATGCAAGCTTAACGTGTCCTACAGTTGGTGCAAAATTATAACCACGAAGCAGTGTAACTTCATTAAAGCTGTAACAATATACATGTTTTATTGCCCAGGTGTAAATGGATTGCAATGAAACTAAAAAGAAGAGACCTTCCCTTTCTTATGTGCCTTCAACCTGCTTTGGATTTATTTTTCACTCAGTCCAGTGGTTTTTAAACTTGTGCCAAGGCACACAGAAAGAGCTCGCCAAAAATTCAACACACACCTGTTTCCATATGCTGTACAAAATAGCCTCTGTCTTCTGACATGTCATTAATTCTTTTTAGATTATACCGTCAGACAAAGGCGTTCATGACAGTCGATTTGTGCGTTTCCACTCCACTAAAATATACTTTGCATCCATCATGTTATGGGACACTTTTAACTAATCAAACAAACTGTCTCGCTGCCTCTGGTTAAGATCCAGTGTTCTTATGAAATGAAGCGCTCAGGCTGAAGACTGAATATAAAGACTGAATATAAAGTTCTTTTAAAGCTTGCACCTTTCCGAGACGTGCGTGCAGAAGACAGAAAGAATTTATGAGCAGTCCAGGTTTTTATTCCAGCGATAACATATGATTATTATGAGCAGAAACTCGAACTGGGCAGCACGGTAGCTAAGACGCCATGTGCTCATAACTTAAGGTCGCAGCTTTCTCGAATAATGTCACCTTATTGATCCAAACTCCTGATTGATCTGACTGTTAAATAGTAAGTAGTAGTTAAATAACAGCTTATAAGCTGTTATTTAACTACTACTTACTATCTGTTAACTGTAAGGTATACCTTACAGTTAACAGATTCCAGAGTAAAGCCAGGTTACAGCCACCTGGCTAACCTCAGCTAGCTTGCTTGGCTAGCTTGCTAAAGTTTGATGTCTAAATGTGATCATTAGTAGAAGAAAATTAACTGGCATCTAAAAGGATCATTTGATTGATGAAAGGAATTTTATTTTGTTGGATTTAAGATGGATACTGGCTAATGATAGTGGCTAACATTAATAAAATGCTAAAAAATCTAACAGTAAAACATAGTGTCAAGTGGATAATTTCAGCTAATTCATCCTCTTTAGATCTTTGAATACTCTCTGTGATCCAGCAGAGCAGAGCCAGCTGGCTGATCTTATCCTGTTTTTTTTACTAATATTATCTCAATAAAAATAGTAAATGCAGTCCCGATCAAAAGTTTGCATGTGCAGTTTGTGTGTATGTGTCTATGAATGGAGCTTGTTGTATAAAAATGATTTGCACTATATATATTACCAGATTTACATGGAGAGAATAGGACACAATACTTGTATGTAAAACTAATTTATAAGTTCTCACAGAAGGTTAGACACTGTTTATTACTGCTGTATTATAGACTAAATAACTTGATTGTGTATTTAGATTAGTTACATGAGTGAGCCAGTAAGCCAAAAAAAAAAGAGAGAGAAAGAAGCTCACCAAGTTCTATATTGGAACCTGTCCAAACAACTGCTCGCCAGGTTAACTGGTGATTCTAAGGTGGCTGCTGGTGCGATGGTAAATGGTTAGCCTATGCAGGGTGTACCCCACCTTAATGTCTGGGATGGAATAGTTCATCCATCCATCCTTCCATTCTCTTCTGTTTATCTCACTAAACTGAATAAGCTGGCACTGGGTGATTTCTGAACGAGTGCTGTCAAAGGGTTGAAAAGCTAGTCCCTTGACCTGCATAGAGCTAAATAGCAGCATTAGTCACCAAACCAGTGGAGCAACATGTAACATGTGCCTGCAGAAGCTCTGCAGACGTTTTTAAGTTACAGATTTAATTTACAATGAAAAGCATTAAAGACATAAGAGTAATTTATTCAGTGGTTGAAATTCTATAGTAAAATATTTTTCACAAGATGAAAATAATGGCCAATTAATGGCTCCGGGGAGGAAAGCTCACAAATTTTGGCACTTTTATATAATTTATATAAAGACTGTTAAAGGAAACTGAAGTTAGCACTGAATGTGAACCTGCTATTAGACATCTGTCCTTTTTGGCCTGATATCTCAGGTAAATCCTCCTTGCTATAATCCTGATAAAGCAGCTGCTCAAGGAGTTTTTTGCAGTAAGCAGCAAAATCCCATTTGCTGTTATGGACTAAATAATTTATTTGTATTAAATTTTTTTTAAAAAGTGTCAAATTTCTGAGCTGTGTTCCTGCGTGTGTATAATTACATCTCATTTAGTGGCCAATACATGCAGTATTAAATGCAAGATTATACGCTACCTTAAAAAAAATACACAATTTGCGATGCGTTCTTTCCTCTTATCTGCCGTCTCTTTTCGTCTGACAGCTGAATTCCTAATAGTCCCTATTAGTGGTTTGTTTTTCATGTGTTGACATTTATCATAGGTGGTGTAAGCTTTAAACATTTGAGGCATCAGTCGCTATGTATTTTCCTTGGCTGTCAGCACCCAGCTTGAAAATTGAGTCATGATGTATTCTGCTGTGCATAGGCTAAGAGAAAAAGTGCTTATTTTTCAGGACTGAGTGGCTTTCTCAAATAGAGGAATCCCTCTCCTCCTGCAACGCTGCAAGAGTTACAGAAAATTGCACAGTGATGGGATGTTATTTCTCTTTTTTCCAGGAAGTGATTACTGTGCTTTCTGAATACCTGAGTGATTTTGGTATAAGAATTTGCTTTTTTACAAAAAAACCCAAAACATTAAAACATATCCTTCACATTTCTATCCATATAAACAGGCAGCAAGTGACGTATACCTTTCCTTTATGTTTCAGCAAGATTTCATTAACAGCGCCGCTATTTAAAGCTGCTTCTCAGACGTTCTTCCAATCCTTTCTGCTCCATTATCCCACACTATGGGATAATGGGAAAGGTTCACCCGCAGGAGGTGTTACATTTCATCTTGAGTCCATCTCGCCATTCTCATTTTTTATCATATCAGACTTAAAATACCTTTTTCTACTTCACCATACATCATCGTCCCTAATCTCGTGCAGTCTGACCCATTTCCCAACAATGGTAATGGTAAAGTAAAGGGGGAAAATAGACAAATGCGTCAGTCAGACTTCCCTTAACTTGATAAAAGACTCATAAAAAAACAACATCCGTTGGGTAAACAGCTTGATGTAGTGTGAGATGAGGTCGTATATCTGTTTTAAGCTCTAAAAGGACATTTGATCTAGTGGAGGAGCTTACCTACCGATGATAATGTTACCCTCTTGTCCTTTTCGATGTCTTTCTCTCTAATGGGCTTTAGGCGTGCTGGGAATCATTTTTGTCCTTCGCTTCACTTTCTCCTTCTCTGAGGTCTGCAGTGCTACCCACATACTCGTGTTTGTCCCTCTTAAGAGTCACCATGATTTAAAGAATAAAAGAAAATGTTCACCGGGCTTTAACGATGAGGCTGGCTCATTCAGTCGCCGGCACAGGGCGCGGCCATTTTCCTTATCTGTCTCCCAGCACCTTTAGGAAAGCAGCGAGCGCATGCTGACACAAACAATCCCACCAAACACACACACACTCACACAGCTGCGCACGTCTTCATTCAGACTGAAGACACATGCTGGAAAATCTTGTAGGCTGTTGCTGCATCCTGCAATAATTACATGAGGCTGGAGTCATTACTGTATAATGGTTTAATGTCCCTCGGTGCCTGCCACAGGATTCTGCCCGCTCATCACACCTCATTGCTGCAAAGATTAAACAGAGATGAAAGAGCAGCTTGTGGAATAAATCCACTATTTATTTTTTAAAGGATATGGCTAAATTAGTCTAACAAAGAGATCTTTCTCTGTCTGGATTTTTGCTAGAGTAAAATATGCATTTAGTCATTTCAAGGTGGGAAAGAAAAATTAGGTTTAAATGTTTTAAGCTCCTCCCACCCGATGAACATGCGTTTCCAACATATTCACTTCAGAAGCAGACATGTCTGAAAGCACTGGCCTCTTACAGACACACTACATTGCTCAAAAGTATTCACTCATCCATTCAAATCATACAATTCAGGTATTCCAATCACTTAAATGGTCACAGGTGTATAAAATCAACCACCTAAACATGCAGACTGCTTCTACAAACATTTGTGAAAGAATGTGTCGCACTTAAATTTGACTCCAGGGGCGTTCTTTACAAGCTTCCAGATGTGACAAGCTCAGAGTAAGATCACTATAAATCTGCACCAAAGACACCAAAGGGCAAAACAGCAGTATTTGATGCCCAGGTGGACTGGTGCTTTGTTGTCTTCTGCAACCTGTGAAGACGTTTTGCCTCTTTATGCTGCTCACCTGTTTGGGCCTAAAAATGACTTGTGTTTAACCAAAGTTAGCAACCACATGAAAGATTTTTAAAGGATCAAAACAGAGGCACAGGACTCTTGTCCCAATCCTCAGTTTATACTACAGAGTTAATTTGTGATTGTCGCAATAAAAGGCAGTAGAGGTGTGCATGAGTGCAAGTGTGCAGGTCTTACTAAAGGATGTCGGGCCCTCATGCCATCCTCATCCTCGTGGCGTCCAGAAACATATACACAAGCAGCCCACTGGCTCTGCTGTTCCACCTCAGACACTGGACCTGCTGGAGGGTTAATGACTTTCTACACTCCTGTCCAGTGTCCTGGTATCTGCTCAACACTCTCCTTGAAATTGTGCTGGGAGACACAACCAACCTTCTTGTGATAGCACATATGGAGCAATAAGGAGCGATAAAGACACAACAGTGGTTTGTAACTGTCTCGTTGTTGTCTCTGCACCTGTTTTCACTCTCATTTGCACCGAAGCAGCTGAAATAGATTCACAATAGTTTGTGCCTTCTAAATGTGTTGGCGTCCCTACTTTGTGTTATAGTAAGCCTGTATCTCAAGTGTTCCCTTACATACATTTTTTTTTTACCTCTCTGTGACACAATAATGTCCAGCAGGTTCCTCGTCCGATGGCTCGACTCCGGCTACACTCTTTGGGCTGCAGCGAGCAAAGGTTGTTCCACTCCATAGAAGAACAAACACTACCTTTGTAACTAAGCAACAATAAGCACTTGAGTAGCGGCATTTTAAGAGTACAAACCAGAGGTGTGGACTCGAGTCACATGACTTGGACTCGAGTCAGACTCGAGTCATTAATTTTATGACTTTAGACTTGACTTGAAAAAATGTTCTAAGACTTGTGACTTGACTTGGACTTTTACACCAATGACTTGGGACTTGAATTGGACTTGAACCGGTTTACTTGAAAAGACTTGATATTTTACCCCAAATATAAAATTTAACATGCATATTATATAGAGATTGAAAATGTGACGTCATTCACGGGTAGAACCGCAAAGGATTCTGGGAACTCGTGGCAAGCGGTACTAGCGCACGCAGGCTTTCAATTAAAATCAGTTATACAGCGATAAAAAGAAACACAAAAATGTCAAGAAGCTGTTGTATTATTAACTGCAATAGCCGGTCGCATGACAGCCACGGGAAGCCGACGGGTAAAGAGATCGGTTGTTATCGGATTACGTCGTTGAAGAGAAATTGTTCAAGCCATGTTTCCGAAGTAACAAAGACGCGACGGATGGCCTGGATTGCAGCCATTCAAAGATCAAATATAACGTCCCAGAACACTCCAGCTCACATGTTAGTCTGCTCCAAACATTTACACGAAGGTCGGTGTTTTTTAGTAGTTAATACGTCATTTTCATAACATAATTAGTGATATAGGTTACAAGCAAGTCTGGCGCTGAACAGAAATTGTCGCGCTATGCTCCTTTATTTATTGTGTTTATTGTGCATAAATAGTGAATTGTCCTGACACAATATTGCGTTTCGCTTCTGTTATTATGGTACATTGACAAAAACATATACTTTTATTCACAGGATAAAACAGTTGTTTTGTATCACTAATTGCCCAGTACGATTACAGCATACAATGTTATTGTCACTGCTACATTTCTGTGATGGGTACCAGAAATTATTTCCACTACTAATTAATTACCGTTGAGCTCAAAGGTCCTATTAATAAACGGTTAAGGAATGTGTATTTATGACGACAATTTGTGAGACTGGTAAACTTATGATACGTACGATGGTCTTTCGTTCTACACGGTGCATTTCAAGGTCCTGCACCCATCAGTCGGTAAACTGTACCTGGGCTTGTTGCAGTGACCTGAAGTTACTAAACTTCATGAGTGTGTGCACTCACTCCAAGAACCGTATGATTATAAATATGCATATAAATATGCTACGATGAGATAGCTGACTTCATCTAACTAGCAAATGTTGTCCAGGCTACGTTGGTGATGCAGTTTTTTTAAATGTGTATGATATTTTTGTCATGCGATTTTAAAGCCGGTCCTACAACCGCATTCAAGAATAACATGCAGCTTATCTCAGAACTGTCGGTGAAAATTATTCTTGGAGCTAGGTTTAATTGAGCTGCATTTTAAAGAGGTGCAATTTCACAATTTGTGTATATTTTCTAAGTTCACTATTTTGTCATGTGTTGAGAAAAACACAGATTTTAAAATTACATGGTCTAATATTTACATTTAGCATATAACTCCAACATTATTTTTTCGTTTTGTTTTTTTTTTAAAGACTCGAAAGGACTTGAAATTCAAAGTTTCAGACTTGTGACTTGACTCGGACTTTTACACCAGTGACTTGAGACTCGACTCTGACTTGCCTGACATTACTTGAGACTTGACTTGAGACTTGAGGATAAAGACTTGAGACTTACTTGAGACTTGCAAAACAATGACTTGGTCCCACCTCTGGTACAAACCACTTACAGAATTATAGTAGGCTTTGCTCTTTATTATAATGATAATCAATAAATTAGCCTTCACATTTGTTGTTTTCAAGTCTCTTATAGATTGTATTTGAAAGTGCAGCATACAGAAGTTATGGTTTCTATAATAGGAATTAAATATTCCTTTAAAATGTTTCAGTCTCTTATAGTGTCTTGTTAATTGTGCATAGAGTGTACAGAGCTGGATGGATTTCATATCAAGAAAACAAAAACAAAGTAAAGTGTACTGTAAGTAACATCCATGAAAATACTTAAATACCATGTATCATATATAAGAAACAATGTGAAATAATCTTACATTTGACATATTTTGTACTGTACCTAAACAGGAGTAGGTATGCAGATCTCCAAAGCAAAAATGAAAAACAAGGGTGGACATTAGATAAGCATCTGAGCAGTTTACTTCACAAAGAAGGAAGCATCATTTTGCGACTTAACTGGCAGCAATGAATTTAAAGAAGAAGAAAAAAAGAGAAATAGGCTTGAAGAATGATCTGTCACACCCAAACAAATTGTTTTCTCCTTTACAGACCCAAAGGAAATGACGGAATAGATTAAACAACAAGACCAATTTGTATTTTTCAGACATTTGTTCCACAAAGAGACAAATGCCGACTGAGTACTCTTGAATTTAATAAGCACAAGCATGCCGGTACTGGAGATTAAGCTGGGATTGCTTTGTTTCCTGCGGCTGTGTAAGGTCAGCAGCCTCTTGACAATGTGGACATCCAATCCTATGCAGCTGCACAGGCAAAGTGTTCGCTCCAATTAAAGTCTATTAGAAGTATTGCATTTCAAATGAAACGTAAGTATGCCCACAACTCCACCAGCATGTGTAAGCATCCGAGTGTGCAACACCTCTCCAGAGATGTGCAACACCCACCGGCAGATGTTCTTCATTAATAGTTATTACCCATCAGCCTGACATGTGAGAGTTGAGGATACATTGCCTCTCTCAGCTCTTTGTCTACTACTTACTTCAGTGGCTGAGAGACAAGCTGAAGTTATATCCACTTTATACTGAAGCCCTCCTGCAAGAAGATAGACATTACACCGCACACTCTGCCTGAGCTGTGCTGCTGAGAGATAATACAGACCCACTAATTGAGTGTTTTGGAGGTTGCCAGAGTGCTAATAGAAGTTTTGGGGTAATAAGGCGGTGAATTGAACAGGCTGCCTTTAGTTTCTCACCTCTCTGTTTCCAGAAAAAGAAGAAAGGAAAGCTGCTTAGAGACAAACAGCAGCAGCTGTGTGCAGTAACACTTTGATGAAAGGACACTTGGCAAAAGGTTTTAATAGCTGTTGGTATTTTGGATTGATTTTTTCTTTTAGTCAAATTTTATTCCCCAGTTTCATAGACTGCCAGTGAAGTAATGACTTATGCTTAATATACTGCAGGAAGGATTTTTATTGAGCTGCTCACTGGTCTTTATATCACTTCATTTAAACTTCATTGGGTGTGCTAATTCTCATCCAATAAGCAAAACAAGCATCACGCACTTACAGGTACTTCTCGTAACTCTGCGGGGAGCCTTGGCAGCGGGAAATATCCGGATATTCAGCGTGCGTGGGCTGACATCTTTCATCTGTTCCTTATATTATTAAAATAAAAAATATCCTGTCTCAGAATGATGCTGAAAAATACCCGTTTGTGCGTTTGTTGAGTCTAGTCTGGATTACTGTAATTCATTATTATTGGGCTGTTTGGAAAGCTGATCTCAAACACAGCAGCGAGAGTTCTGATGAAGACTTTAAAATATACCATATTTCTCCCAAATTAGATTTGCTTGACTGACTCCTTCCAGAAAATAAAAACACAGAGTTTAAACTCCTGAATGGTCAGGCTGTGGTGTATCTTAAAGACCTCCCAGTAACCTATTATCCTATTAGAGCACCCTTAGAGATTATTGTAGAGGCATTACATAGCAATGTAAAACAGCTTGAGGCGATTGTTGCTGTGAATTGGCACTATATTGAACTAATCCATCTAAGTGTAGGGGTGATGTGCTACTAAGTCTTAATGGCTATCTTAGCAAATATATATTAGCTCAGTCAGTAACATTAGATGATTATTTCTGCTTATAAGCTATATGGCACAGGTTATCATTACCAGCTTTTATTTTACCGGTATAGAAGAAATGTTGCATAAACTTCTGATTTACACAATTTGGATGTCAGAAAGAATGGCTCATTGGCTTCACCTTTGAGGCGTGGAGCCTGTGTCTATCTGTAATATGCATTTAGAGTGGAGTGTCAAACATAAGGCTGGAAGCCAGTATTGTCCCACCGCAAGGCTCTGAAAAATGTGAAGGAAGGCATAAATTTTAGACTTTTAAGTGTATTTTCATAACTTTTCAACTGATAAAGACCTGCTCTATGGCCATTCATACTACACCAAAGTAAATAAGTAATAGATAAACCATTAAATGACAGAAAGTACCCGTTTTTCATTGTTTGCTACATAAATTTCTAAAACAAAAGCAAGCACAAAAACAGACAATTAACTTTTTGTAATTCTGTCAATTAACCAAAAAAATTCAGTTGTGTTCAGTTTTATAATTACAGGACAGTCTGTGCAATAAGCTGATAGATAGATAGATAGATAGATAGATAGATAGATAGATAGATAGATAGATCACTATCTATTCTAAGTAAACAGCTGCATGAAGGTACAATATAAAACATGTTTGGGATCTTATGCCTGATAGGTGTGTTCACCTGTCACAGACAGAAAAGATATTATACAGCTTTATAGAGAACAGCAGGAAATATTTCCTGAAGCGTTCTTCATGGTGGTGAGGTGGTGAGGAGGGAGGAGGCCCACCATTTCAAATGAGTTTGACACCCCTGCTTCTTGGCTTTTCTTGACAGTGGTTTTAGAAAAGGAAAACAGATAGGAATATGTTTTCATTTTGAAATGTAATTTTTCTTATCCTGTTTAAACTTCAATAGCAGCAGGTCTGTACTAAGGCCTTACCATAAACTTTACTTTCAGTTTGTTGCATTCTTTAGAACCTTTATAATCTATTAAGTAATTTATAAGAAAGTTAAACAATGCTGGTAGCATTTGCACGACTGTGGGTTTCTGTCAGTATTCTAACATGAAATCGCTTAAAAACAGCCATCATAACCAAAGAATAAACGTTGACTACTGTGGGGATCTCCTCACGTTCCCGCCAACACAACTTTTTGCCGTTTCACCTTGTCATTTCCCCCAGCATCACTGTGATTAAGTGCAGCCTCGCAGTATTACCGTTGTCTTGTTAAATATACAGTATATATTTTCTTTGTTACCAGTGCTTATTTACATTGTCCACACAATTTTCTCTTCATCACATTAACTGTTGCTGCAGTGCACATAAACACAAATGTACTTTTGATTTGATTTGCTGCTGTGCTTTGGTGAACAGCTGCACAAGTCTTTTCCAGCTGTACTGTAATTGTCAAGCACTTTAAAAAAAAAAAAAGAAAAGGAACAAAAATAAGCCCTCAGCTGAAATATGAATGGTGCAGAACTATTTAAGCTCATTCGACACAGTGCATAATAAAGACATAAGAAAGTTATTTATTACACAGTGCCGCAGTCTGCAGTAGTGCTTTTGCAGATCTTCACAGAAGAGCCATTAAAGTCCCTAAAAGAGCCATTAGAAAAAATAAAGTGGCATCCATTTAGAAGTCCCCTCCTGTGAGTTGGAAAGATGATGACAATAGGGAGTGAGAGATGCTATGTGTAATGTACTGCTCCATTTCCACAGACTGGAAGTATCTGGGAGAACTAAGATAAGATGATGAGGCAGAATTAAGCTGGTTTCAGAGATCCCTTCAGAGTGACATAAGTCATTGTCTTGTACCACTTTCCCTGATTTTCTTATAGTTGTTAATGAACAGATTTATTCTTGGGATAACTGGGAGCTGTAGTCTTTTTTTAGTGTGTGCGTATGGGGATTTTGTGTTGGCGTTTCTTTGCTTTGGATCTCACTCATCAGTCCAGAAGTGGACAGTTGCCTGCAGCAGACTGGGGCTTCTGTTCATGCCTTAATGGACAGAAAGAAGTAATCATGTTGGTCTCTGTGCACCAGTGCTATTAGATACAGAAACAGTGCAGCGGCAAGCACTTGACCTTCCTAAACAGAGATTTCATAATATTTTGCAGCATCTTGCATCATAAGACACTCTTCATTTTTAGTCAAAATGTCCTCCAGGGCTTCAAAAATGGACATTTGACAAAAACACTAGAAATCAAACTTTACTATTGTTAAAAATGGGTAATCATTGTAATTCACAACTAAATATTTCACTATATCCGTCCTTCCAACCCCATCCTCACCGGATCCTGCAGTAAAACAGATGGTGTCATGCTGCTGCTGCCTTCAAGTGTTCTTTTAAAGTGTTTGCCTCCAGATATAAAGTCGTTTTTGGTGCAGTGACTGAATAGAAACTGCACATTAGGTAAGTTTTGTGTAGTCTGTCAGTGAATTTGCAGTGTATGTAAGACTCCTAAACACTGGAGAAACATCGGAAATTACATGAATTGATTTTTTGCTTTGAGGGGGGATGATTTTACAGTCATGTCTGAACCACAAACTGTGGGTTGGATGATATGTAATGTACTGCTTTGGGCAGACAGGCTGCTGCTTGTGGTTCTGTGGACTTGCTGATGTGGTGCAGAGGAACACAAGTCTGTATCCTACGGGTAAAAGACGTGGGCTTAAACTCTACTGTGTGGCAAATCCTTTAAAATGTAACACCCTCCATTTTCACTGTGCATACTGGGAAATAAGAATGAGCTCACAATTTTTTTCACATTTATTTAAGGTTTCTTTTTGTTGCACTGCTATTGTTATGTTCTGGTGGATAGACTGTATTTACAAGATGGCAATTGTATTATCATCCATTGCCTCAATTTTGGCATTTTCAGCTCTTGTTTTAATTTAGTGGCATCAAAAGTGACCACATTAGTTAGGTTTGTTAGCAATATAAACTTATTGGATGGCCTGTACCGCACAGCAAGATGTCATATCGGTGAGAAAATCACATTAAAAAGCTCTAAAAGGAATCAACACCACAAACATGCCAGAAAGAACCAGTTCAATGACTTGAAAGGTGAACTGAGCTCTCAGTAGGTGATAGGGTAAAGAGCACAGTCAAGTGGGAGGGGCTTAGAGTCGAGTTGTGCTCATCCACATCGAAAGGATACCAGCAACAGAGGAAGCTGTGATAATGCACAACCTTACTTTTCTTCACCGTGACGCATGGATAGCAGAAATGTTCATCCCAAGGTTTCAAAACAAGACGTCATAGTACATACGGTCACTGTTCATACTTTCTATAGTGGCCAAATTTATACTTTTCATATACAGCTTGTGGCAGAGTTTGGTGCTGACACTGTATGTTCATCATAAGATGTGCTTTTGTAATCACATAGCTGTTTGATTCAGTTTTAGCTCCATAGCTCCAAATCATTCTCATTTAATAGCCATTAGTTGGATGCTGATATGTAGCTTTTTGTGTGCCAGCACATTTTGTACTTCTACAAAAGCTGCTTTATAATATGTACCATTTTTATGCTCACTGCTTTGGTCAGTATATTTTTTTTTTTTGCATCAATTCAAGGAAGCACAAAATCTGTAATATATCAAGTGCTGTACTGATGCCTGGTGCTTCAAAATGAATGAATCATTGTGTAGCATTCGCAGTGAGGCACTTCATTTGTTTTCTCTCTCTTTTTTTTTTATTCCCTCTGTCCCAGCTTTCCAGTTAGTGCCCCGCTGCTTCTCCATGTTGCGATTTATTCATCAACACAAACAGTCTCATTTCACAATGAGTTCAGTTTATAAAAAGATAGATTAGAAGATGGATCAGTGCTCCCCTTGTGACTAACCACACTCTATTCCCCTCTGTGGAGCTTGCAGAACTAACACATTTGGATATGTCTTTATCCTTTTGTTTCACTCCTATTTGGCTCATCATGGGTTCACAGGTCCATAGGCTCAGCAGGTATTTCTTTTCTTTCCTCCAGATGGCTACCCAGCTTCTGATCACATCCTAGCCAAGCTACTAAAAACCTGTGACTTTGTTTTATTAAACCGGCAAGCTGAGAACATTAATATATGCACTCCATGTGTCCACCGATCCCCTGTCTATTCAAATACGGACTGCTATGACCTTTCTTCACGTAACTCATATTAAATGTGTCTGCTGGTGATAAATTTCCACTTGAGCTCTGCTGGTAAAAGTATCTGCTAGTTCTCTGTTAATGACGGCATGTCCTGTAATCAACAGTGATTAATAGGTGCCATGGAATTGCTAATGTGCCCCACAGGGAGAGCTCTGAGCCGGTCGTATTACCAAGCGATGATTAAATGTTCTCGGTTTGGCCCCCGGGGAGTGATAGGCCATGACAGTGTGTCAGAGGACGGTGAAGGAATCTTCCATCTCAGACTTCCATTAGGGAGCACAACAGTCATCTCACTGTTATAAACTTGGGTCACATTTAATAAGAAGTTAGCTCATGTCAGTTTGTCTGCTTCAATTACACACTTGTTTGCTTATTTTTTTTTTTTTTGTCTTTTCTATTTGTTCTGATACACATTCAGAATTCATGGCTCATAGAGTTACTGTTTTGGTTACTGCTGTCAAAGTTCTGTAGAACAATACCCGCTCGCCATCAGACAGCACAAAGACAAAGTTAGCTACTAGCTGGTGATTGTATCATATCTTTCAGAAGCTAAACCCCCCTCCAGATATTTCCTTTAGCAGTTAGTGGAGGACAAACACGAAATTTAAAATGACTGCTACTCCATATTGATGATTCTGCAAAGCCCCTTTTGAATGAGATTATTGTTCTCTGGGGACTTATAGTAATTTGTGATAATTGTGGCTGCTGTCTGTGATCTTAATCAGCGGTTCCCAACCCCCGGGCCATGGACCGGTACCGGTCCATGAGTCGTTTGGTACCAGACCACGATAGTTGAGGGTCGGGTGTGAAATTTATGGTTTTCAGGGTGCCTGATTGTTAATAGCTACAGGGATTATAGCTTACACTCATCAGGAGATGTCAACAGCCCTCTGCTTGTGTTACCTGTTGAGAGAACACGGTGCCACGCAAGCTAAAGAGGCACTTGGAAAGCAAATCCCTTCTGAGAGAAACTTGGTCTATTTAAGGAGACGCTGGATCTGAATCAGAGGCAGCAGGACCGTGTGTTAGACTGTGTAAAAGTGTCTGATAAGGTGAAGATGGCACAAATGAGCTGTAAAAAGTGCTTTCATGCGAAAGAACTGACAACATGTTAGGTGGCGGAGGCTGTTTTGAGCAGCTAGAAAATAGATGTGCCTTGACAGTTTGGTTTACCTTTAGGAGTGCCCACTGACCTGCCATATTTCGCCAAAACAGAGGTCCTGTGGTAATAGTCCTCTAGGAATCTGGAAATTTGTTTGGAGTGTAGAGTAAGAGTAAAAGAGTAAGACATTGTAAGAGAGAGACATGATAAATATGTAGCAACAAAGATGGCTGCAGAGTGCCAAGACTTTCTTTTATAAGGCTTTTGAGTAAGCTTATATATAGCAATGTTCAAGCTGACATTTTTCTCTATCAACAGGTGCATTTAAATGACGATGTTACACCAGTTACTGCACTTTCTGTATAACTTTTAATTTCTATCTAACTTGATTTAACCTGTAACTGCTACAAACTCATTACCTTGGGGCCTCAACTCCACTCCCTCGAGTGGGATGGGATAAAAAACTGTCTGATCCATGTTTGGCAGCCAAACTCAAAAGATTATGTTAAGATTAATAAAAAAACAAAAACATGATGTAACACTTCAGTATGCTGTTTCCAACTTGTTTTTGAACCGGTTTAAAGATAAAGTGACTCCAAAGGCAGCCATGCATCTCATCCATCTCATTATCATTAAAAATTTTTGGCTCTTTTGATGGATTTAAGCTTGTTCCTACCCAGAGGGGCCTCCATGCTGAGTAGCTACAGGATATCAGTCTAGTGTATTTGCAGTCAAAATACTATCAGAACTCGCATTAATAATTTCTGCTGCATCCTCCCTAATTCTGCAACGACAAGGGAAAAAAAGTTTAGGAAGAACATTTATAGGATTTTAGATCATAATGAAATTCATGAATGTCCTCCCTTCTGATTGTGTGATAATAAATATAAGCTACAGTGTAAATACAGCTTACAGACAGATTCACGCAAATTAATCATTAAACATAGAAGTATACTTCTAAGAGTAAAAAAAAAAAAAGTGTGAAAGGGAAGTTTGCACTCTATTTTAAAAAATAGCTACTGAGTAAGGAATGGATTATTTATTACACAATACAACACTGGCACTGCCTTCGTGTTAAAGTCTCATGAAGAATTCAGACTCTGTGATATAAATGTAAATAATTTCATCGTGAAAAAAAATAGAACCCATTAAACTCAAATCAAAAGCATATTGACGTTACCACAGAGTAGGATCAAGAGTAGGATTGGCATTATTTTACTAAATATAACACCATTTAATCACTTCGTGAAGCAAATTATCTGAATTCCACTAATAACTTAAAAAATCTTTTTAAAGTTTTGTTCTCGTACATTGCATAAGATAAATGTATCACAGTTAAATTGCATCAAAGTACAGACTGTTCCCAGTACAATAACTCAAACCACATTCCCTGTGGCTACTCGTTATAAGAACATAATTGCATTGTGCTTTATTGTACCTGCTGAAAAAACTTCGAAGTGAAATATCCTCTAAAAACAATCTGAACCTTGACAGAGAAAACTTAATCTGGCCCACATACTCATGTCAAACTGAGAAAACAGCCTATAAATTTGACATTTAAAAAAGCTGTGTTGTTGAGATGTCAACATGTAGCAAGTGTTATTCAGGAGAAACAGCTACACTTTGTGAGTCTTTATACGTCGATGCCAGCAGGCATTCTGTAGTTTTTAATAAAGAAGCCCGGCTGAGTGTGTGGTATGTTTGAACTTTTTTCTGGAGTGAGAGGTGTGAAGGTTTTTCTCTGTCAAAAGTTGAGGTTGAAAACGTCAAACCCAAAACTTGCTTTAGTTATATACTGGTTAATGAGACTAGGTAAGTGATTGTGGGGACTTTCTGCCTTGCAGTTCTCTCAGCATGATCTGGAGTGTCTCAAGAACAATTAGATGAATTGTTTTTTTGCATCATCACTTCAAACCTTTCACTGATCCTGAGATATAACCCAACCTCTATTGGATGAAATGTCATATAACCCCCACACCATCACACTAACAGAAGCCTGAACCATTGATACAAAGCAGGATAGATTCATGCTTTCGTGTTGTTTGCACCAAAATCTGACCCTACCATGACAGGAGTGGCGCCCAGGGTGGTCGTTTTCTGCTGTGTTATTCAGAGATGTACTTTTCCACACCTTGGTGGTAATGAATGGTTAGTTGAGTTACTGTTTCCTTCCGATCAGCTTGAAGCAGTTCTGGTATCTGACTGCTGGTAACTGGATATTTTCTCTTGTTCAAACCATTCTCTGTAGAGACGGTTGTGTGGCGGGGATCTCAGTCGATCCAACAGTATCTGAAAATGCTCAGACCACTGTGCCTCGCACAGAGAGCGATGCCATGTTCAGAGTTACTTAAATAACCTTTCTTCTTGATTCTGGTTCTTGGTTTAATTTTCAGCAGGTTGTCTTGACCATGTCTGCACAACTAAATGAAATGAGTGGCTAATAAACTGATAAGTGGATCTGGAATAGTGATCACACCATGTTACCAGCAAGCAAGCACTTGGTGATGGTGGTGAGGAAGAACTCCCTTTTAAGAGGAAGACACTTATGACAAAAACATGCTAGAGGGTTAGAGTGAAATAGAAGACATTGTATTGTCTTGCATTGTTAATGTTTGTACAACACTGTCAACCTGCTTTCATGTACAATAGGAATTTTACCATTCTTGCTGTTAGCCATTTAGTGTTAGCTACCCGTACAGAGCAAAGAGCACAAAATAAGAAAGGTTGTAAACTTTTAATGATGCTACATTTATGTTTCTGTGGACTCTGAGGGGAAACATGTTGTTTGTATAACAGAATTTAAAGTTTTTGTGACAAGTTGTTACAGCAGAAAGTTTTTCCTTTATGCAGAGTCACTTTTTTAATACGGGTAATAAGGAACAAAGTTTTGCTCAGTAATGAGTCCTTCCAAAAGGGAAGGACTTGGCTCGGAGAAAGAAAGACACTAAGCTGTCCCTTATGATTAACTCAAATCAGATGAAGCATGAACCTCATAGGAGTGTTGCTTAGATAATTACAGCAAAGGAGATGGGAGCAAATGTTGTCCTGCTGACAAAACCAAAGTCACGGGAACAATTAATGAAGGCAAAGAAAGCTTGATTATCGACTCGGGCGTTGGGTTTTGCTCAGAGGGATAGCAGTGGTTTAAGTATTTGCATGGTGCCTGACTCTAATGTTAAATGTGGATTTAAAAAAAGAGAGAAGTGGATTGTTATTTATGGATGTAGATTGGCCAAAGAGATCTGCTTTTGCTCAGCAAGCTCTACAAACACATGGGGAGTGCGTCCAGTTAAAGGAGTTAGCAGTTCTCTGCTCCTGTATTGTTTCCTGTTGTGCAGACTGTTTCCCAATGTAAATGCATGCTTCAGTCATCTCGGTTTTCTCTTTTTTAATGTTTATTAATGCCTGACTTCTCCTCTTAATATTCAGGCCAGTGTCGCACTTTGTTAACATACGGAGAGTAGCTTAGGGACCTGGAGTGGAAAGGTTTTCTATTCTCACTTTATTCCGCCTGCTTGAGGTTCTAGTTTAACGCTACTGCGATCCAAATATACAGTAAACAGCATCTGAATACTGATGATTACCACATTCAGAAAAAATGCTTGAGTTTCTGTGTAGCTGCAAGTAATGACTGTTTTTTGTGCTTATTTATAAGATATGTAGTTTATTTTTAATAAGCCCTTGTTATGCCATTCCTTTTTCCCCTCTCATACAGTATATATACAATGTTGCAAGAGTGGATGCTCATATTACACAATGAATATGAAGTCTGTTTGTGAGGGGCGACCAATCAGCAGAAAGAAGGCTCAAAGAGAAGGTAAAAAGCCCAGAATAAGTAATAAATCCAATTCAATTTATTTATTTATACAGTGCCAAATCACAACAATTGTTGCCTTAAGGCAAGCAAGTCGCCTATAACATCCACTGGTTGGACCTGTTCGCTGGATCTTCCAGAATGAAGCTTTTAAGTTTTATTTTTGTATCATTTTATTTTGGAATCACAGGACTGGGCATAGAATAGGACAAGACATGGATACAGAGCAATCATACGGGTGTAAACACTAACATCAGTGTACAGGTGGTTGTGTGTGCTGTGTATGCCGTGTTTTATATGAGTGTGTATGACTGCTCAGTCTGGACCCATAATAATAATGGAGGGTGCGGGGAGGTACTGGTGATGTGTCTGCCCCCAGCCACTGGCACCAAGATAAGGTCACCATCAGGTGGTCAGGCAGTGACTCAGCATGCTAAGGTCGGCCAGAGCATCAGTTCTGTTGTTTTCTAATGAAATTAACTTTTCCTCTGTTCTAATATTTATACTCTTTGGGATTTATTTGGGTTGTTTAGATTTATAATATGCAAATCACTAGATCGCTGGCTGACCTTGACAGCAGGGAGTTGACCTACTGGAAGACTTGCTCCAGGAGAGTAGTCGAGAAAATGTTAACAGTAACTGGACTTAATTGGACTTAAAAGTTACTGCAAGCTTCTATACCCGTTACTTTAAAAAATATAGCTTCTAGAGTTTCACCTGCAGCATGATAGATCCATATACCGTAAAAGGCATAAGTAGATAAAATACCAAGATCATATCTCTACCAAGGGTGAACATCCTACATACCTCACAGTATGTAGAAAATTTATTCAATGGTAGAAAACACTTACAAAAATGCCTGCATCCATTGACTGCAAAAGCATTTCTGAACTGGACCAAACCCAGCTGGACTACCTGTGGACTACAAGGTGTATCAAAAAATAAATAAATCCGTTTTCAAAAGGCTATATTTTTTAAAGTAATGGGTATAGAAGCTTGCAGTAACTTTTAAAGTACATGGCTGAATATATAGTTTTGCATATAAAACTTCCACTGTTCACAAGTCCTCAGTGTCACCGCCCCCATACGATAGTGAAACTTGTCTCATACTGTTGTGAGCGTGTCTGAAGTCACAGCAGCTATTGGTGTTGTTATGCTAACTACCGATATCCACAGCCGCTGAAAAAAAAAAGTTGGCACATTTTTTCCAGAATGCTGAGAAAAAAGTCAGAATTATGAGATTAAAGTCAGAATTCCTTTTTCTCAGAATTCTGATTTTTTTTTTCTCAGAATTCCGAACTTAATCTGATTTTTTTTTTAATCCGAATTCTGGAAAAGAAGAAAAAAAGACATGTCCACTTTTTTTCCCATTGGCCCTAATCCTCTTTCATTATTACTGCTGAATGCCCTTCGGAATTAAAGCACTTGGAAACTGGATTATTCAAATTTGAAAATAGGAGTTGAAATTGTAGTAATAACAGCTGCAGTAGCTGTAGAAGTAGCCTTCTTATTTTTCTCCTCGTTCTTTGGGCGGCTTCCTTAAAAATACTCAGTTGCTGGGTTTGGTAAGTGTCCATCTTGGCAGGATTGGGATTGTGGTCATGGTTAAAAGAAACCACCAGTGGTATAAGGCTGATGTTTTGCTGACCCATCGAGCAACCTGAAATTCATCAGCCTGACAGCAGGTCAAACTGTGATTTCTACAGCTTTTCCTCAGCTCCTTTAGAAGCTGCCTCAGAAATGACCGTACCTCATCATGTCTAACCTCAAGACGGGAGATTTATAGCACCGCTCCACTTGAACACAATCACGGAAGCTGAGCGTGTTTGCCTCGTTTTCAATTATTCATTGATGTGTTTAATTCTTTCTCGGCCGTCTATGAGGCTCCCCGGGGCCTGAGTGTAAACAGTGCTGTGAGCAGCGCGCTCTGTTTTCGTCTGGCTGCCTGTGAACTCTGTCAGAGGCCTTTAGTTTGACAGATGGAGAACCTTAGGCTCAGATTCACCGTGTCAGTCTGTCTGAGGAATGAGATTTCAAGACAGGGCAACTTTACTCAGACTGGATATTTTTGGAACAAACAATCAAACTAGATCAGAAGGCGATGTGTTTGCTGTTATACTGCAGCTCAGGGCTTCCAATTCTCACACATATACGTGCATCATCGACCTTACCTCAGCGTCCATATTCCTCCACAAGCCTGGAGCCTCCAGTATTCCAGTAAACTGAGTAAACAGATGTAATTAGATCAATACGAGTATCATTTTTTTCTGAGAAATCAACCCCTCAGGCTCACACTGCAGTATTTTCCCTCTCAGAGCTGCATCGTTACTCTTAAATGCATCGCTAACGACCTCATCTATAAACTGCTGCGACGCCGTCTAAATTAGAGAATGATGACTTCCAAAATGTCAGTGCTAAATATCTGCTTCTGCAACACACGTCACGAATTTCAGAATTTGAAATTCATACCTCCTCCAGTGCTTCAAAACTATTAGAACTGTAAAATTTCTTCTGACTCTCTTTTGCTCCTGGTTCCTGCTGTGCACAGACACAGCTTGAAAGAGATCACACCAAAACGGACCGCATTCATGAAGAAGAAAGAAATTAGTATAAAATGTACCCTATGCTGCCCTCAAAAAAAAAGTATTTTACTTCATCTCTCTAGCTGTTATGGTTTCTAATGCACACAGCTGTTCAGTTGTAAGCTTTTTTGCGCAACTCCTCAGGATCATTAGAAAGATGGTACATGAGTTGGGGCTGCAGCCCCGCAGACCTCTGGTTATCGCCCACATTTGCAGATATTCAAACACATCTGGTGTTGTGCCCACTGACAGCTGTGCACACAGAAGTAGAGAACATCATTAACCATATATCTGCATTCAAGCCAGTAAAAAACTACTCTCAAAATATTCTCATTCCTTTTTTATTCAAGACATTTGGGTATTCATTTACACTTTACTCCTCCGATAAAAGCATCAAAGGGTAAACTGCAGTGATCCTGAAACCGTGACTGGATTCTCAATATGTGTCATGTATTGGCTTTTGTGAAAATAATGTGAGCTACCGCCAACACAGTTGAACTCTCATTATGTTACTAATAGAGACATCAAGATAAACTGAAGTCCAGCAGCAGTGCTAGCTAACTGTGGGGATACATGTGTTTTTCAGTTTATTATTACGTGTGGCTCCATAATGTGGTGTTTTAAACATTTGCCTAGCAAGCAAATATCCGCAGTTTGATTCCAGGAGGAGATACGAATCCCTTCGAGCTTGCATCACAAAGGGCTTAAAAAACAGTCACCAATCTGTTGACTCATCTCTAAAGGCTCATTTTATAGCATACTATACTTTCATGCTTTCGAGAAAAATAATATCAATCGAATAGCCTAGATCGAGAGAGGAGTAAGAACGTCAAACATCCATCAAACCTGTCTGCATCACAGGTCTTTAATGATAGCTTGTTCATCGAGCAACAAATGAGACAGAATTTACACTTTGGTGAACATAAATGGTTTATCAGTGTTGTTATTTAAAAACAAGCCGTGGTTATAATAGCCTCTGTATGTGAAGGCGAAAGTCTGCAGCTATCAAACAAATGTTGCCGTTAAAAAACAGAAACTTGATATTTCTCGCTTTGTCTCGAATCTTCATTGACATTCCTCGGTTGTGACAAGCTTTCCTGTCAGCTTGAAACTGCTTGGGCGTTCTCCTTTGACCTGAAATCAACATGACATTTTCACCCAGAGAAGCGCCGCTCACTGGATGTTTTCTTCTTTTCTTCTCTGTAAACCCTACAGATGGTTGTGTGGGAACATCCTAGTTTGAATAACCTTTCCTCATCAGGTTGTCTTGGTTATGTCTACATAACGAGATACCTTTGATTGGCTGATCAGAGATTTACGTTAACGAGTAGTTCACTAGGTTTACTTAATAAGTGTAGATGTATTTAAAGTCTATATTTTAAAAATATAGAAAAGGCTTGTAGCTCTTCGTCCAGCCAAAACCGAGAGCCCATCTACCAATCTGACATTCACTCATTCAACCCTGTTCCTTATAACAAGGCATTCACAGTGTTTTAAAAAACCCCCGTACTCATTCATTTTAAATTTAGCACACACATATGCTCAGTGACACAGATCCTGCAGCTTCCCTGTGACTCTGTGCATCATCACCCAGGAAAACATGGGAGAAAAATAAGTGCTACAGATAAAACGAGGACAGACTGAGAGTGAGAGCACACATGTCTGAGTGTGTTTTCACTGAGAGAGACCCGATGTTTGTAAGATTCATTTCAAGGCAGTCATTTCCCCACTCATGATTGTGTGGGCACATGTGTATGACTACACGTAGGCTGAATCAGAGGGTGTGTGAATGAGGGAGTGCGTCATCGTGAGTACTTTTGTGTCTGAGGGTTGGAGTAGGAAATGGGTTTTTGCTCTCAGAATGATATGTAAGACTTTTATCAGTGTAGTACACAGTGTTATTATTTCATCCTTGATAGATTACAGTTTGTTATTTTTACATCGCCCACCAGGCTGCCACTGATATATTCATAAATTCCCTCCAGGTGATTTGGTCTCCCGGGCCATGCACCACCTCCAGCCGCTGCACATCAAGAATGCCAGCAACGGGACTCCGGTCCACCAGAAGGCCAACACCACAGTGCACTGGGAGCCCGAAGCCCTCTATACCCTGTGTTACTTCATGCACTGCCCGCAGATGGAGTGGGAAAACCCCAACGTAGAGCCATCCAAAGTCACCTTACAAACTGAGAGGTGAGTCCAACAGAGGCTTCAGACACTCGGGGAATCAGGTGTTTTGTACTGTGACCACATTCAGGTTAGCTCAAAGAGACCATCCAGCTGACTCAGCTTAATAGTTTAAATTCTGTAATCCCAGGAGAAAACTGAATAATCGATAGCATTTTTAAAAGATGAGCAATAATGCACAAAACATGTCGTCCTGGAAGCAAAACATCCTGCACTTGTTAACCTGGCCCGTTGAGATTATTTCA
Source organism: Simochromis diagramma (assembly GCF_900408965.1). Classification (NCBI taxonomy): domain Eukaryota; kingdom Metazoa; phylum Chordata; class Actinopteri; order Cichliformes; family Cichlidae; genus Simochromis; species Simochromis diagramma. Next base: position 15,085,081 of record NW_024386908.1, read on the forward strand.
GTAATGTCTCCTCCCACTCACCCTGTCTGTCTGCAGTAATGACTTTACTTTCCCTGTGTGCATGTAAAAGGGCAGGAGTCTTTTAGTCAGCAACATGGGCTGACAGCTGAAGCATGCAGGTAAGGAGCTTGGGAAGGCTCTAGACTAACCTTACTGAACCAGCAGTTTGGGATTGCAATGCATAAATATATCTCAGAGCTTCTCAGAAATACTCGGCCTGACCTCAGGAGGTGCAGATAAAATCTGAGGTCTAAGGGTTGGTTTCTCCCCAAATTAGATCCTCACAGCAGCTAAACCACTCTTGCATTTGAGTGCTATGCATGTTATTCAAAGTCAACTCATTAAAGTAAAATTCGTAGCTAAAAAGTTGGTATTAGATCTCATGGGGCCAGTTTCTTGTCATATTATAAAATTGTCAGGCGATTTGGTGATTCTAAATTGTCCACAGGTGTGGATGTGAGTGTGAGTGGCTGTCTGTCTCTATGTGTTAGCCCGGTGACACGTCCACGTTGTATCCAGCCTCTCACCTAGTGTCAGCTGTGATAAGGCTTCAGTCTCTCCTGAGACTTTAAGTTGGATAAGCAGTTGAGAAAATAGATGGCTGGATAGAGTGCAAGTGGCAATCCACTAAAGAAACTTGCTGGGAAAATGGTAAGTTAATGTGGCTTGGGTTTGTCCCTCCATTTTCTTTCCTTTTTAGAATTTGAATGCTCTGTCTACGCTATAACAAGATTAGCAAATGGCTTTTATTTCTGCTCTCAGTTGTTTACATGGATTTACCACCGACTGGTGATAATCTGAACAAAGACAGAGAATATACTGGTTTATTTCCTGGAAAAAACTGATTATGGCTTTAAGAAAACCAGTGATTGTCAGCAGCAAAACGCAAAAAGAAAGCTTAACGTGTCAAAACTTTTAAGTGGAACTCGTCTTGTGTTTTGATCAATTTTGCACAGTAAAAGAGCTTAAAATGAGCAATAGTTATTCCTCTGCTTCAGTCAGTTAACTATGCTCAGCTATTTAAAAGAAATTCATAGCTATTATTATTTCAAAATTATTCCATAACAGCACAATTGTTGCACTTGATTAATACAGTGCTATCTACCTGCTAAAAATGCAAATTGGAGCTTCATCAGTTCTGTGTATGGAGAGGGAAAGAAAACGAGAGACTGAGGAGTATTTTTGTTGTTTGTAACTGTGGTCATATACAGAGAATAATCTACCCGCTGTAACACCAGGACATAAGTGAATGGATATCATCTGAACACGTAAAGTCATGGCCTTTCCCCAGCTCTTTATTCTTTTTTCTAACATCTTTATGATTCTATATCTGTTTCTATATTTGTAAGTTTACTGGGAACAATGTTGTCTAAAACCACCCACATTAGTACACTGGTTTGATGTGAAACTGGTGTATCTGCAATGGGAAAATCTACTTGAAGCAGATACTGTTGTAAACGATGGATTGAGTTTATTAAGCCGTTTAGGTCAGATTTAAGCTAAAGGACCCAGAGTTGTACTTTTATTTTGCATTGCTTAGTCTCATTTGACATTATTTTATTTATCTTTTCCCATTTTTCCCGTCTTTGTTGTTTTACTATTTGGATCTAAAAGAATTTGTATAATGTTACATGTCTCATACTTTTGAATTTAAATAGAAAAAAGAACATGGAAAGTTTAGGCTCCAGTCCAGCAGCGCTAAAGACGAGTCAGTGATCCCCCGGCAACTTCTATTCACTAGGGAAAAAGGTGCATTCCCAAATTGAATTGGGAGTTGTTGCTTGAGGTTGTTCAGTGAAATTGGTTGCAAAAAAAAACTGTGTTCTCTTTGCCCTTTAGCAGATTGCCACAGTTCAGTTTAATTCAATTTAATTTTATTTACATAGTGCCAATTCACAACAACAGGTAAAGAACCTATAGAGAAAACCCCAACAATCAAACAACCCCCCTATGAGCAAGAGACAGTCGAAAAGAAAAACTTCCTTTTAACAGGAAGAAATCTTTGCCAGAAACAGGCTCAGGGAGGGGCAGCCATCTGATTGGGCGTCACAGGGGATGGCAGGTGCCTTTGTTTTGGTTGGCTGGCAGACAACAACTTGTATGGAAATGTTAGACAACTACATACAGGGCGGTAGTAAAACTGTGAGTTCAACAGTATGTTTGTTCTTAAAGTAAAAGATTTGCTTCACTGCTTAAGCCTGGAAGTTGAAAGGGAGCCTTCTCTGTTTCACTACCACCTAGACAGTAGTTGGTTTAGTTGGTGAGTGTTTGCAGCCAAGTCGGAAACTTCCATGCAAACTATGACCAAAGCAACTGCAAGGAGATTTTTGTTGCTGCATCGTATACCTCTTTGCAACCAATTCTACCTGGCATCTGGCAGCAATTCCAGCAACCTAGCAACAAGTGGTTGCCAGGGGGTGCTGACTAGTCTCTAAGCTTGTGTAACTGGGGTGTTACCAGTAACAGTTGACTAGTAAACTAATAAGATGGACTACAATAGCTTAGCTAATGGTGGTACCTTTTGTCAAAAAATGACATCAGTCTAGTCCAGACAGGTCCAGTGGGGTAGCAACAAACTAAAGGAAACCTAGCACACTCTGATATGTGATCATTTTAGAGAAACATTTTTGTCTACGTGTAGAAGCAAATGCTGTTCCTGGTGGCATTTAGGTATTTTCACCCTTTCAACCACATTGCCACTGTCAGTTTGTGGTATACCAGTTAGTGCAGATGTTCCTTGACCCTCGCACAAGTTTTTCGCACCACAAGCGATCTGGTAAGAAGCTGTGTGCTGCTCAGCGCTGACACTTCCCTAGGCCTTGAGCAGATTGATGGGAACCAGAGGGACTTTGCTTGGATGGACGGATGGACAGATATTCAAACATCTTTCTTCCACTCTGCAGAGATAGAAACTCAATCCTGACGACCCCGGGGAGCACTAGGAATGTCAGGCTGAGTGACATGTCAGCAGGTTCAGGCCCCCGGAGAGAAAATTTTCTATTTAGCATTCAACTGAAAGGTTGAAGACAAGTCAAAAAGGGCCTGAAAGACACAGCAGGATGAGAGGAAGACAGAATATGATCAAATGAGATAAGATCATCTTTTTGGGTTATTTTGGGAAACTTCAGACAAGCTTCAGTGAGGTGAAAAATTACTGCTGCAATGACTTTTACACCTGAGCTTTGAATATTTACCTGATGTAAATTTGCTTTAGAAGAAGAGAAGTGTTTCTGCAAGACTTCAATTTTTAAGTTTAGTGGTAAGTAAAAGTAGTGAGAGAGCTGCTTTGATGTATTTGGTAATTTGGAACCGACGTTTACTCTTTTACTCTGGCAGTTCTGGCTGTTGTATGTTGCTGCAGGCCAACTGTCTGCATCGATGGATAACATTTCCCGCAGTGTTTTCATTCCAGACTTGGTCTCTCCTCTTTTTCAAACCTTGCAATGTAAAATACATCTTCCAAAAGCTCAGTGAAAAGGGAGGAGCTCTGCATTGTTGCATTGGTCAGCCAAATGCTAAGCAGAAAGGAAAACCCTTCTTTTTTTAATGCAGTTCAATTCCTGGCACACTGTTGGTGTACAGACAAGGAAAGACTGAGTTATGGAATGAGAAACTGATGCACACACAGTGTTGAGTAGTAAAACGTCAGTATCTAAAAGCTGGTGCCTTGATAAAACATGTGCTTACAGCAGATTTACCAGACGCCTGCATAAACAGCAAGCATAGCCGTCCCTGATGGTTTCTCTCACTTGGGTACGGGGCTCGTGTTGGAAACAATTTTTTTTCTCTAAGAAATTATAGTTGCTAGAGGGTCATAAGGGAGAAAAGCTCTGAAGAGACCTTTACTGATGGACCTACAATATAATTTAACTGACTGTAACATGAAATCAGCCTGTTTAATTTAATGCTTTAAGGTTTCCCATTGTCCATCTGAGACTTCCTCATAGGTTTAAAGGCCTTGAAGGAAAATATCCTGTGTTATTATCATTTAAACTGGGATCTGGTGAGTCAAAATTACTTGTAACTCGATCAGTATTAATGATTTCAAGTATCCTGAATAGCTTAGTTTATAAAGAGGATATAAAAGGGTGTATAACTATAAAAAGGAGAAAGCTCGCTAATGAAAACCATGTGAAAGAAATGTTTTTGTAATTATCTACAAATTACCCACTTCAGAGAGTAAGACACTCCAAAAAGTATATATTAGCCAGGGTTATTCTGTTTGCTCGCTAATGCAGGGTAGAGAAAAGCACCACTTTACAAGCTTGATAGGATAATTATTAGAAATGAGTAGGATGTACATGGACCATGCTGCCAAGAGAAGAAAAGTCTTTTAGATCAGTCCAGTCTGTTCAGTCTTTAACCAAATCTCTTTTTTACAATAATTTATCATTGTGAGGTTGAAGTGGAGAGGACCCAAACCAGGACATGTGGGCAGAAACAAATGAGTCTTTGGCTGAATCACAAAAGGTTACATGAACCAGGAGTCCAGGGAACACAGAACACAAGCAGGGAAATCAATAGTAGGATTTGACAAAGGGAGACGTATGAATATACTCTGGGGAGTAATTATGGATTAGAAATATGAGGCGATAGAGACACAGGTGCATGTGATCCACACAGGTGAAGATAATCAGACAGATGGGAAGTAAAGACTGGAACAAGACACACAAGAAAATCTACAGAAACAAGAAGACTTGATATGACAACAAATACAAGAGAATGGAAACTACAACCACAACTGACCGTGTGCTCAGGCTGCAGAAACCCGAGAAAGAAGAGGAGCAAGGAGAGGAGCCATCATGGAATGACAGGCCCCTGCCTGGTGTTTACCACCAGCAGACAGAAGAAGTGGCTAACAATAGGAACGAGAATGACCGAGCCAAGATCTGATTGGACTTCGAGATACAGACAGACAAAGTGGTGATGGCTAGGCAACCGGACATAGTGGACAAGCAAAGGAAGACAGCCATAGTGATTGAAAGTTATAGTCAATGACAGCAACATCAGGAAGAAGGAACACGAGAAGCTGGAAAAGTACCAAGGGCTGAGAGAAGATGTGGAAGGTGAAGGTAATAGTGGTCCCAGTGGTAATCAGAGCACTCGGTGAAGTGACTCCCAAGCGAGGCGAGTGTCTCCAGCAGATCCCAGGAACAACATCCAAGATCTCCGTCCAGAAGAGCGCAGACCTAGGAACAGCTAATATACAGGACCCTCAAGCTCTCAGAGGATCTGTTAGAGACTGTTAGAGGATCTGAGCTAGAAGGATAAATCGCCCGCAGGGATGAGAGAGGAATTTGGTTTTTTTAATATGTATTTCCCATTGGGATTTTGTTGAGACACCTGGGGGAATTCTAAGTTCTGGATTGGCCTACAAGAATACATCATCCCAGCACACTCTATAACACATATTGTTTTTAGGATTGTGAATCTTAAAAAAATATATAACAATAACATAATTATAAAAATATCCCTCATTTTCTTAAAAAAACAAAAAGCTTGCACCACAGGAGGTTAAATAAAAGTGGACTGTTGACACTTAGGAAAATATTTAATAAGTGTTATTAATATAAAGTATCCAAATTTAATTCTGCTAACGAAACTAATGGTGAACAATCAATACGTAAAACAACAAACGCAGTGGGGGGAAATTTAATGACAAATCATTTTTTATCTTAAACTTTTTGGATAAAATGCTGTTTCTGAAGGCACAAGTAGCAACAACATTTACGCTAACCTATGATTATTGTGTATTAGATGGAACAAAATGCTTTGCTGGAGCTAGTACAATACACAAAAATAAATATATAAAATTATTCAAACAAATCTTGCCCAGAATACCTCTGTTCTGCTCCATTTTCATGGAGAAAACTATGAGTATTAGCTTTGCTCGACAAAGATGCTTTTTTTTTTTTTTTTTAAATTGAGCCCTCTTGGACACAAGGAAGTGGTTTCACGTCTTGCCTGAGTGAATTTTTCTTTTAAAGAGGCAGCTGAATAGAAAAAAACATTTTTTACCTGTTTTTCCAAGTTTTCTTCTCTGGCTCCAGTGAATGTCCACATGTGGTGTGAAATTAGAGTGACTGGATATCCAAGAGCACTGCCAGCTCACTGAGCATTTCACTATCAGATGTTTCTCCAGAATAGCGCTTTGTGATATAATTTCCACTTTACACTTATCGGGAATACCTGACTTAATTTTCTGATAGTTTTACTGGTAGTCAGCTCCTGGGGGAGCACTGTGCTGATTGCTGGAAGATGTGAGGCTTTGTATTTCTATCCTTTAAGAAGGCGATAAGTCTCTGAACAGCACAGCACAATACAGGTGGACTGAAGCACTGACTCTTATTGGTTTCAGGAGGGTGTACTGTGCAATCCCTGGGAATGTACTGTACAGCTACTAGGGCTGTGCGATATGACCAAAATCTCATATCCCGATATAAGAATTCTATCGTCCCGATAACGATATAAATCACAAAAATGTAACATTTTCTGTAAATTCTGTGAATCTCGGGCAGCTCGACTTGCGGGAAGTGTTTCCAGCTGCGCGTCATGTAGCTGGAGTCGAGTGTTTTAACAGATGCATGAAACGATACATTTTTAGACATAAGTTGTAACAACTGCCGTTTTCTTTGTATTTATTACACAGCGTGCTGCGGGGAAAAGCCTGTTCTAACGTTTGAGTCTAAGGTTTATTTTTTAGCACCTGACGGCTCTTTTTTTTTTAACTTCTCATCCGTAAATAATCTGCTCTTTCACGTGGTTTAGTTTACTTTGAAAAGTCTCAACAGGATCTTGAGCTTTATTGTGAAAGTTTATGTGGAACATAAACAAGCGGACAGGCGATGGTGTTACCGTCGTTGTTGCTAACCACAACGCATAAAAACAGGCGCTTGTCCGTCTGTAGTGTGGTTATATTAAATATAAGAGAAAGAGAGAACTTAAAAAATGAATATAGCCGCTACAGTGACCATCAAAACGCTGAAAAAATATTGCTGTAAACAGTTCATTTTGCGACACCACGAAACAAATGATAGCGTAAAATGAAACGATAGACGTTTTTTATATCGTCATCCCCTGACAGCTACTGTTCACTTTTGTTCAAGTTTTAAATTTAAGTTTCCCATTATATCTTATGTTTTGAAGTATTTGATGGCTGTGGCTGTGAATGATTGTCTGTATTTCTCAGTTTTACAAAGAACACTATTAACCACTTTTAAGGTGTCACATTATACAGACCAGGAAACATATTCAAGTTTGGCTTATACGCCATGTAAGCCCAGAGGAACATGGGAACTACTCCCTGCCTTGAGTCTGTATACTAAGCTATGCTAATTGCAGTATAGGGCAAATACCATGAGAGTGGAATTGCTCATGTAACAACTTTAAGAAGAAAGTAAATTACAGTTATGGTTTAGTTTTAGTTCAAGGCTATGAAGATCTGAGAAGGTCACGAGAACAGATTTGTTTTCAATCCTGTCCATTTTTACTCAGTAAAACATCATTGTGGTAAAACTGAAAATATCTGATGAATGCCTGACCTGAATTTAGCTGCTGTTGGACGGCAGGAGAAATGATTAATAACGGACACAACAACACGAGTCTGTGTTTATGAGGGAGAGATAATAAAAACACACAAGCACACACACATACACACATACTTGTACAGGAAACAAATGATGAAATATGAACTTGTCAGACAGGCGAGACCCATTACTGATGTTGATTAAAGAGGGTAATAAGAGAATTTAGGGAGGTTGTAGCATCTAGATCTCTTTCTGTTCTCCACTCTCCGAGTTATAACTTATGAACATTGACTTGCTGCCTTTTCACATATCAGTAAGGGCATCTTTAATTAGAAAGTTTGTGGCTCTCAGTGTTCGGCCGGAGTCTTTATTAAGTGATTTTTTTTTTAATTTGAAAGATGACCAAAGCAAACTGCACATGATGAACCCAACAACGTGCTGATATTATCAGTTTGAAGAGTTAATTTTCACCTGAGAAGATCACTTTAGCAATATTATTTAATTTTTATATGATTTATTTTGGAAATGTTAGTACTACGGTAACTTTTACATTTTTGATATATAAATAAATTATGATTGAGTTAGAAGATTTACAGTTTATATATTTATTTTTTCAGTGTTTTTTTTTTTTAATTTCCTTATCCATATTTCCATATTTATTATTTTTGAGCTAGAGTAGCTTTGCATGATTTACAGTTCATAATAATCCTTTTCTGTTATACTTATTTCCTAGGCATTTGTGAAACAAGCTGTTTCAGCTTCTTCCCCTTCCTCTAAACTCATTTTCTATGGAAACGCTTGAACAGGTTTGAACAGCTGGAGGGAGGGGTTTCTGTGCTCGCAGTCAGAGCCTTTGATTATGGTTGACTCGTCGGTCATCGCTTGCGTGAACTGTGACGTCAACAGGAACCGTCACCAGGGCTGTGACCGGCTTTGAAGTCACAGAGGTTTAGACCTTTTTCAAAATGAGACAGTAAAAATGTCTCGAATGCCTGTGTGATGCTCCAGATGGCTTTCACACTGCCTCTTATTGGGTTGTGTTTAGGAAGTTAGGCTGATGCGTGACTCATGAGAAATGATAATGGGTTGGTTTAGGCACAAGTAGTGACTCAGAGCAACATTAAGACCAGAGTCATTTAGTTACTTTGTGTGTTATTTTAAATTCAACTTTAAAAAAAAGTCTTTATTTGGCATTTTTCTTTATTTGATTGTTTTATACACTCACAACTCTCAACTTTCACATTTCTTTATACGCAGTCGCTCCTGTAGAAGAAAGAAGTGTACAAATGTAAAGTCTTTTATGGCTTTTGATTGTACTGGATCTCAAGGACCTCTAGTGTCTTCAGATGTGTTCCTTTCTGCTGCTCACAGTAGTACATATTTAAGGTGGAGCACAGGTGCTACACTTTAAATATGACACAAGAGAAAAACTTCTGGCTCTGCCTGTCACCATTTATACTCACTGGTTTCCATGCTGTCTTCTTCTGCTCTGTTATATGAGAATCTTTATGCTAACGCACTGATATATCAGTAAAATGCTGTATTTGCACCGAACCACAAGTAGAAAAAAAAGAAACCTGATCTTTTGCCTGGACAGAAATTAAATAGACTTTTAGTTTTAATTTTATTTATATCACACCAGTTTGCAACAGCAGTCCACTCAGGGCATTTTATATTGTAAGGTAAAGACCATAAAATCATAGAACGTAAACCCCAGTGAGGACAAGACCCCCGTGAGCAAGCAAGTGTCAACAGTGGGAAAGAAAAACTCCAGCAAAGGTAGGCTCAAGGAGGAGCAGCCACCTGCTTTGAATGGTTTGTTGGGCCTAAGTTTCATTATTTGAAATTGTGGATGTATTTAATATAAAAATCTCCCATCGTTTCTACAAATATGTCAAAAAGTTGAAAAGAAAAACAATTTAAAGCTAAACTAAGTATTTTTTTTGTCAGCCTTTTGTCAGCATGTGTGTGTGTGTGTGTGTGTGTGTGTGTGTGTGTGTGTGTGTGTGTGTGTGTGTGTGTGTGTGTGTGTGTGTGTGTGCGTGCGTGCTAGAAATTACAATTTTATGTTTACATATTTTCTTGATGGTATCTCTTTCTGTGTTGAATTAATTTGAAGAAATGCTGTGTAGACAGAGAACTCTAACACAAAACACCTGTGTAAACAAACAAACAAAAAAACAATAATGTCATGTTGTATCACACACAGAGCAGACGCCAGCTGCTAGACTCTTAACAACAACCCAAATTACTTCCCCTGTTTAAGACTCCGTCTTATCAGACTTACAGCCACCTTAGTTTGTAGAATGAACCTCCAAACAAACGTTCATCAGCTAACATCGTTTTCCAGGTTAGGTAGATCATTTCTCTTCAGCTATAACATATTAATCCTTACATTTAGACCTGAAGTAGATCATTTTTTCCAATGGAATATCAGCTCCCTGGTTCTCGTCAAACTATTTGTGCAGTGTGCTAGGTTTGTGACTTTTAAAACATTGGTCAATTTCAGAGGTTTTACTCTTTATGTCATCATTTGACATTCAAAGACTGTCAAATTTAAGTTAGCTGGAGGCCAAAAGGTCTCACAGGTTCACATCCCCCATTCCAGACATTGGGATTTAGCTCCTGTGGCCACAGACAGCTGAAAGGAGAGCTCTGAACATCGCTTCAGCTAAAAAGCTCCTACAAAAAGTGCAAATAGCTGTCCATTTATACACACAGGATCAAACAAAAGTGGAGCAGCACACACTTTTTTTATAACTTGGCTTAATCTGCTTTAAACTAGTGCCAGACTGCCTGCTGACTCAGTGTCAGAAAAACAACCCATGCACGTAAGGAAGCTGCAGTAGTCACTTCGGTCCAGTTAGACGGCAGTGTGATTCATGCTCTTCTGTTCCATTAACAGCACAGAGTTTACCCTTCACTTACAGCTGCACAGATTTGACTTTTCTTTCTGTCACACACATAACTGCCCCTCCAGCCATCTAGGAAAAATAAGCATTTATGGAATTTCCCCAAAAGACTCTTTTGTTTTTCTCATAAATAATTTAAACTAAATGTGAATCTTCATGTATTCTGACTTAATTAAGATATTAAACAGTAGCACATGAACCTGTTTTCTCCGCAGGCCGTTCCTGGTGCTGCCCCCGCTGATGGAGTGGATCCGGGTGGCGGTTGCTCACACTGAACATCGACGGAGCTTCTCTGTGGACAGTGACGATGTGAGGCAGGCTGCCAGGCTGCTGTTGCCCGGCGTGGACTGTGAACCCCGACAAATAAAGTAAGAATACGATGCCAATAACAACATTTACTGCACAAACCTGCTGGAGAATGAAGCTCAGTGTCATCCATTTATGAAACCTGTAAGCCTGCACATGAACGTTCAGTCAGCAGATGCTGCATTAGCATAAACTTCAACCAAGTCTCGTATACCAAACACAAGAATGACTTGCAACAATCACTCACACTTTATTTTAACAGAATCTCATCCACAGTGTTAGAACATGTAGATGAATATGGAGACATGATCAGCAGTTACTTGCACATTTGCTTTCTGATTACAGATTTGAGGTCAGCTGTTTACATGTAACCTGACTTATTACATGGTGTTTACATCAGACAAAACATTTTAAGAGAGCAGTTTGACTTGAACAGACCTGATCAATATGTCATCATCCATTCATCCTCCTCAGTGTCCATCTTTGTATATCGAACAGCTTTTCAGTAGAATAGTTGCGATTATTTTATTTTTCATTATTGAAAGGTGTGTTTTGCGATCACCCTCTACGGAATTTAACAAAAACTGTCACCACCAGGGGGCAGTTTCATAAGCACGGTGCTGTTTTCCTTTTCTTTTTCATGCTGTCTCTTTCCACCTTTTGCTGTCTCCTTTGGAAAGCAGGAATGTGCTGCTTTGCTACAGACAGGGGAAACACTGGTTCTATATCACCACACGGACAAAACATTATTACAACCGTGTGCAATGACACTGCAGTCCTGTTGCCCATGAAATGGTTGCTTTGAAGACGTGGACCCGCTTTGCAACTACCTGACGTCAGTTGCCAACTTCAAAACAACTCAGTCTGCTGTAGGTCTGTCAGTTTGGCTGGCAAATACATGCACTTTATCTATGACAATACAGCAATTAATGGATAAATCCCCACACATAAATTCATTTTAACTCTTATATTGTGCAATGAAACCATTTTGTCTACAGCTTTATATAAATAAGCAGCATTTAGGGATATCTAACTGACTTTTATCATCCCTTGACTTTTCCACCATTACCTGCAGGTTTACACGAGTGGCAAATTTAGTGAAGTCCTTCAGCAGCTGTTTGATGGCTTGCCATAAAAATTACAGGACACATACGATCGTAACTCCACAGACTGCATATAAAAGATGGAAATAGATATTCATCACTAATTGGTCATTGTAGACTATGATTATGAAACCCTCAGCACAAGCATTTTGACCATCATAATCATGGTTTTTTGTTATTGTTGTTGTTTTTTGGGTGGGGGGTAACCAGATGTGGCTGAACTATCTTACAAGGAACGTTACTAATCAGTGGAAAGAAGCTTGCTCATTAAATGTTAACCAAAACTGGAGCACAGATTCTTGGATTCGGTTTTAAACCATAGTATTTTTCAGATAATTACAATTAAATGGTTTAAGGGGCACAAACATAGATTAGAGGACCTCTGTGATGAATAGTAACCAGCCACACCCCAATTATACACGACTTTAACCCTTTAATACAATTTAATTTGTGTGAGTTTATTCATTAAGTTTATTTTTTATTTAATCTTAAAATGGGAATCTGTGGGGATCGTCATACATTTAAAACTGGGCTGCAGTTTTTGACACTTTTGCATTGGCTTCATTGTTTTCACCCACTGCGGTTGTTGCTGAGTGGAGCGTAAAGACTGACTAGGGATGGCAAGGACAGCCGGGAGAAAATATGGAGCCAAACTAAACAAATGAGTGTGATTAATGGAATAATGTGGGGATTATAGACAAAAATTGTGCGCCGGCCTTTAGTTCACAGGAGCACACCCTGTATTGTTTTATTATTAATGACAACATTAACAACATGTTAACATTTCATCGTAGCCCCACAGTGAACTGAATTTCGCCTCGCACTGTAAAATTTAAAAGCTTTTTCATGAGGCTTGTCAGTTGCTAAACGAACTGTGTTTGTCCTTCTTTCTTGGACAGCAGTAACCTATAAATCTTCTCTCTGTATTTGTTTTTGACTCACTCACAGTCTCGCCTCGCTCGCCCTCTCTTTCTTCCCTCATTTGCAAACACTCCACAGCGGTTACAAAGCCGTGCACCATATTTACCTCGTCGCCGCTTACTCTGTAATCTTTCTGTAATTTGTCACAGAGTCACCGGGTTAAGAGTCTTTTCACTTTTCATGTATTTGTAAAGAACTAATAAATGAACTACTTCCAGGTGCCAATTAATGCATCTCTTTGCATATCGTTAGCTTCATAGCATAAGTGCCTAAGTCATTTTTTTGTGTTTTCGGAAAACAGACGGACAGGATGATGCAGCAGTGGTAGGGGAGTAAAGTTAGGCAAAAATCTCAATTTGACGAAAAAATGACTTAGGCACTTATGCTATGAAGCTAACGATATGTCAGATTTAACTGTCATGTATATGTAGACCAACATCCGGCAAAGGTTTCTCTGTGGAAACTGCAGTTGTGACAGATGCTTGGATTAAGAGGCTTTACGGGGGACGTGAGTGGGTAATAATGAGTCACAGCAGAAGCCTTACCTGGAGAGAAGCTGCTTAAGAAAAGTACTGAACCAGAAGCAATCAAAGAGAAGTGAGTGTTGACAAACTCAGATATTAAGGAACTGACTTTCAAATTGAAGCAGATCAGTACTTATAAAGTTGTAAGTTTGTTTCCTGATAAGGAGAATTTGAGTTATGAAAGCCTGATCAGCAATCGTTTTCAGCTTCCCTCAGCATGCCGTGGAGATGCATGTGCTCGGATCTCAAAATCCATTTCTGACATAAGCTTCGTCTTAATCAAAGTAATAGATCTGCTGTTTCTGTCTGCAGAGCCGAGGATTGCTTCTGTGCCACTAGAAAGCTGGACGCAGCCTCCACAGAGGCCAAGTTCCTGCAGGATCTGGGCTTCAGGATGCTCAACTGCGGTCGGACGGACCTGGTCAAGCAGGCCGTGAACCTGCTGGGGCCCGATGGCATTAACAGCATGAGCGAGCAGGTCTGGCACCTAACACACCCACGCTCTCCTGCACACACACTCACATATATATAACAACTTTAAAATCCCACATTTGCACAGCTCAGGGGTTGGAGATACAATAAATTGTGGATTTCTAGCAAGTACCTGGCAACCCAGTGCAGTTCATGCACACATGTTGAGCACAGGCTGCTCTCTCACTGAGTAATGCAGTGTGCTAAATTCTTATGCCACGATACAGTTTTCATGCATCTTTCTTTTTTTTAATACAGAAGGAAAATAATTCACATTTTTAAGAGAGTTTTTCTTTGTGTCTGTTTGTGTGTACTGCACTAACCCTGCACAAATGTCCTGCCGCTTCTTCTCAAAGTAATAACTCAATTTCCAACTCCAACCTTTCAAATTTCACACACTGCAGTTTTGTCAAAGCAGATGCCGCCTCTGGGATACTTACAAGGTGTCCGCCAATGAGGGCAGGAGTGGTAAATCATCACTGTCCCCAATGGGAGCTTCATTTTCTCTGTGTTTACTTTCACTTTTACTCATGGTTTGGAGTTTTTGGGTTAAGAAAACATCTTATGACAGTAATAAAGGCGTAATGACCAAGCATTCATTTGTGATGATTTGGGAGTGAGACCAGGCTCGAAACACTCATCCAACAACAATCAGATGAACCCACACTTTACAGAAGTGCAATGATCTCAATTATCCATCCAGTCTCAAAGGCATTTCTTGTCATGCTTCGGCTGTGTGCAGGCTGGATGAGGACCCAATCGCAAACTCACGGAGGCAGGAATGAACTCAAAATTCACAGCTTTATTGCTGGAGAGCAAAACCATACAAACTAAACTGGGAAACTGTAACGTAATAGACGGAGAAACACACAGCCATGAATGAGGGAGAACGCGACACAGAACTGAGGGAGACGCAGACATAAATACACAGAGGGTTAACAAGGGAAGTGGAAGCACACGGGGAACACAGGTGACACTGATAATCATAACAAGACACGGCAGGAGTAAATGCAACACTGACGGGAGACTGTCAAAGTAAAACAGGAAGTACACAGAGGTTCAGACAGGAGGAGAGAGAGCACGGGGAGAGCTCAGACATAACGGGCTGGGGAAAACATGGAATAAAACACAAGGAGGGGAAACGAGGGCTCACAGATACACAGGGGGTAATCAAATAAGGAACATCTTAACAGAACCTGGGAACCACGGCATAAATAAAGAACGAAATACAAAACACACAAAAACTAAGAATACTGGCCCAGGACCATGACATTTCTTAGATCCTCAGGTCTTAGCTTAAAATGAGCTTGCACCTAGTGAGAATTTGTTTTATTGATTAACCTTTCACTCGTCTAAATTCTATATAAAACCTATAGTAAGTCAGAACCTTGCCACAGGTTTTAAGCCAGATCATTATATTTCAGTAAAAAAAAATCATACATTTTATCACATATCTCAGCGAGCTGCGATTAACCACCGCCTAGTTGCCTAAAAAAATCAATTGTAGATTGCTGATTGTTTTTCTGTCAATCAACAGACTGATTATTCGTGGAGGAAACAATTAGTATTTGAACGGCAATTCGCCAACTGTGTGCAAACAACAGTCCAAGTGATTTGGCACTTGGACACAGGCAGTGGTTCGTTGGGCTTGTTTCTGGGATATCTGACACAGTCTCGCTCTGATCAGTGTCTGGAGTCCATGACCGATTAAACACCTTGGTGTTTTGATCCACTTCTATCCAACAAAGATTGCAGACGGTTGCGACCGGATGGTGGGTCAGTCTGAAGCAACATTTAGACGTTAACATCAAGTAACATCTACGTGAATGCCAGGATGCAGGGTTGCGCAGCAGAACGTAGATGATAAATGTTTTGCACTTGGTCCACCAGTGGTTTTAACTGGGGATTAAACTGGAATCTGTGTATTTGGTTCAGTTGTGCACCCTTAAGCACCATCGAGTGAATCCCAGTGATGCAGTCCTTTCAATCAGCCCTTGAAATATCACAAAAACAGCTTCATACATAAGTTCCTTATTATTTTTAGTTTTATTAACGCATGTGAGCATTTGTCTGTGATGGAGAGCTACATCTTACATGGTGGTTTGTTATTTGTTGGCAACGTAGATGTGTTAGTTCTTGGCAGTAAAAGGACCGCGAAAGCTGCTTCTCTAAGCTGCTGATGTATCACAGATATGTGGTTCTTGCAATAATCCTCATTTTTTGTGTATTTTTGCTTTCTTTTTCACTTTTACAAAAATGTACTTGCCCTTCATGCCTAAACACGCTGCCTGCAACAACTTTCACTTGAGGACAGCAAAGGGATAATAATGAATAAAAGAAAATGGAATGGTTAACTAAACAAGCTCATCATATAAAACCACAATATTTCAGGTTATAACAGCTGGCAGAGCAAAGTATGTTTAAAACAGAAAAGAATAGCAGGGGTTTTATTTATTTATTTCTCCCTCATCCTCCTCCAGATCTAATATATCAGGTGAGCGAGGTGAAGACATCAAGTCCTTTGCATCTCCACGTCATGCAGTGTGACTAAGCCTCGCCCTCTTTAAGACCTCAAGGATCTGATTAAAATCCCTCAGTTTTACTTGCGTGACTAAAGCTAAAGATGCTGTAACCTCTGACTCACTCTGACTTCAGCAGCTGAGAACTGTCTCATAAATACATGAAATTATTGTTATTTTCTACATTTTTTTTAAACATATAATTAAGATGAAGTCATAGTAGGATCCTTAACTTGACTTAATTCGACACACATTTCTTAAAACTCGCACCAACTCCTCTTGGCAATGGAAAAAACATTTTTTTCCTCTTAATCCTTTCAGCACAAAAATGCATATTTCACAGGTCTGCAAAGGAGTGGTCTCATCCCCACAGCCCCTGCCTCATGTGCTGCTATTAATTGCTCATTAAACACCACAACATGCTGGCAGTGGCCCAGCGGGGACATGAATGTAACCGCATGGATAACAAAGAAAATACAAATATAATAATCAGTGGACCTCGACCAAATGCAATGTAGTAACATTGCGGCAGTGGCGGCAGTGAAGTAACAAATAAACCTGTTACGACCCCAGCTCACTGGGGTAAGGGGGAGGAGCATTAATTAACCAGATGGAAGAGGTTAAATGGGAGTTAATTAGTTTATTTTATAGATTTTTCCACCGGCAACGAAATTTTAGAAGCAAAGCAATCACAAGACGAAGAAGAAGAAAAGCAGAAGTGTGTTGCAGTTATTGTTTGAGTAGTTTTAGTTGAGGACCAGCTATTCAGGGCAAATATATGTGCTCACAAATAAGTCTAAAAGGTAACAAAAGTACAACAAAAACACATGAAAGTGGTAGAATCCAAAAAGGTAGAGGGGTAACAAAGGAAAGACAGCATATATAAGCATACTCTGAAGGCTGATGGGAACATAATTACTGGAAGAGAGAACAACCAGAGAGTTGGAGAAGACACGGGAAGTAAAACTAGTGCAGGAAATACTAAACACAGAGACAAGATTAACACTCATCATAAAGACAGAAACGAGGGAAGAATTGAGGAAAAAGGAATGAACAGGAAGACAAACTAAGAAATCAAAATTTACACTAGAACAATCATAAAATGTCTCCAAAAGTGAACCAGAAATTCATTCTTCCACTTTGAGCAGAGACACCCAGACCCCCCTTTGCTCAGCCACCTGCACCAACTCTTCTGGGGGACACCAAGATGTTCCCAAGCCAGCTAAGGGAGTATCTAGGGTCTGCTACCAGTGGAACATCCCTAGGTGTTTTGGGTGCCTCCTTTCAATGTGGAGGAGTAGAATCTGTACTCTGAAACGTTCCTGATCTCCTCACCATTTGTCCCTAAGAGAGACACCCTTCAGATCCTCATTTTTCCAGTCACTACCCAGAGGTCGTGACCAAACAAGTATCCAAAACTCACTCTAGAAAATATAAGAACCAAAACTTCAAACAATACAATAAATAAATACCCGAGTTTACCTGATGTCCCTGGCCAATGGTCGTACACTCATTGCCGCCTACCTAAAAAGAAAAAAGACAGGAGGCAGTAGCACCTCTCAGCCTAGTGCCAGGGATGTGTATGAATGAGAAATGCCTCAGCTAAGAAGAGGCAACACCCAATATCAAGTCACCTTGAACTTTGCAGTGTGCAAACAGGAGGTATGAGTCCTTTTAACAGTTTTCATGGTGCTGTGGATGGAGCCGGGGGCTGGAGAACCGGATTAATCAAAGGTGGCAGTAGGCGGGATGCAGGAGGAGCAGTCAGGTGAATAAGAGCAAAGAAGCAGATGCAGGGGCTTGCACACACCACCCAGCATACTGATCACTTAAATTACTCAAGCAGGAAGGAGAGGAGCGACTCAGGGCTGTAGCAGAGCGGCATCCAGCTACAGATTGTGCCATGACCCTCCTGTTCATCCTGAAAGTGGAAGGAGAAAGGATTTTTCTTTTGTTGCCTGCTACTGCAACACTTTTCCTGCTCTGAGCACTGACAGGTCAGGTCAGTATCTCAGTCCCACTACAGCCAAGTGTCACTTGGGAATCTTCACCTTTGACGGTTCGTGGAAATATTGGCTATTCCCAGTGCTGCTAAGTGGAAGTTAATTGTGCAATCTGACTTTCCGCGGTCAATAAGCTGCGCCTAGTTAGGTTTAATTAAGATGTGCTTGGCAATTCTTCACTCAGACAATCTAAAAATAAAGTCCAGGTCTGGTTGATTAATGTTTGCTTAAACACATTATATATTGTTTATAATATATTACAAAAAAATGTGAAAAACAGATGCTTGTTAAATTGACAGATTGTATTGACTTATGCTTTCCTTCCTCTCCCCTCACATAAATACGAGCCTGTGACATGCAGGCTTTTATCTCCTTGTAAAGGAGGCTAAATGGAGCAAAAGACCAGACAGCGTTACAGGAGCAATAAAGTAAAAGCTGGAGTCTGTCATAACGGCTAAGAGACATTTTGAACTCATCACGGTGCTCATCGCGGTCCGTCGTCTCTCGCCCTTTAGCCGTCTGCTGATTAAGTAGATTGCTGTCCAGGAAATGTTTAAGAATGAATCACCACAAAGGGAGATCAGTCTTCAACATAAAGCGCTGTGGTGTGTTATGAGTGAGCCGTAAAAGGCCTCTGTTGAGCATAATGGCCCAGATCAGATATATGATTGAAGTCTGTTTTATGGAAGCTCATTTAAAACAGTTAGAAAAGTCTGATAAATGTGAAGATCTCGGTGCCTCGTTTACAATAAAGGTCATTTTTAAGTTGTTGCTGTTGCTGATCTTATGCAATTCTTTGCAGTAGCACTTAGATGAAGCAGCTTCATCCTGCAGCATAATGTGTGTGGGCGTGTCAGAATACTCTGTGCATATGGAGACACGCAGAGATAGAAGAAGTTATGTTAGGAGTTTCACAGCCCACCTTTGTGCTTTTGCCCTTGTTGGGAAGACACGGTTATTTTAAGGGAGTAATGAAAACGTCCAGTAAATAAGAAGCTGCGAGAAACTGCTGGATATTTCTCTGAGTTGTGTGCTGTGTGTGTATACTTATTATATCTCACTGCATTTTACAGAACGGGATCGATTGGTAGGCAGCAGTGAAGTTATAGCATGTACATAAAATGGTGATTTAAAGAAAATTATGTGAAGACTTCTAATAAACGAGCTAATGTTGTGGTTACGGTCAACACGATCGTCAGTGATTGTAGGATTTAGCTAGGTAAGCTAGGTAAAAGCCTTCAGGAACAGGTATAGACAAAGTAAAAACCGGAAGTGAAGTGATTGCGGAAGTTTTTCCACAGTTTTCTGCAGAATGTTTTTGCAACTGCTGCAGCAAACTGCTTCCGTGTCATCTGGGAATCCCTTTGCTCCTGCATTGATGTAACTCAAAGATGACTGGCTGGTGCTTTTAGCCTGACTGTGTAACAAAACGGTGTGGATGTAAATAGTCGTCATCATGTTATTATAGGAAGAGTCATTTTTATTGTGCCTTTCTGGTCTGACCATTCAAGGCTCTTAACACCGAGAGTCACTTTCACTGATTCACACACAGATTCATACTTTACTTATTCTGTGCACTTTAAGAGCTTTACCTGGAAACCTTTTCCAGGTAACCCAGCAATGATGATCTTGGACTGAGCACAGAAAGAAACCAGCAGACCAGCAGATAAAAACCAACCACTGTGCTGCAGCACATAGGTGTGCTGTGAGAAATGATCAGGTGTGCTGTGGAAGACTATCTGGTTCCACCTGATTAATACTCTTCCATCCAAGTACTAACCAAGCACAACCCTGCTTAGTTTCTGAGATCAGTCGAGATTGGGTGTGCTCAGGGTCGTATGGCTGTAAGCTGATTAGTGCTCTAAGTGACCTGCTTGAGTAACGGACAAAACAAATACATTCTCTTCCACTAGAGGGCATTACAACTCCTTGCTCTAACTAACTGGGTTACCAACTGCTGGTAAAACACAAGAAGATGAAGAAGAAATTACATATTAGTCATAGGAATGAATAAATATTTGAAAAGAAAAAGTAGTCAGTCAGACCTGGGTCCAAGAGAAAATTCCCACCCAGATGAAGGCCCTAGCATGAGTAGTGGTCAGAAGGAAGCAAAAAAAGGTATACTGGGGACAAACCGAGCCAATTTTGCTATGCCTGGTGTGTGGGGAAAAATAAACAATATGCTTTTTGTGACGTTTTTGTTTGGTGGTGTGCCCTGTAATTTTTCTAATGTGAAATAGTGGCTCCAAAAGGTTTGGAATCACTGCACTAGAGCAAGGGTGTCAAACATATGGCCCTGGGACCAGAATTAGCCCACCAAAGACTCCAGTCTGACACTGGATGGCTTTGGAGAATGTAAAGGAAGGTACAGATTTTGGACTTTTAACTAAGCTTTACAGCTTTTCCTACTTACGAAGAATTTCCCCAAGACTGTTCATACTAGAAACCAAGGTTACAAAGTAATAGATAAACATTTAAATAGCAGAAAAAATCCTGGTTATTTAGAATTTTATGGTGGGTCAATAGTTAAATAAAAAGATAAGAAAAGTTAACAAAAACCTTCTGTTATAATCTCAGAGCAGTCTTGACAATGAGGCACCAGAACTTTTTAATTTTGCACATTTGTTGACTCCCAAAGAGTCATGCTGCTTGTGGCATTCATGTGCCACATAAACATTGCTGCACATGAAACAGTAGCAATTGCACTCAGTGGCCACCACAGGATTTTGCTCTGTGCTCTACCTCGGAAATTGATTGAAAAACAGGACAAAGAGCCAAAAGCTTGATCCGCCTTTCAAACATCACTGAATCCCTATCGAAGCTAGAATCTCCAAGATGTGCACACCAGCAAACGAAAAGATCCCCTGCTAAGGTCTTGGTACCAGACACCACGTGAATCCTTACAAAGTATAGAGCAGTACGTATAAGGTGGTGTACATGAATACGTTTAAATGTTTGTTTTTGAGTTTGACTGAAACTAAGTACAGCAGTTAGTCGTCTGAAGCGGTCTCTTGTTGAACAGCAAACCTCTCGCCTCCTATTAAAATATGCACAACCCACACAGCTGCAATAGCCACATTTACAGGAATAACACCAGATTGAAATAACCTGGAATTATTTCTCAAGGCATTTTGTTAATAGCAGTGAAATCAACACTTTTGCATGAGAAATAACAAAAGTGTGTTTTCAATGCAATTCCTTCTCTGTTTGGTAGAGGTCCTAACCTCCAGCAGGAGTACACTTACTGGATGATGAGCAGCAAATCAGAAAAAGGACTCCAATCGAGTGATTTGATTGTAATCATTGAACACATCCTTAGAAATTTCCCTTGAAGCAAAATCTAATGTAAGATGAATATCACATTTGTGTGAGAAGTTGGCCTTTAGATAATTAAAAAAGTGAAATGATGCAGAGCTCATTTCACAGATCCAGCCTGATTATTCAGTGCATGTAAAGTATTAAAGCAAACTGACCCAGTAATAAATGGCCCAGTCAAATCTCTGCTTAGTCTTTGTTGCCATTCAGATCCTTTGTTATTGTGGGTTTTTTGTACTTTGATTTAATTTGGCTTTGTATGTTTTTAACAAGTTTGCTTACCAAAAAAAAGGAGGCTAGCAAGTTCCTTCACAAACACTGCTGACACGTAGTCAGATTCATATATCGCTATGGCATTGAAATCATTCTTGTTGAGAGAAAGTAATCGCTGTTAGCATCCTTTAGCTCATTACAGTTACTTTGATCATTAGAGATGGTGTTTATTATTAAATCCCATTTAACTATTGTTACAATAGTATTTGAGGTACTATGTAGCCAAAAAAGGGTTGAAGTTTCTTTTTTCTAACAGTGAGTAAAGTGGGTCACCCAGTCGTAGGCTTCAAGGCAGATGCCTTCACTTCTAAGACTTTAACTTAATCTGTTTTCAACCACCTGTCAGCTCATTGTCAAACTTCTAATTCTGTTCCTTTGGGTTTTCTTAATGCAACATTTAATTAGCATTTTAGTGACAAAGTATCAACGTTTCAACTATCTAGTTGTTGAGTTAAAGTGAAGTTGAAGAATTTGGAAGTAGTCTTCCTTCTTCATTATTCCATCCACTTTGTAGAACAGCTGACCTGAGGTTCACTGTGAACAGTGATGCTGGTGTTCCAGCAGTTTCCAGTACATGCTAGGCTTGAACCTTGGTGTTCCCAGATTGTTCCTGAACATCTAAACCAATTATCTAACAGATGGTGACTTTTTAGGGTTTTTTTTTTCCCAGACCTTGTTAAAGTTGTGACACATCAGAATAACTTTAGTTTCTGATGATTTAGGAATCTGCAGTTGTTTCGAAATGCCCCCAAGAGACCTCTCCAACTTGTGTAAATATAGTTCTCTTTCTTAGATTTTTCCATCCACTTTGTTTAATGTACTGGTACCACTGTTACACTGGCCTTCTTAGACCTTCATTGAGTTTCTTGGACTTGGTCACTTGTTGTGAGTATGGGTCAGTTCAGTGAGTGCTGTCAAATAAATCCTGTTTATGGTAGCAAAGAGGCCTTAATAGGCCTTGGCCTTGTCTGGTTAAAATGCATTATAGAACCTTCAACACCATAACTCATAGGGTTATGTGTCACAGTAATTATTAAATGGTCAGCCTATTTGGGGGGGGACATCCAGAGAGCCAAAGCTTATTGTTCCTTAACCTCCTAAGACCCGAACTCTTCCATGGCATGCATTTTTAATTTCTCTTTGATATTTGGGCACATTGGGACCCGATGAATGTAAAAACAAAGAATCACCAGATTTTTTTTTTTTTTACCCGATTTTTGTTTCTAAGAAAAATGAGAGCCACGTATGAGGATATTTGTTTTAAATTTTGATGGAACAGTGGCAGTATAATGTCCTCGTAAGTGGATATCAGGCCCTTGTAGAGCAAAATTTAGTATTTTGGTCTAAATAACCCAAAAAGTGATGTCGACATATGTAGACGCCAGGTCCTAGGAGGTTAATGTAGGAGGGTGGTGCACCAGTCAGCATTGGTTCCTCATAGAAGGAAATTACTGTCTGAATCTACAGATGTGTTGAGAGGAAAGAATGCCCACTTTTCAACTAAATTTAGACATAGCAGGACGTCTTTTCAGCGACCACCAACGATTCCTTTTCACCTTTCACTCTTTAAACAAATCTCCACCTTGTTTAGACATCTGGAAAAATCATCTCTCCCATCTCTTTCCAACGCCTTTTTGCTGGGTGGAATCTCTGCTACCATTCAACAGCTTCCCATTTTGGTACTATGTAGAAATATGTCATCCTCCCCCTTTCTTCCCCGTCTCATCCTGCAGGGAATGACCCCTCTCATGTATGCCTGCGTTCGTGGTGATGAGGCCATGGTCCAGATGCTTCTTGACGCCGGAGCGGACATCAACAGCGAGGTCAGTGTCAACTGTCCGCTAGTCAAATGCAGCAGTGTCACAATGATTGCACTTTTTTTTTTGTTCTGGTCTAACATGTTTGTTCACATTTGTTTCTGTAAACAGTGAAACTATGAACCCACTTTGTGTTGCTCTTCCTTCCCCCTCCCCCTATCGTCATTGTCTCACCTGCGCTCAGCATGCTCTCTGTTCCCCCGGCAGCTCATTACACGAAGTGCACCAATAAGCAATAAGCGAGTATCACTGTTTTAACACCGATACAGGAAAATGATTCACTTTGCAGGCAGTTATTTCATTACGTTTTACACTGTAAATCCAGCAGCAGTTTGCTTATACCACATCAATAATACATTTCTTTTATAATTGTGTGCACTTAGTGTAACTTGCTACGACAGACTCTGCATGAAGCTTGAAAATCGTTGCACCTATCTGTTGTACTTAACGGTGCACTGTTAGAATTCCTGTTTTTCTCTCTGTAGTGTGTGCTTGTATGTGTGTAATCGCTTTAATTTTCAGTTAGAAAATGCAAAAGTAACACCATTTATGGGCTCTCCTTCACCGTAGTGACCTCATTATTGATCACTGTGATTGCTCCATTGCTTTGATGCTTGTGTTAAGTGCAGTGTTGACTCAGAAGCAAAGCAGTACCTGTAAAATCAACCGGTGGTTTATAGAATAAGAAAGATGAAGCTAACATAAATTCAAACAAAGTGAAAACACCTCATTTGCTCCTACTGGAGCCTCGCTGTAAAGTTTTATGCAGAGGCTTTGAGATATTTTATCTGTCTGACATTTCAGCTATAACACCAATAAACAGAGGCGAGCTGAATGCTGTTTGCTCTCCAAAAACCATATCCTGCTTTAACTAGAGCAACTGCCCCCAGAATGCGGCTCGGGAGGAATTTTGGTGTGAATACAGCTGTGAAATTTTCACAGGTATAAGAAAGGGCAATTTTCTGTCAAAAAAGTTCAGTTTTTCAGATATTCTGTCCTCTTTGTCTTGTAATACAGATCACTTGTACCTGCAACCCAAAAGAATCTAAAACAGACTCAAAAGTAACATTTCTCCTATCATCCATATGTCCAGATTTTATGTTTTGCCAAAATTTTGAGCTATTTTTCCCAGAACTTTCATTCAACAAGTCTCATTTCGACATAATAACCCCAAATTTTGGCTTATGGGTTGCAAAAATAATGGTTTAGTTTGTTTTCTTTTTCAGGAGCTAAAAGCTTAAAATACAAAAACCATTGATAAAACTGGCATAAGGGGCGAATTGAATTTCCATTGAAAACTAGTGTTTAGGTTCTGATTTAGAGCCTCAGACATGAGTTTACGAGCAGCGCAGCTCTTCATCAGCCAGCGGTACACGTTAAATCAAATGATGACCATTGGATAGAAAAAAATACAAAGGTTCACAAATCAACATGCATGTCTTACAGTATGGAGACAATAAGGCCCTGTACTATGAAGCAGGTTCATCAGAAATCTGGATAAGTGCCCCCAAGAAGGTGGTTATCAACTGCTGCATCAACCCAGGTTTTATCACTGTAGTTGTGGTGTTGGCACCATCACACCAGTTACAAACAGAGAAAAGTGTACTCACACCAGAGAGACTGAAGAAAAGCTCACAGCAGCAGGTTTTTAACCATGAAAAAAAGGGCAGTCTGAGACGACATACCTACGCCGTGGCTGAAAAATCCTCCACATCATGCAAACATTGAGTCCCTAGATCTAGACGGTTATTCATGCAGCACGTGGAGTGTTTTTCAGTGTAGACACATTCTTCTTATGTGTTTTGAATTGTAACAATAGATGGCACAAATTCTTCAATCCAGATCTGGAGTGACTCCAAAAACATCCCACCAAAATCTCACCTGTGGTAAAAATTTACATGCGAATCCATCTGTAACTCTGTGAGTAATCCTCCTAACAAACAGACAGACTGAGCCAATCACATAACCTCCCTGTGGAGGTAAAAAGTTGAAAAAAAAAGTGACCTGGATAACCCCGATAATCCCGAGGTAGACGTTGACATTTTGCTTTGAGCGCTTCAAAGCTACACAGTTAAATTCACCTCTGCCGCTTTTAAACTGTAACCGTAATCAAGACCAAATCTGTCTGTGTGGATAAATACATGCACAGAAAAGTAGACCTAAGCTTCTAAGTAAAGTAAAAATGAGTTAACTTCTTGTCTGCAGTGACAGCCTGTGACTGGCTCTGTTTCTGCTGGAACTGCCTCTTATTATAACGTCATAAATAATTCATTCCTGTAAAAACATAAGCTCTAACAGTCCCGCTGTTGTTTAGCATCAAACCTCAAATGAAACGTGGCGTATTATTTAACATCTGTTTGTCCTCCAGGCGACATTTAGAAATAATTTCCTTAATTTACTCAGTGATAAAGCAGCTTTAGAAACCACAGAACAGCATAAGGCTGGTACGGCTGTTTGATTTTATTCACTCGCTGCTTCGCTCGTGAGTCAGCACCGCCCCTCTCCTCGGCGTTAGTTGTCGGTGTTTGTCGTCGGTGTTTGCTGTCAGTGTTGCGCTTTTTCTCTCTTAGTTTCATTCCCCTTTGAAATGAAACGCTAATAAGGGGTGGAGCTGTAGATACAACAAAGTGTGGTGAGAGAGCCTCGTCCAGGCAGATGCTCTTTGACGTTTAGAGTGACGATTGAGATGAGAGGCAGGATTCAAGCTGCTAAAGATTTTCTATGAAACTCAAGAGGAAAATCTCCCTGTGCCATCCTGCCCTCCTTTGCTTACACTTCTCCCTTCTGCATACTGCTTCTCACTCCCCCTCTTTCCCCCCATCCCCCGCCCTGAGCTGTGAATGTTAATGGCTGTATATATAAATATATATATATCTCTCTCCCTGAACTTCACCTATGACTTCCCAGGTGCCAAGCACAGTAAACAAGCACCCCTCAGTTTATCCTGAAACGCGCCAGGGGACGCCACTCACTTTCGCCGTGTTACACGGACACGTCCCTGTCGTGCAGGTAGTGATGTTTATGACCTGTAACCATTAACCTGTGGCCCTTGCCCTATCCTTTGTACCAAAATGAGGATAATAATGATGATGGTGATTATTATGATGGTGCATCATAATAATGATGATGCCAAATGACCTTTCTTTCTCCTTCTTGGTCCTTTCTGTGCAGTGTTTATCTCAGTTATGTGGAGAGGGCTTGGCTCAGGATTATGTATGCTCCTAAAATTAAGTGTAGGTCTGACCCAGGCCCCTGTTTCCACCCTAATCTGAAGACTGATCCTGAAGTAAGAAGTAGTAAGAAGCTTGAAGCGCAGCACTGATGCACAGCCCCCAGGGATGCCAAAATTTGAGTGTTTTGTTCAGTTTTAATATATAAAACACATTTTGTTGCAGTCATTACTGTGTGAGCTGACACGGGCTGAAAGCCTGATGAACACCAGCGCCTCCAGGATTTTTTCAATTATTAATCTGCATCAGCGCAAATCAGAGTTTTGGAGATATAAATTCTTCGTCTTCAGCTCAACACAGATGAATAAGACCCCCACACAGCATAATGATCAAGCATAGCTAGAATGTCAGTGACTTTCTGAGCTGGTTTAGGTTTCCACCAGTTGAGGTTTTTTCCTCTTGCCAAGCCTGACTGTAACATCCCCTCTTCTCCCTCTACCTGTATTTTCTTTCTCCCTGCTCTCCCCCCTTTTTTTGGTTTGTTTTCCTCTTCCTCCCTCCCCTCTTCCCTCCACCTCCTCTGCCTCCCATCTCTGCCACAGTTGTTGCTGGATAATAGAGCGAATGTGGAGGGCGCCCTGCAGGATGGGGCGGAGAACTACACAGAGACCCCACTTCAGCTGGCCGCCGCTGCAGGTAATCGCACACAAGCAGCAA
This sequence comes from Simochromis diagramma, assembly GCF_900408965.1. Taxonomy (NCBI): domain Eukaryota; kingdom Metazoa; phylum Chordata; class Actinopteri; order Cichliformes; family Cichlidae; genus Simochromis; species Simochromis diagramma. Next base: position 15,112,658 of record NW_024386908.1, read on the forward strand.
AGGCTCATCTTTAATTTGGGCTTCCGATGGATGTGCACACTTAACCCAAGTATTCTTATTCCCGACCGATGCCCCGTATATGGGATTAGTCACGACATGTTTGACTCCAAGCGCACCAGAAGGCATTCTCACACAGTTGTAATTAATGCATCACTTTCAATTACTATCTGGGATTCCAGAGTGTAGGGAATTTTAAATTTTAGTTCTCATCACCGTGCTGCTGTATGGCAGAATGTACAGCAGGTACAGTAAAAACGAGCTTCAAACTCATGTTTTATTTTTCTAAGATCTGAGGATTTATTTATATAAACTGAGGTTGGCTCAAAGAAATAATTGTACCTTTTCCAGATATAATCCAATATACGAATAATAATAATGGATTGCATTTATATAGCACTTTTCAAGACCCTCAAAGCGCTTTACAATTCCACTATTCATTCACTCTCACATTCACACACTGGTGGAAGCAAGCTACAGTTGTAGCCACAGCTGCCCTGGGGCAGACTGACAGAAGCGGGGCTGCCATATCGCGCCATCGGCCCCTCTGGCCATATAAAAATCCACAAACTGTAAATAAAAGATGGACATAGCTACTGCGACATCAGCCATTTGTTTATGGGCTTTTAAAAAAAATTTCTAATTCAGATTTTTGTTTCTTTTTTTGTTTCTTTTCTTTTTTTATGTGATTGTGACCATTCCTGGACAGAAGTCTGGATGGGAGACTAGCTCCTTGCTAGCAAGTGGTAGCTTACTTTGTTAGCAAGGTGTACCAGTAATTTACTGTTATACTAAATTGCCATTTTTAGCTAGGAAAAGACATGAAAAAAACAAAAGTAACTTACTTGAGAAGACTTATTTTAGTATATTTCAGTATTACTGAACTATTACAATAAAGAGCTCATCATTGAAGGTCATTAAAGGGCTCAGTTTTTTGGTACTGATGATTTTCAAACCTGGTAAAGACCTTTAACACTGATCACTATGAGGTTTAACGAGGTAATTTGAAGTTTATCAAACTATTAGCTAACTTTACGAACAAGTCACTGGATCTTGTAAGATCAAGTCTGCTTTATAAAAGTTGGACAGTTTAGTCAAAAATAGTCAGTTCTGGAGGCCGCTGGAGGAAATGCAGTTCCACTTTTTTTTATTGGCTTCATTTTAAAATATAAACCCACTGTAACACTTGCTAGCAAGGCTAATCTAGATGTTGGTATATGTAATTTTATGTGTTATTTTTTTTATCATAGAAAATGACAAATGGCTTTTAGTACACCTAGTTGGTGAACAAGATGAATCTGCACACCTTCAGTTTGGCATTGTCAGTATTTTACATTTTCAGTGTTTTGTAAATCAACATTTTTTGACTGCGTTTTTTGTTTGTTTGTTTTCTGGTGCAAGCCTAAAGAGGCTGTGACACTGACTTTATTTTCAGCTCTGGGGATTTCTGCTTGTTTTCTACACCAATTAAGCAAGATACGCTATTTTAATTAGTAAGCTTTAAAGATGCCAGTTTAAATCCTTTGCAGCACCAGTCCAAGTTTGGAAACACGGTCATCTTATCAGCTTCTAAAGTGGCAAACCTCACATACAGAATTTGTCCAGTTTATTTGCATTACTCTACATTCAGACCTGCTAACAAGTTGAAATCCGTTCACAAGTGTTACCAAGGGTGGCTTGGTGAGGTGTAGGAAGCCACACTGCCATGGTAACAAGGGATTAAAACATACAACCACAGATAATAAATGTTTTTCACATCCTTTTCATTAAATAGTAAATGTGGATGAAATCAAGATCAGCTCCAAAGCTAATATTGTTAATGAACAGCAATGAGCGAGAGGCTTTCTAAGACCCAGAATAACTTTATGCAGGTCCAGGCTCGTGTTTTGATGTCTTGATCCCCAATTGGATCATCATGGTTATGGTGTTTTGTTTGATGCTGTGTCCAGTCTGATAATGTCAAGTTCTGGTCTGCTAAGTAGAAAACTCTCCGAGACAAAAACCCAGCTTGGACTATAAAATTTACACAAATAAATAATAATTTATACCTTAAAAAAATGAGTATTTACATACATCTACTATATCAGATGTAGATATAAACATAACAAGTTTATTGTAGTTAACTGAAACTAAATACTATGTGCATATATATTTAAAAAAAAATAGAGACAATATCTGTATTGTTTGATAAAAAATGTCATTACAACTTGTTTTTCTTGAGACTTTGGATATCTACAACACTGTGAGACAACAGCAGTGATTTTTTTCTAAAACTCTTACTTCTGACCTGTGCCTTTTATAAACAATAATTAAAAAGACTAAAATGTGCAAATTTCAAGCAATGAAAAGAAACTAAAATAAATACTAATTTGAAAATTCTGATACATAGACAACTTTTTAACAAAACTGGATTTAGACACAACACAATATTGATAATATATATATTTCAGAAACATAGATAGGAATCGCAGCAACTCCCAGTACTTTTTTCCATATTGGGCCAAATTTACTAAGGCATTGCACCAGTGAGTAAAGAGAAAAAAATACTGTTTCTATTTATAAAGAGAGCACAGTGACTGTGCACAACTTTGTTAGTAACCCGTAAAACTGACCATGCCTATGAGCAAATACATAGTTTAAGGGATTTAAGGTGGTCACATCACAGATAGACAAGTGCAGTGGGACAGACGGAGACTTCGGGGAGTAATCTATAGAGTAAAGTAAAACTTTGAAGAGGATAGTGGCTGAATTTCTGCTTTGATTAGCAAACGTTACCTACATTTTTTATTTGCTGCTCGTGTCCTCGGAGTAAATAGTAACTCTTGCCCTCTAATATATGCACAGGACTAAAGCTGTACCTTTCAAATGCGGGTGTGTGTGTCCTCTCTTTTTTAATCTCTTCCCTCTGTCATCCTCGTTAGGTAACTTCGAGCTGGTGAGTTTGCTTTTGGAAAGAGGGGCTGACCCCATGATTGGAACCATGTGTCGAAACGGCATCTCCTCCACCCCGCTGGGAGACATGAACTCATTCAGCCTGGCAGCAGCACATGGCCACAGGTGACACAGACAATCGCACAGACACACACACACATGCACTCTCAAGTTCCAGCCAGCCAAGACGTATCCATTACCACAGTATTGATCCATTTACACACTCTGCCCCGGTCCATCTGCCTCTCACAAAATCCTGCAGCACACGAGAGGCAGATATCTCAGTTTCCCTGTCGGACAGCAGGCAGCGATAAGCGCCGCAGTCTATTCGGCCGCTCTCGTGGCTTCGGTTTGACATAATTTCCCTGCAGCTGAGTAAGACAGAGCCCATTAACATTCAGAGCAGCGAGGGCTGTCAGGAAATGGAGTGGAGTGGAAAGCCAACAACACAATGCAGCATTATTAGGACAATCAATTATAGTGTGATGGTCATGCTGCAGTGTGATGTGAGCAGGTTAAAGCTGCATTAGGGCTGTGAGACACTAGAAGTTCTTATTTAACATCAGATAAAGTTTATATACGAGCATCAGGAAGCAAACAATAAAAGGATTAATGTAGCTAGTTGCTAACAGTGAAGGTTCCAAGACCCCAGCACACAAGTATTTCTACCTGTGGTATTTTGTCTATCAGTTGCCAGAGTTATTAAACAAGGCTTTGAGAATGTATGTAAAGCATAAGCAGTCATGCAGAAGAGCACAGGAAGATGTGAGTGTACGCTACAAGTATGTCCAAGACAGCCTCCGTAAGTGGTTTGGTGGATTATATTACAAAGCATCTTGGATGTAAACTTGTAAACTTGACGCATTTTAAAAAACATAAACTGGATCCTGGCCGTGTAGCTATAAATATAGTGTTCATATCTTTGGAAAGGAAAACAAAATATTCCTTTTTCTGACTTTGATTACAGTATAAAAACAAAGAAACTGTGTTTAAGAGGAATATGAGGAAGAACTTATTCGCTAAATGAGTCATTTTGTTCGGTTCTCACTCTGGTCATCTGGATATTACTAGTGTTCGTTTTTATTGTTATGTGCACATATCCATAGGTGTGAAAATTGAGGCGGGCCTGTATAAAGTTTAGTTTGTAGCTTAGTTTTTTATACATAAGGTTGTAGGTCTTGAGTATCTTTCAGATTTAAAACATTTTTTAAACCATCTGGAGCATTGACGTATCTTGGTTTTGTACTTTTAAAAATTTATTTATTTTTAGAAATAAACTGAATCTAATAAAAAAAAATGTTTTGATAATAATAATGTTTCCTGAATGTCGTATCGACTGGATGGTTATGTTTTGAGTTAAGGCACTTCCTTCCTTAATCACTAGTTATTATGTTTTCCAGTCAGTTTTACTTCCTCTTTTTGGGGATTTTCCTTTTTCCATCCTTGTTACCTGTCCGCCTCACCCAGTTTAATTTCACCTGCCTTGTCTTCCACACCTGTTCCCTATCCACCAATTGCCCTCCTGTGTCCGTTAACCACCCACTCCAGTTTACGTGTTTAGACTCCAGCTTCCCTTTGTTCTTCGCCAGATGGTCTTGTTCTCACTGCCAAGTGGTTCGGCACTTTCAAGTCTGGTTTCTTGTTTCTAGTTTTCCCTCCCTGTGTATTTTTATTGCCTTGGACTCCTTGCTGTCTTTCATCTATATGTTTAATGGACTTTGCCTTTTGCCTGCTCCCCATGTGGTTCGTGTGCTTCACTGCTGTATTTTTTTCTTTCTGCCTATCTTCTGACTAATTATTTGGATTCTGGGCTTTTACTAAGCCTCTGTGTGCCTTCGTATTCATTAAACTTGTCAGCTATCTACTCATCAAAATATCCAAGATATTTGTTTCTAGTGAGGGTGGAAACGGTGAAGGTAGGATTTCAGAGACAATACAGTTGTGGGCAGAAGTTTGTATCCCCTCCTCATGGGCATGAATTTCATGGTATTTTGGGGATGTAATTACTTCTTTGAACTTTTCTTTTCCCAGGGTTGAATGATTGTAAAGTAAACATCTTTAATGACTTCAAAAATTCAAGAGTTGGGTGCATTTACTGTGGATTTTCTTTGATCCACACAGAGTATAAAAATATGCATACGGATTAAAGTGTATACATACAGTCACCTAAATATTTTAATAAGTGGAAATTTAAGTTGTGAAGGTCTCTTGGAGTCATTTGTAAATAGCTGCAGATTCCAAGATCATCAGTCCAAGCAATTGTTATATGGATGTGTCACCACCAATTCTGGAAGGAGACCCAAACTGTCACCCCTGATAGGTAACTGATTAGGATGTTCAGGAACCATCAAGGCTCAAGCCTGCCATCAACTGGAAACCTGCTGGAACATCAGCACCACTGTCCACAGTGAAGTGAGTTTCACATCTCCATGGACTGAGAGGCAGGTGACCAAGAAATAAACCCCTGCTTCAGAATGGACACCTTCAAGCTCAACTGAAACTTTCTGCTGCCCACCTGGACAAGCCATATGTCTTCTGGAGCAAGGTTTTAGGGTCAGACGAGACAAAGATTGAGCCTTTTGGCCACAATGACAGGAGCAATATTTGGAAGAGTAAAGGTGAGTCTTTCAAACCGAAAAATACCAGCTTTAAAGCACACTGGTGGTAGCATCATGCTCTGGTGTTAGTTTGCTGCCAGTGGTACTGCTCCATTACACAAAGTGGATGGAATTACCAAGTTCTTCACCTTCAACTAAAATCAACAGCTAGACATTTGAAACTTGGACAGGTCTGGGTGTTCCAGCAGGACAGCAACCCCCAGCATACATTAGAACTGGTTTTTCATTGGATAAAGCAAGCTAACATTAAGCTAGTTTTCCAGCTTAAAGGATTTGTTTGACAGCACTTGCTGGATTGACCAACTCTCAGAACAACAGGAAAGTCCAAGGAACGTAGTGAAGATCTAAGAAGACCAGCGGTACTGGTATTCGTGCCGGTCTACTTTGCTTTTGCAACTAGTATTTCTCATGTTAAAAGTTAACAAATTTCAAAGGTATTTCTGTCTCTGGTCATCATAACATTGGGTCATTCCATCCCAAATCACTGTGTACTTTCAGCTTCACTAAAAAGTGTGGACACATATAAAGATTGGTGTGAAATTTTAGCTTCACATGAAAAACGTTTCGTCAACTGACTTGCATGTTTTTGTTTTGGGTTTTTTTTTGTTTTGTTTTTTTGCTGGGGTTTTTTTTTTTTTTGCACTTTAAAATCTGAGGCCATGTTTGAACCCACAAAATTGTGGTATGAAAAAGTGGGCCAGGATGTATAATTTGGGACAGATGCATAAAAAAAAGCCTTGAGTTAAAAGTTTAAATATGACCCATAAGCAAACACCCATTCATTTTTTTTTTTTTTTTTTTTTTTAAACAATTGTTGCATACAAAGCTCCTGTGCACAGTTCTGTCCAGAAAGAGGTTTCTGTTAAAGAACTTGTCTGCACAGAGCCCTGACCTCAGTCCCACCCAACACCTCTGGGTGGCAGTGAGCCACATCTTATCTGCATCAGTAATGCTCTTGTTGCTGAGTGGAAGCAAATCTCTGCAGGTTTAAGACTGTGTGAAAAGCCTGAAATCAGAAGGATCGAGGTGGTTACTGCAGCTGAGAATATGCAGTGTTTGGGTTTATGCATGCATGCATTGTAATTCTGCTCAAACCTGACAAAACCAGCAGCATGTTAGTACCAATAAAACAACATTTTATGATCAAACAGCCTCCCCTAACAGGACATGATGATTCGCTGCACTTGGACTCCAAACGAGGCCCTCCTCGCTGAAGCAGATGGTGCAGTGATGCATTATCAGGCCGCAATCACGCTGTTTATGTTACATGCTGGAGTCCATTCTTCTCAAAGAAGGGCGTCTGTTACTGCTGCGCCGTTGTGTTGCTCAGATCCGATGCAATGTTGATGGAGTACAATAAATTTGGAGATTTGGAACAGTTTTTCTTTTCAGCCTGATCCCTGTAAGAGTCATATATTATCACTCCTACACGCTGGCGATGCAGGTTTAGAGTACAATGGGACATTTGTAGTCAATTAAGAGTGAGCACCAGTGAGAGCTACAGAGCCAAATGGGCTTAATGTGGATTTAATGCAGCTTGTGGGTGTCTAACTTGGAACCATTTACTTCACAGCTTTCCTTCATATTATTCGACCCCAGGCCAGATGTTTACCTCTCGCCCTGACCCTGTCATTTTGTCTCATCTCTCTTCTCTCATCTAGGAATGTTTTTCGGAAGCTCCTGTCCCATTCAGACAAAGAAAAGGGGGATGTGCTGTCCCTGGAGGAGATTCTAGCTGAGGGTTCAGATCCAGGGGAGAAGAGGTTGGCTCCCCAGGCCAACGGTGGAGGGACCCTGCGAACAGGAAAGGCCAGACTGAGGGCCCTGAGAGAGGCCATGTACCATAGCGCAGAGCACGGCCATGTGGACATCACCATAGACATCCGCAGCTTAGGTCAGATTTACTAATGCATGCTTCACTGGCACAAATGCATCGCTCTCCGCTGCCTCCAGCTGTCATGAAGATGTGCTTGTGCTGTCCTGTCCTGTGCTGTCCTGTGCTCGCGTCCTCAGAAATCCCAACTACTCATCCAACCATGAAACGCTCGCACAAGTAGGACTTTTTATATCCGAGGTGATAATAACTCGGTCGAAGGTGTGAGCACGATGACGGAACTGTGTCCTCGGGCAGTGCTCATTTTGTAAATGTGGCAATCATCAGCTTGCACCCCAGCTCATTGAGCACAAGACCTTATGTGGTCTGCTGATTAGGTTTTGATGAGGATTCATTGATTTTAGTCAGCAAAACAACCTCACAGTCAATTTAGTAGCTGTTCTGTACTGTCAGGTTATCAGGTGATACTTTGCAATTGTTGGTTTTTAAGGATAGATTTAAGAATTTTCAGATGCAAGCAGTAAGCTGTCCAAATGTAAAAACCAGCACCATCTAAAAGTCACCAATTAGCACCTTATATCCCATTTGTTAAACCAGTTAAAAAACCAAAGTGTTAAACTACACATGAGATATAAGCTGCTAATTAGCGAGCTTTAGGGGTGTTGGTTCACAGCTTCTACAACTGTGGGCACAATGTTTCCAGGATTTAAGCTAATCTGTGAGTGATGAGCTTTTAAAACTTTCTTATCCACATTGGTTTAAAATTTGCAGATGATAGTAACGATTAAGATCATTTTCTGTGGCTGGATTATTTAGCCGGGATACTCTTTTTAAAAAATATTAAAGTGTGGAAAACTGAGAAATTGACATCAAAATTACAAACTGTACATAAAAGATGGACACGAGCTGCTGTTTTGGCCATTGCGTAGAGATGTAATCAAACTCTGGATGCAAACGTCCGGAGTATTTTCTCACATCGTTTATGTTTCATTAAAGCGTGGTTGCGTGGTGAGCGCTATGTTGATAGTTAAAATTTTAGTTTGTGATCCAGTCGTGATCACAACGTCTGTGGTAAAAAAAAATAAAAATTAGTTCTCCCTTTTTTAAATTTGTCCCCTGTAAAGAAAAACAAAGGTGCAAACTTCAACATCTCCCATTGTGATCTTGTTTTTTTATGTGATCGGTTCTGTTTGTTTGTCTGTTTGTCTGTTTGTTAGCAGTCCAGCGTCAAGTTTTCAAGATATCGTGTTCAAATTTTGTGTGACGGTGAATAACAATATCAGCTGATTTAATTTAGGTGAAAATTGGGTCAAGGTCACACTAAATGTGAAGATCAGTAAAATCTTTACATAACAAACAATTTTTTATGGATCGTTTTAAAACTTCCCAACAATAATGTAGTACCCAGCTGGCTAAGCATTTGACCTTGACCTTTATTGCCAAGGTCGAAGTTAACCTTGAAAAAAATTTCAGAAAACCATACCGAGTAATATCGTATAGAAGGGCATGCCGTACACATTTATTTTGTCAATACGACGCCCTACGATGTCACACTGACAGCTTGTTTTACACACAGTCCCCAATTTTCAGAGGCTCAAAAGTGGAGCGTAACTTGCATTAATCTGAAATAAAAGGATTGCTTTTAATAACTGGATGAAAATCCCTTGGCGTTAATGATTGCCTGAAGTCTTGAGCTCTGTATCCTCCTTTGACATGTTCTGTGTCCAGAGGCAGAATTACTTAAATGTCTTCATTGTCCAGGATCTTATGGATGTGACTGTATTTGAAGGGTCAAATCAGCCGGAGAAGCTGAAGAGTCAACTCATGTCATGTGTTGAAGAAGACAAAACTTCACAGAGATCCCTCAAAGTGGAATAATGACATAATTTATACTAAACTTTATGGCTTAATGAGCAAGTTTAAAAACAAAGTTACCCTCACAAAGCATAAAATCCAAAATAAAAACCCACCTGTATCAGGCTGTAAACGTCATTAATTTGTGCTTTTAGGTTGCACATTTTAACACAGTGGATTAGAGGAAATGTAGTTTTTGCCAATTGGCTTTATTTTTCTGTTGTAAAGGTTCTTGTCTGGACAGTAATTACAACCACTCATGCTGCTTTTCCAACTTTGCTAGCATCAGCAATCCTGTCCTGAAACAACACACAGACAGACAGACCTGAAAAACTGAGAAGTTGTGCCATATGTTTCAAAATACAACTTTTTGCTGAACAATATTGTAGAAAAGGAGGACGACTTGACACACTGTCCGTGTTTATTTGTCATTTTTTTATTAGGAGAACACACTGCTGGCAGTTCTGTGAGGTTTGGCACCTACATCCTGTAGCTTTTCAGCTGGTGTACAGCACACACCCCTCCTCCGGCTTCACTCTATCTATCTATCTATCTATCTATCTATCTAGGGAGAGACCTCGTTAGTTAATGCCGCACACCTGTCCCACCAACCTCCTTGGCACTGCCCTTGAGCTCACTGCACCACCCCTCCCCTGCCCCTGAGCAAGGGACCACACCTCTGCCAGAAATATAAACCTGCCACCTCCAGACTGGGCTTTTCAGTCCCACCATTTCCCTGTTGACTTTTTTTTTTTTCAATATTTTAAGTTTTTAAAAAATCTTTTTAAAAATGAGCCATTTTCAAAGCCATAAAACATACAAGTATGAAAATACCTGGATGATAAATTTTCCGCTCATCTCGTCAGTTAAACTTCATTCACGTCCAACACATTTAACAGAACATTCTTTAATTACATTCAGGTGCTGCTTTTCTATTCTCACTGAAACCCTTAATCCAAACACCCACCATGCCATCGTCCTCCACCTCCCACAACGCCATCACGTGATGGAAACATGGTCGGTTCTGTTGCCCTTGAAACCGCTCGCTCTCGGATGTTGTGTGTATTCACGCTCCGTGTGCTGGTGTTCCCAGGTGTTCCCTGGACGCTGCACACCTGGCTCGAGTCCCTGCGTACCTGCTTCATCCAGCACCGCCGACCGCTGATCCAGGGCCTGCTCAAAGACTTCTGCTGCATCCAGGAGGAGGAGTACACTGAGGAGCTGATCACGCACGGCCTGCCACTCATGTTCCAGATCCTCCGATCCAGCAAGGTCACTGGAGCTTTCTTTCATGTCCACGTAAACAAAACGCTTATTAGAGGAACATCAGACAACGTAAGGCACGCTTTCTGGGAATACAAACCGCCCTGTGCCCATGTGCTGGGCCGACATTAATAACACTCATGTTTGCATAAATTTAGTGCACTTCAAACTATATTATCATACATTTGCATAATTTTTTGTCCCGGATTGCTCATGGAAAAAAACGAGGCCACAAAACTGTAATATGTGTAAAGTTTCTGTCCTCACTGGTGTTTGTGTCTGTCTGCAGAATGAGGTGATAAGTCAGCAGCTGTCAGTCATTTTTACGCAGTGCTACGGGCCCTTCCCCATCCCTAAGCTGACAGAGATCAAGAAGAAGCAGACCTCGCGCTTAGGTAAGAGAGCGAGTTATTAATGCTTAACATTTGCTGTGTGATGAGGATGTGACTGCGGTGAAGATTCTCTCTATTTTTTTGTGTTTTGGGGGGGTTAGAGCGAGGAGTTACCTCAAGCTCAGAGAGCACGCTTTTTCTCCTCGTCACATCTGTAGGTTCCTTTGACATTTGCAGCAGGTGATTAAATAAAGGTTTACAAATGGATTTAATCCTATTTACAGTGCATCCTTCTGTGCTTCAGAAGAAGCCACATATAGACAAAGAAGTATCAGATTAACTCATAATGAAACAAGATCTTCTTGATGTTTTCAAAATATTTTCACAAATAATTTGGGGTTTTTTTTGTCTGTTTGTTGGAAAAACACCACTTTGGGGAAAATCTATCTAGAAAATGATTTTATTTGTGTTCTAAGGAGCTGTATGAACATTATCTAGTAGTAGAAATGTATTCAATATATTTGAAGGTTTCTTAGGCTACGTTCACACTGCAGGTGTTAATGCTCAATTCCGATTTTTTGATCAAATCCGATTTTTTTTGTCTACTTGTTCACACTACAAATAAAATGTGACAGCAAACGTGCTCTAGTGTGAACCCTCAAAGCGGCCCGCATGCGCAAAAGAAGACGTCACACACAATGCACTCTGTTTAGACCCAGACCAAACAGTATTGTTTGACTGATGGCTGTTAATATAAAGACTCGTTTCAGATTTTACGTTTCCCAATTTTGCTTGAAGTTATAGTTATTTTGTTATTTACATATAATAATAATGGATTGGATTTATATAGCGCTTTTCAAGGCACCCAAAGCGCTTTACAATACCACTATTCATTCACTCTCACATTCATACACTGGTGGAGGCAAGCTATGGTTGTAGCCACAGCTGCCCTGGGGCAGACTGACAGAGGCGAGGCTGTCATATCGCGCCATCGGCCCCTCTGGCCAACACCAGTAGGCAAGTAGGGTAAAGTGTCTTGCCCAAGGACACAACGACCAGGACAGAGAGCCCAGGGATCGAACCGGCGACCTTCCGGTTACAGATGCGATTCCCAACCCCCTGAGCCACGGTCCCTGAGCCGGGCGACCGTGGCTCAGGGCGACCGTGGCTCAGGGGGTTGGCCTAATGATGATCCTTATTGCTGTTTTAGAGAGGAGCGGTGCTTCAAAGGATAGTTGCAGATTTCTGTCAGAATCTGCAGATTATACAGTACAAATAAAATGTTCACGTTTCTCCAACGTTGTCTTCCCAACAGTTTCACTAACATCTACACTGGATGGCCAGGAAGCGTTCGCAGTGTCTTCTCGGGCGCTTCTCCGGTGCTGATAATTGGCGTCTGTCTTGTGTCAGTGACATAATGTGACATGACCGTTCAAACAGCAGTCGCTTTCTAAAACATCAGATATGTATCGGATTCAGTACCACATACGAAAGTGACCCAGATCGGATTTGAAAATATCGGATTTGTGCCGTTCACACTGTCATACCATGATCAGATATGGGTCGCATAGGGTCAAAAAAGTCGGATTTGATGCGCTTTCGCCTGCAGTGTGAACATAGCCTTAGTTTCCTCAAAGGAAGCTTTGGGAGATTAAATAAAACCTTGAATTTCACATGCAAAGGTCTTTAATGTTTGCTCTTCTTAAAAAGGTTTTTGTGTCTGGCTGCAGAGACAAAGTGAAAGTGAATTGCGTGTGTGGTATTCAGTCCTACTTGTGGTGCTTGAGTCATCACCTGTCACTACTGCAGCTGATTGTCAATATTTGTTCAAAGTAAAATTACAGTAAAGTCCATAATTTTGTTGTGCAAAGATACAATTTTAGTTGTTTTGCTTTTGTATGTCAAAAAAGTGTAAAATCGAGATGTGAGTGAAGTGCAGGATTACAGCCATTTTTACTAGATTAACTGTGGCAGTGGATCCTAAACAGTTAATGAGACACTTTTTGTTAAAACCTTTGAATTACATCTGAGTGTGCGCTTCAATCGCATCTTGATTGTTTGATTTTAAACCCCACTGTGGTGGAGTACAGAGGCAAAATTACAAAAGATTGTGTCACTGCCCAACAAATTATGGACCTAAATGTAATTAGTTTTAATCCAAGTTGCATTTCATTTTTTGGCACAAAGTCATTGAACTACTGTGGTCAAATAAGGATAGTTTTGAATCACAGTAATTCATATTTAGCGGCTTGGCTCTGTTCTGGGACGTCGCCGCCTTTCTGTGTGCGTTCACAGCAAAATATTGGGAGAGCAGACACATAAAACGTACATCGAACATCAGTGATAACAAAACGTGACAGTGAATATGTCAGAAAAAAAGGAGAAGATGAGGATGTGAAGAAACATTAGGCAGGCTTAAATAATACATTAATGGATGGTGTCCTGCAGCATTACGGAGCTCCTGGATAGTCTGAGGTGCAACTTGCCAGCGTGAGATGGATGAAACATAATGTCTCAGAGGTAATCTATCGTTAGGTCAGGCAGATGTGGGGGCCAATCAATCGTATCAGTTCCTTCATTCTCCAGGAACTGCCTGCATACTATCGCTACACGAGGCCGGGCATTGCCGTGCACCAGCATAGAGTCTGAAAGGGAGTCCAAGGATTTCATCCTGATACCTGATGCCACTCAGGGTGCCGTTGCCAGGCCTGAAGAGGTCTGTGTGTCCCACAGTGGATATGCCTCCCCAGACCATCACTACCCACCACCACACCGGTCACGCTGAACAATGTTACAAACAGCATAATGCTCTCTGCATCTTCTCCAAACCCTTTCATGTTTGTCACATGTGCTCAGGGTGAACCTGCTTTCATCTGTGAAAAGCTACAGTGCCAGTGGTGGACTGGTATTCTATTCTAAATGCCAATTGGGCTCACTGGTGCTGGGCAGTGAGCACTGGAATATCAGGCTACCCTCATGAGTTGTTTCCGATTGTTTCATCAGAGACATTCACACCAGTGCTGAAGGTCACCCTGTTCCTCCTTGCACAAAGGAGCAGATAGTTGTCTTGTCGATGTTTAAGGACCTCTCCTCGAGCAACTGCATGTCTCCTAGAATCTCCTCCGTGCTCATGAGACTGTGCCGGGAGACACAGCAAACCTTCTGGCCATGGCACGAATTGATGTGCCATCCTGGAGTAGTTCTGTAGCCTCTGTAGGGTCCAGGTATCACCTCAGGCTTCTAGTAGTGACACTGACCCTAGCCAAAAACTAGTGAAAAAATAGACGGGGGGTTGTCTCGTTTTTGCCCCTCTAGGGCTCCTCTTCCTAATTTGATTCACCCCAAAGCAGCTGAAAGTGATCGACAACCCCCTCTGCGAGGTACCGGACCAGATCAATATCCCACGAGTCTGACTGACTTGATGGTACACTCTTATTAAAATGTGTTGTCATTTTTGTTTTTGTTTTTTATTTAAAGTCATTAAAGATGTAGGCTGTACAATTATTCCACCCTGGAAAAAGAAAATATTAAGTTCAAAGAACTAATTAAAACCCCTGAATTACCGTGATGTGCATGCCCATAAGGAGTGCATGTAAACTTCTGTCCAAAACTGTAAAGTGAGTTTCATTGTAAAAGTAATCTGATTTTTTTTTTATTTCGACGTGCAGTATTTTCTCTATGTGCAGATAAAATGGGTCCACTTGTCTGTAATGAACCAAACCGTCCATTAACACCTCAAACTTTATTTTAGACATTTCTTTGAGAGAAACGAGGAAGAAGAGAAACATTCAGTGACGGCGCTGCAGCGCCACCTGCTGATCATTTACTGGCAGGGTTTAAATAAAGTGCTTTAAATCACTTGATTTGTGTGCAGTGAATGAAATGCACTCAGGATGCAAACACCGGATATCAAATTCAAATCCCCTGCCGTTTAGGAATGCTAAGGCGATTTGATAATTCAGCACTGATAGGCGCGTGATGAATCAGCCTTGCGGTAATTAATGGCCACATTAGCTTAATCTTCTGCTGTTTGCTGCTCTGCATGCATTGTGTGGGAGACGTGAATAAATCTCTCTTTTTTTTCCTTCTTTTTTTTAGACCCCCACTTCCTGAACAACAAGGAGATGTCTGATGTTACCTTCCTGGTGGAGGGGAAACCATTTTATGCACATAAAGTTTTGCTGTTTACAGCTTCACCCAGGTAACCTGAAACTTTGCTCCTATTTTATTTTGTAAAACAAAAGCGCACCGATGGGAAAAATAATGTGGAATTTATCTGTTTTTTGTTGTTGTTTTTAGGTTCAAGTCGCTGCTGCAAAACCGACCAGCAGCAGAAAACACCTGCATTGAGATCAGCCATGTCAAGTACAATATTTTCCATGTAAGACGTTTATTTCAGTTCAATTTAATTCCGTTTGATTTTTACAGCGCCAAATCACAACAACAGTTGCCTCAAGTCGCTTTATATTGTAAGGTAGAATGTATGTGGGAAGGAAAAACTACCTCTTAACGGAAATGAAACCTCCAGCAGAACCAGGCTCAGGGAGAAGGCAGCCATCTGCCGTTCTTCTCTGGGGTGAGAGAAGAAAGATTTCAGTGCATACAAAACCTATTCCCACTCTCAACCAGACCCACAACACTCATCGTCTCCTATGAGTATAAGAACAGGCTCCACGTTTGATTGTTTTATTCTGAAGGAATGGTGTTAGGTACATAGTTAAACAATCGAGATTAAGAAATCCATTTAATTCTCAAACACAGAAAGTATATAACTCCAACTTTACCATATGAAGCTTAAGGTTGACCCAATTTGTGCACATCTGTGGGAATGGCATGAATCCTTTTGGAAAAGGGTTAAATGAAGTCTGTCAGCAGTATTGCACATTTCTGATTTTAAATGATTCACATTAGCTGTAAACCCAGAGCCCAGAAACGTGAGCTTGAACCGGCTTGGCGGGTGCTAAAATGTTGGAAATGTTGTTCCTGCTCGCTTTCTGGATGTTCTTTATCTTTTAGCTTTCCACTGGGTGTATCCATGAGGCTACAGAAGACACAATTAAACTGCGGCCCCAGAGCTTCCCCCTCCCATTTCTTTCCCCTTGTCTCTTTCAATTTCTCTCCAGTCCTGCTGGGGACTTGTTTATCTCTGGTCTGCTCTTTATTTTTACTGATTGAATGCTTGTTCCTGTTTAAATGACAATAAAAAGAAAACATGAGAGTAAATATCACTGGATGCAGGGAAGGTATTTGATAGCAGTGAAAATATGTAAATGCTTAAATTTACATATGTAATTCAAATCTGGATTATTTTCCAGGTGACAGAATGGAGCCAAAAAAGAGGCACAAAAAAAGCAACAGAAAAAAGGGTCTCTCTTGTACTCTTCATCAGCTTCATAACCTGAAGCCTGTACTGTTCTCTGTTACAGTTGGTGATGCAGTATTTGTACTGTGGAGGCACCGAGTCCCTGCACATACGCAACACTGAAGTAATGGAGGTAAGAAAGACTTAACCAAAGCCTGTGGAGTGACAGCATGAGTATTAACATTTCTAATCCCGAGTCCTGTGCCTCATTCTGTGTGGCTGTACTGTTCCCTGTAGCTCCTGTCTGCAGCCAAATTCTTCCAACTAGAGGCCCTTCAGAGACACTGTGAGATCATCTGCTCCAAGAACATCACCACCGAAACCTGTGTGGACCTCTACAAACACGCTAAGGTGGGAGGCTTACGGTCTCTAGAAGCTGATTTACATACTGGGAGGGGTTTGTGTAATGAATTTTTACATAAGGTGCAAACATGCCATTAATTAACTATTGCAGACTGGCAATACAACCACCACACGGACTATTTTTCAAGCTGCTCTCATATTTTTGTATTAGCAGTGACTCAAATGACAAATGGAACAAAGTGGAACAAAAACTTTATGCATGGGCTGACACACCAGACACGATCAAGACGTTCAGTTGAGCCGCAGTCATGCTAGGCTCAACTGAGAATAGGGAATAATAATAATGCTTTGGTGCATGGAAGACACCGACTTGTCTGCAAACACTTGCCAACTACTTGCAGAGCAGTAGTGAAACTGTGGAAAGTGCAATGCGTACCAGAAAAGCATACCCACTTGTCTTCAAAGGAAAAGTTGCGATTTTTAAATGTATTGATTGCAGTAGTGAGACGTAGCATTTCAGACTTTACTACCACTTGGTGGTAGTAGAAGTAGTTTGCCACTGTTTGCAGACATGTTGGCATCATCCATGGAAACAACAGGGGACCAAGGTAACTGGCAGGTAATCAACACAATCACAAGAAGGTAACAGATTTAATCTGTGAGCAATCACTGACCAACCGAACAGGAAATACATGTTTTTTCCTCAGCAATCAGAGGTTGCCAGGCGGTCTCCAGCTAATCTCCAGGACTCTGTGATGAAGCCTAGATGGCAGTGTGATTAAACCATTAATAACGTATACGTTTGTAAAACGTAAAATTTGCTATAAACAGCATTAAAACATGGGAGTCAATGGCAACTGACTGACTTTTAAGGGAACCTCACATGGACATTAAAGAAATGGCCCTTATATACACTGGCTTTATTTTCCAGTCTCAGGGTTTGTCTTGCTTATATTGTGCTAATGTTGCTCAGTTTGTTAACATTTGCTGTATATTTTTTATTAAGTTACATTGCAGAAAAGGTGCATTGACAAATTAACTTGTAAAACAGGATAATAGTTTTATTTTAAAGTGAATACCTAATTAGAAGCTGTGTTGCTTTTAGCTCAGAAGCTAAAAGTGGTAGTACAGAGTACAGGTTTTACAGTTTTGTGAAGTTGGTGTTTGTGGGGTTTCTACAACTTTCCAAGTGGGGAAATTCGAGCTGAAAATTCCACCTTTATTTCCATCTTCCCGCCTGAGTACTGGAATAAAAATATCCTGTTAGTTGTTCAAAGTAAACTAATTAAAGATATTTAAAGAAAGTGCTAGATTGACAGATTAATAGCTGCTATTGTAAGGTTCAAACACTGGGATAATAATGATGACTGTTCTTAAAAAGCAATTACCAATTTTGGGCTGGAATATGACTGGAATATTGTTAAGCAAAATTATATATAATCAGAATTTGAAAGCTGCTAATGTCACACATTCCTTTCATCTTTCATTTTCATTGTAGTTCCTTGGTGCCACGGAGCTGACGGCTTTCATCGAGGGCTACTTCCTGAAGAACATGGTGCTGCTGATCGAACTCGATGGCTTCAAGCAGCTCCTGTACGAACCTTCCCCCGCCGAGAGCCCCGTGTCCAGCCCCGGCATCTGCTCCGACATCCTCCACGACCTGGAGAAGACTCTGGCCGCACGCATCCACTCCATCCACCTCTCCACCTCCAAGGGCTCCGTGGTGTGACGTCATCCTCACCGGAGCCCTTCGATCCAACCACAGCATCCATGTATTGCCACTTTTAGCATCCAGCGTCCCGCTTTACTTCCCCGTTTTCCCCTGACCAAGCACCCACCCCGCTGATGAAGAGGAGCTGTCGGATGTTTTTAAGTCAGGAATTCCCTTTAATTCTGCCTGTTGCAGCTCAATGGGGGTTCATGTTTCGACTTTCTGACCTTGAACTCTTTTGCCCTGTGGCTCCCATCGGTCACTTCACACCCTGAAGAGTAATAAAAACCTACAAGAAAAAACAAAAAAAACAGAACTGCCTTGACCCAACAGTATCATTTAGCTCTAACCATGATTCTAAAAAATTTCTATTGTATTTCATATAGGATACGTGCATGAAATACATAGGCTACTGTACACTGTTTTTCACTCGAAAAGGTAGAGTAGAATTTTAACTCAATAAATGCAGCTTCGTTATCATCTGCGAAATGAGACTGTGGTTTACAAACAATAATACTTTATGGAAGTGGATGCCATTACACATGCCAAAATCTAGATATAACCCTTCTATACAACCAATAAAAGTGATTAGTAGCAAAGCCAGCAGGCGGACTTTTAGGTGGCTCTTATTTACATCTCATTCTGTCTCTTCTATGTTGGATTCACTGTGTTATATCTACTGTGTGCAGAGGCCAAACTGATCACAGGAACTTCCACCGTGGCCGACACTGCGGCCGGCACTCATTCGACTAAAGACGGCCCACTCAGTGAAATCTATGCTGACTTATGCTTGAAACATGGATGCCCAACTGGGAAATTAACTTGCGATAACGCCCACGGACGACTCTTTTTTTTAAAAAAAAATTATTGTTACTATTATTGGTATTTTTTTTTTGCATGACATCTTGTCAACTGAGCTGACCCCTGGTGTTGCTTTTTATGCAGATATTACTTCACGGACCACTTTCGCAAGGGGAAGTAAGGGGAAAACGCTGCTTGTTAACTTTGTATCCACTGCAAAACTGATCAAAAGCGGGATTTGGAGAGGGGGGGTTTCAATTGGCAGGGACTTTCTCTTTAAAGATGCTTAAAGTAAGCATGTTAATACATTCTGAAAGTCATAGTGTTGGTTTTTTTGTTATTGTTTTTTTGGGGGGTTTTTTGTAAGCTGATGTACAGTATCCCTGCCTCCCCTACACACACCCGCTTGGCTGCTGACACCAGTCTCATTGAATGTGCTCCCTGCTGTGCGTCTTGTTTATGCAAAGTTGCATGTTTACTCTGTTCGTATGACTCCTCTGTTTTTGCTTTAGGTGTGCTTTCTGTGTAGACTGAGTAGGCTGAGTGAGGTGTTGAAGAGGTTTTGCCTCAAATTACTTGAGCTCTTTCAGATAATATTCTAAGCCATCGGGGTAGACCATGAGATGCATGTTAAAGTCACTCTTTGTTTAAGGCTTCACCCCCACATGAATTCTTCGAAGGAGAGGCTGAATACTGCACAGAGCACTGAGTTTATTAGAGGCACAATTACCCTATTTATACCAGCCATCTGTATCTGGACACGTTCTCTCAATGCATATCTGATTTATGGGTCTTTACATTTACGACCGGTATAAAAATGCACCCTCGGTCTCTCCACTCTGCTTGTAATCAGTATGGAAATTAGTTGGACTTGTCAAAAAACATGGCACGTCCCACGTCAGGGTTCTGTTTATTCGACTGAGCTGCTCCATGAAGCAACTCGGTAAAATAAGACCTCCAAATGTTGTGTGGTTTGGACATATGTTAATTGCAAGTCTAAATGGGGTAAATGTAGACGATGTTATTTGACTTACACAGCCACTTTATCCAGTTCAACTGCTCGTTAAATGTCTGACGAGTCTCGATTTCTGCTGCAACATTCAGGTGAAAGGGTCAGAATTTGGAGTAAACAACAGCACCTTGTTGAATCTGTGAAAGCAGGTGTTCACCCCGATATTAGAAAGGTGTATGGCTGGTGAGGGTAAATCTGTGAGTGCTGAGGTGTAAAATTAGCTTCAAATAAATTTAGTAAATCCAAACTAAAATAGTAGATTCCATAAAACAACCTGATGCATCTGATGTGTGAAGTTCCTCAAACTAAAAAAAAATGAAACAAGCACTTTTAGAGTTACAGCAGTGATCCAGAAGGATGGCAGCATAAACCTCAGAAATTTCATGATCAGAGCACCCACTCAAGAATTTGTGTGGGCAGTCCTGTGGAAGATACTCGGACTTCTGCAGTCGCTATGCACACATCCTCCAAGTAGGCACGTGGGATATCTTTCCACAGCTTTCAATGTGTGTTCATAATTATGGACACCAACTGCTTTGTATTTTCCTCTCCTTCCTTTCTGGAAATTAGTTTAAAAAGCAAATGAAAGTGACACATCTTTGAAATACTAAACAATTGTTTTAATTTAGTTTAATTTAATCATCATGATAGATTTAAAAACTGTGTGAAGAAAAAACAAGCCTATATATTAAAAAAAAACAAAAAATGGGAGGTGATAACTACGACTACCAAGAAAAATGAGCGCAGTGTGCAGATGAAAGCGGTTAAAAGCTAAATTTAAGGTAAGGAGGAAAATAAACTTTCCCTTTCTGATATGTTTTAAACAAACTCAGTAACTCCGAAATTAAATTTGTTTATTATTTTTCTCTTCTTAGAGATTAATTAAAACATTTTTTTTTTTTAAATTGCCGCTGCCGTTTTATTTCGCATGAATGTCAACTTCGGTTCAGGAAAGCGCCAAATTTTTAGATTAAAAACAGAAGTTCAACCAAATCTGAGGACAGTTTAACTGGAAAACAAGTACGCATATCTACCAATTTTTTATCAATACCCAAAAAATGTTCAAAAGGTCAGAAGATGGTTTGGGGGTTGGAGGACTTGGTTGACTGGTGGCTTTTATGTAAAAGTGAATTTTCTTAATTCGCACCCAAAAAAGTGGGAATTTAAACTCAGTGCTCAAAGTGTGCAATAATTCAACCTTTTTATCCCTGTGATTGCATCAAATAACGCGTCTCAGTCCGAAAAGGACCAAATGTAAACAACTGTCAGCTCTGCTGCTCAAAAGAACGTTTTAATCTAACCCATCCGATGTAACCGGTACCTCTCTCCCTCTAAGGAAATCGCACACCACACAGTGTATTTCATGAATGTAACAGTGCAGCAAACGTGCAAAGTTTTCCAATCCAGCGAGAAACCAAAAAAAGGAAACCAGATGCTTCACTTTGGCTAAACAATGCAAACATCGTTCAAGTGTCCTCATACTCTGTGTGGTTGTTCCTCCTGTAATCGGAAGATATCATTTAAAAAACTGTAGCACGTTCCAAAAATAATGATATTATTTGTTTTGGTTCCTGCAAATCATTTTAAGAGAGAGAGATTTGGGCATATACGCACACACACATTGACACAAAGTTCTGTAAATAGCTACAGAAAAGAAAGTACAGATGTTATCCTACAGCTTTATTTTCTTACATACACGGCATGATATATTTTATTTTACATTCCGCTATTTTGTTTTACAAAAGGGAAAAGAATATATAGAGATATATAAATATAAACTTTAAAGTTTTAAAAATTAAGCAATATTTCCATTAAATTGTATTACTTTCAGTGGTATGATGTGCAATATGCCACAGGAGATGGAGTATAATGAGCTGAAAGACGATTATATACGAGTGACTGAGACTGAAACAGAAGGTTGAATATATATGAATATTATTTCTCTTTTGTGACGCCCCTTCATGTACTGTTTTGCCACCGTGGTGTTCATTTTTACCGTGAACCCTTTGAGGAAGCTGACAGTCACGATGTCGACTCACCACACTCGCTTCTTAAATGTGAAACGTAACTTTAAAAGATGCAAGCCGTTTTTGTCTCCGCAGAGGTGAAAAGGTTCACAATGATGTCAAGCACTTTCTGTGCCAGTGTTACTGTAGCCTCTCTCTCTCTCGATCGAAAAGCATTAGTATTTCAACTGTGAGCTTAAGTTTCAGTCTTATTGTGATTTTTTTTTTCAAAGAAACATATATGGCTTTGACATTAGAATAGAGAGGAAAAAAACAATCCTTTTTTAAATCTGTCTTAATGTTACGCCATTAGCAAAAGACTAACTTTAGCCCCTGTACTGGCGCTTTTGATTCCAAACTGGGTCCAAGCTGTAGAGTAAGTGTCGGTTCGCATGGCTCTTCTTGTTTAATGTTGTTGAGAATGTGCTCTGTACACCAGCTTCGTCCACCGAGACCCTCCCCTTTATTTGTCCGAGCATTTATTTGCCTGCATACTTGTTCCTAATAAACGACACTTCTCCTAGACGCAGTGAAAACGTGCATGGGGTATTCACTAGATTTCACACCCAACCGAGGGGGAGGGATGAACTTTTGCATTTTTTTTTTCTTTTCCTTTGATGAGAACATGTATATTGTACAAAATATATATATATATGAAATATAAATTATACATGGTGTGAGGAGCAGGGATGTGGTGGAGTATAACAACAAAAAGGAATGTTACACTCGTGCTACAGTTTCTGTCGTTCCATGACATGCTTTTGTGGACAGCTAATAAAAGACCACAGGTTAAATCATATTAAAGGTCTCTGATTTTATTTCGCTTCGTCTCTGGAATGTTTTTCTCCATGATGGTGCATTTATTCACAAGAAATGCTATAAATGCCCTAAGAACAAGCTGAGATTTCCCCATCTTTCAGCTGCTCATATTTTATTTGGACAAAAGAACTTTTTTTGTAGTTTTGCTATGGGCTCAAATTGTGGTCGTAAATATTTTGTACTTGTAAATCAGATTTGTATGTGTAAAAAGAATTTGTGTGTGGACTTAGCCAAAAAAAAAATACCTGTGAAACTCTGCACTCAAGTTTCAAGTTACAAGTACGAATTTTGACCCTGTTTTTCTTTCATCTGATTGGCCAATGTCATGTCAATCACAAATTTAACTATCCAATCAGAGAACAGGTGGGTTTGGCTATTGGAGGGGTGCTTTATGGAGTTTCAGATCCTTCGGTTGGCTTAGGTGCAGGGCCACGTTTCACACTACTAGGCTAAACCCCAAATTACTAGACAATATAAGCAATTTTCTCATTCAAAAACAAAGAAGAGATGGTAAAATTCAAGTTTTTTTTATTGCAGAAAGATTTGCAAGCTGAAAATGTTCACTGGTTTTAGATACACATGTCTTAGAGATCAATGATATGTTCTTCAGAACATCAGAATGAATGGAAAGCAACAAAAGCACCACCGTTTAAACCGGTCAGAGTGTTTTTGGTGAACCATCTCATTAAGAGACATTTGGATTTCTACTGAAACTCTATTCTCACTTCCTCTGTGAAAGATGACTCCACTTTAAATTCGTGAGTGAGCGAGTGTTCACAAAGGGATTTTTTTTGGAGGAACGCTAACCCGCACTCCTCGCATACGTAGCTCTTTGGCTTCCCGGCGTGAGTCCGCCTGTGTTTCTTCATGTGATAAGACAACCTGAAACCTTTGTCACATATGTCACATTTAAATGGCTTCTCTCCCGTGTGGATCCGCATGTGCGACTTCAAATAGCCCGACTGGATGAAGGCTTTGCCACACACTTCGCACTTGTACGGCCGCTCCCCGGTGTGGTACCTGTTGTGGAGCCTGAGCTCGTTGGCGGTCAGGAAGGTCTTCCCGCACACGGTGCACTGGTGCGGCCTCTCTCCTGTGTGGATGAGCTCGTGCCTCTTCAGCGACGTCTCCTTCATGAACTGCTTGCCGCAGCTGTTGCAGGGATACCGGACCCCGATGTGGACTTGCTCCACGTGGTTTGTGAGCTGCAGCTTGGTACGATACGCCATGTTGCACTGTGTGCAGGCCCACGGCCTCTCCTCCGAGTGCGTTCCCATGTGGACCGTGAGCTCCGAGGCCGAGCGGTAGCACTTCCCGCACTGCCAGCAGAGGAAGGGTTTCTCCCCAGTGTGTTTCCGCTGATGCACCGTCAGACAGTTGGAGGACCTGAACTTCTCCGGGCACAAGTTACAAACATAAGGGAACTCTCCTTTATGGATTCTCTGATGAATGGCGAGGTAGGACAGCTGGATGAAGCTTTTGTCACACTGCGGGCAGGGATACGGCCCGGAGAAGTTGTGCTGTTTCTCGTAGTGTTCCCTCAAGCGTCTCAGTAAAGTGAAAGTCTTGTCGCACATTGTGCACTGCATAGGTCTGTGCATTAGCTTGTGCCTCTCAAAGGCAGCCTCGTTTGCCAGGATCTTCCCACACTCTTTGCAGTACAGGGGGTCGTGGATCCTCTGGTGCACTTTGAGCATGGTCATGCTCTTGAACTCTTTCCCGCAGTCGTCACATTTCATAATATCCCTCATTTCCAGCTTGCAAACGTTCTCCTGGTGGTCCTTCAAAGCGGACAAGTATTCAAAGTGCTTGCCACAGTTGGAACACCACACTGGGATCTTCAGAGGGGCCCCTTGCTGGAGGTCAGCGCTGCTCGCGTCGCTTTGGCTCGGCCCCGCCCTATGCTCCTTCTTCCACAAGAATCGACTGGTTTTCTTGTGACAGATGGCGTAAATCTGGTGTCTCTTGAGGCCGTGCATGTGTTTGAAGCGCTTCTTGCAGTGGACGCAGTGATACGGCCGATCGTCCGTGTGACACTGTATGTGTCTGTTCAGGGTTTTGACGCTGTCAAACGCTCGAGAGCACACCGGGCATACTTTCAGGCCTTTTTTGGCCACTTTTTGCACAGGCACAGCGGGGGGCTCCTCACATGTGTCTGCGGGAGTATCCAGATTACTTTCCTGCTTATCAGCGTCTCCAGTCTCCACGCAGTTCTGCGTCAAAGTTTCGGCTTCAGCCAAAATCTGCTCCACCGTCTTGGTCTGC
Source organism: Simochromis diagramma (assembly GCF_900408965.1). Classification (NCBI taxonomy): domain Eukaryota; kingdom Metazoa; phylum Chordata; class Actinopteri; order Cichliformes; family Cichlidae; genus Simochromis; species Simochromis diagramma. The sequence goes on from NW_024386908.1 coordinate 15,137,766, forward strand.
TCCTCTCTGATGCCCTCATGACCGTGAATAATCTGATGCTTCTTTAACGTGTCTTTGTACTTGAAGCCTTTCTCACATGTGACGCAAATAAAGGGACGCTCTTCGGAGTGAGATCGTAAATGCTTTGCAATGTCTGCAGTGCAGGGGAGGATCCTGCTGCAGATGGGACAGACTTTACCCTCCATCGACACCTCAGAAGCTGGCTGCGTATTTGAGCGCTGAGCCTCTTTCCTCCTTACCTTCTTCTGCTCTCTGCTTTTACAGATCTCCTTCTGGTGTCTCTTTAAAACATAAGGATTCTTGAATTTCTTCTCACAGAAAGAGCACTTGTATGGGCGATCCTCTGAGTGAGACTTCATGTGCCGCTCCATGTCCACTCGGCGAGCAAAATACTTCCCACAAAAAGAGCAGTTTCTGTCTTCTGACATCTCTGAGGTGCTCGGATCCCCTGAGTCTTCCTCTTTACCGCTGTTGTACATCTCCCCCCTTTCGTGGACGCGCATGGTGTGTCTGTTCATGTCGTAATGGTCCCTGAATCGTTTGTCGCAGCTGGTGCACTTGTACTTAAGGTCCCGGTTTGCATCGTGAATCTCCTGGTGCCGTCTCATGGCCGCCGCCCGCAGGAAAGTCTTATTGCACACAGGACATGTTTTATTGTTAGGGTATTTTTTCCTTTGTCTCTTAGCCGTCGCTGAGTCTTGATCCTCTTTTAAGGCTCTTCTCTTCAACTCAAGTCTTTTGCTTTGTTTAAGTGGTTGAAAAGCGGCCGGCTTTAAGGCATCGCCTGCTTCCTCTTGCGTTGCGTCTTCTTCCGTTTCCTCCTCATTTATTACATTTTCTTCTTGGTCATCGACCAAACTGGGCGGCTGTTCGATCTGGATGTAGTCCAGCAGCGTCACAGTTTCACCCTCCACCTGGACGGTCATGCAGCTTTCCAGCTGCTCTGGTGCGTGCTGTAACTGTATTTGGTCTGGATCGATCACAACCTTCTCCAGCTGAGGAAGGGACAGCGAGGACAGGATGCAATTCCCAAAAGAAGATGGAATGGCCTGAGTTTCATCTGAAGGAGAAAGAAGAATGCATTAGCTTTGTTAGAGTGTCAAAGCTCAAAGAAAAAGCAAAAGTGTGTTCGTGGTAGTGTTGTGCATAATATCAGTTTGCTGGTAAAAGGTTCCTGCAGCCTGAGTGGCCTACATGTACCATTCCATGCTCCTAGCAGTGGCAAGGACACAAACAAACACCAAAACTAGAAAAAAAGTAGAGTGACCACCAAGTGCTAAACCAGCCCCTCTTTGGGGGTTGTGAATTGGTGTTATTCTGTGTTAGTCCAAATATTCCTGTGATGTTGTGAGTAGTGTGCTTGTGATATTATAAAAATACCATGAAGGGACCACAACTCGACCATCTTGGACTTCAGGAAGCTTCTGTAGTCCTCATTTGCTCTGCAGTCATAAAGCAGCTCTTCACCTGCTGGATGTTCTGGTTAGAGCTGCCCTCTAGCTGCCCAAAAATGAACTACCATTGCCTGCTGGAGTCCAAGATGGTGGAGTTGAATGCTGTTTGACCACACGCGGAGAAACTATGTGGGCCACCACAGCACTGAAATGGTTCATCAACCAGTGCAGAAATGTGAATTAAGAAGACCTCAAGCTAACTGGTTAGCAGCTTCTGAACTTTCAATATAAGAGCAAGAGGACTTTCCACAGATTAACACAAAGATTCACAAAATATAATTGGAAGATTGTTAATATGACAAAGAAGCCACTACGCTGTATGTACGAAACAAAGAAACAAAAAAATCCCCTGAAAAATATAATTGACTGCACACATAACTAGACTCTGCAATTACTTTTTGTTTTTTTAAGTGATGGTATACCTCCTGCTTGGTGTATGACTTTGTGTCAGACTCTGTGATTGTGGTGTTGTTTTTTTACGTAGCCATTTCCTTTATTGTCAGGTTTATAAAACTATGTAAAAGCTTTAATTTTCGTGATGGAGTTGCTCCCATCGATTGGTTCACATCACATTTGAATGTGATGTGAACCCGGTCAAGATGGTGCTTAAAAAAAAAAAAAAAGCACCATCCAGCTCTAATTTTAAGAGCTGGATGTTTTTAGGTATGAATGGTCTGTTTATGACAAATGTTATGAGACTAGTTAGCCAGCAAAGAAGAAAAATGTTCTGACCACCAATTATCGGTTGGTATTAGGGCTGCCACAAACGATTATTTTGATAGTCGACTAGTCACCGATTATTTCTGCGATTAGTCGACTAATCAGATCATGCATCGATTGGACTTAAAACATACAGCTTATTGCATCAGCATGCATCTGCTCTTATATAACTATCATTAGCTTACAGCTTTAAGTGTTTAAGGTATGTGCTAACTAAAAGTAAAGACAAGATGATAGTTTATTAAATTTTAATGAAATTTGCAGATTGTTTCAGTGAAGTTTAATAAACTCAGCCGTCTGCTCCTTGCTATCTAAAATATAACAGGACACCGGAGTATATTCTCGAGCATCTCACACTTCTGATAATCAGCTGTCTGCTTGACATTTATTCAGCTGTGTAAAAACTATAACTTTAATCTCAGCCAAACCGATTTACTCAGGAACAAATAAAATACTAAAAAAAGCCAAACAATAACATTTAAGTTATCTAAGTGACTGATATATGTTTAACGTGAGTAACGAAAGACGGCGGTGGGTTTGAAAACGATTTGCTGGGAGTCCGGTGTTCTCACGGGCTCTAGTGAGCCTTGAACCCTGGCTAGCTATCGAGCTGGTGGGTAACAGACGTCTCTGAAAACGTCGGAGCGCTTTTGAAAGTATGTGGTGTCTTGATAAACTGAGCAGATATTTGAGGTTTACACAGCTACATTCTCGCCAAACGTTTATTTTGTGACCCAGAAAGAATAATAAGAGTAATATTAAAACTAACTAGCTGCCGCCATTGTTGACAACTGCACTGGGCCGCGCTATGAATTCTGGGACAGAGCTACTTCTTCTTCGGGGTTTAACGGCAGCTTGCATCCTTGTACATGCAGTGCTGCCATCTTCTGTTTCAGTCCGTTATTACACTTAAATCCTACTACTTATTCCTGCGTCTTTTGGGATCTTACAAAGCTTCAAACGACGCGTCGACTATTAAATCAGTCGTCGACGACTTTGATAGTCGACGTAATCGTGACTAGTCGACTAATTTTTGCAGCCCTAGTTGGTATGCTGCAAAGCAGAGATAAATGTAGTTTTTGTTACATTTCTTCCACAGAAGTAAAAGAGAGTAGAAAGTGGACCATTTTAACTTTAATTGTTTTAATAACAGGTTGAGGACATTTTAATCTTCTCTCAAAGTGAAACATTAATGCTTCATCAGGTTACTTTTTTTTCTACAAATAACCTAACTGAAAATAAACTGCAAATAAACTCTTCTAACCTTTTCCACATGTCTGCGTTCTTTCTAAATACACTTTGCTGCTGTATTGTATGCCAACTGAGATGAGCAGATCATGCCAGAGATCACTACAGCTCAGAGAACAGCTGGACAGTGTTTGTAGACAAGTTCATCATCCATTCAGACTACATTATCAACAATGTGCTCGTGACCCAAGACGAGACTCACCGCTCCAGTCGAAATGTCCCAGTGTTGTGTGATATTGCAGTACAGTTTTTAGGTGCTGCAGGTCAGGAACCGAGTGTGCACACTCCTCCAGAGCTGAAGGGACGACACTGAGCATGGAAGCAGTCTAGAGAAGAAATGCAAAAAATACAAATAAAAGGAAATAAAAAGGAAGCCAAGGCCAAAATTTCACAATAAACCCTCTTCTGACTTGAAAGATTACTTGGGAAATTAGTAATTTTTTAAATGCAAACTGGACTTATTTAGGGAAGTAGAATAGTGCTGGAAAGGCCGCTTTGCCACACTTATTCTAGTACCTGTTGAATATCTGGAACTGGAAGAAGCTTCTCCAATCTGGACAGGAAGTCCAGCATTAAAACCTGAATAGCACTGTCATATTCGGGTCCAAAGTCAGTAGGGAAAACATGCTGAGGGTGGAAAAGAAATGTGTATTATATATTCTGTTTCTCTATTATTAGATAGGATACATGAGTTTGACAGCACATGATGTTACAAACCTGGAAGAACCTGTCCTTCTCTTCAGGATCCTTCAACAACAATTCAACCTGATCCACAAAGTTGGACTCTGGAAACTCAACATCTGCAAAAGACGGCTGGAAAAAAAACTAAAAATCACAAGCTGCAATTTAGGAAGAAAATAAAAAAAAAAAAAATCTGAGGGAAAATATGACAAGGCTGCTGGCCTACAAGGCACTTGTTTTTCTTCTAAAGGATCTAACCTGTGCTGCCCAAGTCGACACGAGGGCCTTGATCCTGTTCAGGTGCATCTCGATGGTTTCTCTGTCCGTTATCTGCTCGGTCCGACACAATTCAAGAACAACCTGAAACAAGATTTTATTAATTAAAAAAAACATTAACAAAGTCCAACTACAGCAGGGACTCTCCTGGCTTAGAAAGGGCCTGATTAAACAAGGCAGCAAACAGTCAGCACACCACATTTCTCTGATTACTGTAACCATTACTAAAAACAACACAGCCACACAGGATTGGCCTGTTGTCCATGTTTGGGAAGGATTTCAAAAAATGATCGTTATCAGTATTATACATGACTATAGGGTAAAAATAAACAGCTGTACAACTACATAACAATTAAAGAGATACGTTTTAGAGTCCCTAACCCAAAAAAATCTCCAGTTCTCTCACCATGCAGCACTTTATCATCTGGTGAACTCACTCAGTTTTATTTAGGGAAGCTACTAGAACTGGTCTGCATGCTTTAATGTTACACAAGCAATAGTTGTTTTGTTTTTTTTACTGTACATTAGTACAGCACAGCACAAGTAACACTGTTTCCGCTCTTCTTAGAAAGAATGCAATTCAGAAAGATAGGTGACGGCGTTGATCTCTAAAGAGCCGTTAGCCTCCAGTGACTTCAATCAAGGGCCCCAAAGATTTCTCTAAACCTCGCCTATGGCAGCCACTCTTCCACAAGAGGGACTTACCCGTGCTCTGAGTCCCAGGAGGAGCTGAGCTTTCTGATCTGCGTTTAGCATGTCAGGCACAATTTCTGTGACCGTGCTGATGAACTCCTCCACCATCCCATAGTCGTGCACGCTTCCCCCCTGCACGATGTGCCACATGGCCGCAGATACCAGGCGCAGAGGAGGTATGAAGAGGCGAAGAGATGGCAACAGGAGAGGTGGATCTGGAAAATATTTGTACAATATTTAAAAAGTTACTCACTGTAGATTAAATTAATCTGGAGCCTTTCAAAATAAACGGAAACTATCAAGAGAATGTGAAGAAGCAACTGCTTTGACTTTATGACAAAATATCTCTGCATTAGGTGCTCAAGATTGAAAATGGATTAAGTCCCAGTGTGGATGAAGGAGCAGATGTTGAAGGCTGTGGTTAAATAGTCCCAGATAGAAATCATGCTCCGTTACAAAGAAATGAAGTTAGAAGCTTAGGAGCATAGCCAGAATAGCTTTCCACCTGTGACGGGAACTCTTAAAGTGAAGTAAAGCACGATGATGCTGAACACTTCCTGTGGATTAGTGCTTACAGCAGGTTGGAGGCGTAATGTAGCACTAGATTAATGTTGTGCTCTCCACTGGCCGTTACACTAATTGTTTGACAAAAACAGATCAGACGAGGTGCAACTCCACTGCTGTTATGCAAACACAGAGAGAAAGAGAGACAGTGGAGTCTATTTCCACTTTCCACATGAATGAAAGCTCATAAATGCTGGAGATCACTGATTCAAGGTCAACTGCATTTACATGAAGTAACGCATTATATACAGTGCTGTAAAAAACAAACAAAAAAAGTCAAGTCACACCTCATTTGCTTACATTTCGCCAGGAAAAAGGGAAATAGGTGCAGTGATTTGTTGAAACATAAATGGAAATTAAAAAATATATATATATATATGACAAAAAAAAGTTTGTACAACAAGCCTGCACATGAGCATTTGGTACACCGGTATCGCCTTTATTCTTCAACACATCCTGAACTGTCTCACAGAAGATTCCTTGTCATTTCTTTAGTCTTCAGGATTAGTTCTCCAGGCTTTTGGGAGGACGTTCAAAGCTCTTCTTTGGATGTCAGCCATCTTTAGATGATCCCACACTGCTCCAATAATGTTGAAATCCAGACTCACGGCCTGTCTGAGGCCAATCCATGACCGATAGTGTGCACTGGCAGAGTGTTTAATCATTTTTCATGATTAAAAGGTTCAAGGTTCTTTATTCGTCACATGCATAGTTATACAAGTATAACACACAGTGAAATGAAACAGTGAAAAAAATGAGGCACCTCCTAATCAGATGTCTGCTAGATGTCAAAAGTGTCAAAAGCGATCGTCTTCCAAAAAGTGATTTGGGGTATGTGCCAAAAAACGAGCATGGGAATTTAAAATGTTGTTATAGTCTGTCAACATATGTCAAACATATTGCTCAGTAATGATGTGAAGTCACTGAGAGCCTGTAAGAATTTTCCTGTCGCAAGGTAGATCCAGGTTAAATGTCTCATTAATATTAAAAATCTCTTTCAAGAGAGATCTGGCCAAGAGGACAGCAGAAATTTCAACAGGTTTAACATCACAGTTGTAGAAACACAAACCGAAAGAACTAGATTTATTATAAATATAGATACAATAAAGCAGACAGAGATAATTTCTTTGTTTTATATATAATTATTTTAAGTAAAGATATCAGAGAATAAATAAACAAATAAACAACGACGAAATAGAAATATCTGCCACACTTTGGCACAACAGGGCCCTCAGGTGGGTCTAGGCACTGGGAGTTTAGGATGACTGATACGGCTACCCCCAAATACATTCACAGGCTAACAAGAGCGTCGTAATTATGATACACCAGACATGAGCGTCTCAACCAGATGGTAAACACGGCTGTGATAGCCCGGGCTCTCTAATGAGGAAAACTTAGGGACTGTAAAAGTACATGTACACATCAACACACTTTTTCTTTCGAATAACAATATATAAACGGCGTTGCTCGTTATATATTTAATGTTTATTCGACTTTCATACATTAGGTGTCATAACGCTTCGCTACTCTGGTTAAAGCCCCCGAAGGCAGCATCTGTCGCTGTTACAGTTAGTGCTAATTTCGATTGCTAACTGATGCCAACCCCCTGCTGCTAGTTAACCGCCCCTGCCCGCTACATTAAAGCATGCAGTCATAAAATAACCGAAAGCGTTGTTAGATAACTATCTTTGCTGACGCTGAGCTCCTTCCACTAACCACCGCACGCAGCAGCTCCCTGGCGCTGTAACGTAGCACAACGCTACCGCCATGTCAGAGCGGGGTACGCCATGTTAAAAATCGGGCGCACACACACAAAAAGAAAAGCCAGTAACTCCTTGCGACATAGAAATCTTTACATACACGTTAGCTTACCGTTATTAACATGTCGTGGGCTCTCCATGTTGTCTCAAAAAGCGCTCAAGCGAATAAGCAAATCAACTCAGGGTTGTTGTGAGTTGCAGTCCGCCGGACCCTGCGGTGCAAGTTGCCGGGGAGGAAGGGCGGCTCGACGATCTGGTAGAAACGCGCAGGCGTACTCAACACATTAAGTTTTACTATTATTTATTATTTATTATTATTATATTATTACTCAGTAGCGTCAGTCTGTTGCTGTTTTGTGTCTTCTCATACGACCTGCTCGGGCACATCTTCTGTTACGTTCGGTGACGGAAGCACATGTATGATAAATCTACAAAACTTGTGATTTTCTTCTTCTGCTTCTTACAAAGCTAACATGTCCGTCTTCTTCTCCTGTGCATGTCAGGATCACACGATGGCTGATCGCTGCCCTCTAGAGGCGTTTTAAGGAACTATGTCCAAACAGTATGTGATTCTCAGGAGCAAATACGACACATTAGCCATTTTCCTGTAATGTAGAAAATGGCTAATGAGCCCAATATGAAGAAATGGTTCTCTACCTTATAGCTACAACAGAAAAAAATACTTATTACTAATTATTTTGTAAAGAAAGGCTTTTTCTTTCTCTTGAGTCATCCAGAGAAAACTGATTTGACTTTAGTGTTGGTGTCATCTGATGATTTATCTATATAGCTTCAAGCATATTTTTCTTTTGATACCTTGTTCGTTGTTCATAGTTGATTTATATATGTGTTTCCAAAATTAATAAACTATTGACAAACATAGTTAATTATTTAATAATGTATTTTTAGCTATTTTCATTTTGGCATTGTTGATGCCCATACAGGAAACATGATATACTTAATTGAAATAATAAAATATGGCTTTAATTTAAAGGAAATTAAGTTTTAATGGATTAACAATATATTGACTAAATTATTTATTATTATATTTATTTTCAATTGTGATTAATAAATGACACGTTTACTAAATTATTTATTGAATTGTTTGTCTTTTTTATTTGGTCACTCTTGGCATGCCATATTAAACCATTATACACTTAAACAGTGAAATAAATAAATGCTTTTAAATTACATGAAATAATATTTTAATTAATAGAATTTGATATTATTATTGGACGTGATAAGCAGAAGCGATCACATACACTGGCTAATACATTGTTTGCATAGATATCATTACTACTTTTTCCTCTTCAATCCCTTTATTCTGCTGCGCAGCTGGGTGCAGTAATCATCAAGGACACAAAGCTAACCTTTTTTTTAATCGCTTCCCTGTTGATTCAGATAGAAGAATACGAAAAAACTAGTGCTGTCAGCATTAATCTCATTAAAACAACGTTAACGCCATAATCGCCTTAACACGGCAAATCTCCGTTAGCGAGTTAGCACAGATCGCCCCATGCGTGGGGCTGCACAGCATCAATGCGTTAGTGCAGTTAGCTTGTTAATGCATTAGTGCCATGCACGTATCTCTTTCAAACAATATTTGATCATTTAAAATGTTTACATTTATATTCTCATTATCTCTTTCTAGTTTTTTTTCTTTCTCATCTTTTTCATCTGCCTCCTCTGACACAACTCTTGCCTTCTCATCTCTATCTCATCCTCTCCCTCCTTACCTGAAACCTCCCTCCTGAAATGAAGTTAGGGTTCTAAGATAAGAAATCTTACATGAACATGCTTATTTAATCTCGATATTATTGCACTTGGTTATTTTCAGCAGATCAGACATGCAACCCTCCCATCTCTGGACAGCCAACAGGAGATTGCTAAACCACAGCATAACGTAACAGGCTAACCTTATGCCAGTAACGTTAGTCCACAGCATTCTAAAACATTTAAACTAATTTCCCTCTGATCAACAGTTTAATTACATTTTCACATCACAAGAGTTTATTTGCTCCCCGAGACTGCTCCCATTAGATCCATTTCAAAAAAAGTTTAAATAACAGCAGTGAACAGAAGCTAGCAGCAGCACTTACTGATGGAAAGTTATGGATATGCTCAACATTTCACCTCGGTATTGCTGTCATATATCACAAATGACCTACGTTGACTCATTGACAATGTGAGGGATAATGCATAGAGACGTGTCAATATCAAAATATAATAAAAATCCAGTGACAGGGGTTTGTTGTCCATCTTGACACAAGACTCTGATAAGCATTCAAACTTTTGGAGGCCTTGAGTGGTTGTTGATAACATAATGATATACATTGTGTGGCATGATGACAGGGAGAATGCCAGGGTTACACTTCACAGCATCAGTAAATACTCAGAGGCTGTAAGTTAACATCCATCTTCAGCCCTCCCTTGCCAAGTTTCTCCACATAACCAGCAAGATGCCTTTCAAGAAAGTATTTTACTTCCTCTGAGACAGTATACATTTGTTTGTTTGCACATAGTTGCCATAATTTATCATGTATAGTAGGTTTTCCCACTATATTTCAGGATTATTAGACATCCAAAATGGCTAGCTAGTTAATGTCATGTGGTAAGGGGTCCTATGTGTGCAAAACCTCTATTTTAATGTTAAATAAAATTCCTGAAAAATGACCGAATTCTCCCAAGCAATATGATATACAGTGGTGGGAAAGGGGCAGTCGTGCCAAAGATGGAGGCTGCGTCTCCTGGAATGCTGCCGGGCCCTTCAGTAGCTGTTACTAGTTTAGTTTAATGTAATGAAAATATGTCAGCTTTGTAAAACAATGTGAAACTTGCAGTTTTTAGAAAAAATATCATTATATAAGGAGATTTTACACTTAAGTATTGCTAACTAGCTAGCTAACGTTAATGGGACAGTCAATGCTAACATATCCTACTCTTAACTTTAGCATTCTTGTGCACATATTACTTTAAATTTTTATTTGAAATGTTTTGTAAAGCCTCTCAAGGAACAGGGTGAAACTTCAAGTGGTTGTCGCTATAAATAATGTATATACTAACTGGTGATAAATAACTGGCAGGCTAATCTATACTAATTTTAAAAAAGGTCTTGAGGTTAGCAAAACCAAGCAACCCTTGTTGCTGCAGCAATTTAAAATAAGCTGAGAGTCACACCATTAGGATAGCCAAATTTCACTCTGATATAGAGTAATTTTGTCTTTCTCTCTTACGACTACAGTTGATTGTTCAGTAAAGTTAGCACGAAACCTGGTCACAAAGTTAATGGCAGCCTTCCTTTAAAACCACCATTAATGTTTGGAGAAATCTTAGAGGAGAAGGAGAAATATTTAAAAATGATAATGTTGAAAGATAATGAGTTTGTAATTATCGGTAGTGTTATATGGGTTTCCCAAGTTATGCTTTAACATTACAAATAAAGATGCTTGTTGTGTGTTAACCAACAAACAAACAGGTGTTCTGAAAAACCAAGTTGCAGGATTATTTGAATGGAGCCAGCGCCTCTCTACCTACACAATCAGGAACAGAGTGCACATAGCCAATCTATAGGGCTGCTAGGAGGCCTGCCATAACTGTCCTTTCACCGTCAGGCTTGTTTGCATTTGTGTTGGCAAAATGTGCTCTAGAGCCTGAACATATGGAGGAACATTATGTTCAGCGATGATTCCAAATTCTGCCTGTGGCAGTTGGATCATCATGATGGTGTGGAGTAACATCACTACCTAACTGGTCCAACACCTTTAGTCTCTGTTCAAATTCTGAAGTGCTTGATTGCATTATGTACAGTTTTATACACGTTTGTTTGACTATTTTTTAAATTATTTTCACAGTTTGTTACAAAACAGGAAAAAAAAAAAAAGATTCAATTCATTCTAGTGGCAGAAAAAGGCAAAGTTAGAATGGAGAAGCTTGTCTTTGACCATAGCAGCATTCTAGAAAGTTTCCTTTGAGCTCTGTCGGCATTATCAAATCTTGCTTTTGAGCACAGCAACAATCCCGCTGTAATTTCTCCAGAAATGGTGTAGTCTAGCTTTCAGTTTATTCTTACTCTAAATCAGAAATATGTTTTCCAGTATGCTGTCAATGGTCTTCTTCAGCCAGTAGATGGCAGTATGGTAGTGCTAATGAGGCTCAGGATTCCCTCGTGTTTGTGCTCTGCTGCCACAGCTTCTGTTGGAGGATTTTGATTCTGTAAGCTTCCTCAGCCTTAACACAACCCAGTATTTCTCCCTCACTGACAACCTTGCTACTATCCTCATTGAGAATACAGCAAGCGTGTTTGTTTATGCCGTTCTTTCCATTTATTTCATGTCACATAAAAATCACAACAACTGTTACTACATGCACCATGGTTTCAAATAAGCTGTATTGTTCTTCTCTGCTTTACGATGTGTTTCACCTGACTTCTTGAGTGACAGTTGAAACCTCAACAGCATCATTCCTGTACTCAAGAGAAACTCCTCCACTCTCTCACTCTCTGCAAAATCAAAGGCCAGCTGAGTCAGAGTCTCTCCAGAGTGTTCGGAGCAGATCACTTTTTAACCCAAAGTATATTGATTTATACGGGCCTGTAATTGCTTCAGTGTGTCCTGGATTATTCCCCCCATAATTGAGGCCTGGCACAGGTCTCTTTCCTAGACATAACCTCCCCAGTGCCAGGTGGTGGGTAGAGAGAGAAGCACCGCACCCACTGCCCAGCCAGCTGGAGAGAACCAGGGAGCTGCGGCCTTTACCCCCACAGTCACTGTTCTACATGGGATAAGCAAACAGTACAAACAGTACACTTCCATGCATGCTTTGAGGTATCTCTTGCAAGTCTTCGTCCAGCTCTAATTGCAGTATGAGATAGCACATTGCAGGGAAAGCTGGATGGGACAAACAGCCAGCTTCAATCACTGACACAAAGTCCTGAATCTGTGCATTGTTTTAGATTTTTGGCTCTCAGCTTGTGTCTCCAGGATTTGTTGTGTTTACTGAAACCACATATTAAGACTGTAATTGCTGTACATGCTATTGTTCAGCTGTTTGTTTTGTGTTTTTGTTTCTGACTCAGTGGAACAGTCCGGGATTTCGTAATGGATGGAAACGCTCGCACGCTCCAACAGGTCTCGAGTTGAATGCCGTGCCATAAATATATGAGGTAGACGAGTCATGTAAACACATCACAAACACAGACTCAAGTCACTTTTTAAAGCAAACACTCACAGTCTAAGACGCTGCAGAGTGTGCCACTATGTTGCAGTGATTTTTAAATCTGAGTGGAGTTTCTCTTTATGCTGTCCCCTGTTGGGATATTTGAAAATAAATTTGTAAAATTCCGTAACGAATATCATGTCTGTATGCAAAGTATGAAACTATCGCCGACAGCTGATTAAGTTGGCTCTGCATAAAGACTAGCAGAGATAATAACATCTACTAGCAACTCTAAACATTTAGTAATAAGCACAGCAACCAAGTAATGATCTTGTTTCCTTTAACATTAACTAGTAATGATTTAATGAATTTCTTCTACTATAGCTACTTTTAATACCACTGATATTTAATTAGACCTTTGATCTTTCTGGGTTAACTTTAGCTTTAATTACTCCTTTCAAACCATTAATGTGGATGTTCCCATTCCTACAAGACTGCTCAAAGAAGTCCTACCATTAATTAATGCTTCAGTCTTAAAGGTGATCAATCTATATTAATGCGCTATATTCCAAGGGCCTGCAAGCTGGCAGTCTTTTTAAGTAAACTGTTACTTAAAAAGCCATCACTTGACCCAGTTTATCCCAAAAATTCTTGAAAGAGTAGTTGTCACAAAGCTAACAGATCAGAGGAATGGTTTATTTGAAGAGTTTCAGTCAGGTTTCAGAGCTCATCACAGCACAGAAACAGCTTTAGTGAAGGTTACAAATGATCTTCTTGTGGCCTCTGACAGTGGACTCATCTCTGTGCTTGTCCTGCTAGACTTCAGTGCAGCATTCGACACTGTCGACAATGATATCATATTAGAACAATTAGAGCATGCTGTAGATTTTACAGGTACTGCACTGCAGTGGTTTGAATCATATCTATGTAATAGACTCCATTTTGTTCATGTAAATGAAGAGTCTTCTTCACACACTGAGGTTAATTATGGAGTTCCACAGGATTCAGTGCTAGGACCAATTCTGTTTACATTATACATGCTTCCCTTAGATGACACAGATAAACTGCAGAAATGTCTTAAAGACACTGGCTCCCTGTTAAATCCAGCATTGGACTTAAAATCCTGCTTCTCTTATACAAGGTCTTGAAAAATCAGGCCCAATCTAATCTTAATGACCTCATAGTACCATATCACCCGGAGCTCTTCACTGCAGGTTTACTTGTGGTTCCTCGAGTATTTAAAAGTAGAATGGGAGGCAGAGCCCTCAGGTTTCAGACCCGTCTTCTGTGGAACCAACTTCCAGATAAATAAAATGAACTGAAATTAAATAATGATCCCATTACTGGATAGACTGTGTCTAAAAGACAATCTGAAAAGCCACCAGAGAGCTTCATCTTTTTGCAAAAGAAGTCCATGGAAAAATGACTCTATTGCTTATTTGATTTATAACCTCAACAAATTCTTCATTAGTTTTTGGCCTCAAATTGCTCAAATAGTTTTGAGTTCAATTTCTTGGTTTTATAGATAGATTAAATATAAAAGACTGCATCGATTTGCAGACTTGTTTTGAAACTGTGGAGTGCTTTGGCTGTTGTCATCTTGGTTTTCTTCAAACTTGAAGGTATGATTCTGAAGCCGAAGTCAATAACAATGTAGCCAGGCCTGAAAGCAAACTCTGCTTATTTTAACATAGACTTCTATGTAATCCAATCTATTTTGCAGGAAGAACTCTGTACAGCTGTTGAATGACACCAGTACGTGTTGTGGCAGCACAAATATTTATTTTATTATTGTTTATTTGTCATGTAATAATCTCCTGTTTTCAGGTAACTACAGCAGAGGTTTGCAAACATTTTCTAGCACGCCTCTCCTGCAAAGCCAAATTCAAGCCACGCACACCACATTTTTATCAATCATTAACGATTAAAAAAACATCCAAGTTGAATTTTAGTGAAATTAAGGTCAATATCAGCATCAGCACTCGATTTGGCATATTTACTACGTGAATCCTAACCTTTCAGCTTTGATTCATCGCATGTTTTTCTCCTCCAGCAGCGCGATGACCTACCAAGGGGGCCCACCCCACAGTCTGGCTACTAACCACTGGTGTATGGTACGGTTATCAGTGATTTCTACTGAAAATGACAACAAAAAATATTGTTTATTAACATGTTCCTAGTTTGGTTTGCTTAAAATCCCACAACAAACAGATCCCAGAGATCTTTGTGAAAAAGTAGGTTTTGATCATCAACAGGCACCATAGAGTTTCCCGGCCTTTTTGCCAGAATACTGTGACCCCTCTGTGTTACCGTGGAAACATAGCGTATCAAAACAAGCACCCCCATTTCTTGCGTTTCTCTCCATGACGCACCTTTATTTCTTCCATATGAACAGCGTATGGCACAGCGGAGGGCTTTGATAACAATATCTGCTCCGAGTGCCACACACAAACTCATGTAGCACCACACCCTGTTTAACTACCCGACTTGGAGAAAGAAGAAGAAGAAGGAAAAAACTGAAATTACCCCTACAATCACTTGCAATAGATACCCTTGTTTCATTGTTTTTGCAAAGCTTTTTTGTTTTACTCAATGGTAGCAGAGGAAATATAACACAGAGAAACCATTGAGCTGGAAAAACCCTCAGACTAATCAACAAAATAGAGCAGGATTGCTCTCCTAATCAAGTGTGTGTAAGTGCATGCATGTGTGCGTGTCCTCAAGTGAACTTGTGTGTGTGCCCAGACATATCCCCAGCCTCACACTTTCCCTCCCATCTTGGGTACCAGCCCTGCAATACACACACACACACACACACACACACACACACACACACACACACACACACACACACACACACACACACAGCCCTCCATCCTCCCTTGCATGCAGGTTATGCAAAACCAAAAAGCTTTTATCTTCTTTTTCATCCACTCTAAATCTTCCTCTCGCTTTCATCCACTCGCATTCATTTGCATTCTGTACCGCGCTCCGTATCCTCTGACTCGGACGTTTGTTTGGCAGGAGGTACCCGACGGGATGCTGTTAACACTGCAAAAAGTGTCCATCTTTACAAGCCTTCCTGTGTTAACATCTTAAAGCTGTTCCAAATGAGGTGATTATAACTCCATTTGTAACCAAGAGCTTTCTCCTGTGTGAGTCTCTCTCCTTTTTCTTTTTTTTTTTTAAGCAAAAAGTGCAGGTTTTATTTACAAACTGAGGATGGGGAAAAAAGTGGGAATTAATAAGTGGAATTATATATCTATATCTATATATATATATATATATATATATATATATATATATAGATATAGATATAGATAGATATATATGTCTAAGATGCACGTTTGGTCAAAAAAACTTGCACAGATGGACACTCTTTGCAGCGAGCGCTGTCTCCCTTCCTACACCAGAAGGGAGTAAAAACAAGCCTTTCCCTGGTCAATGAGTTCACTGGGGCGGACGTCTCCTTAGACAAGGCTGTGGGGGGGAGGTGTTGGATGAGGGGATTCAAAAGTCTTGCAACCAAAGAGAAAAGAGAAGGAGTGAAGGAGAGGGAGGGAAACCTGGCACCGAGGCAGCTCAGAGACCCGGGCATTAGAAACAGAGAGCAAGGGAAGGTCAGCCTGCGCACTCCCCCTTCCTCTTCTTCTTCCTACTACTGCATCAGCAGATGTACTGCACAAGCCCGTCATCAATACTGCCAGACCACAGCCACAGTGATAACAGGAAAGTCTGTGATGAAGCATTTACACGCTAGATTGTGTGTGTGCTTTTTATGTCAGCAGGCAGTGAAAGATGAGATTTTACATCTAAGATCAGCTATCAGCAGAGAGGCTTACTGGCATCGGCAAATGAACTGATGCTAACAAGGCTGTCCTCTGGCTTGAAAGCAGCTTTGTCCTTCTAAGGAAAGAAGCATCACCCTCATCATCATCATCACCATCACATTCTAAACTAAATCAGCATCTCCTGCAAATGGCGCTCGGTTTATATCTCCAAGCTGCTGTCCTGAAAGGAAGAAAAGTCATGTCGTGCATTAACCTAAAGTTAGGTAGGGCAATCAAAGATAGTTCATCAAGCTAAAGTTTGGCAGTGCAAATGTGTTATTTAATTCACCAAGTGTCCTTGAATGTGCATTTAGCTGGACTGTGATGGTGTAAAGTAGAGCTGCAATTAAGTTTAATATCTTTAGCCATTAATCAACCCAGAAAAATTGCCATCCTAAGTCCACCAGAATCCAAGCTGTCACATCTAAATTTACAGTCATATTTCACATTTTAGAAGCCAGTACCAATAAAGACCTTTCTTTTTAGAGGAAAAATAAAGAAAATTTTGTAGTAGGACTTAACTTTTCAGAATTTTACATGGTTTTTACTTTATGGTGCAATTTTCTATCATATGATAAACTCAAACGTTATATAATAATATACCGATGTCCTCCGTAAATGTTTGCTATTCACTCTCCTTACACTGTATGGGAGTTGTACTAAACAAAGACTGTATATAAAAGATGGTTGTGCTTTGGGGTTTGTGAAGCTGGTGATGTCACAATAGCTACAGACATCTTTTATATTCTCTATGGTAACAGACAAAAACTGTATATAAAAGAAGTTTCATGGTGTGGAAAGTAAAGCAAGTCTAGATTCCTTCTAACAGCCAGTAGGTGGTGACTCCTCTGTTTTCAAAAGCAAGTCTCTGTACAGAAGTCTTACAGACAATGATCTTTGAGCTCCTGCCTGCTAGCTATCTTGTTTTGGGTCTCACATCTTAGTCTTACTAAATGCATCATGATTTTCATTTTGAAAATGATGCTCATTAATGAGTAACAAGGGGCTCTAAACTGTACTCAACATTCAGAGCAGGCCTACTTAACTCATACTCTCCAGCATCCATTAAAACTTATAAATTACCGCCTCAATTGTGCAGCGTATGCTTCTGAACAGTTGTGGAATACATTTAAAATAAATCCCAACGGAATCATACGATCAATCCCACTGCAACTTCCACAGAAACTGCATAGTCTAATTCGCCACCATTGTTTTTATTCCCTTGTATGTGATTTTATTTCTGTCATACGTACTGATTTGTGTGTCTGTGGATGAAATTGTCCACTTTTAAAGTCCACTTCTGGATGTTTGAAGGGTTTGTGTCATGCTGAATCAATTTGCCTACACGTGTCACACATGTCTGTCTTATTATCTTAATGCTAATGGCAACTGATCTCCTGTTTTTATGACATTAAAACTCCTTTTCTGCTACTCAACTCGGTTTTTAGGGGGTTCCATTAAGTGATAAAACCTGGTACCAGGTACTTTATTTAATACCTACTCAGAAGGGGTTTCAGGTGTTCTGAGTCGAACATTTGACATCTACAGTCACAGTGACAAGTCATAAGACCGTCTCCTTCACAAAAATTAAACTGGCCATTTAAGGTGCAGACACTTATTGGTTTAGCAGCAGGTATAGCATCGCCCTAATGTCCTCCATTGTTGTGTTTTTGAGTTACATACAAATGACAAGACAGGACTTTTGGCTACATTGCTATAACGACCCCAAACACTTTAAAAAGGTACTCAATTGTAATGGAAAATGACCAAAAATGAGTGGAATAGAGTTGAATCGAGTAGAGCCGAGTAGTTATTAGTGGAAAAGAGGCATAAGGGGTAAAACAAAGATCAACTGTCCCACTTGGATCCCTCTGGAGCTTTAGGCAACAAGCAAATACATCTTCTCAGCAAAGTAACAAAGTAGCTATCATAGACTGTATATCAGAGATGGACATTGGCACTGGTTTATGGAGTCACTGGAGCATCAACTTGAACATTTTTGTTGGTCTGTTTTGGTGTTTTCAAAGTGTACGTAGTGAGAAAGGGAAGGATTTAGGACCCTAAATTACAAACAACTACCAAAACTAAAAACTGAGACATTAAGATCATCAGGAAAATGTTTAATAGTTTCTTAAAGACTTCTGTTCGACTCCTGAAGCATCACCACCTTCTGGCTGTTAGAAAGAGTGCAGGTTTACGGCACTTATACACTGGCTTTGATTTTTTAGATATCCCGTGTCTCCCTGTGCAGCATTAAATCAGATCAATGTGCTTGTTTGGCTGCGCTCTAAACACATATGCAGATGTTTGTAAAAGTGAGTGTTTGCTGTAGTAAAGTGCACCCGTTAGTGAAGGAGAAACCACATCAACCCAGACTGAGATCTTAAGGAATACAGCTCATGTCTGCTGAACAACTACAGATGTAGTCAACAACAAAATACGGAGAACAATAAATATCAGACACTTTTGGCTCGTCTTCACCCGTTAAACCGAATAAACACCAGCTCATGACCCTCTCAGATAACCTGCAGGTATCTGTTTATTGAGATTATGAATCAATCTACTGTTTGTTAAATAAAAATTCAAACAATGAAAAGTAAAAAAAAAAAAAAAAAAAAAAACACAAAAGAAATGATTTGTGTGGCATTGGGACACATTTTGGGGTGTTTTTTTTGCTTAAAGAAAACAACTTTATTAACAGCAGATTAAGCTCTAATTAAGTAGCATTCCTCATTTTGCATGTGACACTTTAGGCTGCACCTGTTTTAAAAGTTTGGACGACTGAGCTGTAATCCTGCACTAAGAGCAAAACCAGACAAAAATACTGCCTTAATCGGCTTCATTTACGCCATCAAGGACCCTCAGCTCGGACGCCCCTCACTTTATCTGTGAGTTGAGCTCCTGTATCAGAAGTGTGTGTCAGTGCTGCTGCCTGTGTCAGATTGGGACATTTGATGATGATCGTGTTTTGACCCACTTTACCCAAACAACTCTAACTGTTGCGTGTCTTAAGTCCCCTTTGGAACCAACCTTGCTTGTGATGCACACACACAAACACGGAGGGAGCATGCCTGGATACGTGCCGGTGTCCTGTTTTATGATTGGGTCACAGCACTGATCTCATGTTTAGTGACTGGATCAGTGTTGATATCCCGTCCCTGCTGAGAACAACCCTCTTTAAGCCCTTGCTTTCGTCCCTTCCTGTGACACAGTGGGAACTGCGGGGCCCCATCTTCAACATGATGACAGTGGGTGGCCCTGCATCAAGAGTCTGTCAGTGCAGACGATTGCTCCAAGGGTATGAAATAAATGTCTTCTTCATCATAAAACCCCATGTGTTTTTCTTTTTTTTCCCTCCTTTTTTTATTTTTCCACTCTAGTTCACAGGAGCATCAGATGTTATTTACAGGCGAACCCACTTCTATTAAGTGAAAATCAGCAAGAAGGGAGAGAAAACCAGAGACATACACCAGGATTATGCAGTGACAGTGTGCAGAAAGGCAGCAAACCCTGCACAGTGGCTCTCATTTAGAGGGAACAAGGCTTCACATGTGGCTTTCTGGCTCAAGTTTGCTCCTTACTGTAATAAAAATGTCACATTTTTACATTTTCACTCCAGTTCACATTTATTTAGCTTTTCCTTGTGAGGTTTTCGAGTTGGGAGCACTGCGGTGACCAAGTGGGAAAGTGTTTTTAATGATTTATTTAATCAAACCACTAGTGGAGAGACTTGCTGTTCAGTTACGCGGTGCCAAATTACGCACAACAGCAAAGAGCCATATCACAACCGCCAGCTCGTCTTTAACTTCTCCTTCATGAGCTTTCAGGGCACAAAATAATGCGTTTGTAAGAGTGTGAGCCGCTGCTGCTGCTGCTGCTGCTGCTGCTGGTGGGGCTGATCTGAACTACTAACCAAGTCTTAGAGAGATCAAAATTCAATCCCGTTCTGAGAAAAAACAGAAATGACGTTATTTGAATATGTGCCCAAAATCCTTAATGAATAACTTAGGACGAGTAGGAGGCAAATGCTGCCCCAGCTGTTTCCTGTTGAAAATGTCTGTGTAATGTAGATAAATGTGAGGGATTTTCTCTCTAAATCCGTCTCCTGTTCGCTAAATCTCACTTCTCCAAAACGAGCCTGCGCAATGGAACAAAGTCGGAATATTGAGATGTGACATTGCCCGCATCTCATCCTCTTTCTCCCTGTTTTTAATGACTTTAAACAAGTTCATTTTCGTCGGGCTTTGTCTTGTGGAGACCCGTGGGGATGTCTAGCGCTTTTTCCTTTCAGGGGCATTTATGTGATGTCTTCAAGGTAACTTACCTGATTTCCTTTGACACTATACATTATCACCTTGATTCTTCACTTGCTCACTATTTGCACAGAGCACCTTCGCCTACTTTAAAAAGAAACAATAAAAGGGGATTCTTATCGCTTGCTTGTATTTCACAGCTTTTGAACGCATGCATTGGTGCGGATTTATTCACATTTTTCTCCTTTTCATCCACTTATGGAACAACTCTCCCGCATGTCCTGGTAATCTATTTTATTTTATTTTTTTCCAGAGATAATTATATTTTCTACATTTTGCTTTGATTGATTCTTTATTTTTTTTTTTTTTTTTTGCAATTAAAAATCATTGACATGGATCGTGCATGACTTTCAGCGCAGGTATGAATTTGGACATTTTCCGTGCGCCCGGCGCTCTTTTTCCACCAGAAAGCCCTAATGCAGCTGTGCAACTTTCAAAGTAATTACTGCTGAGTCTGCATAATTTACGTGGTAAATATCCAACCTGATGCCTCTGCGGGGTTGAAAGACAGAGAGCGGGAGAGAGGAGAGATTATCAAGAAACACTTGCGGGCGTCGGGACTTTGCGGTTGTGATGTAGATGGATAACGTTCCGTGTTTATTCTCTTTATTATGTACATTTGGCCCAGTCAGCTTCCTCCGCGGGCTTTGGCGGGAGAGCCTTTTTCCATCTCACATTTTGGATCGGAAAGATCTCTTGGCAGCTCATTTATTCTCCTTTCTGAGTGTCGAAGCACTTTTGCGCCTAATAATGCGCTGACAGCTAGGCTTTGGCACATTTTAAATGTTAAACTGGTTGTTAATGATAGATAGCCTGCATTTAATTAATGTGATTAATGCAGATTGTTGTTAACTTGCTAAGACCCACTACACAGAAGCCGGGCGGATGGACGAGAAGGAGAGGAGGGGGGTATAGTGTGTTTTCAATTTGGACGCGCTCCGCTCGGTTACGCACAGGCGCTCCGGAGCATCAGAGCTGCTCAGCCTCCTGTTTGACTGACTCTGGCACCGAGTGCGAGTCTGGATTTAATACATTTTCCTCCACATCTCCAAACTCCTGTAAAGTTACCATCTGTTTCTTTCCCCTTTTTAGCAGATGGAACATCCTGGATGCCCAACTTTAAGCTGGCTGCCTTTTTTTTTTCAACCCTGTGTTTGACAGTGCAAGTGTAATACTGCTACTTACTGACGGGCCTTTGAGCAAGACACTGTGCAACAAACTGTCACAGCAGATGCGCTAAATGTAGAAGAGTGCATGAAGCTTTGAGTTGTGGTTAAAAGAAACTCTTTTTCCGATGATGCTGTGAAAATGTTCTTGCTCTCTCCCTGTGCGCAGAGTGCGATGTGCTGTATCTCCTGTAGCCACACCCTCTCACTACTGCTGTGCGTCCTCACCCTGACTCCGACGGCAACAGGGGCGGGCCCTGAGACCCTGTGCGGGGCGGAGCTGGTCGACACGCTGCAGTTTGTCTGTGGAGAGCGAGGCTTTTATTTCAGTAAGTGCACCTTTTTATTTATTCATAAAGGTTGGCTGTATATGTCCCAGAGCTCTCCACCTCCTGCGAGCTCATAAATAAAAGAACAGCCAGTTTGACATCTCGTCTTGGCTTTCCCTTAATGTTTTTTTTTTTTTTTTACTTCATTCATTCCTCATCCACTCTTACATCTTATATTTAAATTCCCTGTACATTTGTTTTAATGCTACTCTCATCACCGAGGTCAAATTCTGAATGAGAAAAGTTAGATGAAATATGGAATAATGATAAGTAACTCTTATTGGTGGCAAATCGCAGCTGTGACCAGAGGGAAAGGGCTTTAAGTGGAATTTGGCTATCTCCAAGAAAAAGGAGGGGTAGAAAGTAAATGTTGCAGTGAAGTTTTTTCTTTTTTCCACCAGAGAAGGGAGAGCCACCCAAAGAAAACCCTCGACCAAGAAACCAGGATTTAAATCTCCAATTTTTCCATTAAGGGTACAACCTAGCCCAGAGCAGCACAGGATATATGGAGCTATGAAGGTTAGGTGCAATGTTCCACCGGCAGCCAGAGTTTCTCAGGACATGTATCCTGCTTTGTCTGTCAGAGACGAGCAGCACGACTGTACATTAACAGTATAGTTGGCTCCCACAGAGCTGAAGGTTAGAAGCTTATTATTCACTTTTCTCTGGCTGGCATCCATCAATTAAGCCAGTTTCAGCAAATGTCCTCAACGAGCATCACCAACAGTCATTTCTTATTCATAAAATTATTAGTTCTCCCTCTGACTCCTGTGCAGTTTTGTCATAACAATCCATTTTAAATGGTTTGGTTTGGTCCCAAAGTTATGAAAGATTTTCCACATGTGGTAGACTTTGTCAGCTGCCAGTTCGAAAAACAGAAGAAGAAGATATAAGATTTCTCTTGGAGATCAGCAGCATCTATAATGCATTTGCAGTTCTTCTCTTTTCCAGTAATTGATTTCTTTCACCTTCGCTTGAACCTGAATAGTTTGAAAATATACCTTTTCTATCGTGTAGGACAATTAGAGGCCAGAAGAAGGTGGGGGGAGGGCAGTAGTGGTCTAAAGCCATGCTCAGGTTTAGCAGATAACTTTACTGCGTTCAATAACTTAGTTTGGCTTGATAACCCATTATTTTTTTCCTAATTATCACTAAAATGTAGCTGATTGAAATGAATTGGATAAGCAGAAGAGAATGGATGGCATTCACAAGCTCAGTCTAAATGCAAGCAGCATAGACTTCACCCTATGACAAAACCTACCCTGCTTTATGGTCCTATTTGACCATAATTTACTAGGTAATCATCATGTTGCATTAGCTAAAAACCAATAATCGGCAAAGTGTTTACTGAAATCACAGATCGCAGGAGATGATCTGGTCATCTTCTAATAGAATTCTACGTAGTCCGACTTTTCCCATTTTTGCACCAGAGGAGTCGCCCCCTGCTGGCCATTAGAAGAAAAAAAATGCAGGTTTAAGGGACTTCAATACAAATATTGTCTATACACTCTGGTGTTGAAACAATGCTTAACAGCTGGATTTAAATCCTTAACTGACCTAAACCAAGTATTGTGGTGCTGTGATTCCACAACGTGTGGGCCAGCTTTTAAGGGTACTGCAGGGCCCACAACCTCAAACTAGGAAATACCTCATCTTCAGTTCATGTGATGATCAAAGTTGCAATTATAGGTTTGGACCACAGAGCTACTTCTACTAATCTAAAGTATTTGTGAAAAAATTACAGCAACACACTAGGTCATGGTTAGCACTGCAGTTAGTAAGAACATAACATAACGTATACAAGTGGACTGATTGATTCTTAAATAGCGCTTTTCTACTCTTTCGGAGTACTCAAAAGGCTCTATACAACATGCCACATTCACCCAATCACACCCACTCCACAAGAACTTTCTCTATTCATAGTGCTTTCTAACTACATTCACACACATGCATACTGGCCTGGAAAAAAAAATGCAGGTTTAAAGCACTTCCATGTTAGCTTCTCTTTTAAAAGCCAGAAGCTACTCTCAGATCAATTTCCTGCTTTCTACCAGCTTGTTTATGTATGACTTTGTTTCGGAGAGATTGGAAATTAAATAGGCACAATACAATTCACACATCACTGTAAAATCTCTCTCTTACCCCTTCTCTAACCTTAACAAAGGGTCTGAGTTGCATAACCTAAACCCTGTTTCTGGCTGTTATGCTAAGAGATTCTACAAATTAAATCATTTTAATTCTTTGGAATTCAGTCTTCTGAATGTAAATAGATTTCTTTACAGATAGCAGTGTCAGCATGCACCTTGCTGCTCCTCTCCCCGAATCCTGCTCCTTGCAGCTTTTCCAGGACCAGTCCACATCATTCTCTGCGTCAGGGCCTCTGTATGGCATTTGCCAGAAAGTTTTTTGGAGAGCCACCAAGCTACTGCAAAGCTGCGAGCCATGTTCGTCCAGATGCTCCTGGCAATACCCACATGCTGTGAAGTGGTCTTGACAGCCAGTCCGATTGCCAGTATTCTGCCTGTTAAGACTTTTTGGTCTTTGGATTCCCTCGGCTTCAGCGTCTTCTTCTTTAAATGGTTTAAGAAACAGAGTCAGAAAAAATTAACTACATGATCAAACATAACATTTTAATAAGTGCAGGCCTTGGATTCTGAGTAAACAGGTTTGAACTTTGGCATCTTTTTTTCCTTAGCAGTCATTTTTTTTAAAACCCCAACTCTGAACATTTCATTTCTCCGATTTTGAAATGGTCCCGTGACCTGTCTGCAGCTGTAGCTTAAAAGTTTTTGATATGTTTAGGATTTTGACAAGGTATGAGAGTGTTCAGAGCTGGGTGATGTGGGAATGTGACAAAGGGTTGGATACTGATACCGGAATTTAACTGCAGTTTATTAAATGAGAAAGTGTTGAACAGAAGCCAATGCAACTCATGAATCCTCATGTAGAATATACTTCTTAAACAGGAACAGACCTTTTTGTGGTGGTTGGTGGAACGTATTTGTCTTTCCCACATTACCTTACACTGAGCTGTCAGTGGACTACACAGCATCCATCTATCAATGCTACTTTTTCCTGTTAAAAAGAGGCGTATTTCATGAACACTCCATCCATTCTCTGAAAAAGATGACGAGGTTTGAGCAGCAGGGTGCTGTGCCTTGGAAAATATGCTTCTCGCCGTCGTCCTCGGTTTCTCTCGCTCTCTCATATTCTCGCTGTCATCCCTTTTCCTTTGCTTCTAGTCAGTAAAATATCTGGAGAATCCATTTGGGCTCTGTCGTCCATAGGACGCGGCAGAGTAACGGCTTGGCCAAAGGAAGCGTGATCCTTTCCCTGAACTCTTTCCCTCCAGTCTGGCCGTGTTGAACTTGGCAGCCCTCTGATTGATAATGTGTGCAGAGACAGTGTTGCAACAACAGCGGGCTTTATGTGCTCACAGTGCTTTTTGCCATGCCACCAGTAAAGTGAAGCACACTTGTATTTCACAACTGCAGATTTCCTACCCTGACAGAAAACATTAGTTGGTGGAAATTCATTTTTTTAAAGGGTAATTAAACAAACTGCGGTCAATGAAACAGAGAAAAAAAAACCTGCAGTCAGTTTTTCCAATTATTAGCCCGACCTAAAAAAATCCTTAGTTGTCTTTGTAATGCTTTAGCAGGCAGGACTGCGGGGTGATTTCACTGGGATGTTCATTCCATGAATCAGATCTGTTATGGGACGTTTTTTGGCTGAAGTGTGAGTGCTAAGTAGCTCCGCGCTGTAAGTCACTTTTAGTTCATGCTGAAATATTCAGCTGTTTTAGAGTGAGCACGAGATATTTAATCTTACTCTGTAAGACTTCTGCATAGTGTCTGCAAAGAAGATGAAATAATCCATCCTTTTTTCAGCCAAAAGCTCATCGTCGCTACACAAATACCCAATAAGAAGGCAACCAAATATAAAATGCAGTGTGCTCAGGTGAGTTGAAGGTGGAAAGGAGAGTGGAGGATGAGATATGACTTCCTTTTCAGTGTCTGTCCCTGCCAGTTTTATTCAGAGCCACTTGAGCTGGAGAAAGAGGGAGAATGTGTAAACAGCACGTCACATGCACGCACTTAGACTCACGCATGGCGAGGCCTGGTCCCTCAGCAGCAGGGGATTATGTGGATTACAGGATGATCAGGACACCCTCCACCATCCCCTCCCGCCATAGTTTTGCACTGGACCTGGGCACACAGCGGAAGGCACCAAGGCCCGAAGAAAGCCCTCCTGTGTCTTCTCCATCGCTATGAAAAGGTGTCGATTTCCCATGAGGACCTGAAACTAAACATCTCTGACCCCCGCTGCGAAATACTGGAACAAAGAGGCTTCTCATGAAAAGGACAGGCAGGCGTCGTCCAGATTTAAATCTGTACATTAGGTGAAGTTGAGACTCGAGGGATTTGAGGACACTAAAGAATACTTAACCTTTTCATTCATTCACATTATGCAGGCCTTCTACAAAGAAAACAGGGGAACATTAGTTAGAGTTATAGATATCTTCTTCATGGCGTTCTTTTGTCTTTATAGATCTCATAAAATGGCTTGGTTTCGCTTGTTAGGTGTAGCCAAAGACTCATGCACAGCAGTGATCACATTACATTTGTCTGTAATGCAGAAATGTAGCTCCATGAGATGAGCTCCATAAATAATGACATTTATCTCCATGATAAGCAGAAGAAATACATAATCAAACACAGGCATTAACCGCAGACAATCTAAAAGATGGATGCAGCTTCCAGGCAAAGTTCTTTCACCTGCGATCTTTTTTAATGGCCACCAACTGGTGATAAAGACTTCCAGTGTCGAGGCTTTGCAGACACATGAC
Source organism: Simochromis diagramma (assembly GCF_900408965.1). NCBI lineage: Eukaryota > Metazoa > Chordata > Actinopteri > Cichliformes > Cichlidae > Simochromis > Simochromis diagramma. The sequence continues at coordinate 15,164,803 of NW_024386908.1, forward strand.
CACTAACCATGTAATGATAACTTAACTTGTCTCCCAACTACCGATCATGAGAAAAAAATTACATTACATTTGTAAATTCCAAAAGTTGTTGCAAAACTTTGCCAAGAACACATACCCTGAAAAATCCATCTTTAAATATTCATAATGCATTTGGATAAGGTTCAAATTCTCACAAGCCGTAAAACATGGTACCAATGATAAAGGGATAGTTTCTAGTACTTAAAGCAGCTCTTCTAGTCCCTGCCCAGCCGTAAACTCCCTGACACTTCGCAGGAGGAGCAGTGCGCTGGCTCCAAGAATCCACTGCTTTTTATTGACCATGACCAAGCTGTAAAACTCAGATGCTTTCTGTGCCACTCTGGAATGGGGAAATCGAGCCATCTCTCTCCAGTGCTGTTCCTTGGAGGAATGAGCACTATGCATGCTGAGCCTGTCAAATACCAAACCAAAGATGTTTCAGGGAACCGTGCGGTGACATCAGATGAAAGACTTTACGAAAAACTAACATAGATTGTGGCTAGTCAAAACTATAGCATAGCTTCTGTTAAGAAGGATGCTGTCAGAGTGACATCCAAGGTGAAGAAGTACTCCACCCCAAAGACCAATTTGTGGTTTTTGTGCAGCCAGCTGTAGACTTAAACTTCAAACAGTGCTTCTATACATATTTAACCGGGGTCAAGTCTACGCAGACGTGTTCCACACATGCTCACTAGAAATCGTGTGGACCTCCTGATGGAGGAAGAAGAGCTGCTTAGTTTGCTGTGTTTGGCTGAACAACAGGAAAAAGTCAAAAAGAGAAAACGGTGTGTGCAAATTCAAAACAAGAACAAGATCAAGGTTGTGCAAGACATCACTAAACTACACATGGCGTATGAAACAAGCTTTCAGTTGCCTTTTAATTGGTGTGACTGCAGTGGTGCTAGTCCACACGGCTTCAGATTTTGGGTTGAGTGCTAATGTGCATATCAGTGATACAATGAGACAAAAGTTATGATTTGGCCTTTAAAAAGCACTTAAAAGAAGGTTCTGTAAATGTCTAAGTGGCTAATTCGTAGTGGACAAAGACTGTGGTTGTTTTCAGTTTACAACCAGTAGAACTTATTCCAAAGTTAACACACTTATGGACAAAGGAAAATACCTCAGAACACATCAAAATGTTCATAAAACTTCTGAAAAGAATAGCTTTTTCAATGTCCGGGGTTTCTCAGAGATGTGTGTGTTAGTTGTGGTTCCTTGACTCACTGGTTGTGCGACATACATGGCTATCCAGTGTATCAGGCCCTCCTAAATAAACCTCTGGCTTTTTTCTCTTTATTTTCTCAAATTCACCACCAAGTACGGTATGTGCTATCCATTAATCTCTGTGTTCAGCATCTTCTCAATAATCCCTTTTACAATTAGAAACTAAAAAACGCTGCTCTGGTTAGAAATATTTATACAGGCTGGCATCATCTGCAAAGAAGTAAGTCGTTAAAGGTCCTTCCTAAAGACAGTTGGTATTTAATAATCAAAAGAAACGTTCTTTCTTTAAGTTTTCCTTCAGACTGACTTTTGCAAAATCAGCAAAACATTTTTTGCATCTTCTTTATTTACCCTTATTTAACAGTCACAGAAAACAATTCTTTGTTGATGGGGGATTACAGCAGTTATCCAAAGCTTTTAGACCTGATTATTATATGCGTGTTTTCCCCTAACCTGCCTGAGCTGATTATCCTACATGTTACAACCGGCACCAGCTGATTACCCTGTCCCTTCCAGCTGTTTGTGCAGCAGGGTGGCAAACTATTTTCAGAATAATAGCGGATGTTAATTTGTAAGGCTTTATTGGGGGGGGGGGGGGGGGGGGGGGTTGGGGGATTGAAAAACAGGCCAGGCATTGAAGCACAGCCCCTCTTTTGGCTTTCAGAAACCATTATATAATCACCAGCCAGGGCTCAGTGTCGCAATTTTCTCATTTTAAATGTCTTCACGTCAGGTGTTAATAGAACAGCCAATGCTTGGCCCACTGTTACTCAGTGGGACAAGCACTGAAAGAATTTCTTAGAAAAACAAAGTGAATACAATCGTTTGAACTGTATATAATAAAGATTTGAATATCCAAATCAAGATTTTTTTTTCAGCCATTTAAATATTTCAGTTGTCTAGTTTGCACACATCTAGTTTAGAAGTCTGAGATCTGGGTAAATCCAGTTCTTCTGTTTCCTAAATAATGCAGGTGCACAAGGTATTTTTAGCATCCAGCTACCTGATGAGCAACATGAAAGCCTCCCTATCACCCCCCATCTCCTCCTCTTCATTCACACCTCTGTTAGCCTCCACTCTGCTTTGTGTCTGGGGGTCTGAGGAGAAAGATGCTTCTGTTTCTGAATGAAAGCTGCTCTCTGTTCAAAATAACGTTGTCAGGACAAGGCAGACAGGGAGCAGAAGTTAATGCACTTTGTCAGCACTGGCAGTCTTCTGAGCCAAGAGCTATTAACTCTGAGAGGGAAAGGCATTTCCTCCTTGTAAATGCCATATTAAATTATTATTATTTCATTTGGTAACAGGGAAAAGCCCATCAGGACTATATTGTTCAAGGTGAGCAGGGAATTGTAAATGGGAAGTCTGGGTTTTTCTAAAAGCCACCAAAGAGGGTGGGTTCTGGGGGGTTAGGGAGTTAAAAGAGGAAGTGAGTACTGGCGTCACTGTAACTAAATGTGATCATTGAGTCAAACATCTGTCACGCCCTGAGATGTATTATTTGGACTCAAAAACCTCCCCCAAAAAGCAAAATACCCAAAACACCTTTGCTAGCTGTGGCTTTGCTTCTTTACTTCATGCAGTGAGCATGCATCATGTCTCCATCCTCAAAATCTGTGTTATTTGAACGAGCCTCCAGGGTGCTTCTGCCAAATAAAAATGTGAATGAACAGTGGGACATAGCCAATGGTGGTGTGGTCCTAAAAGCCTGCCTGGATGTTTCTGCAGGTGGATCGGGCCCAGGGGACTTGTGGCTTGGCCTCGTTGGACTATGTAAAAGACACCTGAGCCAAAATGGCTGAGCAGGATATTCTCACCATTTGGGTGACTGCCCCCCTTCCCCCACCCCTTTCCCTCCTTTTTTTTTTTTTTTTTTTTTAACATTGATGCAGCTGCCAAAATGAGTCCACAGTGTGAAATGTGATATGTTGTAAATTTTACATGTAAGAAATCAGTGTCACTGAGACCGTACGGCTGTTATCACAGCTTTATTACGAGCGTGGCGTTGGCGTCCAGCCATCACCAGAATGTCTTTGATTAATTCTATTAAAAAAAATAAGAAGCATAGGAAAGGGAAAATAATAATGTCATAATTTTAAAGACTCAAAAGTGACAATTTCAACTGAAAATGCGTAGTAAACTTTAAATCAATGGGTATTTTGGGTAAAAATAGACAAAGGCACGGATTTTGTTGGCTAATATAAAAATGTTTTGTCAGCTGTACACATGTAAAGTGTTTTTTCTGGCCTATGCTTTATATTTGTACAAATTAAAAAATATATGCAATTATATGTAGAAAGCACGGAAATCATGAAACAACATTGTTCCTTTTTGCTTCCTAGCTAACATCAATATTTTTGTTGTTGAGTTTGGCTGGTTCAGCTAAACCTGTACTGGCCATAAGCATGAGGACAAATTTACCACTTAAATTATGTACTAAATTTCAAATCAAAGTTCCCTTAATTTAGAAGCAGGTAAACAAATGCGGACAACACTGATTTTACTGGCTGAAAGGACATTTACCATTAACAGATTTTTTTTTCCTATAGGATGATAGCAAATTAAGCTAGCAATAGTTTTGTTAACCGATTTAAAATGTTGTCTCTGGCTGACTTTTTATATAAATATACTTTTAGAATAAATCCAGTCATATGAAATCATTAAACAAATCTGTGTTTTTTCTTCAAGTCCAGTCAAGAGCCAAAATATTGCTACCTAGCCTTTTTATACCAGCTTGTGTAAACAAGTGCAGATTTCTTTCTGAAGTAGTAAAGTTTGGATCAATGAGTCCTTTATTTCAGCGCACTAGCCACCAATTTTGTTGGGTAGAAAATTAGAACTAAGCAATGGAACTTGTTCTGTCTCTCCATTGTCTAAAACCTGCTGCCGTTCTTCTCAAACAGATAAACCAACAGGCTATGGCCCCAGTGCAAGGCGGTCACGTGGCATCGTGGATGAGTGCTGCTTCCAAAGCTGTGAGCTGCAGCGCCTTGAGATGTACTGTGCACCTGTCAAGACTCCCAAGATTTCTCGCTCTGTGCGTTCACAGCGGCACACAGACATGCCAAGAGCACCCAAGGTTAGTAGCAGAGCGAACAAGGGGACAGAGCGTAGGACAGCGCCTCAGCCAGACAAGACAAAAAACAAGAAGGTGAGCAAAGCATCAAAACATAAATTTTAAAAATTGTTGATTGGATTGAATTTACATTTTGTTACATAATCAGAGCATACGTGCATAATATCCTGATTAATTAAGGTAATATAGCTTAATTAGCAGAAACTAAAGTGACCTATTTTTTCTTCCACAGAGACCTTCACCTGGACATAGTTCATCCTTCAAGGTATGCATGCAAAATGATCTCATGTTTCATTGTCCTTTTGTCATCTAAGCTTTATCAAACACGCAATCTCGCCAATGACGTAAGAGTTTCAAAAGCAGGCCAATCTTTTTACAAGAAATGAAAACTTTATATAAATCCTAGTTCTAGAACATCAGGGGGCAACTAAAGAACGTGTAATTTCTAAATATGGATTCGGTGTCATAGTGTGAGCATTTTAAAATTCAACCATGTGCTTTTTACTCTTTTCTCAAAAAAAGAACACCATTAGAATCGGAAGAAGAAACTAAGTGGTTTTTGTGGTAGACCTGCAGTGGCACTCCCCAGGCACAATCTCCACTCTGCTACTGTACATTATGTCCTAAAATTCAGATAGCTTACAATACAACACATGCAAGGGAAGGAGCCAAAGCACACATATCACGTTTAGTGATTTTATGTTTGCAGCTGTTCGTACATCACTGGCAGTTGGTGGTGAACAATTTTAGATCTGTTCGAAGGTTGAGATCATACTCTGTCCGAATATAGCATGTTTTCTGACTGAATGCATTTGAAATCCGAGTGCCCACATCTGATCAGAATAACCACACTCAGAAGAGGCAGAGTGTAAAATCAAGCATTGTAGAGGGAAGGATGTTGAAGAAAAATTCAGTGAGCTGCATTTGTTTGAATTCATTTAGAGTCCAAGAATCAATTATATAAAGAACATATCATTGATTTAAAATATGCAGACCTCCTTGGCAGGGAGGTAAGGAGTTAAGAACTAAGTAGATAACTACTCCTAGAATCTACTAGAATAAGTACTGTAATAAGTACAGGCAGAACTACTTATGTACTTCCCTATGTACTTATGTACTTCCCTTACTTAGGTCTTGCATGGCTCAGGCACATAAAAACCCTGTTTAGAGGCTAGGATGTGCAGATGTTAGTGGAAGAAGAAGTTATTTAAACACTGGGAGTGAAGAAAGTGATCAGCAGTCAGGTCAGGTAATTTTAAGGGCTTTTACTATTACTAGATTCTGGACTCTTCCAGGGCACAGTCCAAAGCAATTTTCCCCTGATTTCCCCTTTCTGTCAGTTGCTTGAATACAAGACCAGGATACCCCATCTGCTCTAGTGTTACCCTAACCAGTGTAAGAATCCTTATGGCATATGACTGACCTTAGACACTTTTAGACCAACATTTGGATGTTGGAATGTCTTGATGCATGTTCCATCATACCAGAACGTTGATTCGGTTCATTGTGGACTGAAAAGGACACTTGGATCATTAACAAAACCTTTCTCGCACTGAAAGTGTAATGTACAGATGAATGAAATCAACTTTTTGGGATTTGGAAGTTAGCGTTACTGGTACTAAAATTGATTCCTATTTGAAGTTACCAGAAATAAAAAATGAAAAATTTGTTTTGTTTCATTATTGTTTATCACCATCACCATCATGTTGCTGTGGTTAGCAGCTGTTTTAGGTTCTAAGTTTGAGCATCCTGGTTGGCTAGGGTCTTTCTGTTTGGAGATTACATATCTGATTTCTTTCCACTGACCAAAGATGCGGTTGTTAAGTAAAGTGGTCATTCTGAACTGGCCATAGATGTGAAAGTGTGCGTTTCTAAGTTTCTCTAAATTAGCCCCAAGATGCATGGGTAACCACACAGAGTATATTGCACTTTTTACCTAATATCAGTTGGGATGTGTTCCAACCCCTTGTGACCCCCAAGTTGGATAAAGCAATATGAAAACTGGTAGATGGATTTTGACCAAATAAGTACAGAAGATCAGGCCATCCGGTATCTTCTATATCTCTGCTGTACATCTAAAAAAAAAAAAAAAAAAAAAAAAATGTGTTTCTTTTTTGTTGCAGGAAGTCCACCAGAAAAACTCAAGTCGAGGAAGTTCGGGGGGCAGGAATTACAGAATGTAGGGAAGGAGAAAATGGACAAATGCCCAGCAACTTGGGAGGAGAGAAGGGAGTGGCCTTACCTGGTACCCCTGTGGAATGGTTCACTGTAAAACAAAAGAAAGAAGATGCTAATAATGACCTGAAAAGCTCTTCAAAATGATTGAAAACAGAGAGCTAGGTGGTGTGTAAGGGTCTGATGTGGAAAGTTGTGATTATTTTATACACTGCACCATTCCATACTGGGAGGAATTCTTTGTTAATGCAATGTAACAGACTAGTTTAGCTGCTAAGACACGAACAAGAGCTTATTATACCTCCATGTGGGAGCTGCAGCCTCCCCAGGCTCCAGGAAAGATGGGAACGTATCTGGGCCTCAGCCAATCAGAGAGCAGCATGACTGTGGCTCGGTCACATTTAACAGTTAGTACCCCAGTTCAAAGCTGATATATTACCTTCAGAGTTTGTTTTTATGCACCATCCATTACTGTGGATATTTTTATTATGTAAAAAAATAAATAAAAAAGGTTTGCTTTAAGGACAAAGACCAGGTGGTTCATCAGAGTTTGAACATTGTTGTAGGTATTTTAACTTGAGCCTAAGTCTAAATCTTACTACGAGGAGTCGCTGGAAGGTTTGAGATCAGTCCAAATCCCTCTTAAGCCCCAGGAAGTGTTCAAAACCTGAGGACTGAGTCTACAATCCAAACATTATAAAAAGAGCTCAAGCACTATTAGAGGGGATTTTAAAGAAAGTAGGTAGTACAGAAGGTACTACAAAAACAAGACTGGGATTTTTCACATTTTCCAAAACAGAAAAACAAATTAACCAGAAGCTAAAACTGAGTTCTCGTTTGGCCCTCAGAAGCGTGTCATTCGGTGAAGTCAAAGTGCATTTGGCAAACTGAAGCGGAAAAAGTCAAATAATGACAATCAGGCAAAATGTTTGTCGTCTGCATCCTTTCACGTGTCAACACCCCAGCCAAATTTGATTTTTGACAACAGTTCAGTCAACATTTCAGTTTGAGTGGAAACCTGTGTTTAACCTTGAACACAGGTTTCCACTCACAACCCGTGTTCAAGGGTAAACACGATGTTATGAAAGTTTAGTCAAAGCAAGTGCTCTAAAAAAAAAAAAAAAAAAAAAGCAGAGCCTTCACACGTATGAATTTAAGTGATTGATCTTGACCTGGATATTTTATTAGCTTAGGAAGGCTGAGAATTTTGCAACTTTATCTGATGGCAAGAGTAGAATAAACCTCCACTGCATTCATTGCAGAGTGCACCCAAGAAACATGCATATTTGGTGAACGTTGGCAAAACCACAAGGACAAATCTTTCTGGTGATGTGATGTTCGCATATCAGAACACAAATACACATACAAAAGCACTCACAAGGTAAATTAGAGTTATGCAACTACAAGCAAAGGTCATGCAGACATACACCAACTTTGATGAAAAGCCAGTTCTGAGAAGTCCTTGCATGAGGACTAACAAAAACGGCTGTTTGTTTAAGCCTCCAAAAAAAAAAAAAAAAAAAAAAAAAAAAAAAAAGATAAAAAAAAAACGATAAGAAAAAAATAATAATTGCCCAAGACGACTCATCTCTGGCTCTGTCTCCTCTGCCTGTGTATAATCAAACAGTATTCCCATTATGTTAACCTATGCATTACTATCATTCATTGTACATGATGGTTTCATATAACAAAACTGTATTAAGAATCCTATCCACTGTATAATGGTGCTATTTTGTAGTTTGTTACTTGCAAGAGATGGCTAAGAGACTGATGGCAGGGCTTACATTGGAGGTCTTCCCTTTTGCACAGCCTTGTGGCCACCATTTTAATAGTGTTTTTATTTGTAAGCTGTTTCAATAAGGTAGTAGTCTAAGCGAGTAAATGTATCGGTGTGAAATCTGTGAATGCATGAAGAATTTAAAAAAAAAAAAAAAAAGGAAATGAATATACCATGTTGTGTTCCCAAGAAGGCAAAATGCTATTTTTTCTACTGTTTTAAATTATTTTCTCAATATAGATCCCTTATGCCAAATAACTTGACAAAAGAACTGTGAACAATGATTCTTCCAATTGTGTTAAGATTGTAAAAAGTCATCGTGTACTTTTGTCTGTCCAGATGTGTGTGTTGGTGATAATTCACCTAACTGGAAGTCAAAGTACCAGCTATTGAAATTACTTAAAACAAGACAATGCAACCTTTGTCAAACAGTAGACAATCAGCATACATCCAACAAAAATCCCAAATGTACCCATTTCAGTAACATATTTAGAGTCTGGATCTTTAATTTAATGACATAAATAAAAAGAGGTCGTTGCTACTCTCGTAGAGACGGGGTGACGAACCCTACGAAAGTAGGGCTGTGGACTCAGAGTTGACTGGTCGATAGTTTAGTTGACACGCTCTTACCTAATAACATTTTTATTGATTATATGGTCCTCAGTCTTACTGGGCTCACAACTAAGGACTCACCCAAACCTGAGTACATTGACAGTATATAAGATGGGCACTGTGAAGTCAGCCACTAGTTTGAGAAATCCTGTTGAGGTCTTGAGCTGATTTATTTATTCCTTTTTTTTTCTTTTTCTTTTTCTTTTTTCTTTTTTCTTTTTTTTTTTTTTTACCATTCTTGATGCTTTGAAACCAGAAAAGATGAACTTTGAAACCACACAAATTTATATAGGACAGAAAGTAATTTTGAATCTGCAGGAGTCACCCTCTGGTAGCATTTGAAAAGAATGCAGGTTTAAACCTCTTCTGCTTTGGCATCTGGTTGCCTATGCCTATGAGTGTTGGTTAGCCAATGTAATTATAATTTATAGATTTAATTAACTATTACTCAGAGTCGGTTCCAAAGTAATTGACAACATTTAAAGTTCGCAGCATTTTGAAAATCACAGTTCAACTACCAACAAACCACATCATCTAAAAATTGTAAGCCAACATGTCTGCCTTAGTATATTTTAATTTTTTTTTTCTGATAATAATTTACACCTGCAGATTTATCCAGATACAGCTTCACTGGCTTCAGCAGATAAGACTAAAATGGGTATGACATACAGTGAAGGATTAGGATCATTGAAAAAAATATATCCTTGAGTCGGACCTGTGCCTGTCAACATGGAAAATAATGGCATAAAGTTCAATATTTTATTCTATTTAACTAAAATTAAAGAGCTGCTTCACAGAGATTGTGAGCTCTTCTGAAAACTACTCCATTAGCATGGGAAAACAATCACCGCCACAAGTTGTACTTGAAATGTTAATAAAATTCCTGCTGCTATCTCAAAACTCCAGATTTTTTAAAAAACCCCAGAGGATTATTTTTATCTTTTTTTTTTTTTTTTAGCTATTAGAAAACTAGCAAAGCCATTTGCAGATATATTAACTTTATAACTTTAACACAGTGGTTCAGCAGAGCTTAGAAAAATACAGCCATAATTGCAGTTTTCCCATTCTTCCCGTTCCCACTCCTGGCTAATTGCCTGTAACACACTTCTCCATTATTTAGTCTGTTGGTGCTAACAGTCGTGACAGAAAAGAAGTGATCTTCCCACAAAATAAATGTAGGGCTGAATTATTAATTGTGCTTTGTCTCTACATTTTTTATTTAGCCAGTTAGCTTAGCTTGCTGACTACGTGTACTCAATGTAATCCGCCCACTAGCAATCCTAAAGCTCACAGATTAACAAAGGAAGTGTGTGTTATTTCACCTCAATTTTTAAAGATTAGATAAACAAGATTCTGAGCTTTAGAGGAGCTTTAAAAAATAAATAAATAAAACCCTCTGGGCAGAGCCAAGGCAGCTGTCCCCTGTTCCTAGCTAACATTGCTAAGCTAAACTAAAACTGGGCTTACACTGTGCGATTTTTTTCAGTCGCGTTATTCAGCTTCTGCTCAAACTGCACGATTGACTCGCAGAGGTTAGAAGTTCGTCGGTCACGATGCAGGGTCTCACACCATACGGCCTGATGCTCTGATGCGACCTGAGTGCTCACACTGGGCGTCCATAAAATTAAGGTTATAACGGAAATTCTGTTGCTCGCTCTCCCTCTGTCTTTCACTCACACAGACATGCACCACCACCATCAACTTTGCTAAATTGCTAATGAAAAACATTGATCAGCTGTGACTGAGCAGCAGTGTAGATCCAACTATTTTCACAGTTGTTATGGTCGTGATAATTTTGTGAGGCCACATCAAAAAGGCTCGGATGAGCTTTCCAAAGTTCTACAAGTGCCTCCATCGCTTGTGTTCAGCTCACACGCTGCACTGCCGTGCTACTCCGTCTTTTTCACCGACATTTATGTGTTTGCGTGTGCGCAGTGTGAGCGGCTGCGGTGACACGACGGTCGGGAGGATTTCAAACCTGTTTGAAATCCTCCCGACCAAGCGATTGATGATCGGGAGCTGGTCGTGAGGTGTTAATCGCTTCTCGTTACCCAACGTATACTACACGATCCACGACGGACGATAAAGGCCAAAATCGGCCGATCACCAAAACGGGCGCACGACTCAAAAATCAGCTCAAAATGGGCCAAAAATCGCACAGTGTAAGCCCAGCTTAACGGGCTACTGAACCTGGCTTCATATTTAAGCTACAGTTAAAAATTAAATTAGCCCATGTTGAGAACTGAACTAAGATTGCATTGTCTGGCTTTAAGAGTAACCCAGGAGTTTAATTTATCTTGTCCAAAACATTCGTTATCAATTCTCAATTAAAACTTATTTTCACAGATTAATTTAAAAGTGTGTTTTTGTTTCTAAAAAGGTTGTATAATGTGGATTTGCTATATTCTTTAGTGTTTATTCTAAGCAAACTGTCTTATTAGTCAACCTGGCAGCAGAAATGAAATAGGAAGCTGGCTGGAGAACAGCTCTGGTCCTCCCAGATCTTCAGATAAATGGTATAAACCAAAGACTTTTTGATTAAAGTGAAGCCTCACTCACCATTATTGTATCATGAATGAAACCAATGAGCTGTTCATTAAATATCAAATGATGGTATCACTGTCTCAATTTCACTACAACAACAGTACACCCGTCACACTATGTTTCTGGTACCTGAAATACAGTTTGTGCATTAAAAAACAGAAGCTGCAGCAACCATCTTCAAACAATGAATGAAACATTCCAGTTTGTCAGTGGTATGCAATGATCAATAAAGCCTGGATCATGGGAGCGTGTGAGTCATTAATGATTATATGAGGTGTTATACGAGATGATACAATTTCCTGAAGGTCACTGTCCAAAACAACTGTCTGATTGGAGCGCTGTTATTCATGGTGCTTGATTGCCTTCTGTAGACAAAAATAAAAAAAATACTGACAAACTGTTCACCATTCCTGCTGAATAAACCACTTGTCAACATCACAGAAATGGCTGGAGCGTTCTTTCATACTGCATGTGTATTTACTTATAAAAATCTCTGGGGAAACATAACCCTGTAAAGACATTACTCTCCCTGCCACATAACATCACACTGGTAGCATCTATATGGCTTTTATTAGGAACCCAGTGGAGTCAGACACATAAACAGCAGATAATTACAAAGTAGAAGTTCGTCCCTCTTAAATCTTTAAAGACATTTTGGTCATGGATAAAGCCATAACTCAAGCTGAGGCTTTGTGCACCATGCATATGAATCTGGTTGGGCTAAATGACAAAGTGATACTTCCTAAGAGGCAGCAGGATCTGCCAAAGCAAACAGAGAAGGGGCGTGGCGCTTCCTGCATGTCTCAGCTCTATTGGGGGATGCTAACAGTGACAGCGCTGAGCTCTGCTCGTTGTCAGCACTTAAAAATTTTTTTTTTTTTTTTTTAAAAAGAACTGATGTATATGGGGCAACAATAAAACCCTGATAAACTGACTCTCTGGCTGACGCTCAGCAGACAGCGGAGATCAAAATGTGAAACAGCAGGAACGCTGGCAAGGTCCCGGTCATCCTGACCATCCTGGATGTTATTTCATCCCTCTCCATGACTAATACTGAATCAATTATCTTACCCTAATGGGACAATTGCAGGTTGCAAGCTTGCAAGATTTAGAGTTCAAGTAAATTGGAGAGATCGTGTGCAGTGGAGAGAAAGAAAGCCAGTTATCGGAGTGAATATCAAGGTTAGGATGTCTTTAAAATGCTCATTTTATACTCTTATATGGGCTAATTTTGTATTACATGGTGAGTCAAAAGAGTGCAACACACAAACATGTTTGAATAACCTCAGGAACCAGGATGGTTGTGGAAAGAACAATCTCTTCCCATTGATCTACGTGCACTCGGGATCCAGTGCATCTGAGGACACAGATTTTGGACTGGGCTCTGAAACACAATCTCTCCACACTCTTCAACTCCTCATCTTAAGCACACAATTGTCTTTTGAATGACCTTGTGGTCTGTTTTACTACCCTCACCAATTTTACTACTTATTCTGCTGGTTGTTTTACAAAAAAGAAAAAAAGAAGTTGTAAGGCCTCATCAGTCTCCCACCATCCATTTTTTTCCAAAAGGACACCCAGGATTTCACTTCACCGAGTTCTAACTTTTGCTCCTTGCTGTTGTCAGCATTTTTTGTCTTTAATCTTAAATGTTTTTACATTTTGGAGGTAAAAATCCAGTCTTGGAAAATGATGAGTTTACCATGAGAAATTTACAAGTAGCCCTGTGTGTAATTTGATTGCTACTGCAAGCCAAATGCAGTGCAAAGTGCAAGAGCACGGTGCTAACTCAAGAATATTAGCAGCTAGATTAAAGAATGTATTCAAAAAAACCCATGTAAAGCTTCAGAATTGGAGATTCTCTTTCTCTCAATTTCAGTCAACAGTGGAAATTCACTGAGACTTGATTATAGCAGGAGAGAGTGTTGGCTCAGCTGTGTGCTTTAAGAACCCATGATGTCAGAGCCTTATTTTCCTTGGAGAGGCTCTCATCAGCTGCATTGTTCCAGGAAACCATGGTCTGTTCTCTGGGCAAAAAAAAAAAAAAAAAAAAATCCTGCCCAAAATGCAATCCCCCCCTCTTCTGCACCCGCATCTCTGCTGAATGCAGCACGCCGGCCTCTGGCACAGCTCAAGACACACACATAGATGTGAAGCATCCTGGACGAAGCATCAGATTTCCTTGGAACCGGAGCTTCCCCTGCACTGCAACAGTGTTTGCCTTTTACTTTCTTTTTTGTTTTTCATTAGAAGATGAGTGTCGGTGATGAAAGGCAGCGTGTTAATACAGGACGAGGAAATAACATGCTGTACCCCGAAGGACTATTAAACAATGCTGCTACTGATGTCATAGAGCCCAGTCTTATTATGAGGTCTCGTGTACGCACAAAGATGTAGGTGGTGTGATTGAAATACAGCACCGGCAACTGACAGGTGATGCAAGCAGCTGACAAAGCCGTTGATAAAAACACTCTGCAGCTTAACCGAGCTCAAAATTTAAAAGACGCACAGACCGAATCAGATCTGGATGCAATTACAAGCGCATACAAACAAGACCAACTGCAGTCAGTAGTTGAATAAACTTTGCTGGCATGAGTTGAAGATTTGACAAGCGGTGTTGTGGAAACATAAGGATTTAGTAAATAATGTTCATGGATACCCACTGAATCACATCTGGTCTTCATAAGATTATTTGACTCTTGGCTTTTCTACTAATGTTCTTTGTTACAGAATTATGGTAATGATTTCTTAGAAATTCGGACTGGGTGAAAAACGCAGTTACCAGATAGAGAGACCTTCACCACAGCTCAGAGTTCGTTGATTCCTCTCGGCAAGTGCCAGGGGAGCTGACAGAGCCCAGAGGCTCATGAATCAGGTGGACTTGCTTTGAATTCCCAGTCCATCCACTGTCCATGAATGCACCCTCTATAAGAATAAATATGGGAAAAGGGAGGGATACATTATCAGAAAGAAAGAGCGGGAAAGGTTACAACAACAGAGCACGAAGCTCACAAGTTCAGTTGTGCTTCTGCTGGAACGGCCGTGCCCCTGTGGACAAGTTCAGTCCTTCAGTAGAAGTCCTCGCCCTCCAACAATAATACTTACAAAATAAAGGCTGACCGCTCCAAGTAAAATCACTTCAGCTGAGTTCAATCGCTATTATTCATGTCCTGGTTCTCCATTCCCTGCTCCACGGCTCCTGTGATATTAATAAGGTAAGCCCTTTGAGCTGAGAAGAAGCCTACCAGGCGTTATGTCAACATTTTTGCTTGCCTCCGCCTTTATTGTCAGCTGATGGTCAGCACCTTGGTGTGAGAGCTTGTGATCAAACGGCCTGGAGGCTTGATCACAGGGCTATTGCAGATCAAATTCTCCTTTAAACAAAACGTTTGACAGGTCGCTTATTTGCGTTCTTGATGAGAGTTAGATGAGAAGACCCCACTAACACCTGACACCACTCTGATTAGTATGGTAAATACAAAGCTACCGCCAGCAGCTGGTTAGCTTAGCTTAGCATAAAGAGTGAAAACAGCTAAACCAGCTGTTTTCACTCTCACAAATGACCTATTTACACCTTAAAGTATGACATCAGCGTTTTGTCAATTTGGCCACTTGCCTTCTATCCGGTCGTTAAGTGATGACATGACGAATCCTACTTCCGGGCCTAAAGTAGCCTGTGTTTAATATGGCTTTTGTGTTGTTAACATGTTTAATGTTTTGTATTTTCTTCTATTTAATCTCAAAAAGCTCCTAAAACAGTCAGTGATCACTGTTGACCTCCCTCGGCTTTTATTACCGCTAATCATTTATTTAAGCTCAGTATTTAAAACCTTAGGATGTAACTGCAGCCCAGCCCATGCAGCAGTATCAGTGTTGCCAACTTAGCGACTTTGTCGCTATATTTAGGGAGTTTTCAGACCCCTTAGCGACAAAGATGTGAAAGCGCGTATCGCTTTTACTCTCAACAAGCAGCGGGTGCTGTAACGCAGTCAGTTCTTCTTTTACTCTTTTACTCTTATGCTGTTTTGTGGATCACAAGGTTTAAAACTACTTATAAACACACAGACACAAAGTAACTCCACCAGAGTGCCTATTTCGGGTCACTTTTGCCGGTCCAAGCCCGGGTGAAGGAGCAGGGATGGAATTGTGACATTAAAAAAAAACAATAATTGCTAAAAGAAATTTAATTTGTAGTTCTAAATAAACTCTAAATGCATTTAGGACGTTTTTTACTCACTTTATGTCTCTTCCACGATGTTATTTCTCTCTCCAACAACATAGGTTACAATTAGATTAGCATGACCAATTATGCAAATTAGGCGATGACGTCATTTAGCGACTTCTAGCGACTTCTAGGACAACCAATAGTGATTTTCCTTACTGAGGAGTTGGCAACACTGAGCAGTATATGAATGACTAACCTTGTATTGTGGATGGATTATCTCAGTTGTTCTCCTGGCTGAAGTTTGGTGCTTTTACAGCATCCTGCCATGCGATTACATTCGTTCCTGACCACCGAGAACACTCACGTTAACTTTTATTGAGTGGAAAAAAAGTTAGCTTGTTTATATTATGCTAACATAGCTGTGTCGCTAGCGGTCACGTAGCACATCATTATATACCAGCTAGCCAAACTTCAGTAACCCTACAAACGTCACTGCTGTTTAGTTTTCTGTCTTCATTTATGTTGGAAGTGATAACAGCTGTACGTTTTAATTTGTTTCCAAAACCCCGCAGTCAGGACATGCTATATTGTATTTAGATAGAAGCTGGCGAGCTAACTTCCTGCTAACTTCTAACTCCATTAAATGTCATAAATTCCGTTTTCGTGGATTCCTGGATGTTAAACACAATTGTTACACCTGGTAGAGCAGAACGCTGATCATTTTATTAAAGATGAAAGACTTTAGACAGTTTTTCAACTCTCAGTAATGCCATAGTGATCGTTTGATATATGGACCTGCAGTGGAGTTTAGGCCCAGACACGGCTAGTGACGTCAGACTTAACGACCGGATTGGCGTTTGAATGAACGGCAACAAGTGAAGCAAAGGATTCCTTTTCTTGGCCTTTTGTATAGCGCTGTTCTTTCTTTATCATTCGGCTTACTTTTTTTTTATCATATTGTAGGAATGTACTTTAATACCTTGGCTCCTTTTTTACCCTGGAGAAAACCTAGCATTAATTAAAATAGGTTGAGTTGTTTCACCCACATAGGGGGACATCCAGGGCAGACACAGAACTCCATGGAGTTATATATCTTAAAAAAGTCTGGGATTTCCTTTGGGAACTACCAGAAGACTGGAAAATGTTGTTTGTCAAAAGGACACTACTTAGCCAGCTGTCACTACAGTACAGATAAGGTAAAGAAAATGGATGGATGGACTATTTACATGTACCATGATCTTTATAGGCAACAGTAACTGGCGGATCATAAAGCATGACCCAAAACACAACAGTTAATGATTTTTATGACTTTGGAATGTCAAGATAAACTTGACATTGCAGCCTACAAAGGAGTGTTAGGACTGGCTGCAATAGGAGTGAAGAGAACAAAATTAGTCGAGGCACTGTTTTGAGCTTGTAACTGATTATTTGGACTAGAGTGAGTTTTTACTTAAAGAGTCCAAAGTGAGAGCAACAGGGTGGAACGACTGGAGGATGGACGGGCAGGTGGGTTTGAGAGGTGAGTACTTAACTAAGACTTTCCAAATGAGCCAGATCAGCATGATAGAAAGAGGTAAGTGATACATGCAGAAAGTGAACTCTTCAGCTTTTCAGGGGCTACGGACTACGGAACAAGATATCAAAGACGTTAGCACAGGATGGAACTTTGGAAATTACAGGAGCCATAGAGAAGCCTGAATGCTGCTCTACTATTGACAAAAATATGGCAGAGATCGGATGTTTTAGTTGGTCTTTAAGTTCAGATAGGAGATGAGGAACAGGTCAAGGAATGGGCACGAACAGGAGACTCCATCTACAGGTCAAACCCATCCTTTACCTAAAGAGCTATGTCAGTAAAAAGCATGGGGAAAATCCCCTGAACAGTACAGGACCATGACAACATTTTCAAACCACAGGCTACTTTAACTATTTTAACTTTCTCTGATTTGTGTGAACATCAAAACCTTCTGAACACCATATTTCATACCACAACCACCATTTTTTGTTGGACCAAGGTTAAGGTCTTTGTTCGCAGGGGTGCTTCACATCTGTAATTTTGGTTTGCATCAACTGGAAACCTTGAAGGCAACAAGTAAACAATAAGGTGTGAAAGGACCCCATTAGTGACTTCTACAGAGAGCTGTTTGCATGCTTGCTCTGTCAAATGTCACCAAAATCAGAAGAATCAGTTTTCCAGAAGCCACGTGCCTGCACAAGATTACATGGAAACCCAGCAAATAGTTCTTGAGGCACTTGCAATCTTGATTTAAGAGGTGTACTCCCGATTCCCAGAACTACTGGAAAAGCATTGATTAAAAAACCCGTCTTCAAGCAAAACAATCAGATTGGGGTGGTGTTTTTTTTAAAATATAGCTTCAAAATAACCAATATAAACATTCTTTAAACAACAAAGAGAATTGCTTTCACTTGGCTGGTGATATAGAGGCAACAGAAGAAGAATGCTAACCCTAACCCAGGTTAACTAGGAGGCTTGAGCTCAACCTCTTTTAAGATAAACTTTCACTTGCCATTTAATTGGACTTTTTTGGTTAGATTAAGGAACATAAACTATGTGGTTTGCCTAAAAATGTTCTCCTTTTAAATTGTAAGATAAAATGACCAACCTGGCTCAAAACCATGTAAAAGTGACCACATCAGAACACACTGTACTCGCACCAGCTAACGAGGCCACAAAAACATAACTTTAAATAAAACTTGTAATAAGAGCTTGCACAAGCAACCTGTGGGTTTAGTCTCCTTATAAATAAGATGAACCCCTCCTCCAGAATTTACAAAAGAGATATATTGTTAAATTTGTGACTTTTAGATAAGCTGACATGACTTTTGTTTTCATCAAACAGAATATGCTGGCCATTTCAGCCTATTTTCCGTCTTTGAGCCAAGTTCAACTAACAGACTTCTTCTATTCAAAGTCTTGGCAAGAAGGTATAATAGTGATTGGTGATACCAGACAAATAATCTAAGTAGGTGCCTTTTTACCTGAGTCTGGAGGCGACAGCACCTTGTTGATGGGGATCTTGTTAAGTCACTGATACCTCTGAAAGACTCCCTGTGTGAGTTGTCTTTCTTACTGCAGCAAGTCTCCATCTTATCACCTGCTGGGTTAATTTCAACATGCGGATTTTGAAGGGACAGATTTGAATCAGTTCCTGCCCTTTGACCCTCTATGAGCCTTCTTTCCCCGAGTTCTTTAATGTGGTTAAAATTATAGCACACCATGTTTCCCCATCTTTAATAACCTTAATTCGCCAAATCTTTAAATGTACTAAATGAAGTTTGTCACCTTTTGCTTCCCTATTAATGGACTTATACCACATCTCCTGTGACCTTTGATCTTATACATTGATGTGTCCCTATGGGAGACATGATGATGATTTTGTACATTAAACAATTGTGAGCTGGCAGCAAAATGCTCTCTCCCTCAATATATAAAGCAGCTTAAAGTCCAATCATACCAGTTGTTAAGGCAAGGCTCAACTGGCGAAAGTCTTAAGAAATAAACATTGTAGATACCATGATCTCTGTCTACTCTGTCTTCTTAACTCTGCTGCTTTTCACTGAGCTGAGCAGCCACTCAGTCACCGTAGCCATGCCTGCAACTAATGCAGAGGATGGTACAACAGAAGAAGACAGCCTGGGTTTGATACTGGGTGACGAGTCGATCTCTGAGCCCGCTGTGATCCCACCAGTGTTCAGGCAGCGCCGAATCAGGGATGAAGATGGGAACCCAACAATCATCATCTCGGTAAGTGTTGCAACTTTCATCATGCATTAACGTTATTCCTTTTTGTTGCGACTTTTTAGCCTTTATTGTTATCGCACAGTGGAGACAAGATCTCCCATTTCTTTTCCTTTTCCCCTGAACCCCAAATGGTGTGGGCAGATGGCTGCCCCTCCCAGAACCTGGTTCTGCTGGAGGCTTCTTTCTGTATGAAAAGAGTGTTTTTCCTCCTCACTGTTGTCAACTGCTTGACTTCAAAGGGGTTCGTTTGACTGTATTATTGTAGGGGTCTATGCCTTTCAATATAAAGTATATAATGCCTTGAAGGGATTTTGCACTATATAAACAAAATTGATTTAAACTGAAGAAAGAACATTTTTCTTACAGTAATATATTTGAATTGTACTCAATATACAATATATACAATAATTTTTACTACGCTGATCCTGATAATAATCAGGTGTCAATCATTATGGTTATGTTATAAAGGATTCTGAATTGGTTGAAGGTCCAGTAACTCTTATTAAGAAGTATTAAAGTAGTTCTTTGTAGTACAAGTGTTGCTGGAACTTAAACCTGAGCAGATGTCCATGCGCCTTTGAAGTAGGTGAAGTTAGCCCAGAAACCTCTGTGTCAAACTAATTTTACAGCGTGGGCCAAATACAGTCCAGTTTGATCTGAAGTGGGGGAGACCAGTGAAATTTCATATAGTTTTAACTACATGTTTTATGCCCGAGATACCTTAATGTAAGGAAAAGAAGTGCAATTTCAACTACACGTCTTAGTTTTTCTACATGGAAAATAAAAGATGTTGTGGCAGCCTGACTCTTTGTGCTTGTATTGTAAAAAATAAATGTGTAAAATTACAGCAAAAGTTCTGGTAGCTAAAATTACCAGACTGTTCTCTAACTATAAAGGAGAAAGCGTTCATTAATTCTTGTAAAAAATATCCAGAAATTTCTATATTGGATTATGAAAAAACTTATATAAAACTATAACTGTGTAGGTAATTGTCAAGTACTTTGATGTAGAATAAAAGCCTGTACAGGTGGCCCTGTTGAATAAGAAATGCTTTAAAACTTAAAAATTTATCTCTCTCTCTCACTATATATATATATATATATATATATATATATATATATATATAGACAATTAATAGTCTTCCTATGCCCTCATTCACTTTTTCCAAAGTTGTCCAGTGGGCCGGATTAGAGTTGCCAGGCCGCTTCTTATGTTTGACACCCCTGCTTCTACATTGTTCCCATAAAGGATTCTAATTTTCCCAAACGTCCCCACAAAACAAAGGAGCTTGTAACAAAAACACACTCTTCCTGGAATATAATTACTAATATTGCAAAATCAGTGTTGGTCTATGTTAATCTGAGACAGTATTTCTGAGTGAATCTATGGACAAGAGACTGATATATGCTGATTTTTGGTTTGGAAATAATGAATTGATATTTTCTTCTCTTTGTAAGGTGACCTTGGGTATTAGAAACGCGCCCTCAAATATAACGTATTATTATTATTATTATTAGGTATAGTTCATTTTTATTCTTGAAGTTGACTAGAGTTGCTCACAGTTCAAAATACTGCTTAAAAAGCTGTGCACGTGAGGCTATATCCACACAAGGGAATAGCTCCTTTGAAATGAAAATGAAAAATATTACCTCAAGGTCTGTCAAGAATATGGCAAAGCAAGAGGTAGGCATATAACCCTAACCGAGAAGAAAAGTTGGCCAGTCAAAAGTCAATAAATAACAATGCACTGCACTGTCTGACATTAGAAAAGGAGGTAAAGTTCCACACCATTGATGTTGCAAGAAAAAAAATCTAAATTTTCATTGTTGACAAAAGGCCAAAATACCCATGTACATACTACGTACATCCATTGCAGCCCTTTTCCCCAACTGTTTAAGCCAGCCTTCTTTTGATTGCTGCCCCTAATTTTTATTACACACCCACAGAAAATATGGAAAAAACAATTAAAGGTCCACTTTTCACAATACTAAAAGGCTATTTAACCAAAGACCAACCCTGCTCCGAATCCCCACGTAAACATAGTCTTACACTCTCCTGAACAGGGATGTCAAGATCACTTGACATTGTGGGCCACATACCGAGCCCACTTTGATATAAAGTAGAGTGGACCTGTGAAACTATGTGCTAAATGTGTAAAATGACAAAAAAAAAAAGTTATGGAAGTTCATTGCACAGACTGTCCTGTAATTAGAAAATATAACGTTTTCATTCATTCACAGTGGGCTGGATATATTCTGGCACCCAGGCCTTATGTTTGACACCCCTAGGGTAAGCACTATAATTAGTGCTTAAAGAAAATTATAACCAGCGATTTTGATTCTTTTTTGGATCAAATTAACTTAACAGCAAACTATCCACTGTCATTCAGCCTAACACTGTTCTGCCAGTGACGGTCATGCCTCATAAATCTTCATTGTATGAGATTTCTTTTCATAACAACCTCAGCTAACCATAGTTCAACAACAAAGAGCACATTATCTCCATCCTGTGACTGAATACTTGACCCCTTTCAATTGGCCACCGTCCTTGCTTCTACTGTTAAGTCAATACTTCACATACATCTATAAAAATATTTTACGGCAACGCTGGAAAACTGGGAAATACTATTAAGCGAAAAGGTCAAATGATCACAAGCCTATAAAGATTTATTGGACTCTCAGTGGGAAGAATGACGATATATCAGTGTTTCCCCCAAATGTTTAGCTGCGATGTGTAAAAGGTTTATCTGCAGACTGCGTCTTGTGTGTTATGAACAGGGTGGTTATCTCTGTGGTAATGGGAAACAGGCAGCCACGATGGAGACAAAGACATCTGGGCGAACCGGAGCTGTGGAAGAAAACGGGCCACTGTGATATAGTAAAAAATGAGGGAACACATTTCTTCCATTTGGGGTTCTTGTGGCTTGGATCAGCTGGTAAAAGCAGATCCAACACCTGTACTACAAGTAAAAAGGATAATCTTTAAAAGCTGTTCCTGCAACCTGACCATCCAGAGTTCACATCCTACAGTACGGGAATGTGTGTGTGGGCTCCGGGTGTCACATGTAATCACTGATCAATATGATGTTTTTCAGGATGCAAGGCTGAAAGGGCACAGTGTTCGAGGGCTGAACCCGGCCTTCACTCGGAGCCTTCCTCTACTCGCAGATCGAAGCCTGAGCCACACTCCTGCCGAGTACAGCGTGAAGATAGATCGCAGAGATACCGACCTTGACGGTAAGCATATGGAAAACCAGCATTTCTTGGAAAATAAACTCTTTTTTAAAAAAAAAAAAAAAAAAAAAAAAAAAAAAGCCATATAAACTCAACTGCTCTATGTGGTTTCCTTTCCTAACCTAGTGCTGCGATGTATGATTGGAAGAGTGTACCGGCCCTGCTGGGAAGCATGAGCGACGTCAATGAATGTTTCCTCCTGTATGGTATAAGAAGATTAATTTGCTTGTAGGAAATAAAGCAGACAAACATGGAAAACAAAATAAAAGTTTATTAACAATTGCAAGCTGTGTGTTTAAAGAGTGGATGTAAATGGTAGAATCTTGAAAATAATTGAAAGGTAAAATTTACATACTAGCAGTGATGATATACATTTTATTTCCAAGAAGGCGTTATTAGACTCATTTTAAAATTGATTAGTGATAAAGTGCAATGACCAGCTTGCTTTTCGCCTAACAATGTTGGACATTTTAGTGGCTAAGTAATATTATTTATACTTTTGACATTTTCAGAAAGAGTTAAATAACACTGTTGCGCACATTTCATACGAAGCCTCAGTGTAGCTTAGCATAAAAATATTTAACTCTTAACAGCAATCACTAAGTCACTAAAGATCACGTGATATTTTACCGTGTGTGTATATATAAAATACTCGAGGTTAAACAAGATGACAAATGATTCTAAATGGCAGCCCAAGCTGGAGTATACTCGTAGTACACAAGCTTCAGCTGCTTCATATAAATATCTGATAGAAAAGTCCTTATTGTGTCATCGTTAGTGCAAACACTGGTTAGACTCTGAAGAAACTGGTCAGCTTCCCTTGTCCAGCTATGAGCTTCTTCTTACTCAAGGCCTTGCTGCCATTTTTGCCAGGCATTTTGACTGATGTGTGAGTTGGCTGTTTCTTCTCCGGAGGCTCATTTTCAGATCCACCGTGTTGGTCCAGCTGCTTTCTCTTGTTACCCCTGCTTTGCATCTGAAAGCCAGTTCCCTTTCCATTAACCAGGCTTGCACCTTGTTTTGGGGCATTTCCACTTCTTTGCTCGAGAGCAGCCCCCCGCTGTATCTCACCCCATGCCTTATTTGTACATTCAGAGGACTTGGCTGCAAATGTAAAAGAAAAACAAAAATGAATGAAATAATTAAAAAGCAAAAGTAAGTGTGACAAGTTGGTAAGGGGGAAAGGGAAAAATGTTGTGACGAAATTGCTTACGTTAGCTGCTAGTTGAAGCAGGCTGTGTGTTTATTCTCTGAACCTGAATTTCAACATTTGTCATGTTAACCTGATGGAGCAGAGCCTGAATTCCCACGGAACAAAAAGCAGAAGGGGGAAATGGGCAAAAAGTCTGTACAAGACTGTGTGTGTGTTTTGTTTTTTTACAACAGATGTGGGGGTGAGGAGGTTTTATAGAATGGGAATTAATTTAACAGCAAGTTGTAAGTACCAGTCCCACAACTGGGACTGGGAAGGCTCCAAGGCTGGAGCTGAGAAGGTGAGCCTGGGCCTCGGTCCAGCTGTGTGCCGTCAGAGGAAACAGAAGTCTGTTCCAGCAGATAAAATGCAGCACGTCTTGTTCTGACATTTGACATGTTGCTGAGTACAAAAAAATAAAAGATGGTGGTGGGGTAGGGGGTGTAGCTTGTAAAGAAAAATAACATAAACTTTTACCTTTTGTTGAGTCTTCCACATCAGAGCTGCACCCATCATTCACAGATGTGGTGGTTTTAGCTTTGGGTGGGTGCACGCAAGTGGGAACCTGGCTAGTGCTCGGGAAGTCCAGCACACGGTTGAGAGGGAGCTCTTCGTCATTGTAAGTGCAGGCAAACTGGGATCGGATGACTCTCTCTCGGACCTGGAATAAATGCAAAACAACTGAAATCCAGCTGATATGGCGACTGGTGATCAGTATCAGCAACTCAGGGCAGGTGGCCGAGATTTTTCTGGCCCTTTCTTTTGGCGTTTTGAAACAAAGACCCTTTTAAGTACTTTTCCACTCCTGCTCAGCGAGTTTCAGCAGCTGGATCTGCTAATTAGCACTGAAGTACACAAACTACTTTCTTTCCTTGCTCTGATATTGTAATCAAATGTATTATAGGCCAAACCTAAAAGGGAACATGCATATCTGCACTAAAATTCGTGGAAATCCAACCAACGGCAATCAAGACATTTCACAGAAAGCACAACTTCTGTGGTGTTAAATCAGAAGAATTTTTGGCACATCTCAACGAGGTTTTCTCTGGAGCTAAAGGAAAATTACCAGCCCTGCAATAAAGTTTTATTTTTTTAAACCACTTTTGTTGAGTGGGGTTTCATGTACTCAAGTGTAATAGACTTTTCTTTTTATCATCAAGAAAATGCGTCAATTTCTGTCAAATAAGGTACCACAAAACAGTCATGCTTACGTCTGAAGTAGCCCCCAAAAACGTGACTCAGAGCCAGAAAAAACACAATGTGTGAAAAGTATGGGGATCACTAAAGTCATTAGCATCAATTACCATTATTAGGTCATTGTAATCCATCCAATAGTTGCTCAGATCTTTCAATAACAAAAACAATAAAAGGGTATGGTTTTTAATTAGGGGATAAGATTCCTGGCTTTTAAAGCATGTTTTATGTTGGTTTTTTTTGAACAACTAAAAGTTTAATATGTTGCTGAAATCCCAGAAATGAGAAAGATGAGATTTTCTTTTCTAGCCAACTGATATACTGTGCATTGCTCCTATCAATTACCACATCCTTTAAAAAAAACCCAAAAAAAACCCCCAAAACTAATAGCCAAGTTTCTATAACAAAGTGAATGATATTGAAGCCTACAATCCCAGCCCAGGGGCACACACAGATCCACAGCTTTTCATCCACTGTTTGATGTACGCCTGCTTGGGATTATCACAATCCAGGGATTTCACCCTTCAGGCCAATGGGCCACAGTAAGGAGAAGAAATGTGAGAGAGCAAAGCTTGGTGGGTCTGCGGAGCACAAAGGGGATCAAAGCCTTTGTGCTTCTCAAAAGAACTTCTTTAAAGAGGACCTAAAACAACAGAAACCCCAGCACCGAGGCACACTTCAGTAACGGAGCTACTGGTTGCATGCTAATAAAACCTAAAGAAGATGGAAGGGGATGGAAGAGCTGCACGGCCAAACTATGACCCACAGAGAACAACTAATCCAATTACAACAGGTGGAAGCTTGACATGGCACCTTGTGGTCACATAGCCCTCATTCCTCCGAACACAACTGTCCTGAAATAACCTACGTCTGACCCGACACCTGACCGAGACATTCCTGATAGCATTTTCAAAAGCAGGTGCAAGCCATTTCTGCAGCTTTGTGTTCTGACATCAGCTTTTGTAGAAGTGAGAACAAAGCAGTAGCAGGTGCAGCGGAACAAGAGCTATATATATATAAAATAAAATGAATATATAGCTAAAGGTGAATGCACCTCATTTGAACATCGTTACTTGTGTCACAGAGGAGCAGGAGTTTTTCTCGTGTTTTTCAATGTTTTGATCATCTGTGGCAATAGTGGAAGGAAGAAAGAGGAGGAAAAGAAAAGAAAAAGACCTGGAAACAACCCAAAAGCAGAAACTAAATCTGTCCATCTGTGTGTATGCCGGTTGACGTCAGTGCATGATGAAACCGCTGGAGAAGTCTAGGATAAAGTCATTTAGCAGACAACAGGAAACAATAACCTTTCAAGTTTCCCTTGCTAGTCGAGTTACGCGACTGATATGGCATCTTCAAAGTGAAATTGATGCAGAAAGCTTCCGCTCACCGAGTTCAGGAAGCGGTGAGCTGCCCAGGGACCATTACAGCGCACTCAAACAGGAAGGCAGCCAGATTGTGGGGAGCTAAAATGACATCTGGTAGCACAATCAAATAAAGGAGCTATTTCACAAAATGTGTCTAGCATACATCTTCTAATAAGTGCTTCACACTTCATGTTTGCTTAAAGGATAATAGCTTGCAATCTAGAGCTGGGTGATGCAGCAGCACTACCCTAAAAATACCTTCTTACCACCACAAGAAAAATAAAATGGCATTATATTCTGAGAAATAAGTTGTCTTTTTTTTGTTGCTACAATTAATTTTCAGTTTCAGAAAATAGCATATCTTAGCAATTTGATCCAAGTATTACATTTCACTCAGTGTAACTCATAACAACAGTCACACTCTTTACCCTTAAATTATAAAGCAATACTTTAAGGTAAAGACAATAATACAAACAAAACAGAAAACCACCAACAATCTTGATTCCCTATGAGCAAGCACTTTGGCCACAGTGGGAAGGAAAAACTCCCGTTTGACAGGAAGAAACCTCAGGCAGAATCAGGCTCATGGATGTGCAGCCCTAATTGAGACCAGAAAGAAGGACAAACAACACACTAGAATTTAAGATGTAAAGTGTCCTATCTCTAAGGGAGAGACCAGCTCATTTCTGCCGCTTGTATCCACAATCTCGTTCTTTCAGTCACTACCCACAGCTCGTGGCCATAGGTGAGGGTAGGGACGTAGATCGACCGGTAAATTGAGAGCTTTGCTTTTACACTCAGCTCTCTCTTCACCGAGTCAGACTTATTGCCGGCAATAATAATAATTAATAATAATAATAATTGATAATAATGGATTGGATTTATATAGCGCTTTTCAAGGCACCCAAAGCGCTTTACAATGCCACTATTCATTCACTCTCACATTCACACACTGGTGGAGGCAGCTACGGTTGTAGCCACAGCTGCCCTGGGGCAGACTGACAGAAGCGAGGCTGCCATATCGCGCCATCGGCCCCTCTGGCCAACACCAGTAGGCTGTAGGTAAAGTGTCTTGCCCAAGGACACAACGACCAGGACAGAGAGCCCGGGGATCGAACCGGCGTGTGAACCAAGCTCTTGCAACAGTTGTATAGGGATCGAATGGCCCGTAGCAATGGGCCAGACACCCCATACTCCCGGTGCACCTCCCACAGGACACCCCGAGGGACACGGTCGAATGCCTTCTCCAAGTCCACAAAACACATGTAGACTGGTTGGGCAAACTCCCATGCACCCTCAAGTATCCTTAAGAGGATAAAGAGCTGGTCCAGTGTTCCGCAAATCAGGAAGAAAACCGCATTGTTCCTCCTGTATCCGAGGTTCGACTAGCGGACGAACTCTCCTTTCCAGCACCCTGGCATAGACGTTCCCAGGGAGGCTGAGGAGTGTGATCCCCCTGTAGTTGGAACACACCCTCTGGTCCCCCTTCTTAAAGATGGGGACCACCACCCCAGTCTGGCAGTCCACGGGTACTGCCCCTGATCTCCACGCAGCATTGTAGAGCCGTGTCAACCAGAACAGCCCTACAACGTCCAGAGCCTTCAGGAACTCGGGGCGGACCTCATCAACACCAGGGGCTCTGCCACCAAGGAGTTGTTTAACTGCCTCAGTGACCTCGCCCCCGGAAATTGGTGGGTCATCCCCCTCATCCCCAGACTCTGCTTCCTCCTCGGAAGACATGTCAGTGGGATTAAGGAGGTCCTCGAAGTATTCCTTCCACCACCCGACAATTTTCTCAGTCGAAGTCAGCAGCGCTCCTCCAGCACTATACACAGTGCAGGTAGAGCACTGCTTTCCCCTCCTGAGACGTCTGACGGTTTGCCAGAATCTCTTCGAGGCAGTCCGAAAGTCTTTTTCCATGGCCTCTCCGAACTCCTCCCACAACCAAGTTTTTGCTTCAGCCACTGTCCGAGCTGCGTTCCGCTTGGCCTGTCGGTACCTGTCAGCTGCCTCTGAAGTCCCACAGGCTAACCAAGCCCGATAGGACTCCTTGAGCCTGGTGGCTCCCTTCACCTCTGGTGTCCACCATTTGGTTCGGGGGTTACCACCATGACAGACACCAACCACCTTGCGGCCGCAGCTCAATGCAGCAGCTTCGGCAATGGAGATGCTGAACATGGTCCATTCGGACTCAATGTCCCCAGACTCCCTCGGAATGCAATGAAGCTCTGCCGGAGGTGTGCGTTGAAGATCTCATGGACTGGGGCCCTCTGCTAGACGTTCCCAGCACACCCTCACTACGCGTTTAGGTGCACCGGGTCTGTCCAGCGTCCTCCCCCACCACCTGATCCAACTTACAGGACTTAAAGGATCTGTAGTTAACAGCTAACGTACAACATCTTGCCATCCATGCTAGATACCAGAGCACACCTTCAGGAGTCTAGTGGAGTCCATACCTTGACAGTTCAGGCCCGTTTTGGCAGCAAAAAGGGGCCAACACGATATTAGGCAGGTGGTCATAATGTAATGCTTGTGTGACTGAAGCGAGTGAACCAGATAAACGTTTAACGTAAACACTCAAATTCGACTCTTATCGCCATAAAAGACTTCAGATGGGACATTCTGTGGGACAACTGCCCTTTGCCAAAGTCTCTAAACACTTTCCTTGTGAATTTATGGTCTCACTGACCCGTTTCAGTTTATACGGGATAAAAATTTTTGTAAATTTTAGCGGTGCTAGGTAGGTGCCAGAAAAGAGGATTTTCCAAGAAAACAGGCACTGTTAACAGGTTACTGGTTTGAATGCCCCATACATAACTTTTTCAGCACGCTCGAACCAACACTAAGAGCTAAAACCCAGCTGTGGAAACGGGAAGAGTGGAAGTCAGTTAAGATGTGAGCTTCAGCTAAGCAAATAAATAATATAAAACCAGGAAGAAATTACAGGATATAAAGACATTATATTCAATGTTTGGACATCTGATTCAGTTTGGAGAGGTTCATATTTAGGATTTGGGGCTCTTGGACAAAGGGGCCCACGTTACCTTGGGTTTGAGCAGGTCTAGTCGGCTCTGGACTCTGTTCTTTAGGGGTTCTGGAGAACATCCAGTAGACACTTCAGGGGATCTGAGGAGAGAGAGCCGCAGCGAGAAGCAAAGAAAAGTTTTCAATAAATTAAAAAAGCTACAAGCTTACATGGCCACAGTAACCGAGAAATCTGCCTGCTATTTCTTCAAACAACGTTCTCCCTTTAAAACTCTCACCATGTAAAGATGTTTTCACTAGCATTATCCGTACAGTGTCACCCGCCCCTGTAGCCACAAACACAACCAGTGGCTGTATTATTTTTATTTCAGAGCAGATAAATTGTTCCACTGTGATGTGGGAGGATTTTCCTCCATACGGTTTCAGAGGAAAGTTGCACAGATCCATGTTGGCCTATTTTATATTTCAGGGGGATTCCCACTCTCACTGAACCCTGTGGTAGTGAAAAAAAGTCTTTACTGGATTCAGACTCAGATTCAGAGTTTACTGCAACAAACTAATCACAAATATAATTATTCTCTCCTTTGGCATTATTGTGTCACTGACAAAGAACTGAGGAAAAAGAACTCAAGTGATGGTATTGCTTTGGAAAGAAACTCACGTATTTGGACTCTTGGGATCAATAACCCATACAAAATATTATAAGAAGACCAGCAACATCTTTCAAGAACTTGCCCATCATATTAAGGCAGACAGTAAACTACAAGCTCATTTAACTTGAATGGATCCGACGAGGCTGTGAACACGATGAAGTTACAGTTTAACATAGAAAAATTAATAAATACAAAGTAGTGATTTTGCCCTATTACAGTGTTATATAATGTAAGCGCTCTTTACTGTGTTTGCACATGGCACTGAAGGAAATGGTAACAGTCACTTCATGAAATTTGGGTACTGCGCCACTAGAAATCTAATATTTGGATAAGACGATCAAATATTAAAAATTAAAACTAGATAAATTGATATTGTATTTTTGTTTCACTTCTTTAAAAGCAATTTTTTGGTTGACCTTAAAACCCACTATTAGTCAAACTCCCCTAAATTTACTTTTATTTTACTATTATAACCTTTCTTCTAGAGGTCATCACATAATGCAGTAAGTCAGGCCTGCTTTAATTCTTAATTTTGCCAAATGTAGCCTTAATATTTATTTTAACCAACTAAAAATGCAGATATCAGATTTTGAGTGACCTGCAGAATTAACAGGAACCAACCTGAACAGCGTGAGGACGCAGGTCCCCTCTGCTCCACCGAGGACGGGCTGATCCTCGGACAGCAGGTCGGCCTTGCTTCGACACGGAGGAGTCAGGGCTTCTTCATCCAGCAGCGCCATCAGCACCTTCACAGTGTCACGACCTCCGTATGCTGTAGCGTGATTGACTGCATATGCTTTTGGCTGGGGGTGAAGACCAACATAACTACAGTCACAGCTCTGCCAGATGGTGAACAGACAGTGAAACATGAAGTGGGTTCAATGTATGGACTTGTGGCGAGAAGGAAAAGCCCAGAGTGGAGCCAGCTGGCTGAAAGCAGAGGTTATACATTACCCTTGCAGGACTTATCCCTGTCCCGCTTCCATTAGACTGCTTCTGGATCTGGTGTAGCTGGCAGATCCTCTCCTTTAGCTCCTGTGCAGTCTCCTCAGCAGCAGCGTACACGGCATCTCCGCTGCTGCGACCCTTCACCAACACCGCCCTGATGGCGGTCACCAGCCTGGCTCCACATACACTGGGAAGTCAACAAAGTGACAAGTGAACAAGAAATGAGCTACAGGAAGAGAAGAAACACTGAATAACTTTGGAAAGGAGTAGATTCTTTCTTATGCGGGACACACAGTGGTTTTCATCTGGATGGAGTAAACAGTCTTCAAGAGTTCAGCCAACATTTGCCAGCATGAATAACGCTCTCGCAGAAAAGCCGGGGCTTTAGTCTGAATGTCTTTAAAAGATATACTGCTTCTTCACTTTCAATTAATTGGACACTGAATTTCAGGGCTCAGAGTAATTGTTTCAGCATTAACATCCAGTAGAGCTTTATTTCACTATAGCAGAGTTTTGCCAATGTTAACAGTTATAACAGTTACATGGTCACTGCACTCCGGTCTGATTTTCCTCTTTATGTCGCAGTTGGGAGGGGGGGGGTGTTGATCCGTGTTTGTCTCCACAGTATGTCCAAAAATCATAGCAACATATCACTTATGTAAGTTTCAAACAGTCAAGTGCACCAAAATGTTTTGGTGGCGAGGCGGTGGTCCAAACCTGACCCGGCTCTGATGCGAGGGAGCGGCGAGCGCGCCTCAGTAACAGAATCATTTGGGAAAACAGATGTTCGCTGAACAAGGGGCCCTGAACTCGCCACAGAAGGTGTTTGTATGAGGAAATACGGTACTCCACTGAGAGCGTAAAGGCACTGCCTGTTGAAAGACACACGTTGGCCGTGCTCATCAGCATCTCATCAGACGGGAGTTCTCAACGGCCCGCGTGAACTGAGAACCCTCAGAAGAGCAGCGAGAGTTGAACACGGCACTGCACAAACATCATGTGTTGTTATGGCTCGAGCGAATCCGCCGTTGCTACTGGGACTGCTTACAAAAGGCTCCTTCTGCAGCTTCAGCTCAAAGCACACATGATTGAACTGCTAAATTATTTGTGATAGCCACTTCTGTTGTGGTGCCAGATGCTTTGACATCTAAAATAATCTGTAACAGTATGGAGAGTGATCTGTGGAGCTCCAGGTTTGATGATAGTTCATCAAAGTGAGCGAAGCAAACACACGGGGAACAAGTTATTTAACAAAGATGGGCTTTGATGTAGCAAAGATGAACATGCTTTAGCAATCCAAATGTTATCATGCTTAGATGGGAGTCATTACAGGGATTTTGGGAGGAAATAATAAGAAGCAGTGGGGGGGACAGGTGGATTTTATGATCACAGGTGTGATTTCAGCACAGTCTGATCCGCCCTGCTACAAATATTCCCACCAGTCGTAGCAGCGCACTGCCAAATCCTTGAATTCACAAGAACTGAGTCAGCTCCTCCAGAAAGGACGCGGGATTTAACCTGAACTGAAGTGGAGAAATTCAAAGAAAAATCCAATCCAATTATAAATCACAAGTTTCACTGTGCTTGACTTCAGCTGCCGCCAGGTGCTCAGCTTTTCTTGGAATCTCTGCATTCTCCTCATCAGCTTAGGATGACTCTGGATATGAAATACATGTGTGTGTACTATAAAAGCACAAGCTATTAAATACTGTAGAACAATTTGAAATTATTAGGTATTTATTTGAAACTGAAAACCTTTTCGGGGTTCCCTCAGGTCAATAACAGTAAAGAAATCTGTTACTTATATTGCATGATTCAAACATTTTTAGTCATGCTTAAACATTAACACAGTAATACACAACAGTATGTGTGTTACAGTAAACTAGGAAAAAATGACAGATTCTTTTACATGATTTTTAAGGTGTTCTAGAAACGATTACCTGAAAAAAATAATTAAAGACAGCTTTTTGACAAGACAAAAAAACCCCAAAAAAAACCCCAAAACATTTACTTCAATGCCCACTTTGTACAAAAGATTTAGATTTCAAAAACATTTGTTGTTAATATGTTGATTAAGAAGACTATTAATTAACTGCTACTTACATAAAAATATGCTATATATGTGTGAATGACATGAAGTGATATAGCTAGCCTCACAATGTAATTAACATTAAACTAAGCAGATGCTTATGCTAAGCTTACAAGCTGTAAACATAAAGTAGGAAACATAATTCATCTTGTGTCAGATGATAGCCAATGTGTGATAATTTATAGGTTAAGAGGCACTAAAAACTATGTTATTCAGACTCCAGCGCTTTGATAAAGCTAGAGTAGCGTGTTCTGTTGGTATTTAGATATTATGTGAAGCTAAGCGAAGCTGCTAGCTACAAGTTAAAAAAAAATTGAAAAAAAAAGTTCAGTGTTAAAAAAAAAAAATTATATGGTTGAAAAAAAAAAAAAAAAAAAAAAAAGTGAACAATTTTGTTTTTTCTGTTGTTGAAAATCTAAGTGATGCCTGATGTATTTATAACTTCTATTGCAATTTGACTTCAATTCTTTAGAAAACAAAGAATTTCCAGTTCAGGTGATAGAGTGCATCTCAACTTCCCAACATTTAGTTCTGTCTCAACGGTGGAGGCGTATGTCAAACTAAGCAGCAAGACAGGGAGCAAGTGGAAGCCTGGATCAAACAGTTCTGTGTACCTTGGGTCGGGGATCTCCCCCAGTATTTCTTCCAGGTTGTCTACAAACTGGACAAAGTCAGACAGGCCTTTGACATGTTTTCTCAGTGGGTCAGATTCAGCTGGAGCATAGCCCTTCCCTCCAAGCTGGAGAGCCCTAACGAAAGACGTCACGGCCTGCAAAGAAAAAAAAAAAAAAAAAAAAAAAAAAAGCATGAGAACGACCCAGATGTTGCACCAGAGAGGATTACTCTCATTTACTTGAGCACATAATGACTGGGGGTGTTCTTACCAAGAACAGAGAAGTGTTGCTGTTGTGTGCAGCATGCTTGATGTCAGTAAACGCCTGTCGTCCAAGAGTGCGACTGGGAACGTCGAGGATTAGCGCCAAGGCAATGTCGTTCTTGGTGTTTACCAGCAAATTCAGATAGGAGCAGAAAACGCGTCTCACAGCCATTTTCACCTACAGACAAATAGAAAACACACAAGACCAAAGATTTTTACATTTTAATAAACTGTCAACGGTTCCCCAAGATTATAAGGGAAACTAACAGAAAGTCTATTAAATCTTAAACTGGGTAACGTGTTTGAGATGCATTTTTGGCTGCATCCTCTCATTGGTATTATGACATTCAAAGGCTAATGAACAGTTAACGTCATGGCATTAATGCAAGTGCTTAACCAGCACTTTGGAAATTTTGGGTTTTGTTTACTTTCATTTTCAGAATTTGAGAAAGAAGGTAAAAATGAGCAATGATCCTTACCCCCAACCCGATTGCAGAAACTGCTGTAAATTTGCACTGCACTCTGACTCATGATGTAACTACACATTGTGTCAACCCTCCTCAAACAACTGTGATTAGCCAACTCAGTACCATCGTTTCTCAAGTACATTTCCTGCAACTTCTACTTCAAATAGATTGGAAGGGTATGGGTCAATTTGAAGAGAGAAAAATCAGCGCATTCTAGTGATTTGGTAGCAGAATTGAAAAGCAACAGAGGTACAGTAGGAACAAATATGAATACCGTTTCATATTATATTCATACTTTTTTCAATTGGTCAGAAGGGAGGTGTCCTTCTTGGCCACTGTATTTAAATATGGTGGTGGAAGACAGTGGCTGCACACCCGCTCCTATGCATTCATAATAGATTATAAGTGTAGTTTGTTGGAAGATATAACTACACAATGCATATTTATCCTTTCCTTTGAATTAAATAACCTCAAAGGTTACTGACTGCTGGTGCCAAGGAGACTGGAAACAGGCCCGATCAATAAGCCAGGCACCTAATAGATACAGTTAAACCTTCAGCTCCCTTGTTTCCCCAATTAGTGACCATACCAGATGGAGCCACAGAGTTATGTCTCCTCTATGTTTCAAACTGGGGATGTTCTAGGTGTAAGGTGACTGTGTTAACCACTACATCATAGATGGCAGCTAGGTATCATGTTTATAAATCTCTCCCCTGCCTTGACATTACAATAGTTTAAGAAAAAAAGGCTACAATTAACATTAAAAACTAAAGCTGAAAAAAAAACAAAAACAAAACAAAAAAAAACCTACCTGGAGGCAATATTTTAAACTCAAAATGAAATAAAACAACTTATATTAGTACCTCTGTTTTTTTTTTGTTTTTTTTTTATTGTTTTAAGACCAAACAAACCATCCATCAGTTATATTGTAAGGTGATAGACAGAAAATCCCAACAACCAGATGGTCTCCTATGAACATGATTTTGGCAACAACGAGGAGAAAGAACTCTCTTTCAACAGGAATAGACCACCTCCCATGACTAGTTTAGGGGTAAGGGTCTAGAGATATCACTGAAACAAAAATGTACGGATTTGTTGGAGAGTTATCTGCTGTATTAGTTTGCTATTCTGCAGCCAAACAAAGCAGAGACTCCAGGAAGTTACTGGAACCAGACAAGACAGCGGCAAATTATTTTTATTTCCCTATTTATATTAAAACAGCAGATAATCTCTCCATGTCTGTTTTTACTTCTGCTAAGCAAACCAGCAACAACATTTACTTTAGTAAAAACCTTCGGTCTGAAATGTCCAAACTGGAAAGTAGCTTTAGTTCCCGAGTAAAACGGCTACAAACAGCAGCTGGCATCGCTCCAGTAAAAAAATTACATCAGCACAGCAAGCCTCCTCTCTAAAACCCCATAAATTTGCAAGGGGCAGAAGAGACCAGCAAAGAGACTGTGTTACAGAAGCTCCTGTGTCGTGTTTTAAACATCTGCCTGGTAATTGAATTCACATTGCACCCTTAAATCTGAGTGATGTGATATAGAGCTCCTGTCAATAAGAGCAGGATGGATTCCAGACAGAAATTACACTGAAGGCTGGGAAAGTAAAAGCATGGATTACTGCCTGCAGGAGAGAAGCATTTCATATTACTAAAACAGCAATATTCAAAGGCAGAAGGCAAAGTGGAAATAAAGGATTTCTTGTGGGAGTTTATGAAACAAGTTGCACCTTTCACTGAAGCAGAAAAAACACAGTTGGGCCTACCTGTGAGCTGCAGGACCTGCCTTTACCAGATGGGGTTGACAGGACTGAGGAAACTGGCAACTCTGGGACTTCCACGTTGCCCGATAGGAACTCAAACAGCTGGATCTTGGCAAAAGAATTTACAAAAGCAGAGAGGGGATAAACCGATTGGCCTTATCTCCAACTGTGTAGCCAGTGTGATCATCCATAATCAACATCATCAGCCTGATTTCAACCAGCTCACCGGGCTCACAGGCTCCTCTGGATCAGAGTCCACCAGCCTCAGCTGTTTGTACATGAAGAGGAGATCAACCAGGTCGATGGTGTTGGAGCGTTTCAGGAACGACTCGTATGCCTCCACAATGAGATCATAGTTCTCCAGGCGTGCAGAGCTGGGGGGCAGCAGGTGAAGTTTGTCTAACAATAAGTGTTTCCAGGCCATCAGGACATCACTCAGAGCCACTTTGAACTCTCCGCCATGCTGTCACAGGAAGAGAGAAAGCAGCATGCGCAATTACAAACAGCCTGGAAACAATCAGTTCAAAAGCAAAGAGACCTTCTGCAGCCATCCAAAAATAAGCCATGAGTGGTCTCACCCGGAAACCTGCAGTAATGTCATCAGTTATAGACGTGATGACAGTCGGCCTGATGGTTCAATTGAACTATGCCGTGATGATGATGTGAAATGGGCTCACACAGCCTCGCTTTTACGACACCGGATAACAGACACACTGTATATTTTTCCTCCTTAATTCCATTTATTTTCCATTTTGCGAAAGAGGAAATTCATCAGTTGCACGAAACTGCCGTTAGCCTCACCTTCAAAATTCAACTTTATCCTAAATGAGTCCAGAAACATTAACATTTAAAAAAAATGAGTATCCTCAGAGCGACTGAGAGTGAAGCGTGAAAGGCTGGGTTTACAACATGGTTGCTGTCACAGAATAGTATGTTTCAATTTAGTTTTAATTTTCCAGCACCAACTCACAATAAATCAACTCAAAGCTCTTTATATTGGCAAGTGTCAGAAACGTCCAACAAGACGAGATTGCCCGTAAGCAAGCATTTGTGACAGTGGGAAGGAAGAACTCCCTTTTAACAGGAAGAAAACTCCAGCTGAGCCAGGCTAACACAGGGGCAGCCATCTGCCATGAATTGGGGAGGCAGAAAAAAAATTAAGAAAAAGAGAAGACAAAAGTTAATGCCATGCAGCAGAGTGCATCATGGGAAGTCCCACACAAGCCTGAGCCTACACCAGCTCAACTAACAACTGATTCAGGTTCACCTGATGCAGCCATAACCATGCTTTACCAAATCATTATCAAAAGTAAGAGTTTGAAGCCTATTCTTAAAACAGAGCCCGTCTCCTGAACCCAAACTGAGAACTGGTTCCATAGTGGAGGAGCCTGAAAGCTGAAGGCTCTGCGTGAGATTGAAGGAATACAACACTCCAGTCTGGAAGTACTAAATAAATGAACTATGTCTGTTAAGGTTCTCAGTCATCCAGGTCATCGTAGTCAAAGGAGCTTGCAAAGAAAAGCGTCTGGACTTCTTTAAGTTGCTTGAAGACGTTTCACCTCTCATCCAAGAAGCTTCTTCAGTTCTAAGGTCAAATGGTGGAGAGTCCCAGATTTAAACCTAGTGGGAGTATCCCCCCAAAGAGGGACAAAAGGACCCCTTGACTCACATCCTGAGCCATCTGACCTCAGGAATTCGCATGATAAGGTGGGGCCAGGTTTCACAATGAGCTCACCCGAAACCCTGGCTGATTGGGACCCACACCCAATTTCACACCTTGGCTCAGGCGAATAGAGGATCATCAGGGGGTCCTTTGTCCCTCTTTGGGGGGATACTCCCACTAGGTTTAAATCTGGGACTCCCCACCATTTGACCTTAGAACTGAAGAAGCTTCTCGGATGAGAGGTGAAACGTCTTCAAGCAACTTAAAGAAGTCCAGACACTTTTCTTTGCAAGCTCCTTTGACAATGAATGAACTAGTTTTTCAGTGTCACTCTGAGACAGGATGTTTCTATTTTAACAAATATTGTGCAGATTAAAGAAAACAGTCCTACATATTTGTTTAATATGTGCAGCAATGGATATATCCTGTTATAAAATGGCTCCAAGATTTCTCAGAGTGTTACTGGATAGCCTGACCCTTTTGTTAAATAAAGGGCCTAAAATGCAAATTATTGGTTTACCATTAGACAAAGTTTGATAACTTCAGACAACCTTGGGCTATCAGAATTACTGCATTTCAGCTACTTTAACTTTACTTTTAGATGGATGTTATATATATATATATATAATTTTTTTTTTTTTTTTTTTTTTAAGCATAAAGGGACCAAACTACAGAGGAATAAAGCGGATCAGCCACAGCATGAAATTATGGGAAAGTGTAGTGGAAGCTCGATTAAGAATGGAGGTGATGATTTGCGAGTGCCAGTAGGGTCTCGTGCCAGGAAAGAGCACTTTGAAAGTCAGACGTAGACCCATTGAGACTTTGTGGATTTAGTCAAAGCATGTGGCGAGGGAGGAGGTGAGTTACTGCATGAGGAACTAAGAAGTAGCAAATGGCACACATGAGGGCAATGAGGTGGGATAGGTAGTTTCAAGGTAGAGGTGAGACTGCATCAAGGGTCAACTGTGTGACCTGTCCTTTATAGATATGAATCAGATCAGTAAAAGTATTTTAAAGTGTATGAATAAATGAATCAAGTCCAGAACCGTATTACTTAAAACTGAGTAACTTTGAGGTGGTGTTGCAGCATTTTAATAAACCTATTTTAAACTGCATTTTACATCCAATCTTTTTTTGTAGTTTCTGTGTATTCCTTGTGGTCTAACAACAACAAAGCTGTGGAAGAAATCAAGATACATGTCGTGTATTATTTGTGTAAAAATGATGCAATCATGAAAAAAGCCCATCAGCTACGCAGTCTGAAAACCTTTCGACTGGTACTTTGGGTCAAAGCGTGACTTTTGTGGCTTGTGAAAACAAGGAGCAGGCTGATGGGAGATCTCATCTAGAGAAGAGGCATTCAAATCAGTAAGACTGAGAGTAAGTGCATGCAGGTGAAAGAAAAGGAGCACAGCAGAGACCGAGTTGGTGAAGATGAATTTGAATATTTGTGGTCAACTGTTCAAAGCAGCAGCAGGGTGGAGGAGATGGATGAGAATATAAGGAGAAGGGTTAGAAGATGTCATGTGGCTTAGAGACAGTCACTCAGCTGGATGCAGCTGAGTTAAAGATGCTACGATTGTGATTGAGTGGGACTGTTAGGGAAGAGTGCAGAAAGGTGGGTTATTTAAGATCTCCATGTTTTCAATCATTATCCAACACCAGCCTCTTATGTTACTCACAAAAATACACAAATTAATAAATAATAAGCACATAAAAATAAAGCTACTATTTGTGGTAGAGTGTAGAGGATGAATTCAGAAGTATGACAGCCTGAGGAGATAAACTGCTCTGACGCCTGGAAGTTCGGCAGCTGATACTTCTGTATCACTCGCCAGATGGCAGCCTGGCTTACAGGCTGTGCCTGGT
Source organism: Simochromis diagramma (assembly GCF_900408965.1). Lineage (NCBI taxonomy): Eukaryota > Metazoa > Chordata > Actinopteri > Cichliformes > Cichlidae > Simochromis > Simochromis diagramma. The sequence goes on from NW_024386908.1 coordinate 15,204,452, forward strand.
GTTGTCTTTTCATATCCTTTGAGCTCTGCGCAAATTAGAGGAGGATGCTAAAGATGGAGCTGGCAGGCAGGGGGGGAAACTGGAAGGCCACAGATGAGGTTGATGGAGGTGGTGAGAGAGGACAGATACAAATAGAAATCCATAATCTGTGGTATTTTCAGGGTGTTAGGGTTACCTTTTTATTCACTTCTGCCATGGCCACCTGCAGCACCATAAGCATGCCATCCGCTCCATGAATGGTGGTCCTCTCAGACTGTAAGACCCGGTGACGCTCCCTCCTGAAGGTTTTCACCATCAGCTTGAGTCGGTCTCCTACACCCTCCATTATTCCCTTAAACAAAAGCAACAAAAAATTCTATCGCACATTTAAATGCAACAAAGTTGACCAATGTGCTTCACAATTAAATAAGAACAAGAAAAAAAACATTAGAGAGATAGAGAGAGAGATAAATAAGATGAGGCAATGACAATGTATTAACATAAAAACAAAACAACATAAAACAAGCCTGATGTTAAACTGAACTTGATTTAAAAGCCAATGTAAAAGAAAAAGTGTGTTTTAAGATGTGATTTGAAAGACTGTAGATTCTGAAGTACGAATATCATATGGCAAGCAGTGTTGGGTAAGTTACTTTAAATTAGTAACTTAGTTACATTACTAGTTACTTCTATCAAAAGTAACTCAGTTACTTCAAGTTACTCGTTACTTTCAAAGTAACTAGTTACTAGGGAAAGTAACTTTGGTTTTACTCAGAATTCTCTTGTTAATGTGTTGCTGCCATAACTTTGCCAGTCTTCTAGCTTGCTTACTTGCCACAAGTGCACTGTGCCACCTACCAATAGAAAGGAAAAGATAATGTGCATATTTCCACGACAGAAATCCCACGCCTGGACCGTCATTGACTGCTGCCATGATTCTAGCCTACGTCACAGCGTCATGTGCGCTTTTTACATCCAACATAAAAACCGCAGTCGTGGTGCTTTCGATTGTACTCAGAACTCTGAAATTCTGCCTTCTGAATAGGAAGATGTAGGCAACACCAGACTGCAGATGAGCTGCATACAGGGCTGGACTGGGACAAAACATTGGCCCGGGCATTTTGACTAGAGACCGGCCGCCATTATAGGAAAAATCATAAAGCCTTTGAATGAAAACAAACACTGTTGTGACAGTGATGTTCACTGTCTTGATGGTATATATGCATCAATCTATCAATCGTTTGTTGTAAGATTCAGATAATTATTTTTTTAAAAGCTAGACATTTTAAATGAGAAAAAGAAAGAAAAGTATTTCCTTGAGCCCACCTCTCCCTGTTAATGCCCTACCTGGCCCCCTGGCAACACTTTGCTAGATCTGCACCTGCACAGTTACCAGCTGTCAGCTACGTAAAAAAAAAAAGATCCTGGTGTTATTTGTCTCTCAGAAACAGTTCATAACTTCCCTTCAACTCATTCATGTCACCTAAAAGGTTAACCTGTTTCTCCATCACCTGTTCAGCTCTGATGATTCAGTAAGGACATCTCCTGGTTTCATCTTCATGTTTCCCTCTCACCAGATAACCAAACCATATCATGACCAGCAGCTTTTTTGCAGCTGTGGCTCCAGTAAACATCAGCTGATAGTAGAAATTAATATTTAATATTAATTTCTACTAACAACAGCTGATCAAGCTTAAACGTGCTGCTGTTGTTTAACGACATCGGCTGGTTTCCTCTTTCTGGCGCAAAGTGGGCGATAAACAAACAAGAGAGCCGATCAGCTGATCATTGATCAGTTTCAGGATTGAAGTAGAAACAGGAGAGGGAGGGGGGAGAATGAAAGAAGAAGAGGCAGCTGTGCAGCAAAGACACAGAATAACTCCAGCTTTGTGCCTTTTTCATTGTAGTTGAATTACGGGACAAACTGTTCCTTTTCACCTCAATAAGAAACGCGTAATATTTTCTCTGAATACCAGACGGGACGGTTGGCAACTCTAATAACTTATGAACAAAATAAAGTTTAACATCGTTAACATCATAGCACCCACCCAGCTGTATAGAAACTCCGTCATGCTAGCTAGTACGCAGTACGGAAAAAGTCAGAATAAAGAAAATAAACTCCACCTAAACTTGGTTTATATCTGACCCAGATAGACTGCAGGTCATAACTTCTTACCTGAAGTTCAGTTAACACTTGGACCGGCCGCCTCGTGTCTCTTTTCCTTCTGTGTCCCCTTTCCCTCCTCCACCTGCTGGCCTCCACCACTTGCTAATGTTACTGAATCTGTGGAAGCTCCGCGATAGCCGCCACACGAAGTAACGACCCTATCTAAATCCCAGTAACGACTAACGCGTTCCTGATTTTGGAATAATAACTAGTTACCGTACTCGTTACCACAATAATAACGTAGTTACTGTAACGCGTTACTTAATAACGCGTTAGTCCCAACACTGATGGCAAGTGATGTGAAGTGATGTGTACCTACATTCTAACACCTGTTAAAAGACATGCAGCAGCATTTTGGACTAACTGCAAGCAATGGAGAGATGAGTGTTGACGACCCAAATAGAGAAAACTGCGGTAGTCCAGTTTAGGAGGAAGATGATGCTTCGCAATTTCACGTAACTGATTAAAAACCGATTTCACAACTGTGGACACTTGCTTCTCTAATTTAAAAGAGCCATCTAAAAACATGCCGAGATTTCTTACAGTGTGGAAATGATGACAAGCAAGACGACCAAGGGTATCAGTTATCCAAAAGGGGCATAACTTCCAAAAACAATAACTTCAGTCCTATTTCCATTTAGGGCGAGAAAATTGTGTGTTAACCACTCTTTAACATCATGTAGGCAGTTAAGCAGAAGGTGAAGGGGGACAGAGACATACAGTTTCAAGGGGAAGTAAATTTGGATGTCATCAGTATAACAGTTAAAGGGAATGTGTATCTCCTGAAAATGGATCCCAAAGGTATCATGTATAAAAAAAAAAAGCAGAGTTGGATCCGAAACAGACACAAAACAGTCCCCAGTGGCACACCACAACAAATAGGGGGAGTATTTCCCAATAGCAACAGAAACAGACCTCTCTTTAAACCATGATAAAACTGTGCCTTTAAGACCAACGACATGGTCAAGTCTGATAAAAATAATGTTATGAATAACTGTGTCAAAGGCGGCAGTCAAATCTAAAAGAACTAAAGCAACAGAACAACCTTAGTCGACAGAGGTTCCTTGAAAAGGCGAGAAGGAATATCCTGAGGGGAATTCGAAGGTCTTAAGTTATTGATTGCTTCCTTTAAGAAAGGAAAAAGTCACTGGCAAAAAAAACCCTTCCTCAAAACCAATTTATACATATAGGTCTTTAAATACAGAAAGACATACCTGGAATTAATTTAAAGACTTAATTTTCATATAGGGTCTCAGTGGCATGTAACACCTTCGATAACTTGTAAGTATTTCACAGCAAAAATGTATCCACATTTTACATCTACAACTATATACATACATATAACACAGCGTTTATTCACTTTACATTAAAAAAGACTGATTAAACAACGCAAACCTCTTAAATTGCTGCAGTCTTCCAAGAGCACACAGCCACGACACAAAGCAGCTGTTTTGAAATTTTAAATTGCCGATGACGTTGTTCCTTTTTGTCCAATCACCTCTCAGCAAATAGCGGGGGTGAGATTTTTCTTTTCGTAGAGATATTCAATTCTAAAACTCGACAGCTAGCTATAAGTTCGTGTCATTGGACGTGCTTCAAATAACATTTTTCAGTAACGCTTATGGATTTTCTAAAGTGGTTTAGACTTTCCCCCCAAAAATTTCTGTCTGTCGCCATAACTAATACCCAACCACCCTCTGACATTTCTACTCGATGGTACGTTCCGTGTCGTAATCGGAAGAAGATTGAAAACATCTCAAACGCGTGCAGCGTTTCGTTCAAGGGATTCATTGAAAATAAGGTAGTAAAGTCTATCAGTTACTGCTGTATTCTGAGTTTAGATAGACCCTTACCAGTAAGGGTTAGCTACGACATTGCCAGGCTGCGGTTTGACTGGTAAAAACGACAAGCAGTGCTCCCGCATTTAAACCAGCAGCACGTTTTGCTTCTAGACAGGTGACATGCTACCATTATTATTATTCTTCCACAAAAGCCACACTAGTTTAGCTGAGATATCATATACACCTAGTTTTCTTTTACAGAAATAACATGAAAATAAACGACCTTGTTGCAACTCAGCGAGAAAAAACTTAACTCATAAGCAGTAACACAATTTTAAGCACTGTCTGCATTTGTACTAAGTTTAAAAAAAGGGTGGGGGTGGGGGCAACTCTGTGTGTATATTAACTGCGCCGAATCTAATGTTGATCAATGTAGTTTGGTAAAACATAGTCCAGCTGTGTCCTACTTGCTGTGCATGAGTCTGTAACTACTGGGATATGAAAAACAAGAAAGTCTTTGATTGACGTTTGGTTTTTAAGATCCTTAGCAACTGTAACCCTGCAGACTTTTTTTCCCTTTTTTTTTTATTGAACATAAGCAAAAATACTGATTTAATTTAGTTAAGTTTAACTTTATTTTTTATCTGCAAGATACAAAAGAGGGTTTATAAATCCCCAACTAGTGTAGTTAACAAAAACTAAGATAAAAGTAGGCCTGAAAACAATTTTAGTTGACTGAAATAAAATCCAGTCTAGACTTTTTAAAAATATACATTCAATAAGGTCCTGGAAATGTTCTTGATATAATGGCATCAGTTGCAGCAGATTTGTGTGTTGTACCTCCATGATGTACAGCTACAACAAGTGGTTGTAGCTCAGGTGGTAGAGTATGTAGGTATGATGTATGAATGTGTGTGAATTTTAGAAAGATAGATGTAGAAACAAGCGCTTGTTTGAATGGGTGAATGATGCATGTTGTATAAAGAGCTTTAACTGCTCTAGTAGAGTAGAAAAACGCTATATAATAACAACTCCATTTACCACATCTAAGGTGCTCAAAATACAAAAACAGTGGGTCTGTTTTGCATTACTTAACAGAACTGACTTATTTTAAGACATTACAATTAACACAACATTTATTTTGTGCCTGAGTATTTTGTGCCTTTTCATTAGAAGCCCATTGATTTACCTTTAAGCGTTAAGACAAACCTAATGTTATTTATCCTAAAAGTTGGGAACCTGTTTAGTTAATCAGTTAAAAATCAAGTTAAACACAACCTTTAACAAAATAGCTTAATATCATCATATATGTAGTGTTGAGACTTTTAATTATCACAGTTATCATGACTACTGGTACATTTACTGATAATAATCTGATCAATGAACTGATGTTCTTGTTTAAAAGTGGTTTTAAACAACAGGTATTGATGATCATCCTAATCATTTCCTATCGGTTATCCTTCTGATTCTTTCAGTGGAAGTACGCGCGACATGCAGGAGGACTCAAGCCACAGTCCCAGCTACACCGTGCCATGTGACGACTTTGTTCATGTGGTGGAGTTCAGTCCCTTCAGCTCCGGTACCCCGGCATCTCTCCTGGCCTATGGTGGAAACCAGTACGTGGTGGTGGGCACCTGCCTCTTCCAGGTTAGAGATACAGTCTCACGTGTTTTGGTTCACTGAGTGCACATCTGTTTCCTTCTCTGAATGCAACTTTGCTCCTACAGGAGGAGGATGTGGAGGTCGAGGGAGTTGAATTCAATGTTCTTCGAGCTTTTCACCATGAACTGCGTGTCGACGCTCTAGCCTGGAGCCCTGAGTCTCGGCTGGACAGGATACCCACTATCAGGTACTAGGCCACTTGCATTCCACGTGCTTTGGCCTTCTTCTGTTTTTTTTGTTTTTTGTTTTTTTTTTTGATATCCAAATCAAGTCTTTTTATTAACATCGTTCACTTTGTAGCTTGGTGGCTTGTTTAAAACTCTTCATGTAAGCGCTTTCTGAAACATGAATGAAGACACCCATGTTCAGCTTCGGGAGCTGAAGACATTCAAAACATGGGTGGTCACCTTTGAGCTTGATTGAGGTTTCTCATCTGATGTTTCTGGTTTTCGCTGGGTTAAATCAATTGCCCCCAGCTAGGGCTGGGCGATATGGCCTAAAATTTATATCGCGATATAATTTGAAGCATGTGCGGTAACGATATATATCACGATATATTCTTTTCTTCTGTATAACGTATTTTCCACACTATAAGGCACACTTAAAATCCTTTAATTTTCTCAAAAATCGAGAGCGTGCCTTATGTATGAATTCTGGTTGTGCTTACTGACCTCGAACCAATTTCTGCGTGCAGAAATCTGTTAAAAAAAAAAATGTTTTAGTACAACTTTGGTAAGCCGCACTGCTTGATGGATTGTCAGAGCATTACGGCTGCCGTAGTGAGGAGCTTCGCGGAGTAATCTGGGTCCAAAACTCCGTCCGCTTCAGGTCCCAAAGTCAAACGAACACTAAGAGTTAAAAACGGTCTAAATTCTTTCATCTTTAATTAAATCATCAGCATTGCTGCTTTATCGGGTGTAACAACATGAAAACAGAATTTATTAAATTTAACGGAGTTAACAGGAAGTTAGCTCTCTAGTTTACACCTAAACATTTCATACTATGTTCTGACTGAGAGACTTTTGAAACTAAATAAAATGTACAGCTCTGCTACCACTTCCAACATAAATGAAGACAGAAAACTAAACAGCAGTGGCGTTTGCAGGGTTACTGAAGTTGGACTACCTAGTATATAATGTTGTGCTACGTGATTGCTAGCGACACAGCTATGTTAGCATAACATTGGCACAGTGAAGCTGGAGGATGAACGCCAACTTTTTTTCCACTCAATAAAAGTTAACGTGACGGATTCTGGTGGTTGGGGACAAATGCAATCGCATAGCAGGATGCTATACACGGGCCAAACTTCAGTCAGGAGAACAACTGAGATTATTCATCCACAATACGAGGTTAGTTGTTAATATACTGCAACAACATGGGAACAGAACAGCTGCGAGAGAATTCAACATTAATGAATCAATGTTACAGAAGTGGAGGAAGCGCAGTTTTTGGCTTTCCCCTTATTTCAAAAGTGCTTCATCTCTTTGCTATGACTGTCGCCCGCCATAATCTGCAGATGATAATGGTTGTAGCTGCTGCGATGCTTTCAACCAAAACAGGCGCAGCTTGATGACATCATCAACATGCGCTATCGCGATAGAGCGATATAGTCAAAATCTCTATCGTTAGCCAAATTTATATCGTTTCTATCATATATCGTTTATATCGCCCACCCCTACCCCCAGCATAACCTTTTTGTGTATGCTGTGTATGCTAGCAGATTCCTGCAGTTGCCTGTAGGTTTTCATGTGATATGACCACCAGCTCCAGTGGTTCCTTAGGTTGTTTAGGTTGCTAGCAGGTTGCAACAGTTGCCTGTAGTTTTCCATATAGGTCTGCGAATGCTTACCAACTACTAGGTGAGTGACTGTAAAATTAAACAAAATGTAATGCAAACTGGAAATGGAAAAAGTTCAGCAATGTTATTTATTAACCGGTTGGAATATATACACATTCTTACCCAAGCAACAGGTGGTTGACAGTGTCTAAGCCAATGTAACTGATGCCTTATTAGCAAAAGGCATTTGGTTGGACATTTGTAGCTCATCTGTAGGTCATGGGCCTCTTGTTACGTGAGAGGTCATGATGAGGCAGGATTAGAAGGTCTCCAGCCAACTTTCACTTCCACATTAGACATTTACGTCTTTTAACATAACAGGGTCACTGTTGTAAACACAGTTTTTGGGACCAGAGAAGAGACATTTGCAGAGAAAGCACACCAGCCAGTGAAAGTAGTCATCACTGCCTCTTGCTGTCACACTGCAGCTGCCAGGATGTGAGCAAAGTTGTTTCAGGTGGCTTTGGACAGGAGGGAAGTAGCCCAAGCAAAGATTGTTAGAAAGCAAGAGTTTCCGCCTGAGGCGGTGGATGGGAAGGTTTCGTGGTCCCCCTGGAGGTGTTTAGCCTTTCTGTAATTGAAAAGGAAAGGCAGCTGGCCTTCTGTGGTTTACTCCACAGGACCCTTGAGCCAGCCCTGTGACGTGCGCACTTGTTATTGCGCTGATGACTACCCACTCAGGTTCCATCCCTCCCTTCAGGCTGCACGTAGCTGTGCCTTCCAGGAAAAGTACAACGTTCTCACGGGTTTGCCTCAAGTGGGGGCCCGGAGAGAGTAACAGAGAGGGGAGAAGAGGGGCCTCAAGCTGCCACCACAGCAGCTTATAATGAGAACAAGCCTGGAGACTATTAAAACCACAGACTTCAACTGAACACACACATTTTTCAGCCTTGCCTGTCATTTACTATATACAGTGGACAACATGCTGGCCTTTATCAGAGAGTTAAAGGCACAAAGAGAAGATGGGCAGAGGGACATGAGAATGACATGACAACAAAGACACCCAACCAGACTCAAACCAGAGAAGCTAAAGTTCATGTTTGTGGTATTTTACCCTCAGATGCCCTCAGGGATGATTGCAGCTTGGATCACTAGGCAACCAGAAACAGACATGCATCAGTAAATTACATGCTAATATATTCTGTAGTTTGCACAGAACATATTTTAAAACTTCAGCTTGGCATCCTAGTTTGCTGCATGCATGGGTATATTTGCAAGGATGTATTCTTTTTATTAAATGTATTTTCTAAATTTCTTTTCAGCAAATAATAGAAGTACTTTGACAAATAAATAACTGATGGGTATTGTATTATCCTATAATTCCAACTAGGGCTGGGCTATATCATACCGTTTACGGTAATACCGGTGTAATGTTGGGCAATGATAAGAAAATGAAATATCGCGATAGAATATGGGTTAAACGTGCCTTTGTTTACATACGCACATGGCTGCAACGCAGAATGAGAAGAGCGAAAGTGGATCATTAAATGAAACTGATGAACCAGAATTGGTTTGTAAAAATGCTGCAACTTCAGTGGTGTAGAACTGGTTTAGCTTTCATCCGTCAGATATACAACAAAGCACTATTTTTGGTAGCGCATGCTAGCGGGCCGTCGTTATTACCGTGTTTTTTGGGAGATACGGCGCACTTAAAATCAATCCTTTGATTTTTCTGAAAGTCGACAGTGTCCCTTTTAATCCCGTGTGCCTTATGTATGAATTCTGGTTGTGTTTACTGACCTCGAAACGATTTGATGTGGTACACGGTGCTCGAAAATCTGTCAAATGTTTCAGTACGACTAAGCTACGAACCCGCACCGCTTGATGGATTGTCGGAGCATTACAGCTATCATAGGCAGGCGCCTCGCGGAGTGATACGTACTGTGCTTCAACATAATATTACCATATTGTGTGTGTTTATAACCTCTTTTAAGTTTTGTGGATATTATACATGGTTATGCTGAGGATATGTCGGCCAATTTCCACTGGCAATGCCTTTTGGTTAAACTGTCAGCAAGGATTTGCATTTGCACTGCAAATTTTTTATATAACTTTAATGCATTTAAAAAGCTGCTTGTGTAAGTGCAAAATACATTGATGTTTTTTTTTTTTTGTTGCACTAATAAAGTTGAGGAGTTGTAAAGTATTTTGTCTAGTGTCAATTATATCGTCAGTTATATGTTATCGCAAATTTTCAAATGTATATCGTGATAGATATTTTTGGTCATATTGCCCTGCTCTAATTCCAGCTCTACTATCTTGGGGTCTATCTGGTAATCTTCTACTCAGGAGCTTTCATTGTTTCACAAAGAGTTATTATAGTTTTGTATTTTGTGATTGGTTGTTATTAGTATTTTATCCTGACATTTTATTTACGTTTGGTTTAATTCAGCCTCGCTTTGTCAGATAAAAAAACTAAACCACAGTTCTTACTCCTCCACATCAAAAGTAGGCAGCTGAGGTGGTTCAAACATATCTTACCAGAAGGAGGTCAGGGGGCAGACACATGACACGCTGGAGAGATTTTATCTCTGATCTTGGAATGGCTCGGTGTTCCCATGGAAACGTTGGAGGAGGTGGTTGGGAAGAGTGAGGTTTGGACATCGCTGCTGCCCAAACGACCTGAACCAGGTTAGGCAGGATAAGTTGCAGTGTTGGTAATGTAAGAAGAGACTCAATAGCATTAAAATGGGGGGAATCTAAGAAGAGGCATGGTCTGATATCCCGCGTTGGTTTTGTTCCTCGAACACCAAGGTTAACATTGTGATATGATGTTATCACTTTGCGATGTATTGTTTTGGTGTTATTGACGCACCATCACACCGCACACCAAACCCTAACCATGTCCCTAACAGCCATGTTTTTGTTTTGTTTTTTTGTTTTTTTTACATTTTCTTTTTCCTGAGTGGACATTGGCAACTTTTTTTCCATGTCACAGAACTAATAACATTGTGATTGACCAAGATTAATTGTGATGATTCAGGAAGAACGCCAACATGGGGGATATCAAATACACCCAAGGCAGAGAAGCCCAGACCTCCCTGACCACGTCTTTCAGCTCTTCTGGGGGAACACCAAGGTGTTCTCAAGCCAGCCGGGAGATCCGATCTCTCCAATGACGTCCTTTTAAAAATGGAGTTCAAGTTTTATTCAGCTGTATCCGAAAGTCTTAGTGTTTGACGACATAGCTCCTGGAATCACTGGGAGGCTCGGGTCAGACCACTGGGCTTGCACCCATAACTACTGTCTGACTTACTGGACCCATGTGGTGCTTCTTGCGCGTTGCGGACCCACAGAAGGCCAGGTCCATATTTTGTCTTTGGGCTGCATCCAACTGGCCCTCATAGGCTAAGGCCCGGCTACCAGGCACTCTTTCTTGGACCCCTCTCCCCGGGCTTGATTCCAGGGGGCCCTGGTAACCCTATCCTGAGCAAAGCAAACTGGCTCCTTGTTCTCTTGTTCATAAGGGTCGTCTGAATCACTCTTTGTCTGGTCTCTTGCCCAGGACCAATTTGCCTTGCAAAACCCAACTAGGAGCAAATGCCCCCTCAACATAGCTCCTGGGATCAGTGGGGCACAGACCTCCCCACCACAATAAAGCAGGGATTCATAAATGCCATTACAAGATGAAAGGGGAAAACATTCACATATGCATACAGTATATAGACTCTAAATGTTGCTTCTTTTTTTAATGTGAAACATTAAGCCAAGATTCTGCTAATTTTGGTCAAGCAGACCTTTCAAAGATGTTCTCACTTTCAAAAACCTATCCTGTTTCAGCCTCTGTGGGGTTAAAATGATGGCACGAGGTAGAGTGAGTTTATGTCAACAAAACAGAAATTCACTGGAATTTCCCCTTTTTATTCAATGGGAATGGCTTTGACATTTAATTTTAAAAAAGGCAAAACGCCAGCGTGTGTTCCATGTTTTACAACAAACACTAATACGCAGGTTGAGAGGGCCTGTCCTAATATAATCTAATCTACTGTAGCAGTAAAACCCTGGAGCACGTTAAGGCTGTTTGTAGTGACATCATGCCAAATCCATCTGTGCCTGTGCTCGAAAATGTGTGAACTGCTGTCTGTTTATTCTGGTGATATGTGTGTGTTTTTCTTGTCATAAGTGAGTTAGTGTAATTGTGTGAATAATTGCAGGCGCTGGTATACGAGGACTGATTAGAGGGGAAAGTCCTCTGCCTGGCTCTGCACAGGTTTTTTTGAACAGAAGCGTGCACAAATGGCGTGAGGATTCTTATTTTTCTACGTGTTTATCTTAGCTTGCAATCAGAATCTCCCTGGCAGTGTTTCTACTGATCGGCGTCCAAGTTTTTACCGCACACACACACACACAGTCTCATCCAGAGGTGTCAGTGTAGGTGGTTGCATGATGTCGTTTGTCATCGGTCTGACTGTTTTGATGCTCACTCTGTGTTTTTATGTCCTCTCTTTGCAGGTTGTGCACGGCTGCAGCTGACAGAAAGCTACGCCTGCTGACTTCTGATCTTCAGGATAGGCATGAAGTCAAGGTAATGCAACATCTGGAGCACATTGGCCACAACTGCGCTTGTCATTAGGCATCAAACTTGCGCTGCTTAGTGCTGACGTTCAGTGCTTAGCGATAGAGGAAGTAGTTAAACTGCTAGAAAACATTCATTTAACAACTTATTGATTGGTATATTTTCTGTTTTTGTTCACACGTTTGTTTTTCCCATGCTGTCACTAGGTAATGGAGGGTCACACCAGCTACATTAACCATTTGGTGTTCGAGCCCATGGAGGGGAAACAAATTGCTTCCGTCAGTGATGACCACACTTGCAGGTCGAACCCGTTTTATTTCCATGTGTGTGTGCGTGCGTGTGTGTGTTCCCAGCTTCTGATTTTCAGTTCTGTTCTCTGTTAATGGTGCAGAAAGTTCTGACAGTGTTTCCACAGTGAAACACGATGCTAAGCACAACATGCTCCAGTGTGACTGTGCGTAAGCACAGAGCTGCTTTGTAGCTTTTCTAGCTAATTGGTTAAATATGGAAATCCAATTAGCTGCAGAAAGATTTTCCTCTCTCTAAAGGGGGGTGGGTGTCCCATAACAGGGTCCCCAAAATTTCCTTTTCAATTAAGGCGAGAGGAGGGGAAAAAGTGTATCAGTAGCTGGGGTCACCACAGGGACAACCCCTGTAACATTGTGAGGCTGGTTCTGCTGCAACATACAAGCACGTCATTTAGCTTTTACTTCTGGATGCCCACTTCAGCCACATAGCCGTTAGTATTAGCTGTCCTGGAGGTAGTTAAGTCATATACTTTTAGCTAGTTATTTCAGCTAGTGTTGCTTTTTGTTTCAAATGGCAGCAGCAGTGTAGAAACGCTAATATTTTTAGATTCAAACAAAAAAATGCAGGTAGTTGGAGATAACGGACTGGATATAAAGATGAAAATAGCTACTCTCACACCACCTGTCATGGAATAAGTGGTAAGTAAATCAAGACTGTGGACACATAGTAACAACTTCATGCACCAAATCATACTCTTCTTTATGTCAACCAGTTGGGGAATATCTTGAATAATATGCGCACAACATCACATGAGAAACGTCAATCAAGTCATAAATTGGGTTAGGAGTAGGCTTGTTTTCACATAGTCTTTTTATACAGTTGGACCTGATTGAGTCGACGCCTTCTGGCTAATAGAAAGAAGAAAAAGTTTCGTTTTTCGGACCTGACTATAGACTGCATATGTAGCTATGTTTCTCTGTGAAAACCTCCGCGAGGCCTTGTAGCTCTCAGAAGGGAGTCTGGTGTGGGAATGGAGAGTAGACCTTTAACTGAGGAATCCAGTGTCTGGGATGGGGTGTAGGGGAGGAGAAGGTTCTGATAATTACTGGATTTGTAGCTGAGAAGAAGGATTTTACAGGAGACTTACCTTGACTGGGAGCTGGTGGGGGTGATGGGTTAGCAGGACTTGGTGCAAAGAACTTTCCAGAGCAATGACTTGGAAGCCACAACCAAGAGTTCAGCCTTATTGTTGTTCAGTTAGAGAAAGTTGGTTGACATCCAGATTTTGATATCTTCCAGGCAGTGAATCCAAAGCAGAAATACCTTCAACATGCATTTTTTTACTGGCTAGTCTGGTTGCTGAAAGACTTCAAGTGTTATAGAAGTATATTTGAAACTCATTTCCCTTGCTCTGTGACCTCAGTAAACACTTTCCACATGGCTTTATGATCTCAGTTTGTAGTTTCAGGCCTTATCAAATAAAAAGTGAAGATTATCATAATTTTAAGAGGTACAAACGAGCATTACCTAAGTCCTTCCTGTCTTGTTCTTATTTACACAGGTAGAGCCATGCCTTGCTTTTCGTGTCTGGTTTCAAAACACCAAGATATGAAAACCCAGGCATGCAGCTAACCACTACCAATACCTTGTTGGCATTTACTGCCACATCGCAGACAGTCCTTTATCATGCTGGCATTAAGAGAGAGTTTAATCTCATATTCTGAAGTATAAAAAAATGCTATTAATACCTGTTGATGTGGATTCTGAGGTGGAGGATATTTTTCCAATAATTTATTGTGAAACTATGTGCGTTTGCGTTAGTATTGTATGATTTTATTTGTCTTGAGAGTCACACTGCATTATAATCCAGCATTTTTTTAATATACAGTGCTTTGAAAAAGTATTTATATATTTTTTTATATAATTATGGCATAATTTCTTAGATTTTCTCCGTATTTGTCACACTTACTTCTTACACATCATCAAACAAATACTAATATTAGATCTCCAAACCTACCTCCCTGTGTGGAAAAAGTAATTGCCTCTTAAACCGAATAACTGGTTGTTCCACTCTTGGCAGCAAGAACTGCAATTAAGCATTAGTTATCAAACATCAGTTATCATAGAGTCTTTCAGATCATCGTGGAGGAATTTTAGCTGATTTTTCTTTACAGAAGTTTACAACAGAATGGTAAATGGACTGGTTCTTATATAGCGCTTTTCTACTCTTCTGAGCACTCAAAGCGCTTTACACAACTTGTGCATTCACCCATTCACACCCATTCGCACAAGCACATTTTTCCTAGGTGCTTTCTAACTGACATTCACACACATTCATACTCCGATGAATGCATCGGAGAGCAATTTTGGGTTAGTATCTTGCCCAAGGATATTTGGCATGCAGACTAGGGGAAGCCAGGAATCGAACCACCAACCTTCCGATCAGTAGATGACCTGCTCTACCACCTGAGCTACAGCCACCCAGAAGTTGGTTTTTTTTTTTTCCCCAACTGCATTGAATGGTTTTCCAGATGCTTTGGCCTGTTTAAGGTCATGCCAAAGCATCTCAATCAGATCTAAGTCTGGACTTTGACTTGGCTCGTGTGTTTCAGATCATTGTCCTTCTGTGTAACTTGAGTGCTCTTGAGCTTCAGGTCATAAACTGATGGTCAGAAATGTTCTGGAAGAGAGCAGAATTCATGTTTTCATCGACTACAGCAAGTTAATCTGAAGCAGCAAAGCAGCCCTACACCATCACACTCACAGCAACATGTTTGACTGTTGTTGTGATGTTCTTTTTATGAACTGCTGTGTAAGTTTTATGTCAGATGTAACGAGACTCAAACCTTCCACAAAGTTCAGCTTTTGTGTCGTCAGTCTACAGAGCATTTTCTTAGAAGTCTCGGAGATCATCAACATGTTTTTTGGCAAATTTGAGATGAGCCTTTTTGTTCTTATTGGTCAGCAGTGCTTTTCTTCTTGAACTCTCCCATGGATGCCATTTTTGCCCAGTCTCTTTCTTATTGTTGAATCATGAACTCTGACCTTAACTGAGACAAGTGAGGCCTGCAGTTCTTTAGCTGTTGTTCTGGGTTCTTTTGTGACCTCCTAGATGACTCATCGATGCACTCTTGGGGTAATTTTTGTCGGCTGGCCACTCCTGGGAAGGTCCACCGCTGTTTCGAGTTTTCTCAATTTGTGCATAATGGCTCTTACTATGGTTCGCTGGAGTGTCAACGCTTTAGAAATGGGTTTGTAACCATGACTTTGTTTCTCAGCTGTTTCTTTAGATTGTGTATGATGTGTTACTTTTTGAGTGATTCTTTTGTACCCTGCTTCTCTGTAAGAAATGATAAAGGGGCAAATAATTTTGCACAGGCTTTTAGCCGGTCAGTTTTTGACTATCAGCAGCATAGTGATCCCCCTGTCCATTCACATCTGAACAAGTCTCCTCAACTCTATTCCTCCGCTCCCTCTGCCAAGTGTCCAGAGAAAACAGGAGTGCGCTCTCTCTGCTGAAAGATTTAAATTCTGTCATGTTGAGAAAATATGGGACGCAGGAGGAAGACAGAGGAGGAACAAGGGATAGATCAAGTTAACAGGAGACGACCTTCCAGTCAGCCCACACAAACTGAGCCTCGATATGAGAACAGGAAAGAAAGGGAGGGAGGTTTCTATCTGCATGTATAGACTCATGACCTCTCCATCAGTCTGTTAGCTTTGGCTGGAGTGCCTCTACTATAAGTTTGTTTAGTGTTGTCATCACTGTCCCCTGCAGCTGTGGGACCTCTGCTGTTTCCAGTATGCAACCTGACGCTGGAGCAGCAAGGTAGGGAACCAGACTGCACTTCCTCAGAGATGGAGTCTTGCTTCATGTAGTCTAAACAACTCATGGTGTCAGTGTAGGTGGAAAGGGTGTGGGTTATGCCACCTAGAGATCACGAGGGCACACTGCAGGGTTCTGAGAGGATTTGGGGCTGACTGAGTTCACCGCTGAACTCAGGAAAATGCCCACCTGCTGCTGCTGCTGCATTATGTGTATGGTTTAAAGCAGTATATCCTGTTCTCACTGATAATCCGTTTGTTTTTTCCTCAATCCCTCATCTTGTGTAAGGGGAGAAAAAATTACAGTACTGTGATAGCCTGTCCTCGATTACTGGTTCCCAACCTTATTGGGTCCCTATAAGATTAGTTCAAATAACCCTCTGTAACCCCACCCACTCAACATGTTCTGAATTTGTTGTCATGGATTACAAACCTGACCTTATTCAACACTTTTAGTTACATAAAGGTGGATATTCTGTTAATGTGGGCAGCTTCCATTACTACTGCCTTTTTAAAAAAATAAGTAATCTTGGAAGTTGGGAAAATTGTGTGAATCCTGTGTGATCATGTGTTTTAAAGTCAGTAGAGCGTAAGAAATGCTATTTTTATAAAACATTTAATACATTTTTTTTGTTTCTCGCTCTGTCAACAACTAAATAAGTCGTTAACCAACATTTTCCACCTTTCTCAGTTGTTTCTGGGTCTTAAGAGAGCATTCCTGCCACCTTTTCACAATCTCAACCACATTTTTTTTAGATCAGTCTTAGCTTATAAAGAAGAAGCTAGATGTTTCTAGATTATCAAGATTCAGTGTTGCTCCCTGCTAACAGATTTGTCAAATTACAGACGTTGTGCCTGACTGATATTTTCTCATAGATTTATATAGGAACTGAAATATTTTTGCAATTATAGTTATCGCCACCTGGGGGCTTTATGAAAAAAACCAACAAAAACAAAACACACAAAAAACAGCCATGTCCATCTTTTATATACAGTATATGGTTCCAGCTGTCCTTTTAGCCTCATCAGAAATGGTGTTACTGGAAGGATGAATGTCAAGAAGCCATTCTAAAGGAAGGAAAACCGGGAGAAAGGCTGAGGTATGCCAAATTATTCAAGAACTGCTCTGAAAATCACTGCACTGACGAAGTGATGGATCCAAACTTGAAATATGTACGGCTTTAGGAGAGAGGTACAACAGTGAGTATCTGGAGCCATTGTAGAACACGGTGAAAGCCCTTTCATGGTTTTGGGGCTTGATTTCAGCCAGTGATGGTGGGGAGCTTGTCAGATTTTTAACCACCGTACAAAACCACCTGGAAAGCATCTGGTTATCAACAGCTTGAATGATTTCAAACACTATGCCAATGCAGTAAAAACACACCTGAATAGAAAAACACACAAGGGAACACCATCAGTCATGGATCGGCCTCCCCAGAGCCTGAACCTCAACATCATCTTAACAGACAACTGAAGAAAAGGCAGAAACATCCAAAGAAGAGCTCTGAATGTCCTTCAAGAAGCCTGGAGAACTATTCCTGGAAACTACTTAGTAACTGAGTTCAGGTTGTGTGGAAGAACAAGGGAGGTCACACCAAATATTGACTTTTCAGTTTGTTAGCCGTATATATTTGTGTTCCCTGTTCATGTAGTGACCCTTCAAGGTACCAGAGATATGATTCTTATTTCTCACCTTTGATTATTTATTCTATTCTCTAAAACAAATCGGGTCACACAGTGCTAACGGCATTTCCCGTTTCCTTCATTTATCCGAAACCCCAAAAAACCACAACGCTGCAACCTTATTGTTTGCTCACTCAGATCACTTCCAATGTACTTTTCATCTCTGTTGTTGTACATGGAAGCAGAGAGTTATTGCTTGATGTAGTGTGATGCAATAACAGTGCTTTATCAGAAGAGGTGACGCGTGTTTTCGTGTCTCATGTCTTTCACCTCATTCGGCAGAGGTTATGTTTTTTTGGGGAGCTGGCGTTCTCCATTTGAAGGGGAGAGCGGTTGACCGCAGTTTGGCCGTTGGTGGTGTAGCGTGCAATTGAGCTCTGCTTGGCTAGTGGTCTAAAAGAATAGGGTTTAGTCGTTGTTTTCCTCATGTGGTCTGGGGGTTTTTCCTCTCTCTTTTCTTTTTTCCCCCCCTCCTTCGTTCTCCACAATGGAGGCCCAGGCTGCACATGGGCAGAGGAGAGAAGCCTAGAGTTTTGACAGCACCCTATCCTACTGCGTGCACGGGAGACGAGGCAGGAAAAGTTGAGTGTTTACTGTGGTCTTCATCTGAGACGGGGCATATCCTCCCCTACACCGCACCACTGAGGACATCAATCTCTCCAACAACACACTTGACATTTAGATAGTCTTTGGAGGTACTTTATTACATGATGTCTTTTGCATGACCTCATCAGTCAGCGCCTTCCCATGCTTCACAAGCATTTGTTTTATATTCCCAGAAACACTTGCAGCCTTCCCTGTGCCCCCATCTCCACCTTTTCTTCTAGTTCAGATGTGGTTAACCGTAGATCCAGGTCTCAGGAACCGCAGCTCTCTCGGTCCAAGTGATTCATTACATCCGTGGTGTTGCTGAGCTGCTTTTGCGATCATATATCTTATTTAGCTGCTGGAGCCATACTCTAATTAAGATTGGTCCTAATCCTCCAGAGCTCTCTGTTTCATTTGCATAAAGAAGGATGCTGTTCAACTTTTCTCCGCCACGCTTCCCCAGCTGACGTGCATTTTGCTGCCCTACGCTGTATACCACAGAAAATGAATGGCAGCGGGCCGCCCACAGCGAAACATTTGCTGTAATGCAAGTGGAGCATAACACCAACTCAGGCGAGGGTGCTTAGCCCCCTACCTCCATTCCACTCCAACCCACCTTCCTCTGCCCCTGCTGTCATAGCTCAATGTAATATGAGGCTGGCGTTTTTTCTGTAAGAGTCCAGTATAAGTCTGTCTGTCTTCGAAGCTTGAAGGCCCAAATCTGAGAAAAGAGCCCATTTTCCCTGGAAAAGGATGAAGACAGCTGTACCCTGCTGCAGATTAGAGGAAACCATGAACTTCAGTGAAAAGACACCACCCATTATTTACTCACCAGCCTTTTACTGTGAAAGCCAGGCATGTTTCCACAAAGCTGCAGATTTATTGAAAAATAAAGGCACTCCAACACGATTCACCAGTCTGGCATTAGTGGGTATCTTTGCTGCTGTGATCTTTATAGCAACAACAACCAGCAACTCACAAATACAGCTAACCAAATTTCGTGCTGAAGACCAGAGATGGGCAGTAACGCGTTACTGTAATCCAATTACTTTTTTCAAGTAACGAGTAAAGTAAGGGACTACTATTGCAAAAAAGGTAATTAGATTACTGTTACTTTCCCGTAAGCATGCTGCGTTACTGCGTTACTAAAAAACATTAGCGTCCGCTGTTCAC
This sequence comes from Simochromis diagramma, assembly GCF_900408965.1. Classification (NCBI taxonomy): domain Eukaryota; kingdom Metazoa; phylum Chordata; class Actinopteri; order Cichliformes; family Cichlidae; genus Simochromis; species Simochromis diagramma. The sequence goes on from NW_024386908.1 coordinate 15,223,912, forward strand.
TGCGTGGGAAGAAAACTTCTTTTTACAGCGGGAAAAAAAAACCCTAAACTTCCGAGCAAGCACGGACAGTACGCTGCCACTGGAATGTGAAACTCCCAGATCCTTCCACTGACCGCTACGACACACCTGCACCAGGGCAAACCTCGGCCTGCCCCACTCCTGCTATACAGGTGAAAATAGAGCAACAGGACCGCTGAGTCTTTGATTTTATTTATTTTCTGCTGTGTTTTTTACCTGCATTTATTTGAAAGAGTGAGTGTAAGCACAAAAACAAATTTTATTTTATGTGCTGGAATGTGCAGAAAATAGGTTTAAATGTTAAACAAATTTCTTCCAGTCAGAGAATGTTGCATATAATTTAATGTTTGCTTCATGCGTAAAGTTAAAAGATTAAAACGAATAAAACAAGTTTTAAAAAGAGACTTTTTCATTTGATTACATTTTATATGATGGATTATGCAGGAAAAAAATAGAATTGGGCTGAAAGATCTATTGCTTTATTACCTATTCAGGTTGTAAATCATTTTTTTAAAAACTAACTAAGTAACTAATTACTTTTGAAAATAAGTAATCAGTAAAGTAACGGGATTACTTTTGGGGGGAAGTAATCAGTAATTAGTTACTGATTACTTTTTTCAAGTAACTTGACCAACACTGCAGAAGACAACAAGAGTCAAATCAACAGGAACAATATCCATCCATCCATTTCCTTTCACACTTCCAAAGAGGTTATAGTAGCGGCAGGCAGACCGAGGTATTCTGAACGTCCTTCTGCCCAGATGTTTTTTCCCTGTGGCTTCTGAGAGATTCTGAGACACCATCAGCCCAGATGAGATATATGGTCATCAGCCACTTTATTGGTTAAATCTGTTCCACTGCTTATTAACACGCATATCTAATCAACCAATCACATGGAGGCAACTCAGTGCATTTAGTTAGTTAGATATGGTCAGACCAAGCATTAGGATGGTGAAGAAGGTGATTTTGAATGTGTCATGGTTGTTGGTCTGAGTATTTAAGAAACTGCTGATCTGTGATCTCTAGGGTTCACAGAGAATGGGTCTGAAAAAGAGAAAATACATGAGTAAGTAGCAGGTCTTTGTGCAAAACGGCCTTGCTGATGTCAGAGGACAATGGCCAGACTGCTGCGAGCTGATAGGACAAAAAAACAAAACAAAAAAAACCGACAGTAACTCAAATAACTACTCACTACAACCATGGAATGCAGAAAAGTATATCTGAACGAACCGCACGCGCATCAGATGGCCTGCAGCAGAAGACCACACTGGGTACCCCTCCTCTGAGCGAAAAACAGGAAACTGAGGCTGCAACCCACATAGGCTCACCAACATTAGACAATAGATTAGAAAAACGTTGGTCTGTCCCAGATTCTGCTCTGACATTCAGATGGAAGGGTTAGAATTTGGTAAAACCAACATGACAACTTTGATTCTATCCTGTCTGATATTAACTTATCAGGCCAGTGGTGATTGTGTAATGGTGTGGGGGGTATATCTTCTTGGCACACTTGTGGTTCTTTACTACCAATTGAGCATTGTTTAAACACCATAGTGTGCCTTTCTTCCAATGGCTACTTCCAGCGGGATAATGCACCATGTCCATGACAGTGAGTTCACTGTACTCTAATAGCCTCCACAGTCACCAGATTTCCATCCAAAAGAGCTTCTTTGGGATGCTGTGGAATGAGAGCATGACATCATGGATGTACAGCCGACAAATCTGCAGCAACTGTGTGATGAATCTATGCCATGAAGAATTAAGGCAGTTCTTAAGGTAAAAGGGAGTCCACCCCTTTGCTAGCAAGGTTTATCTAATAGTCTCTCCAGTGAATTCTGGGACTACCAGGGGCATGTCTAGAGAACTTTCCAGGGAGGCATTCTGATCAGTCCAGACAGCTTGCAGCCAGCAGTAACCCATTTCGACCTTGTTTACTTGTGTTCATGAGTCTGGATAAATGACCAAGTGAAGGCTGGAATGTAGACAACTGATAAATCAAGAGCTTAACCTTTAGGCTCTCTTTAACACAACATCTGCATGCAGTTTCATGCTCCACCCTCCCGTCACTCAAGACAAGATGATGGTGCAAGTTGAGGGAGTTTGATAACTACTGCAAACATACACAGCTGCAGCAAACACAGAACCATATCTCATCCAAATATTGGATCATTGCATGCCTTAATAGGAATAAGAAAACTCAGGGCATTATATTTGCAAAGGTCAAGGCTGTGTGTGCCATTATGCTTTTGCATTTAGCACTACAGAGAAAGAAACCTTTGGAAGGTCAATTCGTTCTAATGTTATGTAAGGGCTATGGGTGGCTCAAAATCCGATGCTATTTTTAGGCGCCTGCTCTAAAGCCCCATCTTTGCTGTTAATTAAGAGGTAGTGGATTTTGTTTTTGGATTTTAGGCCAAGAACAGTTCACGTGTCAAACTGAATCAATCCGTAGCACAACTAATTAGAAATGATTAGAGCCCTGTGTTTTTTTACCTCCTACACAATAATGAGACAGTTATACAGGTTTTGGCAATTAATTCTCACAGCACTTGCGAACACAGTGTCAGTTCCAGTACTCTGGAAACAAAGTGGGTCAAACTGGGTCAAACAAGGTGCCTCACTCTGAGATCGCTCTGCATTTTGTTGGTGTCCATTTTAATCTTTGTTGTCCACGTGAATTCATGTCTGCAGGGTGTGGGACCTGGATGGGAATGAAAGCGCTACTTTCCGGCTTCAGTCTCCTGGCATCAGTGTGTGCTGGCACCCAAAGGAAGTCTTTAAGGTAGGAGTTGCCTACTCTAAATCTGAGGTAAAACCCCTGAGTAGTATAGATGGTTTACAGTTGGAGGGTCAGGTGTGAGGTCAACTTTATGGATGCCCTCACTCCTCCGAGACATCCTCATTGTTATCAGAAACACTTGAAGTTCACGTGGGTGGTTAGATAAGCCAAATAAAAGATTCTGCCCAGCATTCAAATATAGATTTTGTTGTGAAATATCTTGATGTGGTGCCCAAAGCACACATGTGGGTAAAAGCCTGCTGAAGTGTACAGAGGAGGGTGAGATTGCACATCGTATACATAAATCAGTATATATTTCACTGAAGCTCCACATCTCTAAACCACTGTCTCTGTAAATATGGTTTCTACTGCATAAAGTTAATAGGGTCAACAATAAAAATACAATAAATTATACACTAAAAACCATAAATCTGAATTAGAAAGAAGAGCTCTCACATAATAATAGAAGTCAGCTTTGTTTGCACAAAAACAAACGCCAGGATGTCCTGCTCAAGTAGATCTGAAAGCAAGTGAGATTAACCGACTGAATGATTGGGCAGCTCTTATGTGAAAAAATAGGTTGTTCCACACATTAGGAGCCACCACCGAAAAGGTCCTATCGCCTCTGCCTTTGAGCCTGGAAGTAGTAGCATCCAAGAACAATTGGTTCCTAGACCTCAGTGCTTTGGTAGGCGTGTAGAGCTTCTACGCCAAAACACTAAGACTCTTAAAAACAAGTAATAAAATTTTAAACTGGATCCCGAGATGGACTGGAAACCAGTATAGGGAGGCCAATACAGGTGTGATGTGGTCATGCCATTTCTTTACTGTCAGAAGGCGAGTTGCTCCATTTTGTAGAGCCTGCAGGCTATGAAGTAACGACTTAACAAAGCCAACGTACAAAGAATTAAAACACTCTAATCACGAGGTATTAAAGGTGAGAATTACTCTCAAAGTCATGTTGAAGGAGATTGGCCTTCACCTCACTGAAGAGATGTAATTGAAAAAAAGCTCATCTTAGTTGTTTCCCTGATAAAGACATTTCACGACCTTCACGGTACCCTTAATGATGAGTTTTGATGCCTCAGTGTTTGATGCCCATACTGTAAAATATGTCCACTGGCATTTATGTGACCATGAAAAAACATAAGTACCATCATTTTTAGGAAATCTCTATGAACCGACAGGATATTTGGTACCAGTTGTTTTCTGTTCATATAACCTTGGTACAGAGGTTTAGTTGTGCTCCAGGACCCACCATGCATCCGTGTCATCTTTGCTACCTTTGTTGCAACCAAAACGAGCACCACTTTCAGAATAAAGCATGAATTTGGTGCAGAAGTACAAAGTGTTGTAAAATCCTTGATACATTCATTACGTCCTGTGCTCTCTAGTTAATGGTGGCAGAGAAGAAGGGGACGATTCGCTTTTATGACATGGTCACCCAGCAGGCCATCCTGTCACTGGAGAGCGAACCGCTCATGTCGGCAGACTGGTGCCTCACCAACACGATCAAAGTAGGCGGGGTGTCGGGCAGCGACTGGCTGATCTGGGATATAACTCGATCCAGGTGAGAGGATGTGTGGTGCTGATGTTGCTCGAGGTATTGATTTGGGATGTGTCTAAGTCACGTTTTTTGTTGTTTGCAGTTACCCACAAGAAAAAAGACCAGCTCACATCGATAAAGCACGGCTGTTTAGGTGAGGAAAGTTCTTCCATAAGCCTTATTGCTTCGGTTCATACCTGCTCAGGTTTCTCCTTTAAATCTGGTCAGTCTGTGATTCGCTAAAAAATATTTTAATTTTATTGAAATTGAAAGATTTGGAGTTTTCTTTTTGGTCTTTTACAAAGACCTGAATTGGTTGGCATCACGGAAGAAACTTTCATGATTTAACACAAGTCAGTTTCAGGAGGATGATTTTATATTTCAGACAGTAATTCTCCAATTGTGTGAAGGCTTTCAGGACATTGTTCTTCTCTCCAGGTGGTCTCGAGCCAATGAAAACCTCTTTGCCACAACGGGATGTCCAGGAAAGATCAACACTCAGCTGATCATCCACCATCTCGGCCACCCGCAGGTCTGTGTGTGCTTTCCATAGTTGTTATGGGTTTTGTTTTTGTTTTTAATTAAATTTAATGTGCTTTCCAACCATCAGCTCACGTCACACACCTCATGTCGTTACAGCCGGTGGCGATCGGGTCGGTGACCGTCGGATCAGGCCTCAGTTGGCACCGGACGCTGCCGCTCTGTGTGGTCGGCGGCGACAGGAAGCTTTGCTTTTGGATGACTGAGATGTAGACATCTGTTGCGGAAACCTGCGTCCTGTTTCTGTTTGTGCTCAATAAAATATTTTTCCAAGTATTCGTGCAGTTTGTGTGGAATTTGATGGGAATTGGCTGCATGCTCGAGCTTTGTTCTTCTCATTTCTGACCACCCCTTCAGGTCAGCTACAGATAAACGGCAGGATTGTCTGGTTTATGCCGAGAACTTGTTTTTCATTTCTCAGAGGAATGACTTACATCAGTTGTCTGTTATGTCCTGCCAAGAGAGCTGTAGTTCAAAGGAACGTGTCCGAGTGCCAACTCTACACTTCACCAGTCAACGTTGTCCTCGTACAGGTGTTTTCTCTCCCTCTTGGCTTCTGAATTTGCTTACTATCCACGGCGGACCTTGAATCATATCACGAAAAGTGTAAGCACGGGAAAAGCTCAGGGAGGCTCTCAAGTCTGAGGTCATTTCAGGTTATCTTCAGCTTCAAACTGAGCAGTTACGTGAGGATTTAGGAAGAGGAGCAGATGTGCCTCACCTGACCTTGATGAAGACTCGGGATGACTTGGCAGCTGCTCGCAGTAGAACAAAGACTCATTGTACCATCACAGGAATGCCTGCGAGTTTTCAAAGCGGTTGTACGGCCGCTCAACTGCAGCGGGTGCTGGTGTAATTAAACTGATCGTGAATCATTCGGGGTGGCAGGTGATCACTTCAGCTTCCACCTCAATGCACGAGCTTTATTTCAACGTAAACGTCAGCTCAAACACTGGGTTATATTGGACGCCGACGTCGGTGTGACAGAGCAGGAGCGAGCACCACTCTTTCAAACCAGTCCATCAGCCTCCTATATTTCTTGGACAGGAGGCGCTGACCACCATCCACAAAGCATAACATGCTACTGCTCTCCCGGTCCACTTTTTTTGTTTGAACAAGTCCAATGTGGTCGCAGCTCTCTGGGTTTTGCTGTGCTTTAGGTGCGAGCGGTGTTGGAGCAGCTGCGTATACAAGACCGATTCCAAAAAAAAGTGGAGCGGCTGTGTGAAATGCAAATAAAAACAAAATGATTTGAAAATCATTTAAAGCCTGCGTTAAACTGAATATTCTGCAAAGCCGACGTATAAAAAGATCGAAGCCGAGTAGTGTCACCTTCCCACTGTGTTGCATCACGTCTTACTTTAACAAATTCAGCTGCTCAGCAGTTCGGGCCTCCTTTTGTTATATGTTTGTATCATAACGTGCCAAATATCTTTAATGGAGGACAAGTTTGGACTGGAGACAGGCCAGTTTGGCACCCGGACTCTCAGTGCAGAGCCGTGCTGTCAGAGTACGTGCACAAAGCGGTTTGGCATCATCTCACAAAGTAAGCAAGCCCTGTGATACCCGCACATATCCTTCATTATCTATATCCTGTTCACTAACGGCCTCTGAAACAGTCTGGGCAGTAGCGTTTCTGGATTTTATTTGTGTTTATATTTGCTGGGTTTGCAGAGTTTGTAGATGCAGGGGAGAACTGTGTGCACCAGTGATGGTTTTCAGGGGTGTTTCTGAAACTGCTGCAAACTTATCAGGTCACATTATTTTGAACTCCAACCCACAAATCAGCTTCTCTGAGACGTTCACTTTTAATACACGATCATGTTTACCTCATTATTAATAAGATGGATATATTTTCAGATCTTTGAAAAATGTATTTGTACTTAAATTTTTTATTCATTTAACAGTTGTTATTCAGGAAAACGCGACTCTTTTGATGTCATGGCCAATATGACCCAGTAATACACACAAATACTGCAAAATATGAAGTAAATAAAGAGACTTCTGCTTCTTTCTTCAGCTTCTCCCTTTTGTGGTCATGGCAGCAACAGATCATCTGCTTCCATCTCACTCTATCCCCTGGATCCTCTGTCACTCCAACCCTCTGCGTGTCCTCCTTCACTAAATCTTCTCTGTTGCCTTCCTCCTTTCCTCCTCCCTTGCATCTTCAGCATCCTTTGTCCAGCATATCCACCATCCCTCCTATGCACATGTCAGCCTTGCTCCTCTTACTTTGTCTGCAAACGGTTCCCTCTGATCTACTAACTCTGTCCATTCCGATCACTCCCAATGAAGATCTTAACATCTAAAGCTTGGCCTCTTGTCTTTTTATCAGTGCCACTGTCTCCAAAAGGCACATCGTAGCAGGTGTCACTACTATCTTGTGAACCTTGTCTTTCTGTCACAAATCACTGAACCCTGCCTGGACTCTTCCCCTCCCCACTCGTACGCTTTCACTTCCATCTTCATCGTCACAAATGCCTCCCTCTCATTTCAGGCACCAGGAGCATGAGAAAAAGTTGTCACAGTCGTCTTGGACCAAACTGGGGGTAGCAATGCTCAGGCGTCTACATTTACAGCCTAAAATAAGGGTCCCAGATGTTTTAAAATTACTTCAAGGCCATTTAGTGAGACAGTGCATACGATTTAGTGGATTTTTTTTTAATTAAGTTTGAAGCCTTTCTTTCCAATTCAGTGCTGGCTTCTTTTTGAAAGGAACTGACTTCCTTTACTCATGTCACATATGTAAGTCAGTAACAGACCGAGAGTAGTCCTGTAAAGAAGGATAAACTAGTGGTTTAAGATGCCCTTTCATGTGTGCACATTCCGCCTGCTGCAATCACAAACACGAGTCTCAATCCTGAGCGGGTTTACAAATCCTGTGACTCAAGGTCGCCATCTGATGGCTGCCTGACAGAATAGCAGGGAGGCTTAATCTTGTTCATGAGCTGTGTGGACTTCTCTTTGCTGAAAGCAGTCCTCAGATGTCACTCAGATGACCCCGGCGTTACCTTTTGATGTAACCTGAATGAAGCTTGATCTCTTGCGGTGGCGGTGCTGTGTGGACTAATAACAAACTGTGAAACGGATGAAAGCGAGATCAGGCCGTCTTCAAATCTTCACAAACTTCTTTCTAATCTCCTGCCCCCAGATAATTCTTCTGCGGCCCTGCCAACTTTAAGCCGGGGGCTCAACACAAAGAGAGCAAAATAAAAATAATGAGGAGCATGATAGGGCAGGAAACAAAGAGAGAGATTAGAGCTCTTTGAGGCTGGTGTTTGATTTAATCTTGTGGTTGGCCTGGTTTGTTTGCGATGCTTTCCCAGAATGAAGCGATTATGCTGATCTTGATGGAGTAAGGAGAAAGAGTCAGTGAAAAAGGGTCCCATCACTGCTTTAGGGTGGTGTTGGCTCATCATCTGAAGTGTTGATGCAGCCAGTATGCACTTTATGGAAGCTGTGTGTCAACGGTTTATCCTTTTATAAGGTCTATATTGTACCTCCACCCGATTTAAAGTTTTATGAGCACGTTTGAACGAAAGAGCAAACTCAGCTGGGTGCTTTTGCACTTCTGAGTTTACTCACTGAACCTTGACATCTCATCATCTGAAATCAAACAAAAAAAAAAAACTGTTGATGAAACATTTCTGGCATGATGGGAGTGGTCTCTTCAAAGCCTGAATAAAGGACAACGGAAACAGAAATGGCACTGGGAGGTTAGATGGTTGACTGTCAAAGGCCCAGGAATACTTAAAACCACCTACCCATCCACTGGCATCAGCTAGACCCTTAGCTTGGTAACATCATTTGCAGGGAGGAGTTAACTATGTGGGTATGAATGGTTGTCATCTGTCTGTGTTAGCCCTGCTTCACATTGGTGACCTGTCCAGGGTGAACCCTGCCTCTCGCTCTATGGCAGCTGGGGTAGCCCACCCATGACCCTAATAAGGATAAGTGGAAGAGAAAGGAAGGATGGATGGATAAACCAAACAGAAAAACTGGGACGCCTCTGGCTGTTCATCATCTAATAATGAGTAAGTAATTTATTAAATCTGTTCTTACTCATTAATTTAATTGTTCTGAAAATCCATATATTTGGATCCAACTGGGCTGTATTTGAAATAATATGACTTTAACTTTAACTTTAGCTTTGAGAATCGGTGCCAGCAGCCTCTGGAGCTGCTGTGCCAGGTTGTAAATGTGCTTTTTAATTCTGCTTAGTTAGATATTTTAACACAGGACAAAAAGTTAATACCATGCAGTAGTTGCATATTGCTGCTCTGGAGCTGGAAAGACAAATTCAACTGAGTGCCTGAGATCACACTGAACTTTCCTTCTCCATCATAAATTTACCATAAGCTGGAGTCCTGGTCTTCCAGGTAAGTCCAGCCAATCACCGATGAATGTCTTATTTCCTTACTTCTGTTCTGTCTCTTGTTCTCTCTGTTTAACTTCAGCGTCAGTGAAGCTGCTGTAAAAACCACACTTCTCTAAAGTTGACTTTGTTTGAATTCCAGATGTTGCAGATGCTTCCAGGGCTTCACCTAATGATGGCTGGCAGATGTTTGTCTGTGTTTAACATATTAACTAACTGAAGTGAACAAAAAAGGAACCGCTAATCAGCTTCAGAGGTGTGTTGTTTTGCTTTGCCTTCCCTCACTTGACTTCAGCTCCTCACGCACAGGTATAGTATAGTGACTCAGATAAAATGTCTCTTAAAATGTTTAACTATTCCTTTTATCTATTTATCTATAAGGCTTTCCCAAGTGATTCTTAAGAGTATTTAATTCATGAAATACTCTTACAACACCTTGTGGCTGGGGCAGTGCTGGGGGCACGTCCAGATGTGGGATTTTGTGAGACACATAGATTATAACTGATCAGTGAATGTCATTTTACTACTTGAGTACACATCATAGACCATGACTAATAGTGATGAGAAAATGTGAAATGGGGGGGCCGTCTTCTGTGTAGACGACGTACCACTCGAAGAAAAGAGAAGAAACCTGCTACAACCTAGAGGACCCTCATCATCAGGTTACCCTTTTAGTTACTGTGCCCCAAAGTTTGTACCTTATGTAATGTGACTGGTCTTGAACCTCTGGTGACAATTTTCTATAGATATGTATTTTAGAATCATTCCTTCATACTCTTAACCGGGTCTACTAACAGAGAACTACTAACTATCCATGTCTGTATAGAAGAAGAAGAAGAACAGTATCTGAAAGGTATATCCTCAAGAAAAAGGAAAAAAGATCGGAGAGATGTGGGATTTTGTGAGACATATACATTATACATTCATCTGATCCATCTGCTGTTCCCTGATGCCTCATCAGAGTAGGTTGGCTGAAAAGAGTGAGGTATACAAACTTACACAAGAACTGGCCTGATGGAGTGATGAAGAGCCTTGGGGAGACTGTTGTGATTTGGCACTGTATAAATAAAATTGAATTGAATTGAATGAATTTAAATGTGAAAATTGTTGGTTCAAATTGTCATCTGTCATCTGTAAAACATGGCGGAGGCTCTGTCATGGTTTGGTTTCCATTTCAGCCAGCGGTGTTGGAGATCTTGTCACGGAAAACTATGAATTTTTTTATTTTTAATCCAACATGCAATACCATCTGGAAAGTTTCTGATTGACAGCAATGATCCCAAACACTGCCAATGCAGTAAAAGCATCTCTGGATAGAAAAACACACATCCTCAACATTACTGAAGCAGTGTGGGATCATCTAAAGGCATACAGCATCCAAAGAAGAGCTTTAAATGTCCTTCAAGACACTGGATAACTATTCCTGAAGACTACTTAAAGAAATTCAAAGAAGGCTGCCTTCAGTTCAGGCTGTGTTGAAGAATAAAGGTGGTCATGTGATTGTAAAAAAAGAAAAACCCCCAAAACAAAATACTATTTTGTGCCTTGTATACTGTACTACTTGTATGTTAGCACAGATTTCAATAAATCCCTGCAGCTATTTCCCAATTTTCCTGGCAAAATAAAGGGTGGTTCATGACCTGTGTACCTTTTTAGGGAGAAAAAAGGTGCACATATTTACCTTTGAGGTCCAGTGAGGTGCATTAGTGCAAAACGGACCCATGAGGACTGGGATGGACTTTTAATGTGCCTCACAGACTATCTTACTGAGGACGCAGTGAACCTCCTGACCCTGATTTCAGAAGCAACCGAGCCAGCGTCGGGATGAGATGGCCCTGACATCAATAAAGGAAACACTCATGGTTAGATGATACAGGGATGACACAGCATTTGGGATTTGTGGCGAGTAAGCAAAGCGCAAGAATCTCATTGGATCCCTTCTGCTGGTCGCCGGGTTACAAGAAATTATAAAGTGTGAAACATTTGGTTGGAGAGTGCTAGTGTGTGCGTTGCTGCACACTTTCAAAAGCAGCAGATTACTCTTCCCCCCCTCCCTAGCCCTCTCTTTTTGCACACAATTTTTTCTCCTCTGCACACACAAGCTTTTCCCAGGGAGGCTTGATTTACTGCACAGTGGAATTATGGGAAGGGAAAGCTTCCCAACACAAGGTGGCCGGCGCGAGGCTTTTGCCAGCCACCGTCTTGATGCTGGTGATGCTTTATGAATCCTGCAGATGGAGATGATTTGTCTTCTCAAGGGGAAGCTTTGACGTGCACGGCTTTGATATGCATTGTCGCCGGTGTGGAGATCAAAACGCTGGACGTCTATCAAAAACCCCGAAGGCCAAATTCTCCAAAGAGAAATAAAGAGAGAAGAGCGTCTGTCAGCAGCGCAGCCCTGCGGACCGTGCTGTGGTCGGCTGTGAGGTCCCGGCGACCTGGCCCTGCTGACGTGTTGGGCCTCAGTGCTGGCTCTGGCCTTGACCAGAAGAGGGAACACGATACTTAAATCATTCATAATTAGCTCCTTCCCTTTGCTTAATAACACGTGAAGATAAATGACTTCCAAGAATTTTCCAAATGGAAATAGTCGGTTTGGAATTAAAAGCTAGAAAATGGTCTGGGAGCCCTGTATTGTAGTGGTTCAGCCTTTGCCTTCGATTAGTCCTGCTGACAAACATTGAACCACCTCTGCGGCGCATTTTTTTCAGATTGAAATGTAAAACAACAAAGAGTTTTTCATGAAAATAAACATTTATTGTCTTTTTACATGGTCTACTTTATACACACAGTTAAATGGCCCAGTGGAGCCTTACAAATCTCACTACATAAGGAGGAGAAATCTTATAAAAATGTCTCCCCCGGTCTTAAGACGAGCTGAGCTTCTCCAGGGCGCTGTGCAGGGTCTTGAGGTCCTCCCTCATCTGGCTCAGGGCGTTTTGGATTTTACTGGGTTGATCCAGGACCTCCACGCTGCAGGTGAAGGGGTCATAGCGGACTGTGAAGGGGCGCTTGATGTTTGCAGAGTATTTCCTGTGCACATAAAACAAATTGAAGACAAATATTAGAAAGAGAACAACGTTTAACTGACCAGACATGTCTGGAAATCACTTTGGAGATTTTCTACTGGGTATAATAAACAGCAATTCTACTGAGATCAACTGTAGTACTACAGACTGTCTGATTGGTTTTTCACCCAATGTCATGCCCACTGGTAGAATTGTCTACCATACTAGATGTGATACAACCACAGGTTGCTATGGAAACGTATACTGCAGTGTTGTTAGCAGTGGTAATGGCTGGCACTCACTGGATGAAATTGGTTGCAAAGATGGTGCTGCACCAAAAACCTCCTAGTAATTGCTTTGATTGCTAGCAGGTTGCCTGTAGTTTTTCATTTTTATCTATTTGCATTTCCTGCATATTTACATAACCAATAAAACTGCTTGTGCTCTGCATTTTTGACTGCAGTGTTTACTTAAATCTCAGTATAGTGGCTGGCCTTTTTGTGGGCCACACTCCCAACAGGTAGGTAACTGGTCTGTGGCCCTGTGTGACTGGCACTTTAGCAATTATTTTCCCAGCAACTACCATTTATTCCTTGCTAATTCCTTGCTATTGCTATTTTCTTCAATCCTTGATACTGTTGCCCCCATTAAGATGAAGCGCCCTAGAACCTACTCTCAGTGTTGGCTTAATGACACTACGCGCGCCTTACGTCGCGTGTGTCGACGCGCTGAGAGAAGGTGGAAAAAAGATAAACTTCAGGTTTCCCATGACATGCTACGGACTAGCCGCTTAAAATTCCAAAGTGCTGCTAAAACGGCCAAAGCGTCCTTCTTGTCCAAAATCATCCTGGCCAATGACCATAACCCCCGTACCTTATTTAAAATTTTTAACTCTGTGGTTAACCCTTCCCCGGACATGCCTTTAATTTATTCTCAGGCTCTTTGTGAGCGATTTCAAACTCACTTTTTAGAAAAGGTCTCATCTCTTAAGTCCTCCCTTCCCCCTGCTTTATATCCTCTCCCCATTCCTGAGTGCATTTCAACTTTCCACCAGTTTGAGCCTGTGTCACTTTTGACTCTTAAGCGGCTAGTTGTTCAAATGAATAACACCAATACTGTGCTTGACATTCTTCCATCTCGTTTAGCTAAGGACTGTTTTGATGTAATCAGACCTAGTATCCTATTTCTTATGAACTTTTCCTTGCTCTCAGGCTGTGTTCCTTTGGCTTTTAAGCATGCTGTAGTCCACCCGATTCTTAAAAAAAGAAATTCTGACTGTTATGACCTTTCAAACTACAGACCGATCTCTAAGCTTTCGTTCTTGTCCAAGATCCTGGAGAGACTAGTTCTCTCCCAGCTCCAGCGTACTTGGACACGAACAATATTGCTGAGAAATTTCAATCTGCCTTTAAGCCATTGCATAGCACTGAAACAGCGTTGGTTAGAGTTCTTAATGATATTCTTGTAATCACTGATACTGGACGCTCTATGGTCCTAGTTTTACTGGACCTCTCTTCGGCCTTTCATATGGTGGACCATAACATTTTATTACTAAGACTTGAGCACACTGTGGGTATTAGAGGCACTGCCCTCGACTGGTTTAAATCATACCTCGCTGATAGATCTTTATCAGTTCACTTAGGCACCTTCTCCTCTTCCTCCGCTCCGGTCTGTTGTGGTGTGCCTCAAGGATCAGTTTTAGGCCCTATTCTCTTCTCATTGTATTTGCTCCCTCTAGGTGCAATCTTTGAAAAATACAATATCGCCTTCCACTGTTATGCCGATGACATACAGATCTATTTTGAACTTACTGACGACCTTGCTGTGTCCCTGCACCACTTTCAAGAATGCATGCGGGAGGTCAAAGAATGGTTCCTGAGTAATTCCCTCGTTTTAAATGATAAGAAGACTGAGATTGTGGTGTTCAACAGTAAAATCCCTCGTGCCCAACTCTGTGCTGCCCTGGGTTCCTTTGCTAGCTTTTCTTGTGACTATGTCAGTAACTTGGGTGTACTGCTGGATAGCTCACTCAAACTCGATAAGCAAGTGTCTGCTGTAGTGAGATCTAGCTTCCACCAACTGCGCCTTATCTCTAAGGCTAGGCATTATGTTCCGCATGAGGACCTGGAGAGGCTTTTGTGACCTCCAGGTTGGATTATTGTAACTCTTTGTACTATGGTCTTCCTTCTTCTCTTCTTCTTAGACTGCAAACAGTCCAAAATGCAGCAGCCCGCCTTTTGACTGGTACCAGGAAATTTTACCATATTGCTCCTGTCCTAGCTAGCCTGCATTGGCTGCCCATAAAGCACCGTATTCAATTTAAAAAATTACTCCTTACTTTCAAAACTATTAATAAATTAGCGCCAAGTTATCTTAGTGAACTTCTCAAACCACATACTCCTGCTAGAACACTCAGATCTGCCACTCAACTACTTCTGACCCAACCCAGATCTCGACTGAAGTCCCGGGGTGACCGTGCGTTTGCTCTGGCTGCCCCGGTACTGTGGAATACCCTTCCTCTTGACCTCCGCGCATCTGATTCCATTGCACTGTTCAAATCACGATTAAAAACCCACTTATTCAATCTTGCCTTTCCCTCTAGTTAATATTTCTTTTATGATTTTATATCATGCACTTTTATGCTCATTTAAATTCTTGTTTGCTTTGTACCTTTTGCTTTCCTATGTATCAGTGACAGTTATCTGCTTGCATACTTAGTACTTGCTTTGGTCCTATTTCTATTATCCTCCTCCTATACTCCATCTTACTTGTTAAGCACCTTGGCATACCCTTGGTTTTTAAGTGTGCTTTATAAATAAAGTTTATTATTATTATTATTATTAACCTCCAACAACCAATCAGAATACTAATTTTCTTTCATGATTGGTGGTTGCCAGATGTTTTTTTTAGAGCCAGAAGGGAGCATATTTGGACAAGAGTGAGCTAAACTGTACAGGTGCCACTCACAGGCACAAATATCTGCTAATCAGTGCAAGTGACAAACAAATGAAATACTGAAATTTCACTCAAACTGAAGCACAAACATATGGATGGTCTACACCTCACAGCAGGACATATTATTAGTCAGATATTTCCCCTAAAAACGCTCCCTAGAGAAGCAGAGACACAGTAGAGAGGTCCACCTTGTGAGTTCAACTAGTGGAGGCAGATAGTCGGCAGCTCTAACTCCAACTTCTCATTCAAATGTTGTTACTTCTAGTTGAGACTTCATAACCTGCATTAATGAAGGGTGATGTCACTGTAGCTATGTCCATCTTTTCTATGTCCATCACAAGTGCCAAAAAGAAGACAATATATAATATATATAGGATATATAATACACTATTAAAAAGTGGGGACCTCCATGAACATTTGATGAGGGTTTCTATGTGCTTATATATATTTTGCTTATACCTCAGCTTCATCTTTGCATCCTCGAAGCTCTCAGACACAAAGTAAACCGGCTGGTAGGTTTGGTCCTGGTACGGCTGGACCGCAGTCTCCTCCGGGGCAAACGGCTTGTACTCGGGCTCATTGGACAGGGCGTACTGGATACACAGGTCACCAGCAGTGTCAGACAGCACAGCAGGTAAATGCAGAAACAGAGGACATCTGTGTGTGAGGAAACTCACAACAAGCTCTCCGTAGGAGGACAGAAGTCCAGCGCCGTAAGCCTTTACTGCCCCGTTCTGCTTGCAGAGGCCAAACTCCACAGTGAACCAGTATAACTGCAGAGTGCAAAAAAAAAAGAAAAAAAAAAAAGGGTTGATTAAAGGTGTTTACCACTAGATGGCACTGAAGGCCATTAAACTGCAAAGAGTGAAGCTGTAGGTCTGCATGAATGTGTTAAAAATCACTCATTGCATTTACATGTTCTATTTTTGAGGCTGAGAATCGTACCGTTGACAGTTTCTCAATGTCCTCATCAGAAACCCCGAGTGAGGCAAGTCCAATCTCCTGAAAACATCCAAGTTTATTAATTCATACTTTATTTAAGGTCACACAAAGAATAAAAACAAGCTCACAGTTCAGTCACCTGTGAAAACTGGGCAAACTCCTTATCTGCCAGCATGGGGATATGGCCGAGCAGCTCGTGGCAGCAGTCTCTGTGGGAGCGGTGTGATCTTTATTATCAAAGTAAAATCAGCCAAGAGCATAAAGAAACAGTTCAGGTCTTACTAAAAACTCACGGCTCAGGGGAGTGCATGGGCGCAGAGGAGTGTCTGATGTACTGCGTGCACTGAAACACCCTGAAGGCCAAACTGGCGAGGAAGTCTCGGGCTGACAGCAGGCCGGCTACTGGGCGCAGCTGGAAACCAGTTCTCTCTGAATTTAACCAGAAAAAAAGAGAAGAAAATAAACTGTCCGTTTTGGTATCTTCTCTTTCTGCGTCTTTACTTCATTTCAGTCCTTGTTGTCACAACAAGGAGCTTTAATTAACACAAAAACAGCATTAAGACACAGCACTGTCGTCCCAGACTCCCCACTTGTAATGCATCAAAAGATGCATCAGTACCTGTGACACAAAAAAAACATATAAAGGATCACGTTTCATCTGCTTATGTGTCTAAATGAAACCTAACTAATGAGAGAAAATAGCCAAGAAAATAAAAAGCTGTTTGAAGAAGTGAAGAACTTTTATAATCCATTTAAAAAGAGTGATATCTTAAACACTACTTCTCTTCTTTATACGTGTAATTTCGTCTTTTAGAGACTTTTAAAACTCGTCTGAGTTAAAATCTGTTCAGATTTTAATTTTTAAGTGTGTCACCTTTCAAGAAGGCCGACACCTCTCGTAGCTGAGGGATACGGTCCTCTCCGTAGCCGCACTCTTTCTCCAGCTGCTGCAGGCCGTCTAGGAACTGTTTGCAGGCCAAACTCGGGTAAATGCTCCTCAGCTGCTGGTAGACCTGCCTCCTTTAAACACAACCATACCAGAGCATCACTGTGATGTAATCGCCCCCTCCACAGTGCATCTACAGCCATGACTGTGCAGGCTGGGCTGCCTCACCATGTAGATATCTCCTCTGCTGTGTAGTCCACCACAGGTAGCGGGTCCCCCCTGCAGGATATTCATAAACATCAGTCCCCACGTGTTCAATAATATGTTCAATAAACTATTTTTAAACTGGATCTGACTGCATTCACGTCACCAGTTAACCCAGAAAGATATAAAGGTAAGATATATATAAAAATAAGGAAACTATGGCATTAAAATTTCAATTGAAATATCCTGAAGTCAAAGCAATAATCTGCACAGTATAGATAAGACATTACAAGTGGAGACAGTCCAGGTGCTCAGTAGGGGGCGGCATAGAGTTAAAAACATCCAGCTTTTATTCACAGCTTCACCTGCGGGTTGCAGCATCTGATGTGGTGTTTTTCTGATCACTTCTTTCTTTGTGCTGCAACAGCTAACAATTCCACCAGCCTGTGCATCATTTCAGCTGCACATTTCAAACTTTTCTCCTCTTTTAGACTAAACCTTTTAACCCGGTAATGCCAAACGTGACTTTTTCAGACGTCATCAGCGTAGAGGGACTCACTGTTTGTATCTGAAGGCCAGCTCAGAGATGACGGCCCGTCTCTTTCTGTATTCAGGGTCATTGTATCCCTGCAATAAATGAATAATGATCATTACGCTCTATTTTGAAATTATTTTTGTCTTTCATTTAGGAGCAGATGCGTAATCACTCACTGGATGGTCGTGGTCCATGTCAGGATCAAATTTGGTGATCAACATGTTGCATCTGTCGAGGTCTTTTATCTGTCGGGGAAACCAGGGCACTGTGGTCGAGCGCAAACAAACTAATTAGTGCTCCTGCCATCCGTCTGATTGGCTGATATCGCATGCAGTGGTTAATGGGTCCTGTGCTAACATGATAAAAGCATTGGGGTGAATCAATGATCAGACACTTGCCCTTTTCTTCTGGCATGCAGCGAACGTCGTCAGCCACTCTCTTCAGTGAGTTGACGAACACGTCCAGGTCTGAGCTGTGAACTTCACACTTCATGAAGAACTCCAGGTCCGTCGTGCTGTTCTTACACTTCCTCCCCATTCGGCTCTCGATGTGGAGAAGCTTGGCTTCAAATGTCTGCAAGAGATTTAAAAAAGTACAAAGATGTAATTTTCCTGCTTTTCCTTCAGGTTTTTCTTTCAGTTCTGCTGGTCTTTAGCTTTACCTCATAAACATAACAAAATCTTTTTATTTGTCACTCATTCCATGAGCTTCACAGGCTGCTCAAGACAAACCACCCACACCAAATAAATCTTCACTTACCAAACACAAATTCGTTGTTTTGTTTGTTTGTTTTTCATTACCCAGGAGAAAAAACAAGATTCTTGACATTAAAAATATAATTTAAGAGTGTCTTGGTTAAAAAAAGACAGCAGTACAATTTAACTGCATAAATGAAATTAATTAGTAGTTTTGGTGATATCCCTAATAAAAATCTGACTTTTTCCTACAGCAGCAATAATGCCTGATAATTGACATCCTTTTATCCAGACGTTCCCTCTTCAGTAACACCAGCTTTAAACTTTGCAGTAATTCTGGATTTTCTGAAAGTTTTATTGTAAGGGATTCTGCACACCATGAAATGTGGAAAAATGTGCTTTGCTTCTGGTTCTCTGTAGTTTTTTTTCCTTCTAATTTATAAGGTTATCAAAGTACAAGTGTCAACAAAGCAAAAAAAAAAAAAAAGAAAGAAAGAAAAAAAAAAGCAAGACATTTGAACCTGGCTTTAATCAAATTTCAGATTTCTGTTCTGTAAATGTGCGAATTAATGCATATTTATAAATTTAATGCATTATTACACGTCACAAACTCATCAGTCCTTAAAAGAAATGAGGAAATTTAATGGTGATATCTGGCTTCATTTACTGAAAAATGCCTCTGTCGCACGATTCAAGAGTGTTTGAGACATGCTTAACATTGAAATTTATGCTTTTTTAAAGTTTACATTTAATTTATAAAATCGTCACAAGAGTCTATGCATTTAATTAAGTGCTTCCACACCTCAGTCTCAGGCTCACCTCAAATATTTTCCCTGTTTTGAAGAAGCCCGCGTTTTTCTCGCTGCTGAGGGCGAACAGGACGTTCAGGGTCACCCTGCCGTCCTTCTCCTCAAACACGAAGCCGTCTCCGTACCTGGAGGGCCCCGGGGAGCCCGCCGGGCCGCCGCCGCCGGCACTTCCGCGCTCCCGGCGCGCGTCCTCGATCAGGCTCTGCTTCCTCCCGCTGAAGGTCTGCACCACACCGTCCGTCTTCATCTCTGTTGGAGCTGAGAGCTCGGACAGGTTTAAATAGCCTCCTCTCCTCTAGAGGCTGTATGGAGATGAGCTGCTTGGAGGCCTGCTTTGCGTCACGGCGTTTTTTCTATTTATGGGGCACAAATATCAGGAGGAGACGCTTCAGGTGCACTCAGACAAAACCATTAAAGGTTACGTAAACGTTACATAGTCTTGGATATAAATAGAAAATTATACTATGAAGATTATTATGTTCGCTTCTTATTCACCCTGTGTTTTGGGGCAGCTACAGGAACAGATTCAAGATTACATCTAGACTGCAGGTAAAGAAGACATCAGTGAGGTGAACATAACCTCACCTCATTGAGGAAAAGAGCACACTAGTCAGCCTTAATAATGCTCCAGCTGACCTAAAAGGTGGATTTATAAGTAAATTACCCTTTTTTATTCACTGAACTGGTGGTGTACAACAGAGGGGGATGTTTGTGTTGGTACCAGCTGTTCCCCTCCAAAAAAGAATATCCTACAGCACCCAGAATGCTTTGCAGTCTGTTAATATGGATAGACCAAAGACTGCATATAAAAGATGGAGAAGTGATAGCCAGAAGCGACCATATTTGGAAGAAAGGTGAAGCGCTAAGAGCTAAACCGATGAACTGTACAGATGCGACTCATGGGCACAGATAGCTGCTAATTAGTGTTAAACAGAATTTTTTAAATGGTGCTGGGGAGCACAGCACATCTCAACATTTAAGGCCCCCATTATACTTTAGCCTGCTCTGGTGCTAAGTGACAATATTAGCAAAACTGGAGCATGAAGACTTAATTTTTAGAATGATGATACCATTAATAACACTTTAAAAGGCACAATGAGTGACCCCAGCTAGAAATGAATGAGTAATAAAAAATGCACCCCATCAAGACTTATGAATACAGAAAGTAAAACTATCCAAAGAGGACAAAATTACTCTTTGCTGGAGCTGGAGTCTATGAAGCCAACCCCAAGTGGGCATTCGTTTTTTCCCCTCACTAGAGGAATATTAGCTGACAGTAGACACAGGAAGTACAGTCAGAGTAAAGAGATATTTATTAAAAACTGTCATGCATATACAAAACATTTAATTAATCCAGATTAAATGAAATATAATAACAGAAAGCCTCCTGTCATTTTGAAAAGCATAACAACCTGATTATTGGAGTTAGCTAACAAAGAAATGTTTATTATACAATGCTCTTATTTTGAAAAGCTATTCTTCACGTAACATTAATGAGGCTATAAACTTACTATTCTCCATAAGTAACGGGCCCATGTTTCCTATTACCTGAATTCTAAGAATATGGTCACTATCTGACTTGCGTATGTGTTTTAATACAAAGAAGTTGAATCTCTAAGCATGACGTTTAAAGAAGCCAAGAAGAAATTGTCAGGAGGGTTCTCCAAGTCTGATCTCCTGTCCTGTTACTCCAGCTTCCGCAGGGCTTCGCACAATTTCCCCATCTCACCTGAAACAGAAGAAAATAGAAGAGTCAGAGGAACAACTACTGCTGTATGTTAATGCTCATCGCATGCTTTCATATTTATGGATTTTATTTATTTATGGCTTTTAATAACATTCACAATATGGTGGAGTATTTTTTTAATTGCACACATGAGCTGTTTAAAGAGTCATCCCACCATACTGTGTGCCACGTTGCCTACTTTTACACACTGAAGCTATAACACTAACTTAGTGTGTAAAAACACCACAGAGCTGGTGATTTTACTTCCTGAGGACCCTTAAAAAGAACATCTCTCAAAGACCATTAGTGTCCTTCTGCCACAGCTCCACAGAGGTCATATTAACATATTGTTTCTATGTTTCTGCTGCAACATCCACACAGTCCTATAATTCACTGGATGCCCCCTCCTATGTCTGAAAGATCAGGCAGTTCTTGCTGCCTCAAAGAGGTTAATAATATCACAATGGATCGATCACCATGGTCAGCTAGTGTTTGGCTGTTACCGTCAGGCTGACAGTACAGAACAAATAAAATGAAGACAAACTGACTGAAAAACAGTTTCTATCCCAGAGCTGTACAAGCAATAAATGCTGTAATATCGGAAAAAGATTACTTTTTATCTTTTACTTATTGTTATGTCTAATATATTTTCATATACTTTATTGTTTTTATATAGTGTTTTTATATAGTGTTCAAATTGCACCTAATTACCGCTGTACACGTGAAAATAAATACATCTTTATATAAACATCTAACTATAAACATTCTATTTTATTCTATTGTAGGACGGAGGAGACGAGGAGGTAAAAACTGGAGGTGAGAAAAGCCTGTGTCATTTGGGTTGTTTCTCTTGTATTTTGACGGTTTACTCCCAGGTCTTGTTTTGGTTCCACTTCCTGTCCATTTCATTGTGTTGATTATTTTCACCTGTGTCTCACGCTGCATGCATTTCCCTGATTAGTCCTTTGAGTGTATACATCCAGGTCTGTGGGCCTTTGGCTGATTGTATGGTTGTGTTCAGGTCTAGACAAAACACGTACAAACTTTTGGAGTTTGCACGTGCTTTTTGGAGTTTGGGGTCACTGTACATAACAAATCAACACTGTGCTTGGTGTTTAAATTTAAGGCACTCAAAGTCAAACATTCATTCACGTTCAGACATCTATTATTTGATATTTCCAGACGACTAGTCATAAGTAATTTGACCAAAGCTGCTTACTGTTGATGCTGTCTGCCAGGTTCCTGAGCTGCTGGGTGTTGTCCAGCACTTCGATGCTCTGGGTGTAGGGGTTGTAGCGCACTGAGAAAGGCTTGGGGATCGTGCCTGCAAATTTCCTGCAGAGAGAGATGTGAATGATTAAAGACTCGCATGCATTGTAAATTTTAGAACAACTAAAAAACTAAAAATTGTCCTACCTGACTTTCTCTTTGGCATCTTCAAAGCTCTCTGCCACAAAGTAAACCGGCTGGTACTCTGTGATAGGGTACTTCTGGACAGTCGTCTTCTCGGGGTCGAAAGGCAGAAGTTTGGGCTTTTCTGTTAGAGAGTACTGAAAGAAAAAAATGTTTTTCTTTTCACTGCTTTATTTTCTCAATGAGCATCTCTATACCTGTCTGTAAACAGGAAGTGCGGCACGATTTAAGACTCTGCTGACTTGAGTGGACATCCTCTGCTGACAGCAGCTGATGTAACTCATGACCTCGAAGTCTTTGCCCCCACCTGAGTGCTTACCCACTGAACCACTTTACCACCGCTCTGCTGAGCAACTCCCCCAGTGACACATTAAACCTGAACCCGAGTGGACCACTAACCCACTGCCTGCTGTTGTGCAATAAGGCAAATGTGTTATAAAAATAATGTACAGAAAGCAAAATGTTTGTGGAGGTGCTTCATCGCTGTACTCGGCTTCCTCTTACCCCCAGCTCTCCAAATGAAGACAGCAAGCCGGCTCCGTAAGCTTTGATCTCAGAGCCCTGCTTACAGAGGCCAAACTCCACGGTGAACCAGTACACCTGAGGGACACACACCTGGGTCATGAAATGTGACTTACGCACCACAAGCAGTAAAAAAAAAAGGAAAGGAAGCTTTGGGTTTCAGAGGAAATCTGAGGAAAAAATATCTTATTTTAAACAAGATGATGACATAAAAATTTCATTTTTATACTGTGTAAAGTAAGTTTTTATTTCATTTTTATTATTCTCTTAATATTTCTCCACTCTTTTTTATTCCTTTTTATATTTACTTATGTAAGACAAAAATATAAATTGTCATTAAGATTCTTGAGGTTTGCTTCTGATATGCACAATCTCAAATAAACTCTAGGATTTAGATCACATTTTTATCTCTTGTTTTACTCAGAGTATTTAAAAATAGGAATATTAAATACAGATATAATATTAATAATGAACTTTAAAAAAATTTTATTCATGATTTTGGAGGTACTGAAAGAGTTGCAATAAATGTGTTTAGCAGCATATATGTCTTGATATTTCTAGACATATATATACATATATGTACTACTTTATCAACAGAAAGCCTTAATACTAATTCAAGCTTGTCTTGACCACTTTCTGCATTAAGATACAATAACTGTTTTTTCCATGTCATAACAAGGTAAACATGTGTCATGGACAAAATGCACTTCTTATATTTACAATCCAAAGGCTCTATAAAGCAAAGAGGACTGTAATTAATGTTATTAATTAAACCTGTGTTTATCCTGCAGCGACATGTCAGAATAGCCTGTTAGATTAAGAAACAGGTTATTTAATGTGATCTAGATTGATCCAATCTTTCGTAATTAGAGGCTCATATCTATTACCGCTGTTTGCCTTGTACACGGTACTCACGGTAGCAAGTTTCTCAATGTACTCATCCGGCGCTCCGAGAGATGCAAGGCCAATTTCCTGTGTGGGATCAAAGCACATGGGTTAAGAGGAGCTTCTCACGCTGTCAGACAAGGCCAGGATAAACTGGTGAAACTGAGATTTGTCATCTTTTTGCCTCAGCACAGGAATTCATATCACTCTTGGTCTAATCTGAATAATAGAAAATAGAAAAAGTAAAGTGTTTATTCTCCTCTTTAATATTACCTGTGAGAACTGCGCAAAGCTTGGATCAGCAAACAGAGGAACGTGTCCCAGGAGCTCGTGGCAGATATCGCTGGATTAGACACACAATTTGCTCTTTAATTCAGAAATCTTTACTTCCTTGTAATAAGGAAGATTTTACTTCACCTGTAATTTTTTATTAGCTTTATACACTGAGACACTCACGGCTCAGGTGTGTACGTGGGCTTGGAGCCGTGGCGAATGTACTGCGTGGAATGGAAGACGCGGAACGCGAGTCCAGCCAGGAAGTCACGGGACGAGAGCAGGCCGGCTACGGGGCGAAGCCGGAAACCTGTGCATGCTGCAGGAGAGCGGTGGGGAGATGAAAGAGATGAGACAGTGAGCGTTTTGTTGCTTGAGTTGAATAAGAGCATGCAAGGATGGGAGGGAGGAAGAGGAAGTGGGGGTCTGTACAGCCAAATGAACTGAATGATGACTCATGCATTGGGTTTCATGGACTGTGTGATGTTGCGTGACTCATAACAGAAAGAGATTGTCTATTTCTATCAATCATTAGAAGAGAATTTACATATTATAGCAGCTTTGTTGCCATCTATAGGCAGTAATTAGCAGCTTTTTAATAGTGTGCATTTATAAATTATATTATTAAACATAGTCTTTCAAATGTCTGCATTTTAACCTCGGAGTGATAAAAAACAAGTGTTTTTTTTAGGTGTGGAGTTACACTGCAGGAAGCGGGAGACGTCCTCGAGCTGTGGGATGTTGTCTGGCCTGTAGCCGCAGTATTTCTCCAGCAGGGGGAAGACGCGGTTGTGTTCACGGCAGGCGTGAGTCGGGTACAGAGTCTTCAGCTCCCTGAACACCGTGCCCCAGGTGGCCTTCTCCTCCTCTGTGTACTCCACCCTGGGAATGGACTGTCCGCTGGAACAGCGGTCACAACAGAAGTTATGTTTCCCTGATAAACACTAACACCACCACACTGTGTTTACCTTACATTTTTCTCCCTGAACCCAACAAACCTTTGAGCCACAGCTCATTATTCCTGAAAAATATCAGTTTTATTTTACTCGCTGCTCCTGTAAGTCTCATTCAGCAACTAACGACCCAGCTAAAACCATGTTTTAGACATTTTATCGGTTATATGTGAACATTACTAAAAAATAAATTGATGGCTTTTGAGCGTCTACATCAACGGCAATAAAAATTTCACCATGGCTGTAGTTTTATATGTAGAGTTTTTCTAATGTCTGATGTGGAGGATTTTTAGTGGTAGCATCAAAAAATAAATGTGGTAATTTTTTCTACATAAAAAATAATTTAAAATATGATATAGTGGTAATATATCATATATAAATATCATATATTATATATTATATAAATAATTATATAGTATTTTTTAATGAAATAAATAAATATAGAATTCTTTATGTAATTGCTGTGTCACGGCAGAAAAGACAATAAAAACAGCCCATAGAAAGGCTTGAATTAATTAGTAGAACCCGTACAAAAATAAATAATTAGAATTAAATAAAAATAATAAATAATTATATAATATATTGAGGATTTAGAAATTTTGAAAAAATATAATATGATACTATTAATAATCTAATATATAACAAAAAAGTGAAATATTGCAATTCCTTTAGGAAATATTGCAATAATTTAATTTGCAACAGCTTTCTCATAAATAATTTATCACTGGATAAATATATCAATGTCAATTTAACTTACATAGCACATTTCAGTACATGTAGACTCAATGTCCTTACCACAAAAGTGGAAAACATAAAAAACTCTGCAGGTCTACAACATATTAAGTCAATAAAATCAACAAAACAAAACCTTACAAAGAAAGACTGAATTCTGTGAAGAAAAGGACAAAAAAATATTTTTAGTTTATATTTTTTGTTGGTTTTTTCCCTTTTACTTCACCTGTGTTTTTGTTTTGGACTTCGATACTCTCTCTATACCCTAAAACTACAGTATAACTTAAATTTTTTTTAAAATTATCTACACAGTAAACTCTTTTTTAAAAACACATTGGTTTATTCCAATGAGAAAGTTCACTTCATCATTTGTCCGCAGCATTTGACCAACATGTGAATAAGACTTCCTGATTAGGTGATCCTTATACCCACTACTACTCAAACTCAGCCCATAACGTCTCTATGAGCATAAATATATTAAGTAGGAGTAGTTACTGTCTGTAGTTGTAGGCGATGTCTGCAAACTCCTTCCTGCGAGCTCTGTATACTGGATCTGTGAAGCCCTGACAACATACACACACACACACACACACACACACAAATAAAAGCCATGTTAGATCTCATGATTGCAGCAGAGCCACTCAGAGCTAAATCAAAGGTGGAAATCCTTTGGGAAGGCCAAACGCACATACATATTCAAATGAAGCCTTTGTAGAGTGTTTTTCAGCTTATGATGAATGCATTCTGCTTTAATGTCAGTGGCAAAAGGGAGCAATTATCTATAATTACAGGGGCTCAATTAAAGCACTGACATCAATTTGTGTGTGTAGATAGTTTCCATTAGAATGGATGGCGGAGTGCGGCCTTGTCATCTCCGCTGCTTTTCATAAGCAAGCGCGTGGGCGTGAGTGGACGTGCATTCACGTGTGCACGCAGAGGCAGGATGTGGCGGTGGATGAGTCGGTCCTTACCGGGTGATCGGCGTCCAGCTCGGAACCATAACTCAGGATCTGGTTGGCAAAACGGTCCAAGTCCTGGATATCATTGGGGAACCATGGCACTAGAGGATAACAGCAGTCATTAAGTACTTATAATTTATGTTTTAAGTCAACATCGGATCAAACAGACCAGTCGTGCAGTGTCTGAAGGGGATATTCAGTGTTAGGTAAAGGGTTAAAGGTCATCTCTGTGCCCTTTTATTGTCATATTATGTAGAGATAAGTCAAGTGGCCAAGCTATTTCAACAACTACAATAACCAAGTGGGGTCATATTAATACAGGAATACTTTTTTAATGACTGTATTTGTGTTTATTATACCCACTACGCTCAAAGGAGTCAACCAACATATCTGTGCCACACTTTGTGCGTTTAGTGTCTGCTTCAGAGATTCTGCAGAAAATCTGTGTAGTATATGGCTATATATGGCTCAAAAATGACCCTAAGATTATTTATTTATTTTAAAACAACTTGTTTATTTTATTGTTTCTTATTGTATCTTTCTTCATTGACTATTATGGCACTTAATGCTCATATTTATTTTACTTTTTGCGTACAGCGTTTTGTGGCTGTCTGTAAAAAGTGCTAAATAAAAAACTTTCATTTAGGGAAATGATCATCAGTTGAAGCCTGAATATTATTTTATTCCTGACTTATATAAATGGCTGCAGTTCACATTAATATTGATGATTGTTACACATACTTGTGTGCATTTTGCCTGCAAGATTTTTTTCAGTGCTGTGGCATTTTGACACTCAACAGAGCTGTACACAAGGGGGGCATCTGCTTATTCATATGGATTTATGACACTCAAACAACAGTGAGGCCCAATCATTAATCTGCATTTGGGCAGTGTGGTCCAGCCTGAGGCCCCTGCAGAGACAATAAAGCTGTTTAGGCTGTCTCCAAAACTGGCCATAAATATCCTCCTTGTCCACTTGACCCTGACCAGTACACCACAGAGTCTATGCCGAGGTCAGAGGGGGATCCATGGTGGCCCTGTCTGTCTCAGCCTGCCATGACCTTGGCATGTTCTCTGTCCTTGGGTTAGTCTGGGGCGGAGACACTAAACTCTTCTGTTCCTGCCGGGCCTGTTGGTCCTCAGTAGCTAAACTAATGTCATTCTGGAAACAACTAATAAAAGGGGCAGTGGGCCATCATTCTCATGGGCGACACTGGCTGTCCATTACTAAGTCTGGCGTAGCTCAACACCCAGCACCAGGCCCGGTTGATAAATGGATCATTTCAGCTGTAGTGGTGTCAGCTTTTTAGATTTATTTTTTTTTTTAACCACAGCTGTTTCTGGTTCTCAGAGAATATACCCTAAATTTCCCTCTATTACCAAAATCTTTAATTTACATCGCACAATATTACCACTACTGCTTCTATTATTACTGGATAGGTTGTTGCTGCTGTCTTTTCATTTTCATTTATGTGTTGAATTCAAATATACTGCTATGAAGGTTGGTACAGATATCAGGGGTCCCCAGAGGATACGCCCATATTTTCCTTTGTTATCAGAATCAGCTCAAAGGTATGTATATGTAGTGAAACGTATTTACATCTCTTGGGTGGCTTAACATGAAGCACGGTAATGACATTTCCCCAGAGGATGATCACTGGTGTCTATCGCAATGAAATTTGGTACAGACATCAAGGTTCCCCAGAGGCTCGACAAAGCATCTACATCGAGGTTTACTGTGTTTTGTACTAAAATATCAACTATTTAACGTCAACTCGATGGTCTGCTACATAATCTAGTACATCTGGTACCAATGTTGATCATTTCCAGAGTATACTCTGACCAGAATGAACTTAGAAATTACATAGATGAAGAAAAAGGCTCTTTGACAAAAAGCATTTATGATCCCCAGAAGATAATCCCTATTGTGCTACATTTTTTGTTATTTTGCAATGAATGACCTTGTTTAATATCAAATTGGCTTGTAATTAATAATTAGCAGGTATTCATGTGCCTCTTGTAATCATTTTGGAGACCTAGTGCCATCCTTTGGCTAAAAATAAAAGCGACTCAGATTTTGATTTATGAGTCTAAAACTTCATTGCATTGCTTGTTTAGCACTTAAAGGCTGAAATGACTGGCATATTAAACACGAGAATATATCTGTAAGTTGACATTCACATGCAACATATATTAACATTTAATAATTTCAGCATGTTGCTGATTGATGGTGCTCTTGTTCAGTGGACATCCTCATACAACTTACTCACTAACCTGTGTCCTTCTCTTTGCTGCGTGTTAGCTCGTGCACATGGCCGCTGATTTGTGTGCGCAGGCAGTCAATGACCTCATCCAGGGCCTGAGAGCAGGTGGAGTCTACGCTGATGAAGAACTCATACTGCTCATTGTTCATGCGCGATGGACGGGACTCGATGTGTGTCAGGTTAATGCCTTTCTCCTGCAAAAAGAAAGATGTTGGCATGCGGGCTGTCAGCTGTTTATGTCTTTATGTTTACGCTCATCCACGCATGTATTTTGTATACGGAAATGTTAAATTTGTTTGAGAGGGATTTCTAATAAAAAACAAGGTGGAAAATTGTCCCGCAGCACTGCCTTTGTGCTATCACTAGAGGGTGGTGTGCTGTTAGTAAACTACTAGAGTGCACTCTATCAGACTTTGTGAAGACCACAGGTCAGCTGGCTGGAACTCGCTGAGCCAGACACTGGAGGCATTCTCTTAGTAAAGACGTGTGGGACATATTGTAATAGTTAGTACACAACTGTGGAACCCTTGGGAAGCTTCCAGAGTTTTATGGTTGAAATTCAAGAACTGTACTTGATCTTAACATGCAAAATAGTTCTGGCTTGTATGTGAATGAATTTTATATGGTACTTTTCACCTAAATGTGCTTTTGTTTTTGTGCACGTTTATGTAACTTTTTGGAGGGAGTGTGTTATTTGTTTGGTCCGCTATAGGCTGCAGAGGAGGGCGTAGGCAACCCAACATCACATTTTCTCCCATCTAGCTCCTATTCGGCCTTTTTTTACGGGTCATGTGGTTCTGCATCCCCCCAAAGAGTCACTACAGACACGACCAAAGATGAGACCACGATGGCATTTTTTGAATTTCATTTGTTTGAAGAGATTTAAAACTGTGTTTTTCAATTAAAAACCCAATATTACTGTATATTATTACTTAAATTTTTGTTAATAAATTAAAAAAATGTGATACATCAAATCATTCGTGAGGCCACCACAGAAAATATGATATGTATATGTAGCTGACAGATTTAGTTTCTAAATTTTTATTAGTTTGGGATTGAGAACTGTGTCCCTGTCATCATAATTAATCTGTCCATGACTACAAAGAGAAATAATTCAATGTGCGTGCCACTGGCAGCCTGGTCCAGCTTAACATAACCATTCCAAGTCCTGAAGCGAATATGGTGCAGCGGCAAATCTGCCACATTTCTGTACCCCTCCGAGCCGTCCCTTCACCGTGACGCCGGTGACAATAACCCCAGCTGAGGTCAAGGTCAGTCGGTAGCATGACTCGTCACAAGAAAGCCATGCCGCTGTGTCACATGTGCGCTGAAACCCGGGTGGATAAGCAGTCCGGCAGTTTTTATGAGCGGCTCTCTCAATGAACACGTGATGGTTGTCCAAGCTGTGTGGCTAAACGTTAGCACATGGCTCAGTCGTTTTCAATATATCAGTAAAAAACAAAAACACACACAACAGGAGAGAAAAATGAAGTCCTGGAGCACAAACTCTTGAAGCTTTGTTTTTTACAGCATTATTTACTTTAAAGCATGTGAGCGGACTCAGCATGTGTTACATCACAGCTGGGCAAGAATGGGGTCTGTTGATAGTTTGGGGGTCGTTTGGCGTGTTTTACTGAAACGTTAAGGGCAGTGGGAGGATGAGGGGTGGAGCAGGGGGAGGATCGGCAGAGTGGGAGCTCATAGGCTCAAAGGGGATCCTGATGTTTACAGCTGCATTTGAGACAAGCATTTGGCACATACTTGGTATTGATCAGAGTCAACACAGCCACATCTCCACCCACAAAAATGTGGAAAATTAAATTAAACAAAGAAAACAGTTTCTTCACAAAAATGCTTTTCATGAACTGAAAACATAATTTTCATGGCTGGTTTTATATGTTATGATAGTGTTTTAATACAAAATGTATTTTAAAAAAATTAAAACTTGGTACTTGAAAGAAGGTCGGATTTAAAGATTAAACAATGAAGGTGCTGCCAGTCCCTATTTACCACGAGCACGTAGTCACCTACGCAGAGGCAATTTAGATCGATATGAGAAGAAAAAACAACACAATGACCCACTGATGTTGTTGGGATTTGAAGGATTAAGCAATAACAGGTTGTGTAATAACACATCAAACTGATTTTCCTTGGTAAATGTGCAAAAGTACGACAAACCATTAAGTACCATTGTATGCACAGATTCCACAACATAGACTGTTTATCAAATTAATGTGTTAAAACAAATCTACAACAGGACAGTATCTGAAACAGATGTCCTGTATACAGGACCTGAGAGATCCACCTGGTCTTTCAGTTGATCATTTAAGGTTCACTGAAGCATCATCAGAAATGGTCACAGTGGAAGGGTGACCGTTAAGAAGACCTTCTTAAGGAAGAGAAACTGGGAAAAAAGGGTGAGGTATTCAATATTAAACAAAACCTGGTCTAAAAATCACTGGCAACAGGTCTGATGGAGAAATTTTGGGTTCAAATTGTGTCAAAATGCAAACTGTAGTTATTATGAAAGAGAACACCAGGAGAGAGGTCCAACAATGAGTGTCTACAGCCATCTGTAAAACACGGTGGAGGCTCAGTCATGGTTTGGGGCTAGATTTCAAGCCTTGGTGGTGGAGATCCTGTCAAAACTGTAAATGTGATTATGAACCTAGAAATATACAATCAGATTTTCAACTCTCATCCATTCACGATCCATTCATTTTTCAGCGTGACAATGATCCCAAAAATGTCAATGCTGTAAAACCAAACCTGGACAGAAAAACACAATGGAGCACTATCAGTGATTTAGAGCAGTGTGAGCTCATCTAAAGGCAACCAACATCCAAATAAGAGCTTTGAATGTCCTTCAAGAAGCGTGGAGAACTATCCCTGAAGACTATGTAAAGTCTTTACCTAAGAGATTTCAGGTGGTTTGAAGAATAAAGATCGTCATAGAAAATTTAAGCTCATTATATTTTCATACATGTTTCAAGAAACTGCTCTACCGTTTTCGCATTTTCCTAACAAAACATAAAGAAGAATTTATAGATAAAAACAGCTGTTAGTCATCAGCATAGTATGTTATAAACTACTTTACTTTCACATAGGTACAGCACAGCAATCAGTTCACAGCGTGTAAGAATGGAGAATTTTCTAGCAGCATTTGCCTGGTTCTTTATCACTACCCCCAGCTGAGATCAATGATGCACCTGCCATGTTTGCAAACCACTGATATACAAACATGTGAGATAAGCTCTGTTTGTTTAGTTTCCTCGTTTAAAGAGTCAGAAAAAGCCAGGAGCATGAAAACTACACCGCAAAGCGCTTAGCCTATTTGTACATTTCTTTCCCCTTGCCAAAAGCCATTGTATTTAAATGACACGACTAGTTTAAATTATGTACTAAAGTGGAACATTCCCAGGATTTATTTTTTAGTGTCTCCTCATGTGGCTTGTTTTGTTTAATTTTAATCAGTAACTTATGGTAACATAACTGCTTTGTCATGAACCATTTTTTTTAAAGGAGCAGGTTGACAAATTGTCTCCCCCCCAGAGTCAGTGTTGGCAACTTAGCGATATATTTATATATTTAGCGAGTTTTCAGACCCCCTTAGCGACTTTTTTCCTAAAAATCGACTAGCAAATCTGGCGACTTTTTCTGGTGTTATTGGAGACTTATTTATGACGACTTTTTGACGTGAAAGCGCATATCGCTTTTACTCTCAACAAGCAGCGGTGCTGCCGTGGGCACCTCGCCCGTTCCACAGTGCTCACGGGCGGAGGATGGTCCTCCCCCAGCTGCTATCAGGGTAAAAGATGTTCACACCTATGCGTCCAAAGTGCAAATGAATCGCGCATGAGCGAAGCCGCTGCTCCCGCACTGACTGTAACGCAGTCAGTTCTTCTTTTACTCTTATGCTGTTTTGTGGATCACAAGGTTTAAAACTTATGGAAAACACACACACAAAGTAACTCCACCAGAGTGCCTATTTTGGGTCACTTTTGCCGGTCCAAGCCCAGGTAAAGGAGCAGGGTTGGAATTGTGACATTAAAAAAAGCATAAAAATTGCTAAAAGAAATTTAATTTGTAGTTCTAAATAAACTAAATGCATTTAGGACGGTTTTTTTTATTCACTTTATGTCTCTTCCATGATGTTATTTCTCTCTCCAACAATGTAGGTTACAATTACATTAGCATGACCAATTATGCAAATTAGACGATGACATCATTTAGCCAATTTTAGCGACTTTTAGGACAGCCAATAGCGATTTTCAATACTGAGGAGTTGGCAACACGGCCCAGAGTTAAGTAAGATGCACAGATACCAATCTCACTGAAGCCAGCTGTTTCTTATTTGTTTTATCTGCACAGGCCAAAGTGTAAAAAGAAAAGGATCCTTGCCAGAAACATTTTTACATTTGATCAATAACCTTTTCATATATATCATTTGTAACAGTCAGTAGTAATTAGTATTAAGCAAAACCAGCCTTCCAAAACTATGCCAGATTAGCTTCTCACACAGAGTGCAGTCAGGGGATATACATTAACCAAATGGGATTTCAAATGTTATTTAGAGAGATTAGTGGTCATTAGGCAAGTCATTACTGTTTCTTATAATGCTAACATAAGTTAACAAACTGTTGGTTGTAACTTAGCATGAGCTAAGCTCTGCCATAGCTTAGCATCTTACAAGGCAGGGCTCTAGAGTGCGACCAATCTGGTCGCAAATGCGACCAAATTTTTCAGTGGTGCGACTAAAAAAAAAAAATTTGGTTGCACCTGTGAGACCAACTGTTCGGGTAGCAAAAAAAAACAAAAAATCTGCAACCTTCCCTGTGGTCAACAACAGACACACATTATGCCCCTATTGTGGACTAAACCAATCAGAGATAGTAAGGGGCGGGACCTCTCTGATTGGCCGTGGTCCAGTTGAAAGTGAAGGTGGAAGTGGGAGGTGAGTAGCTTGAATAAAGCGATATCAATTCATTAAATCCTGAATCGACTTTTAAATATAACTTTGTTTTGCCAGAAACGGCAGATTCTCAGATTAAAGCTCACAAAACCATTTCAACAACAACCAAACAGCAAATGAGAGCAGGTACACGGATTCCACACAAAGACGTAAACACAGAACGGACCCGACGCATCAGAATCAACTTTGTCTTTCTCGGCTTTCTCACCCGACGGCCTGTAGACGGACACGCTGTCGGAGCTTAGCGATTCTGATGCGTCCGGTCTGCGCTGTGATTACGTCTTTTTGCGCTGATTCTAAGCTGCAGGTTTTGTCTCTCTCCAACCAAAATTCACAGAGCCAGCAGCAAAAGAAGCAGCAAACTGCGCTTCACATTTGATCAATGTGGTCATGAATTTTGCTGTTTGCTTCCACGACTATTAAAATCACACTTCATGCACAGCTAGCTCTCTCTCTCTCTGTACTTCAAGAACAGTTTCCCGTCTCCAATCTCTGTTTTCTGTATTATTCATTCGCTTATTACCCACCAGTCTACCGTTGTTTACAGCGCTGTTGGCTGCTGTCTTTTTCTTTTCTTTTTTTCACTTAAATGACCTCGGACAAGAAAACCTATTTTTTCTGTTGTTCAATACTGAAGAAATTTAAACTTTATATGCAGAACATTGTAGAATATTTTTAAGGTTATCTGCTATAAAAAGCCAGACCAGGAAAATCTCCTTCATGTTTTTCTGTTTTATTCTCAGTTACTTTCACACAAAGGCATCTGCTGTGATGTTCACAATTCTGATGAAGTCAGTACTGATAAATGATCAGAATTATAATATTTCTGACTGTCTGAGGCTAAGTTGAATCGAATCGGGACTTTGAAAACCGGAATCGAATGGATTATAGAAATCAGTGATGATACCCAGCCCTAGTGAGCAGCCTAGGCACGACAGACGTGGATGTAGCTGTAATAGGAAAAGAACTATTGCTAACTTTTCTGTTAAGTTAAGGCCTGATCCTTCTGAAATTCATAGCCAGTGCTCTGACACGGTGTCATCAATCTTTGAATGCTGAAAAAGCACAGTGTATCCAGAAAAACACATTATATTATATAAATTATTATAGAATTTGTGTGCGCCTAACTTTTGTGCCGGTACGCCTAACTTTAAAAAGTTAGGCGTACCGGTACGCCCATGGCAAAAAGTTAGTCTAGAGCCCTGCAAGGTAGCTTATTGCAGGATTAGTTTACCTGTCACTTATCTTACATTCTTACAAAGACTAGAAATTGAATCATATAGATTAAATATATCAGATATAGAATTTTAATGTGGTGAAATTGTAGGTATTACTAGCATGACTTTGTTCGATTAAGCTAAACTGATTACTCTAATGCTAAAATAAGCTAACTAAATAGTGAATGTAGTTTAGCTAAGCATTAGCTTAGCTGTTGCATGAGTTAGCATTTTACAAGGTAGCTTAGCTCCCCCCACTTTGCATTGTACTTTCCTATATAATAAATCTTAGCTTAAAAATAAAACTTAAAAATTTAACAAATATAATATAGAAATGTGAATTTATTTCAATCAGTGTCATTATTAGTTTGTTTCAGTTAGACCAGCCAAATTGTTTCTACTTAACACAAACTAGCTACTGGATGTACCTTAGCTTACCATATATTTAGCTGTTTACAAAACCTTGAATCAGGAGACACCCATTTGATGGTAAAATGTTGCTTAGAGAGATTGGGGGTGTTCCTGTGTGGGCTGCATCCAGGGTGTGTTCCTGTTAGTCTAACAAGGTAAGTAGCTTATGGTTATAGCTTAGCTTAGACTTAGCTTAGCCAGCTCACAGCCACAAAGAGTGGCATCAAGTAATATAGATTAAACAAATAGTATAAATTCTTAGTGAGATCAGAACTATTGTATTATATTATATACTATTATATTATCTTAGCTTCTCACAAAAACTTTGAATTAAGGTGCTATAGAAAATACAAATGAAATATAAAATGCTAATTAGTAAGATTAAAGCACACATTGAAGCTTAGCTTCTTAGAAACACTGGTGACACAGATGAAACAAATAAGATATAAATGTGAGATATAAAAACCAGAAATGAGGAATATGGATATATAGATGGATGAAATGTTATTTAGTGAGATTATAGCTGCTTGAAGCATTTTATTTATATCTAGTCCAGTCAGAACCACTCTTCGGAACCTAACCAGCAACCAGTGGCTGGCTATAGCTCTACATTTAATGGTCCCCTATGAATCTAATTTTCTGCAAGAAAGCCAAGAGGCACAATGTTCAAAGTACTGACAATGCTAAACACATTTTAATATTTTTTTTTAAATAAATTATTCTTCTTGAATGCATTTCACAATAGTCAGACACTGTCATAAATAAAGATTAATATACCGAACCATTCACACATTAATTTAACAACCTATGGTTTATTACTGGAAGAGCTGCTTGTAATTTTGCTTTCCATGACTAAATGAACAAGTTAGAAATCCTAATGATATTGAAAGGTACATGAATATCATTAGCATTCAGTTTGTCACTGAACCCCATTAGGACCCAGGGCTGTCCACTGATATAAAAAGTTTACCTCAAACAGCCTCAGGGCTTTGGCTAAAGCTCCGACCTCTTCTTTTAAGGAGAAGATGCAGGAGATCACCTCTGACTTATTGTTGGTCTCCTCCTCCAGGTACATGGAGCCCCTTCTCTTCTGCTGAGAGACGTATTTAAGATAAATATACAGATTTTATATAAAAATACAACATGGATGGGGTCGTGCATACAGTGTTGTTAATGCAAAGCTATTACAAAAATGCAACAGATTCACTTTTAGTGCGGGGATGTGAATCATGAATTTAAAAATTGTTAGAATAGTGTTTGGCTTTCCTTTTGTCTGCCTGCCATATGCAGTTAGAGAGCATGTTATGTAGTTTAAAGCCATCCAGGGCAGCACGTAAAGTTCAAAGCCTTCACACTCAGCCATATTCAAAGAGGGTTTCAGATAAACACACACAAAAACCCAACACATCCCCTCATTTCTTCTATAGATGTTTTACAGATGAGTAAATACAGATCAAGAAATAACAACCCAGTTAATTATTTATTAAACTGAACATGTCCCATGCTTTTTTAAAAGGAACCCACATAAAATTAAGTTTTTAAAGGACAGTTTTGACTGCAAGAGTTCAACAAATGACTGAATTTCTACATCTTTTGTATGGCTTTTATTCAGGCTCCAGTTAAAGATTTCTAATATGTTGCTTATGAAATCTGATGTAAGTTAAATAAATGGATACACAGAGCTCAAACTGATATTAAAGATATCAACTTCGTGGTCCATCTGGCAAAAAGTAGCTTTAATTATTTGATTATAAAAAGTACTTAAAGGGTGGTTTTGTCATTCACAAACAAAAACAGAGGCCTGCAGAGTAGGGACATTTCTTGCATTTGTTTAGCACTCTGACTTTTTCCATTATCGTCAGCTGTTTTTCACCTCTATTCACTGTAATTCTCTGCTTTGTTTGCTCTTGTACCCCGAATTTTCTAGCTCTGCCCAGCTATACTGTTGTTTTAATAAAAACACACTGGTTTGAATCGCTATTTAAGGCTGTTTGTTTTGCATAACCTCCACAAAAAGAACACAAATAAACTGACAAAATTGAATGTAGTGCTAAAAGAAAGAAAACACAAATGGCTTTTAAGTCAGCTATAAGTCAGATTTACCCCTGGGACTTGGTCCCCTGTTTCTGCTTCTGGGCTGTAGTTTCCATTAACCCTCTTGTATGCAGCGTCCATCCTCTCCGTCCTCCAGGTAGGAAGTGTGTAGTTGTGTGTATGCTGATGCTGGGCTGAGATCTCGGGAAAGCTCCTCTGTGAGCTCTCCTTTAAAAACCACTCCTGGTTAACACCGGTCCACGTGACATCACACCCCCTCTGCATCGATATGTCATGGGATGGTTGTTGTGAAACAGAACTAAAGTGGCACATCTGGTTCTTGTTGTGTGCCTGTGGGCAGAGTTTGCTGGTTTTTGTGCAGCAACTTTGTCAGTTTCTGCGCAGCCTGGTCATTTTGAGAACAGGTAGAAATAACCAGTGAAAAACTTGCTTTTATCCATTTAGACACATTATGTAATCATAGTTATGTTAAAGGGAAAAATGGTGCTGATATATTTTTCAAGGCATGGTGTGAATGTCTTAATGGGGCCGTTCCCAAACCTCCACACTTAAGATATAATTCTGAATATAATCTTTTAGAAGAAATATCTGTACAAACACGACTGTGTAAGGTGTAATTTGTGTAACTGCACAGTGCAAACACTGAGGATGTGACCTGCACTGCAAACTAACCTCATGACTGATAAGGGATTAGTGCTCCTGCCATATG
Organism: Simochromis diagramma; assembly: GCF_900408965.1. Classification (NCBI taxonomy): domain Eukaryota; kingdom Metazoa; phylum Chordata; class Actinopteri; order Cichliformes; family Cichlidae; genus Simochromis; species Simochromis diagramma. The sequence continues at coordinate 15,262,295 of NW_024386908.1, forward strand.
GCACTGTATGAACTAATAACTAGGATAAAAACTGGTTGGCCCACCCTTGGCAACTTGAATTGTAATCAATCGTTTATGATAACTGGCTATAAATCTTTCATATCGTTGTGGAGGAATTTTGATCCACTCTTCTTTTCAGAATTGTGGTAACTCAGCCACACTGGATGGTTTTCAAGCATGAATGGCCTGTTTAAGATCCCAATTTTCATTCCAATGTGATAGAAACTCAGACTTTGACTAGGCCACTCCAAAACCTTAATTTTGTTTTTGTTTTACGCATTCAGAGGTGGACTTGCTGGTGTCTTTTGGATTCAAGGTTCAAGGTTCAAGGTTCTTTATTTGTCACATGCATAGTTATACAAGTATAACACACAGTGAAATGTAGCCTGACACGCTCCTCGACATGTGCAAAAATTGGGGGGGGGGGGGTGTAGAGGAAGAACATTATATATATATATATATACAGACATATAGTATATACACTGGGTGAATGTGCAGTAGTAGCAGCAAGCAGGTGAATTCTGTACATTAATATGAATAGACATCTGACTATTTTACAGGATAGACAATATAAACATATTTAAAATTAAAGGAATTGAAATGTACATTGTGCCTTGGTTTAGTGTCTGGAAGAGTCCTGACTCAGTCAATTATAGATGATGTGAGAGGGCGGGTGTGTGTGTTTAGGGCATGGATGGCTTGGGGATAGAAGCTCCTCTTGAGTCTCTCTGTCCTTGCCCGGATGATGCGGAACCTTCTACCAGATTGCAGAAGTTGGAACAGTTTGTTGCCAGGATGGGACGGGTCCTTCAGTATCTGCGCTGCTCTAGTCCGGCATCTCCTGGTGTAGGTGTCCTGAAGCGGGGGGAGAGCAATCCTGCAGCAGCGTTCTGCTGTACGGATCACTCTCTGGAGAGCTTTTTGGTCCTGATCACCCCCTAGATAACTGAAATTGAGTTTCAGGGCATGAACTGATGGGTGGACATCGTCCTTTACGATTTATCGACAGAAATCAGAATTCTTGTTTCCATCAATTATGGCAGATAATCCAGTTCCAGGTCCAACAAAGCAGCCCCAGATCATAACACTACCACCACCATGGTTGGCTGTTGGTGTAATGTTCGTTTATGAAATGCTGTTTTAGATATATATCAGATCTAACAGGACAAACTTTCCAAAAAGTTCAGCTTTAGTGTATTCTTTGTTTCTGTGTCCTCCTGGATGACTTTTTCATGAGCTCTGGGAGTATTTTGATGGGCCTCTTAAAATGGTAGGATAATTGCGATTCATTGTGGAAGTATTGGTCGGTGCAAAACAAGCTGGACTAATAACTTCGGGTACAATTGGTTTTATATCAAATGTTGTGCTACCTTTGTAGTCTATGGTGACAACAGAAAGTTTCATCCACATTCTCTCTTGACGGTCTGCACCTGGGATCTGACTGCTGTTAGTTAGGTTAGTTAACTTAGCACATTTAGCAACATCTCCCTCCAACATCCTTCTTTTGAACATAGGGCTCTCTGGCTTTTTGTTAGGGCGATCATGGCTCAAGAGTTGGGCGTTCGCCTCGTAATTGGAAGGTTGCCGGTTCGAGCCCCGGCTTGGACAGTTTCGGTCGTTGTGTCCTTGGGTGAGACACTTCACCCGTTTCCTACTGGTGGTGATCAGAGGGCCCGGTGGCGCTAGTGTCCGGCAGCCTCGCCTCTGTCAGTGCGCCCCAGGGTGGCTGTGGATACAATGTAGCTTGTCATCACCAGTGTGGATGACTGGTTGTGTAAAGCGCTTTGGGGTCCTTAGGGACTAGTAAAAGCACTATACAAATACAGGCCATTTACCATATTGCTCTTTGTGACCCTCGAGGCCAAACAACTCAAACATTTGCAAGGGGAGAACTCCCTCAGATGGTCTGATCTACTGCCATGCAGGGGCTGCGCTTTAAGATTAATGGACATTGTGAAGAAATTAAGGTAATTGTTAAAATGATTTATCCAGGAACTCTCTGGATTAGTCATACAGTCACTGTGTCTGGCAGTAATCAGACCTGGTTGTGGCTAGTGTAAAAACAATGTGGTTAATCACAGTTAATTCTTGACTCAACAAGGAAGGAAATTGTTTTATACATTCTAAGTATTCCAAAGATGGAGAGCTCTCAATTGATACTTAATAAAAGTGATCCTTTATAACTGATACTTTTGCATTTTATAATGTTAAATTGTAAACATTTGCACTATTTTACAGTAATTAGTTTAAGTTAGATCTGAATTAAAAGTAAGCCTCTTTTACTTCTGTTCCGTCATGAGGAGAACACTCAGGAGAAGACAAATGCTAGCTGCTGTTGGTAGCTTGAAAAACAACATCATCAGATCTTAAGAAGCTTTGTCTACAGTAATGACTTCAGCTAGGTCTTACAGGGAAGGATGCTCTTTCAGGTTAAAGAACAGAGGTAAATATCATAATACACTTTTTAAGACTAGATTAATCAATGCCTTAAGATAAAATAATTTTATACGTATTATTTTTTTTTAATAAATGAAGCTATTCAAAACATGCAGGCCCGTGTTTCCAATGCCCTGGTGCAGATAGCCTTTCAATTGTACATATTAGTACTGAGATACTACATGTAATCCACTATAGATTACACGCTCTAATCTACAAACTGTAATGAATAGCTGGTCACATCATCACACCTGATGTTGAGGTGATCCACAGGTACCACATGAGGGCAGTATAGGTTTGGTAATGTGTGCAGGACACCAGTAACACAAGGAGTAATAGTTTTTATGTGTAATATTTCAAACTGAAGCTCTTAAATGTTGTCATTTAAGTTCAGTCTCTAAGCTACACAATCTTCATCTAAAGTGTCTTGTGTTTGTTTTAGCACTAATTCCATGTAATTTCAAAATGGAATTTTTGATCTATCCCAAAACTGTGACAGTAGACCTTTAAAGACTGAGTCTTTAAAGGTTTTGGGACAACACTGTAATCTGTGACTGTTTCAGTGCTTTACATACAAAATTTTAGAACATGAACCAAGTAAAATAAGGAGGTGTGAAAGGGGTGCTAAATATACCCTCTGATATTTAAATTAAATGTTTCTTGAGCAAAATATATTTTAGTCAAATAATGTTTACATTCTCAGTTACCTTCAAATAATATTGGCAAAACAACTTTTGCAAAGCTAGGTCTCTTCATTCTGTAGGCTATAATAGATCATCTGACTGAGCCTGATTGGCAGAGGGTAATTTGATTAACTTTAAGCCAAGTCATAATTTGACCCATTCCCATGAGCCAGAAGTGTCAACCTAGGTTGGTGCAGTCTTAAACTTTGTTTTACCTCCAAACCATACGGCCAGTATGGGTATCTCAAAAATTAAAGCACCTTTGTGGATCTTCCCTCTACTGTAGATAGAAATTGACAGACTAACTTTCCATATGTTAGCTCGTATTCTGCAGATTACAGTTGTTTAAATTATAATTAAAAAAGCTGCTCTCTCATGTTTTGCAGCCAGCCTATTGGCATGTATTGTGTTTTACTGTCATTTTATTGTCACTTATTGCAAATTTCAGGAGATTTTGTGGCTTAAATTGCGTCTTTGGAGGGAAACTATGGGCAACGTTGGTCCGTGCAGAGTAAAGGCAATGAGTCTGTGACACCTTATTTCACATAAATCTATCCATTCGATCATCTGATGGCACTGAAAAGTTTCTCAGTGCAGAAAAATACCCTGATTTTCCATTTCTCATGTACATTTGTGTGTATTTCTGCAGCGTTTTTGTAGTCATGTGACTGACTGTTAATTTTTACTTGCCTGTTAGCCCCATTCAGTACTTTCTCCATTTGTTATGTAAAATATTCCTTATCCATCAGAGGCCCAAACTGCAGCAGAAGAGCTTTGAACTAAATGCTAACATCAGTTCACATAAAATCAAACTGAAATTTGCTTTTTTTGACACATAAAAGCAAAAAGAGACGTGAGCAACACTTAAATTCAAGGACAAAAGAGATTGTCAGTTCCATGTGCTATATAAAGTGCACAGTATTATATCTTAATCTTATTGCAGTCTTGAGGTAAAGGTCAGATTCTCCATTGAGTTTATTTAATTGACCTTTACAATCTAGTCGACCTTTGTTGGAGGGTTAGCTGCAGCTTTTTCCACTCAATGGCTGTCTTACCTCACAGCCAAAAGTAGTTTAAACTGATAAATATTCATCCTGAGCTGTTAGCTGGCCTGGGATTTCACCACAATTTCGGTATAATGTAACAAAAGAGCAATCAACCTCCACCGATATGGAAAACTCAAAGGTCAGATAATTTTTTTTCCATTCTGTTTTCAGCATTGATGTTGCCTCTGAAACCCTCTTTGAATAAATTTCAATTTGGAGTTAAAAAAATATTGAATCATTATGGTATTCAAATTGATCCTCCTCAAGGACTTGGATTTGGTGTTGTAAGTGTGACCGCTCCCCCAAAAAATATTGCAGGTCATCTGCAGACCTGATTTTTTCTGTTGTATAATAGTTATATTCTCTTTTTTTGATGTGGTAACTCCTTACAGAGAAAGCGAGCAGGAAACCAGCCTGGTCCAACCAATATGGTTTATATGTAGGGACTAAAAAGGTATTCCCAGTCCAAGCCATTTTTTTTTCCCTTGGAAGGGTCCTTGGATGAGGGTTTTTCCCAAGTCTGTCAGATCTTAGCCTTTGAGTGATTTCTCCTCAACAGTAGATTCAAATAGACCTGGATGTTCTTTACATGGTCCGGCGGGCCATTGCTGGTGCTGTGATCGTTGTATGGTATTCCCTAAACCTTTCTTCTGAAGTTCTGCTGTGACATCTAAGAAAAGTAAATAGTAGAGCAGGGCGATATGACCAAAAATATTTATCACTATTTGAAAATTTGCGATAACGATATAACTGACGATATAATTGACACTAGATCACTTTACAACTCCATAACTTTATTAGTGCAAAAAAACCCCATCATTGTATTTTCACTTGAACAAACAGCTGTTTTTTATGTGCATTAAGGCTATATAAAAATTTTACAGTGCAAATGCAAATCCTTGCTGACAGTTTAACCAAAAGGCATTTCCAGTGGAAATTGGCCGACATATCCTCAGCATAACCATGTATAATATCCACAAAACTTAAAAAGAGGTAATACACACACACAATAGACTATGTGCACGTTAGCATATGCCACTTCTGGTGCGGAAACTCCTGTGGGGAGCTTTGTTTCCGGTGTCCTATTCGCGCCTTGTTTACGGTCCAAAACAAGTTAAGCAAATGAATGAATCAAGCAGCGATTTACATTTCTATAGATGTCTTGAGCATTTACCCAATATATCTGTAAATGATGTTCATCAACTTGTCGATATTTTTCCCCCGCGCCTCAGAGGAAAAGAGAAAAGGGATTCAAATGTTATATTTCTCAGTATCTGTAAACAGAGGTCCCTCGTTTATTGCGGGTGTTATGTTCTAAAAATAACCAAGTAGCCAATTTTATTTTTTGATGGTGCAAAATGTTTTGTCGACATACAGTACTGCACTTCAGAGTCACACTGCTAGCGATCGATACAGCGATTCTGTATTGTACAGGAGAGACGTCACGGAGGAGATCGTCTGCAGCAATCAGGACGCAGGACACAATGTGATGTAAAACAAAATAAGCATGCAAACTTGCACTAAAAAATCCGCGAAACAGCGAGGTGAAAGGTGAACCGCGCGTTATAGCGAGGGACCGCTGTAATTTTGAAGGTAAGTCACAACATACCCTTCGTAAATACTAATGTATAGAAACCCCTACCAGCAATCTTTCATTTTTTGTGTGGCTTTTTTTCACGGTTTGTTAACATGCTGTGTAGGTGTGTACTTGACTAGCTGATATCGACATAACGGGGGAAACATCTGGTTTGACTATTCTTCACCTGTAGTTTGAATGCTGAACATTTGCCTGTTTAAATCATAAGACCAGTCACTATACAGAGATGTGCTTCTGAATGTGGACAATGTGTCTTCTGATTTTGTAATGCAGTTCTGCTTGTGTTGAGTGATGTAAACAACTGATCGATCTAAACTCTTTAAACGTCAAAATTGATCATTAGATTTTTTGTGACACAACAGTGGTGAGTGTTCCCACCTTCTGCTCTTTGTAACTTAACGCGATCTTTCTCATTTTCGAGTTTTGGACATGATTTTGGAGTATATCTTCGCAGTAGTGATTGACTGCAAAGTAAAGCTACTGGAAATGTACAACCCTACATCCGGTCTCAAACCATGAAGTTAGCATTTTCTCGTGCACAGGGTCTATACGGTAATATTGGTTGTGTCCAAATTCATGGGCTGCATCCTCCTGAGGACCCAGCCTTCGCAGTCTACGTGGGCCAGGTCCTCAGAAGGTCGGGTAGGCCGGAAGTAAACGGCTGGGGAAATTGGACGGTCTAGCCTTCTGATTAGCGTCACCGCTATCTCGGTGGAGTTTAATAAACTCAGCCGTCTGCTCCTTGCTATCTAAAATATAACAGGACACTGGCGTAAATTCTCGACCGTCTCATACTTCTGTTTAATCAGTTTTCTGTTTGACGTTTAGTCAGCTGTGTAAAAACCAAGGAGGAGGGGGATTAATAAAGTTTTATTTTATCTAATCTAATTTAATAACTTTAATCTCAGCCAAACCGATTTACTCACGAACAAACAAAACAATGAAAAAAGCCCAACAATAACATTTTTAGGTTGTCTAAGTGACTTATATATTACGTTTAACCTGAGTAGCGAAACTCCGCGGTGATCTGAAAATGATGTGCCGGGAGTTGTGCCGTTCTCGGCGGCATCAGTGACCATCGAGCTTCCGGCTAGCTATTGAGCTGGTGGGTAGCAGACATCTCCGAAAACGTCGAAGCACTTTAGCAAATATGCAATATCTTGATAAACCGAGCATATATTTGATCTTTACACAGCTACTTTCTCGCCTGAAAATATGTTAAAAGTTTATTTTGTGACCCAGAAAGATTAGTAAGAGTAATTCTAAAACTTAGTAGCAGCCGCCATTGTTGGAAACTGGAGTTTGGCTGGGCTGCGCTATGAATTCTGCCGACCGATCCTTCAAATTCGGGGAAAAGGAGGACGCATTTGCCGGCTGCATTCGGAGGAGTCTACGAATTTGGACAGCCTTCGGCGCGTCGCTGTGACGTAATCGGTCTACAAATGCGGCCTCAGGAGGATGCAGCCCATGAATTTGGACACGACCATTATGTTGAAGCACAGTATGTATCACTCCGCGAGGCTCCTGCCTACGATAGCTGTAATGCTCCGACAATCCATCAAGCGGTGCAGGTTTGTAGCTTAGCAAAGTCGTACTAAAACATTTGACAGATTTTCGAGCACCGTGTACCACATAAAATCGTTTCGAGGTCAGTAAACACAACCAGAAGTCATACATAAGGCACACGGGATTATAAGGGGCACTGTCGATTTTCAGAAAAATCAAAGTGTGCCGTATTTTCCAAAAAACACGGTAATAACGACGGCCCGCTAGCATGCTCTACCAAAAATAGTGCTTTGTTGTGTATCTGACGGACGAAAGCTAAACCAGTTCCACACCACTGAACTTGCAGCATTTTTACAAACCAATTCGGGTTCATCCGTTTCATTTAACAGTCCGCTTTCGCCCTCCTCATTCTCCGTTGCCGCCATGCTTTTTCTGCCATGTGTGTATGAAAACAAAGGCACTGCGCATGCACGTTTTACCCATATTCTATTACCGTGAACGGTATGATATGGCTCAGCCCTAGTAAATAGTACATTTCCAGAAGACGCTAAAACCACTAGAGAATGTTTAAGAGAAGCTAATGTTGTAAATGTATTATTGTAGAGTCTTTACCTTACAATATAAAGAGCCTTGAGGCAACTGTTGTTGTGATTTGGCACTATATAAATAAAATAGAATTGAACTAAATATGAACTTTCAGCAGACGTTTAAACTTCATGTACCAAGCAATTTTAGCAGTTAAGGCCAAACAAGGCTTTGAATATGCTTTTTTTTTTTGCACACCCTACTGGCCTCATTTAAATGCGCATCAACATACAGTTTCTCTGCCAATTAGGACCCACAATGGACCTCTGTATGTGCTTGTCTCCTCTGGTTAGCAATTTGCCGATGAACCCATCTGGGACGTGATGTCACATGAAATCCAAAAGGTTTCTCAGTGTTGTCCTCACACTGTACAGTAGATGGAGAGCTCCCTACTGCGTCATTTACTGTCATTAATGGTGATGGACACAATTGCTCATTTATCACAAGAAGTGGTGCAGTGTGTGTCTACAATGGCCTTCTCCATAGGGCCTCAGCCTTATTCACACACTGAAGATCCATTCTCACACTGATGATTAGACGGATGCAAGTCAGAGTTAATGTCTGATAGGTTTAACATGTTAGGAATGAGCTTCTGAACATGCTGCAGCTGTCTACACTCTAAAAAAATAATAATTTGAGTTTTTCTCCTGATTATACGACTCCAGGTTTTTTTATAAGTGGAAAAGTGCAGTTAAACAAGGAAGGCCGACTTCAGCACAGAGCACTGCTGTGCAGGAGGAGTAGCAGGGGTGCTTAGAGATGATAATCGGTTATAGAGTTGTGAGGCTCCTAATTGTGCTTTCATAAGACGTTGCTGATTAATGGACTAGTTGACAGACATCCTGTGAATGTTGTCCACATGTGCACAGTCCACAGGGGTGCTGAAGAATCCACTTCAGCCTTCCAGCAGCATTGTGGAGACTCTTTTCTGAGAGGAGGAGAGCTAGAGAGGGAGGGGAGGGGGAAAAAGGAGTGGGAGCAGGGAAAAGAGAATGAAACTTGGAGGCTTTCGGCAGCGCTGTTGTAAAGGAGAGTGAATGAGAGCAGGGGCCGTGCAGCCAGCCACATGGGCAGTTCTCACTCGGAATAATGGGAGCCTTTCTGTGGCTCTTAACCCCCTTGTCGCATGCTGGGAACGGGCAGCCGTCCGCCCGCCGCTCACAACAGACACGCTCAGCCATGCTCACCCGCTGGATAATTGAATTTTACACCCAAGAAAGTCATCCCTTTCCCTGGTCATGTCCCCTGTTACACGTGGCCCTGACAGGAACTCTCCCAGGATCAACTTTTTACCCAATGAGAAAGTCTGATGAATATACTGAGAGGCAAGTTAGCAGTGTGATTCAGTGGACAGCTGAAAAATCCCAAATACTGTTGGCTGGATTGCCATGAAATTTGGTAGTTTTAAGTGAAACAAATGGTCAATTGAGTGGTGGTACTTTTAGCTTATTTCTAACAGCCCCTTAACTATAAGTGGTTATAACAGTTAATAGTGTATGTTTCAGACCCTTGGTGCCAGTGTGAACAAGTTCCTTTAGATGAGGCAGAACTGAAAACTTTGAAAATGAGCTCAGTGTGTATTTGGGACACTTCTTGCATGGTTGACAGACTGACTTGTAAGTTTGGTGACCATTTAAAACTGGGGTAGGCAACCTGTTTCTCGCCATCTTGGGCAAACAAATCCATTGTAACTCTTCAGCATATTATACTTGAAGAGGCCTCACTCCAGTACCGCCTCACAGTGTTTTAGAAAGTCTAGACCATGATGGGGCCAATCTCAGGTCTGTTTAAGTCATGAGGTGAGCAGGAGAAGTAGTACAAAGAGCAAAAAAGACCATGTAGTAAGTAAGCAGTGGTGACACAATAGGTTAAGTGGAGGACTTTGACCTGCGAGAAAGGAGATGTCAGAGACGGCATATTTTTGGTGTGTATAATGCACATGCACATGTGTGGGAGCTAACTGATCGAGACACTGGGCTAACCACACTACAGGGTTATAATGCATCAAAGGTCATGCTGGTCCAGAGAAGAAAGTTCACAGTGCAACAAAAAGAATTGTCCAAAATTTGCACAAGAAGAAATCTAAGTGGCAGAAACGTGATTTTATATATATATAAAAACGAAACTTTTATATTTATTTAAATACTTGTGTGGCCTGTATTTTTCTCCTATACATGAGTGGGTGTCTGATCACCATTTAGTGACCAGATTATTTGAAAAAGAAAACAAAACAAAAAATAACAAAGACAATTTCAATTACTTCTTTATTGCAATAAAGTGATTAATATTTCTTCTTCTTTCTTTAAGAAACAACATTAACATCTGTCAGTCTACAGCATCCAGTTTCATTGGCGTACCTTGGCTTCACACTGCTGCCTTCTGTAACATAACCCATAAGATAAGGTTTATCTCTAGGAAGTCATTATTATCAAGTTCTTGGGTCAATCACCATATTAACTTATACTGGAAAACCTAACCCATTTTGCAGCAGGTTATGTTTCAGATATAAAAGATAAACACATACGGACCAATCAGTTCTCTGAAAACTCATGGGAAAAGCCTGTTGACCTTAGTGCATAGGTAGCAGGAGTGCGTATAGGTTTGTCTTTCCCTGATGAACATCAGTCGAGAACTAAGCAACCAAGTTTAGAACAACCATGAAAATATAATCCAGAGCATGTGTTTGTACTGCCTGACTTTACAGGCGATTAAAGCAAAATTCCATCGAGGATACACATTTTTGCGCGGTCGATGCACAATGAACATGACACGTGAAACAAACGCAAACAATGAATACAACATTACATTTGCTGGGGGATGATGAAATGAACGTAGTGGATATGAAACTCAAAAGAATTTTATCTTCTTAAAAACCTATAGATGCTGATACTTGCTGTATGTGTGATGATCTTCACCAATTACACTCTGCTGCTTTTAGCCAGTGTTGTATGTATTTTTATAATATTACAGTTTGGCCGTCTGACCAATCAGAAAACATCAACAGTCACCACTGTTTCTTTCACGTTAATGCTCATTTGTGACTGCTTAGCCTGATTGCTGATGTTGGGGTAAGTCAAAGTAGACCTCGGTTTGTTAAAACAGGCCCTTGCTTGGCATTAGCACTGCAGCATTTTCAGGTTGAGTGTGCTGTCTTCTCATGACCAAAAAATAGGAACATCTTTTTGATATTGACTAGAAAGTATTGTTGCATAATGTATGTATGCGTGTTAGCTGCAAAATGCCAAACTGACTCATCTGCTTCTCTTTAGTGACATCTTCTGCTTTGCAATTCATCTGTGTATGCCAAGAGAAATTGAGGCTAAAAGATATATTGAAAACCTTATCACTTTATTCTTGAGTCTACCAATATCTGTGCTGACAAAGCTTATAATGGGCTTGACAACTGTTTTGTCACCTCTGCAGAACATGCAGCAGAAAACAGAGAGGGATAATATTACCTACAGGTGGCTGCTGTGTTGTAATGGCTTTTTTAGCCATCTTGTTTAACAAATATAGTAAAGATTGAGATTAGATTAAGTTTGTTTTAAGGAGCAGACCTGAGGTGCCTAACAGAGGAGATATGGCTTCGACATATTGATGTTGTGAAGAGTGATCCATCCAGACCCTTCCTCCTTAGCCTTAGGCTGATAAGCAAGTTGGGAGGGGGACCCGGGTCACCGCCTTCCCCTGGCTCTGTGACCAAACACAAAAGGTGGTTTCCTTCTGTCAGTTGTGGTCACTTTCACCTGTCACTCAGACTCTCTCTGAGTGAACCAGCGTCCAGGGAGGGCGGCTCCAGGTGAGCATTCAAGCGTGGATAATAGCTCCTGTCCTCTCCTCACGTCACCTGGGAGTCCCAGGCACAAACCCAGGTTTATCAACTTAAAACTGATTCTTAGTGGTTTATTGTTATACATTTGTGCCACGATAGCAGTTGGAATGATATTGGAAGAATCTAGTTAGGTTATTAAGAGAGTTGGTTGCACAAAGAGTCCTGATGTTATCTTAAGTGGATCAAAACCTGATCAGTTGGAGCTAAATTCTGGAATTCAGACTTTAGCTTTTCTGTGCATCAATCCACACAGGTATGAAGAGCCTCGAAGTTTTCTTAGCACATCATAAGGCAGTTTTTATTTTTCAAGCTCTTTAATTTATAATTAGCACGCAGCAAAACTAATGAAGGTTTTTTCTCCATACATGAATTTCTGCTGTCTTCCAAAGAGGATTCAGCTGAAGCCAAAGGAAAATCCTTAGCATTGCAAACAATCACAAGATTGAGAAAAAACATCAAAACATCAAAAACATCTGCGTGCCTTGTCATTCCAAGTACATAATCTGTAAATAGTTGCCTCTGGACCAAATTAAAACTTGTCTAAACTGTCAAAGTGTCACGGCGGGACACACCAGTGCATTTATGAAATGGACCCAAGGGCGGACACAGGAGAGATGAACTGAGGTTTAAACAAAAGGTAATCCTTCATCCTGATTGCATGAATGCAAAAGCAAAGAAACATGAACAGTGGCAAAAACGAAACAAAAACAAAACTGGAAAAACTAGGACTGATTTTGTGCAGGAGCATGAGAGCAACTATGAGACAGAGAAACATAAACTAGAAACATGAACATGCCCAAAATCATGAAAAACCTGGAAACTTGACGAGGTAGAAAGGAACACAGACGACCTGACAAAGACTGAATGAAAACACACAGACTAAGTACACACAGGAGGTGATCAGGGGAAGTGGAAGCACTTGGGGAAAAAGCTGGCTCAAATAATCATGACACCACAGGGAAAAGTAGAACCAAGCACAATGAACTTAGAAACATATAAACAAGACTTTCAAAATAAAACAGGAAGCATGGAGAGGCATGAAGTGGGACAAGCTTGACACAAGAGACAGTGGGAGCGAGAGAAGGAGAGGGACACAGAGGACAGAGATACAAGGGCAACCTACATAGACAAGGAAGCATAGAAAAACATAAACCAGACTAAAACTAAACCAAGACTAATAATAATACTAGAACTTAACATTATCTCATAAGTAATACAAAATAATTCAACTCTACCCTTAACTTAAGGACTAATATTAACGTAAGAAATCAACAATACAAAATAACACAAAACGCTGGGTCACAGACCCAGACAATAAACCACTCAAATGTGGACCTCTGTACTCTTTACTTTTTATTGGTTCTCAGTTTGTTAAGCCAAAGAAGATACCACCAGAAGCCATAGGTCAACATGCAGATCATAACCTATAGGAGGGGGGAAGACGAATAACAGCTCTCAATCTCATCACAGCACTTACAGTGCTTTCTGCTTAGTTTGCATCAAAACGTTTAATATGACCATCACAAATCAACAAAGCAAACACAAGCTTTATGATGACTTTTAGTAAAAATATGATAATATTATGTCTCCACCTGTGCAAAGGCAGGCTGAACAATATAGCTGAGAAGTAAATAAGAGGTTTTTCACAATTCTTTTAAATTCTTGAAAATGACAAACTACAGAGACTTTAAGTAAGGTCCATCTGACTCACAGACCAATCACACTTACATGCATAGTCCCTCTTTATAGCCATTAAAAATCCTGATTAATGATGTAAGTCTAAATGATGCTAGGTACTCAGACATAACCTCAAATTTAAGTTAGAAAAGGAGTAATATTTAAATATTTTTATGTACGTGTGCATGCTGCTAGACAGTTAAATGAAACAGTGAGGAGCTACAGTAAGAGTGGATTTTTTCATGTTCAAACAGGTCTGTACATATGTTCTCTCAGTCTCAACAGGCATGTTTTCATAATGTAATTTAATCCCCTGGAGTAATCAGATGTCCCTAAATCCATAGTGTTTAAATGAATCCTGAACAATGGAGTGAGTAAATAGATATCTGTCAGGGGATTTTAGATTTCCTTGGCGTAGGTTTCCTGTAATAAAAACACTCTAAAGTGCTTAACTATCTGACCTAAGGTTCATATTACAGTCCCAAATGTGACGTCCCAAACGTTTCCAAGTACTGCTGGCTGACGCGTTCATCAGCCAGGCATCAGCTCTTACGTGTTTGCCTTTCGAGGTGCCCTCAGGTCTGTGTTTACCCAGCCGTCACGGGCAGAGCCAGCAGCGTGCTGTACTTGGCGGGTGACAGTGGTTTAAATGAGAAACCTGTGATTGATCTGCATTCATGCAGCCTGTCATAATACCTGCATCAACACACACAAAGGGAAAATCACTCTGCAGCTGCTAATCAGGCTCACGTATGACAAGTAATTTCCTCTGATGTATGGTATGATTTTTTTAAAGAGATGGAAGTGAAAAGATGTTGTTTACATTACACATATTAAATAAAGTATAAGTGTCCACACTTAATCGAGCAACAAATGTAGGTATCAGAGCGCCTTCTTTCAGAGACATCACAACATAAACACTTGTTGATTATAAGCAAAAATGTCTAATATTTGCCACATTATTCAGAAATTATTTATTTTCGCCAATAATAGTAATACTTATACAGTAACCTTTGCGATTATTTGGGACCTGGTGTCACTTGATATTAATAGATCATTGTGATGATAATGATTGTGTAACCTTAATGGAAAAGAGGCTGCTGTTCAGACTCCAAAATATTCTTTATCAAGACTCTAAATCTGTACTGCCTAGTGCACCTTTAACCATCAGTTAAAATGGAACATTTCCTGTGGATTGATACTGGGATTTTTATGAACAGAAAGTGGGATGTGAATCATGCAAGATGTAGGATACTTTAATTTGACAATTTGCTATTCATATTAAGAATATGTATGTAAACTTGTGAAATAAAAGGAAATGTTTTTCTGTTAACCAAATCAGTACTTTTTAAAGTTACTCTTTCCCCCACAACAATCAACACGTCGGTCCTCTAAATAAACCAAACCATGACAGCCCACCAACTTTACATGTGCCCCAAGAAAGAATAAAAATGATAAGCACTTGCAAACCCAAATATTATTTGCTGTCTCTGAATATCACAGTCACCGTTACAATGAAGAGCTCAGCTATTCGAGTTACAGTTTCACCTTGAAACATCATAAAATGACATTTTTAATTAACAAAAATTATTAATAATTGTCATCAGCGGCAGTTATCTGCTGCAGAAATTAATGCATTATATAGCCCATTTATGACTTTTAGAGATAACTTCACTTTATGGGACTTGAAGAGCTCTGAAGACATCCAACATACTGACCTAAATCTCACTAACTTTTCTCTAAATTTATTCTGTTTTCAAAATAAGTGATGAAGCGTAATGTACGATAAAAGTAAGAATTAAATGGTATCTACTTAGCTTTTCCATAATTCTCATCATATATTTATATTGTTGCACTGGTAGAACAGGTACTCGGATTAAATGAGTTTCAAATAATGACATCAGAATATGTACAAGTAATCCCTGTGAACCAAATGCTCGGACTTCATCTAGATCTAAATGCTCGGTTTCAGTCTTTTTAACCCTTTTCAGTCTGTGCGTTCACATCAAACACGTGAAGGCAGTCTTTTTGGAAATATATGAATACTTGGCAGTAACAGCCAATGGCACGAGGAGGGGAAGTACCGAGAGCTTGAGTCAAGTTACTGTAACATGTTTTCCGAACTTACACTGCATCCTCAGTGGAAGCGACGTGTCAACCAGAGAGCAGATGAAATTGTCTTACCTTCCAGGATTGCAACTAAAGTAACTGCCAGTGAGAGTGCAGAATACCATTTATTGGCAAAGCTAGTGTTGCAGAGCATTCTCATTCCCGACGCGTAACATACCGACGATTTGTCACATCCTGAGGCATCCCATGGGAATGCAAAAGATAACTGTGATACGCATGCGATTGTGGATGGAATTCAATAGAATGACGCTCCCAGCGGCAACACACGTTCCAGCCATGTATTCGAGTCCTAACCTTAACCTTAACCCTAACCATAACATTAATCGTGTTAGATAGTATTTTTCAAAGCTCGTGATGAGAAAGTAAAATAAATGTACATGTGTAGATTCAGTCCAAATGGTTCTCCTGTTTCTGAACGCGTAACATAGGAACGTGTTGGGTGGCCGAAAGCGTAACATAATGACGATTCGTCACATAGCGTAATATGTTACCCTTTGGGAGTGAGAACGTGACGTGTTGAGTGAATATATTAGTTGGTTACCTAGGTAACTTGATGTTGGAACGCCCACAAGCAACCAGCCATAAGCTTCAAAGTGATGAGTGATATCGATAGTATTGATACCGATGCGGTTATCGATACACATTGATACTAGTATCAGTATAGGTGTCTGCAATACTGGCCCTGTATTTAACTATCAGATCGATATTAAAATTTGCACATTATTTTAGAGAACCGAAGTCCTACATTTGCAATTACATCTCCTTATCTTTATATATAAGAGAAGTTGAACCCTACAGCCCCAGCTGCTCTCACACAGCGTCACTTAGCTTGTGTTTCATTTTCAGACGAATCCTGACGATATGTGTATAAAAACTTTTTCCCAAATTCGATACATTTAACTTGCATAAATACAGGTTCGCATCTGTTGCAGAAATTCATGTCAGTTTGTCTGAGGTTACACAGCTATAACTATATTGACAGAAGCCCCACCCACCTGCTCTTCAAACCTTCTGTTTGTGATGAGAAGAAAGTTGACATAAAAAGAAAGGAACTAAAAGAGGTCAGAGAGGGTGCGCTAAGAGGGCTGTAGCACAGCTCAGCATAAGATGAACTGATAAATAAGGATTATTTTGAGCTGTAAATCATGCAGAGCTGCTCTGAGCAAAAGCCTGCAAACTGAGAAACATAAACTTTTGCTTTTTTCCTCATTTTAATGGACCTGAGCTTTTCTGTCAGCTTCATAAATGCTCCAGGACTTTTTTTGTCTTTTAAATAATACGTTCAACAAGTGTTTCAGCTCGTGGTTTGTCTCTGCAGTCCATGTGCAGTACTGTAAACCCCCTGCTCTAACACTCACCTCCAGCAGAGGACGACATTCGCCGAGTTACCTCTTTCCAATCGGCCCCCACCTCACCAGTGACCTCCTCCTCCTCGTCCCCATCGACGGCCCCTCCTATCAAAGCCATAACCTCTCCTAATCCCCCCCACCCACCCCTCGTTGCCCTGGAGACGGCTCAGACGAGCAGGTGATGCATTGACAGGGAGCAGATGGTTCCCTGCGGAGGTAAGCATGGCTGAACAATGCTTCCATATTCATCATAAAGTCCTGCTAACTCTCGGCGTCTCCCTCCTTCGAGTACATGCTTACACATAACTTCAAAGTTGGCGTTTGCGGAGACCGAGCAAAGGTGAAAATGTTGTGACAGGGCTCAATAAATGAAAGCGCCTCCATTCAGAGGGGGCTGGTTTACAGTATCTCAGAGAGGAGGCAAGAAGGCAAGCATTTTTTCTTGCCTCGACCTTCCTGTGCTTGTCTCCTGCAGGTGTTTTTGGGCTTTTTGCCGCAGTAACTCACTCCTCTAAAGAAGCTCCTTCTTTAGCCCCTGTCTCCCCTGGAGATAAAGTACAAACACCCCACTCTTGCTGCCTCTTTCTTTCAGCTAACTCCTCAATAATCCAGCAACAATACAGGGCTCTGAGGCGGTGTGCAGCGATTCACCAGAGGCCTGACTTGTTTTGGGGTGCAGCGGTAGGAGGGGAGGGGCCGGCGGTGGAATGGCATTATGGAGATCAGCTAATACATGTAAAACATTGCATCCATTTTTTCTTCTCTCTTTTTTTATTGGAGCAAGTGGTAAAGAAAAAACGTCTGCAGTACAATATGCTTAACCACCACACCTGGAGCTCACAACAGGGGCGAGAATGGCTGCCTCACCCATCATCACCAGCACGGCAGCACCTATCAATACAGGCTGTAAGGAGCTTGGTTGGGCCGCAGGAGGAGGGGGCCAGCTGTATTCACAGCCTGACTATGATAAAGACGCACAGTGAGGAGCCATTCAAGAGCCCTGTGCCCATAATGGAGTCACTAATAGGTGCCTATTCAGCAGGGAAAGTGTTTTCTGAAGGGGCGAAAAAAAAGTTTCAGGGAAGCAACAATCACTTTGTCTGCTGCCTTGTGTATGTAAAATGTATGCAGAGCTCCACCCCTCCACCCTTTTCCAACTCTTTCTGCTGTCTTTTTTTTCCCTTTTTCCTTTAAAAAGCATCACCAGTGAATAGGCGACATGCATAGTTTGGAGTCGTCCTTTCATCCTTACTTGAAAATAAACTGAATGGTCTGTTCTCGAGTGAGTATAGTCCAGCAGGCGTGATCTCAAAACTGGGCTCTCTTATTTCATAAAAGTGTTAGCCACATGCACAGGTGACCAATAAGTCTTCCACTGTATATTTTCCTCATCAGATTCATGCTTTAGACTTTTAGAAATAAAGTTTGTAGAAAGCAGAGGTCAGGGAAGTTTGTTTGAGCTTCCCCTGATCAAGAAGTTTTAAATGTAAATGTGAAACCTCTCTTCACTGAATGTATTTTAGGCTTTCAAAATCCACTGGAGCTCCCTGGAACTGGAGCCCATTACTTACCATACTTTTCATTTGGTAAATTAACTGATTCTTGTATACTTCAATGCTTTTAAGTGCTTACTAACTAGCATTCGCACACATTCATACCCTGATGGATGCATCAGAGGCTAGCTCCTGAGCAAACTAATGTTTAGTTTTATTCTTTTTGATTGTTTTGGCTTATTGATTTGAAGATAAAGTTAGAAAAGGAAAGATGAGATGGTTTGGATGTGTGCAGAGCAGGGATGGTGGATGAAAATCGAGCTGCCAGGCAGGAGGAAAAGCGGAAGACCACAGGGGAGGTTAATGGATGTAGTGATGAAGGAGATGCAGAGGGTTGGTGTGACAGAGGAGGATGCCAGGAATAGAGTGAGATGGAAGAAGATGATTTGCTGTGGCGACCCCTAAAGGGAGTAGCCACAAAAGAAGTTCTTCTTAGTCTTATCTACTTAACTGTCTCTTAATGTAATTTACTTTTTCTTGTCTCTTGTCTCTTTCTTTTTCTTTTTTCCATAATTTTCAAATATAATTTGTTGTGCTGTACTTTTGTTGTAGTTATAGGCTCTGATTGTTATGAGTTGAGCCTGGGGACCCAAATCTAGAATGCAAAGGCAGGTAGAGGTAATGGAAAACAGGCTGTTTATTTGGCTGAAGGCAGATATCCCAAAAGCAAAAACACAAAGTCAGAAAAGGGAGCTTAAAACTAGAATCTTACTGAAATCTGGGGAAACATACTCGAGCTGGAAATGCTGATGCTATGAGAGGGAACATTTAACTGCTGTTGTACATTAATAGAATATTAATAATTTGTTTAACTAATCAGCATTTCTGGGGCCATCTCAGTTGAACTTTCTAGCAGTCAAATCCCTAAACCCACCCATACGATGAATGTTTAAAACTTAAGCTTTTGTTTAACTTTTTTGTGAACCTTTTTTCTGTGGTTCTGTGCTTCTTCCTGTCTGTCCTCTCCCCCGTCCTGATTTCTGGTTACTCTTATTACTGTTTTTGGTTTAACCTCGCCTGGTTGAGGCAGATGCCCACCCTCCCTTGTGCTGCTGGAGGTTTCTTCCTCCCCACTGTTGCCAGCTGCTTGATCACTACATGTCTCGTTATGTTTTAGTTTATCTTTCTGCAATTGCAGTTTTTCTTATGTGAATCGAATTATATTTGCATAAATCAGTTTGCAGGGGTGCCATATCTGCACAAAGCCTCAAACACACCAGTGTTCAGAATGCAAACATGAGCCAGCTTAAACAAGGCTATAAAATGTATGCATTCCATGTTAGGACAGAGCCCATCATCTGTTTGGAACTTGCAAATGTGTTGGTTTTGCAGGAAAAATTGGAAAATTCAAACTGCTTTTCAGGCCGTCATGCCGACTCACCCTGGATCCCAAGGCACTGGGGAGCAGACCTCGTGGGTGAGCTGACTAATCTTGAAATACTGGGACCATATTGAAAGAGAGGGCACACACTAAAAAATACTGGGACCATATTGTTTTGTGGTGTCAAAGGGCTTAGCTGACAGATTGATGAGATGAGGAAATAACGGAGCCAACCAGGGGGGAGGGAGGGAGAGGAGAGGAGGATCTCAGCATGGTGTGGCAACCAGGGTTTGGAGTCAGTGCAGGACTCCCTGCAGGCCTGCGGGCCACAGCCTGTGCAGGTCACCGCTCTTTGATTCTGGGTCCCACAGCCCACAAAGGGCAGCACGCAGTGGGCAGGGCTGCTTTCCTTAGAACAGCATGAAAGCCCCTTGTAATGGTATTTTTATGTGTTTTGTGAGAGTCTTTGTCAGCCTTTGTGTGCTGATGTATGTGTTTATTTGTGTGAGTGTGTGTATGCCTTTGCAGTCCTGCAAAATCCAAGTTAAGTCAAGTGTGTACTTCTAAAAGCCTAAGAGTCCCACGTTTCTTTTAAGTTTTATTTAGCATACTAGAAAGAAAAATTACTTTTATGTTATTAGTGGAAAACATGACTATTCTTTTCAGCTTAGTGTTTTGCTTCATTGTCAGAGCATATATTTTGGACTGGGACCAGCTAGTTTCAGCAAATCAAAAGCTCTAAAATCCTACAGTATGATATACTTAAGAAACACCACATGGCAGGCATTTATAATTAGCTACAGTAGCTCCATGTAGCTCTGGGAAGTAGAGTAGTATTTGGATAAAATGTGAGATATTTCACCTAATTGTCAGATACCAGAAAACTAATACATTTTGGGCAGTCAGATGCTTTACTTATTAAGTCAGTAGGCTTCCTTCTACTGTATGGTTGCCACCAGAGAGAAAAACCACTTACTGAATCCTGAAAATCATTGGCAGATCAAGCAAAAGCTGGAAAACAAAGTCATTGACATCTATCAGTCTTAAAAGGCTTACAAAGACATTTCTAAGGCTTTGGGCCTCCAGTGAACCACGCTGAGAGCCTTTATCCACAAATGGAGAAAAATTGGAACAGTGGCAAACTTTCGTAGGAGTGCCTACCAAAATTACTCCAAGAGCTCATCAACAACTCATCTAGGAGGTCCCAAAGAACCCAGAACAACATCTAAAGAACTTCAGGCCTCACTTGCCTCAACTAAGGTCAGAGTTCATGATTCAACAATAAGAAAGACACTCTGCAAAATGCGATCCATGACGAAAACCACTGCTAAGCAAAAGGAACATAAAGGCTTGTCCCAGTTTTGCCAAAAACATAGTCTATGGACTGATGAGACAAAAGCTGAACTTTTTGCTTTGCTGCTTTAGGACGACTTGCTGTAATTGATGAAACCATGAATTCTGCTCTCAACAAGAAAATTCTTAAGGTGAACATCCAACCATGAGTTCATGCCATGAAGCTTTGGTTATCTACCAGAACAACGATCTGAAAAACACCAGCAAGTCCACTGGTGAATGTCTCAAAAAACCCAAAGGTTTTGGAGTGGCCTAGTCAAGGAATGGACTTAAGTCAGATCAAGATCTTTTGGCATGACCTCAAACAGGCCGTTCATGTTTGAAAACCCTCTAATGTGGCTGAATTCAAACAATTCTGCAAAGAATTTTCAAGTGGGCCAAAATGATGAATGGAAGAATATTTACATTTTCAGTAGTGGACAAGTAGTTTTACATAACTGATTATTATATTCACCATTGAATTATACATAAAAACATCTTGTATAAAGTCTGTAGGAGAGAAAAGAGATGAAACAGCAGATCACGAAATATGAGAATACCAGTTTTATGTGCAGTTTCTTTTAGTAGAAAAGCCACACATTCCACAAAAATACTTACAGCTTCCTCTGACACGAGTAATTTTATTACAGTGTCTTAGCAGCTGGTATTGTGGGATGTGGATTACCCAAAGTGCACTGCAGGTTCCCCACAGGGCTGAACAGAGAGGGATCTCAGGGAGGCGCTGCTTTATGAAGGGAAATGTAAAGGAGAGGTCTTGATCTCAGATGGTCTCAAGAAGCTTTAGCTCATGTTACAAGTTGTGCTCAGACTATGTTACAGCAAAATCCTTATTCTGAAAGCATTTAAATAAAGCACTCATTTTAGTCCCTGAATGAAAGAACAAATGTCACAAAATGAGGAACTAAAACAGGTGTAAAAGCTGTTCTTTTTACGTACTTATTTATTTTATTTCAGCAGAAACTGGTTGTGCAGAGGTGGCTGATGGTGTCACTATTGTAAATGTTTGGTCCGGTCACCATGGAAAACACTCACTACTTCTCCCTTGGCCACCTCCCCTTGTTAATATTACACCAAGAAATTGTTTACTAGGATTTTCCTGCACAACAAACCTGAAGATGAAAAGCCCGAAGCACAAGACGCACTCTACATAATGAGCTTTGATTGCAAATACAGATAGAAGGCTGTTCCGGGCTTACAAACACACACACACTGGTGAACTCTTATTTGTGGAATTGATAGGGTCCATTGTTTCCACAGTGCTTTCCACTATATGCCCTGTAATGCAATTAAGGCCAGGAGATTTATGCTGCTTTGTAGCAGCCCAGAACCTGATCCGTGTTGTGTCTGGAGTCGGACTGAAAAGCTGCCTCTCTGTCCAGCTGGTCCTGGTTTCTGCTCTGGCCTCTGTCAGTGTGTGCAGCTACATTGCTGTTCACTTCCTAATTGAAAGCTTTGGTTTATTGTAGGCCTGTTTTTGTGTCACATTATTTGCCTGAAAATTTGTAGTGAGCTGAGAAGGGAGATAGCCTCTTTGTGCCCAGTGTCTCTGTTATTGTGTTCACCAAGGAAGCATGCCTGAGAGAGTTGCACTAGTTTAGTTGGATGGTAATTATTAACAGCCATAAGCTATTTGAATAGGCTGCATTTTTTCAGCCTCCCACAGAGAGAGGCTCTGACTGCAAAGTGTAAACGCATAAAACACCTTCTGGGCGAGTGGAGACATTTTCAGGCTCCTTTTAAAGAGAAAATGAGTAAACTGAAAGCCTAGAGTTCCCTGGACATGTCTGCTGTGGAGAGAAGAGAAGTTTCGGAGGCTCGCTGGGAAATTAGACCTTCCAGAAATCGGGATTTCAAGCATCCACTGAGGCCACTGGTTCTGCCCAGGCATCCTGTCTGCACGAGCACCTGGCCGGCTGATGGCTCCAATGGGGTGAGTCCATGCATGCCCACCCAGCAGTAGTGGCCTACTGCCGCCACCACCCACAACTCTGAAATCCCAAATGAAAGACACGTCAAATGCTGCTGAATGAGCCCCATGGCGAGAACATGAGAGGGAAGATCCGTAACACCCGGCACATCTGTCCACCTCTCTGACACTAATGAATGTTAAGTAGGTTAGCTGCTGGTGTGCCAGTGTCCCACCGGTCATTGTGGCCAGTGGTGGCAGCGGGCTGTGCTTTTGTCATGGTGCGCCAACCCCCCGTGATACGTCTAAAATGGCTCGACCACTTACTCCTGCACACAATCCTGACACCAATAGTCACCATATTGATCCCTCGTGCTGGCAGATTAAAGTATAAAAGGAGGTCTGTCCTATCAGCAGGGGTCTCCGCTGACTTCGAGAGCTCATTTCAGGGTCACAGAGTCCTCTCAGCCTCCTGACCCAGACCCTAAGTGAACACACGAAAACACCGGTGCAGGGCAGGACAGAAACCTTTCCAGGGATGAAGTCCATTAAACAGGATTGGTCAGATGCTCACATTCACAGCTCATTATAGCTGACCCCGGGCTCTTTCTCTTTCAGTGTGCTGCTCGTCTTTTCTATCTCTGGCTCTAACCTGGCCAAAGCCATGCTGAGGTGGTCACTCTCGCCTTTTGTTTGCATTGATAGCTCAGCCGTTAACTTGATTGTCTTCTAGACTGGATCGCCTCATCCGTTGTGTTGCTTTGTCGAGTTCCTCGAGTGTGCTTTTTAAGTTTAGGGACTGTGCAGCTCTTTTGTCTCAGTGTTTCTTGGTTTATAGACAAATCCATCTCACCATTCCTGTGATGGAGCATATACACTGAAAGGAGAGAGGGTCATATGACTGGGCTGCTCTTATGGTCATCAGCAGACTTCTCTGACAGATAAGAGTAGTATGTGTAATTGTTTACATCACCAAGTCTTAAAATGCTCTGGCTTTAAGAAAAAAAAAAGTTTCTGTAGCCAGGATTAGGACGGACAGCAAGAATATACTTGTCATGTTACTACTGAACTGGTCAAACAGAATTATTTATGAAGAGTGAGAACAGGAAAAGCATTGTGACTAACAAGAGGAATATGGTTCAAACATGAAAACAGTGCAGTAATATGAAACAAATTGCTTGTAATGCTCATAATGCTACAAACAGCAGTAGAGTTTAAGTTAATACAATACAGTAAGATTGTCTAGGTTTGCAGTTCATGCAAAGACAGGTCGAATGAACCGAGACTGCCCAATATTACTTTTTTTACAACTTTATTTCAGTTCATTGAGGTTTGAGGGCATTTGTTTATACACAGCTCTATCAGGGTCCCGCTAAAGCAGTTTTAATCAGGTTTAGATCTGGACTTGGACTGGGCCATTGCAACACCTTTATTCTGTTGTAGATTTGCTGCAGTGCTTCAGATCACAAACTTGTTACATGACTCTGTTTTACAAACATATTTTCCTCTGAGATTAATAAAGTGTTCTGATTCTGATTTTAACCAAACTTTAGCTGCTGACAGATGGACTCACATCTGACTACAGAAGAGTTCATGGTGACTCACTGACTGCAAGGTGCTCAGGTTCTGTGTTTGCAAAACAAGCCCAAACCATCATACCTCCACCACCATGCTGACGGCTGGTATGAGGTGTTTGGCTTCTTAATTCCCATGGAAGCAGTTAGGGTATACTTAGTTGTGTGTTGATATGGAGCTGTGCAGTATGTCTTGTGTTGTTGCAGAAAGCTGAAGATTTGCAAACCTGCGTCATGTTGCGTGTTCTTTTTCGAGAGAAGACGCTATCTCCCGGAGACCAAACAAACCATATTTGTCCAGTCTTTTTCTAATTGTGCTGTCATAAACTTTAACCTTTAACAT
Organism: Simochromis diagramma; assembly: GCF_900408965.1. NCBI lineage: Eukaryota > Metazoa > Chordata > Actinopteri > Cichliformes > Cichlidae > Simochromis > Simochromis diagramma. The sequence continues at coordinate 15,287,186 of NW_024386908.1, forward strand.
CTTAACTGAGGCTTGTGTAGTCTGAGTTGTAGCTCTTGGGCTTTTTGCAGTTTCTATGAGCGTTACTCAGGCTCTAAGCCTGGGGTGAATTTCCTGAATAGATTGGAAACTGTCATGTTTTCCACTTGTGAATAATCTTTTTCATTGAAGAATGATGGACTTCAGATTGTTTTTAAATGACTTTATAACCTTTCCCAATTATTCATAATGGGCAGCAACAGTTCCCTAAGAGCACTGCTGATGTCTCCTTGATATTGTGTTAACGCACACCGGAAAACTGCCAAAATGTGAGGTGCTCACACTTGCTGATGATCAGTTATTCAGATCAGATTATTCCAGTGGAAGCAGTTAGGGTATACTTAGATTTATACTCATTTGAGGGTGTATTTAATTAATTATAAGGCCTGCTGAGGACCCGATTTTTTTTTTTTATCATGCCCTGATCCCTAAAGCTTACTTTCTTTTTCCTATTACTCAATATGAATATACAGAATCTGTATATGACAAGACTTTTTGTACTGGAAGCTTTCTGCCAAAAGGTGGATTCTGTTCATCTGGACATCCACTTGTAGCCTTCAAGTTATTGACCAGTCATGCTTTAGCAATCTGTGTGAAAAAGAAAAGACTGATACCAAACTGAAAGCTTGACACCATAAAGTATTTCTGCATTTGTAAAAAAAAACGATTGTCATGAAAAATACCCTTCAACACTTCCAATATATTACTAGAAATTGTGCCAGAAACCTTTAGTCTGATTTTTATTCTAAGTTTTGCATATCTACCACCACCCTAATGGCAGCTTGTTTACCTCCGTAAGCTACCTGAATTGTTCTGGGTAATTTGTGTCCTTGGTGCTGACCTCACGAGCGCCCAGCTCACTGTTCGATTCCTGCTCCCTTAATTAAACGCTGATTAAATGCCTATTAATGCACACTGACTCGCAGACGGGGTGTAATCAGGTAAAACAGAGTTAATAAAACATCCAGTGTGGTGCTGGGGAGAAAAGGAAGAGCTCCCCTGAGAAAGACAGACAGATGGCGACAGGAACCACCAGAGAGAGGACAAAGCAGAGTGGGAGAGGGGATAAAGCAAATACCAGCCACCACTTTGGTGATTAGTTCTAAATTGGTAATTTGATCTAACCGCTTCCACCTACTCATTATTGATAAGACAAACCATATTTGACCATATTTCCCCCTGCTGGCTCAGACCGACAGCACAACACTTCCTGTCCACTTGCCAGCCCACGCCACCCTACGCTCAGCAGTTCTGACAGGAAGTGCCGTGAGGTGGAGCGTCGACACACGCACAGTGGAAATCCCATCTGCCAGGAATCTCCCTAATCTCATCATCTGAACTGAACAAGGAAAAGAGGAGCAGCAATCACTTTAGACAAACCCTCTGTTGGGATTATGTGATGATGGGTCAAACGGTGACATCAAAGGCAGAGCGAGGACCCAGAGTAATGAAATTCTGTTTGAGCCAATAGACCACTGGCTTTCTTTTGTTTCTTTTGTCGTGAGTTTGCTTCTTTGTTTGGAATGAATAACATGAAGACTAAATGTTTTCATCGATGAGTTTGGGAAGTGATTTCCAGAAATTTTTAAACCTTTCAGGAAAACACACGTCAGAGATGTTAAAAAAAAGTGATTTGTGGACAAATGGAGCTATAAGATAAAATGCTGAGTAAATATAAATTCATAACTTTTATCTGTAAATTTGAAAAGTAGTCTTTACCTCAGACTTGCAACAGTAATCTGATGACATTTGCCTTTCTTGGCCAGGCTTGATTTTTTACCTGGCAGCAGAAAACATTAATTATGATATCAGAGTGAGGGGTTATCCTTAAATGAGATATCCATATTTTTATTGTTGGCTAGAGCAGCTTTACATGACTCACAGTTAAAAAAAAAGAAGCTTCTTTATCTTGCTGAGGGTTTGGTGCAGCGCCTCCGCTCCTCTCTTGCTAGGATTGGTTATCCAATATTTTGACTGAACACTGAAACAGTATATGATCATGAGGAAAAGCCTAATAGTCAACTTTAGTATGATCATTATTTTGACATTTATAATTTACATTAAGTTTTAAGCAGGATTTAATGAGCCTTTCAAGGGACATGGGCTTCAGAGAAGAATCACCTTTCATTTTGTGTTCTCTGTTAGTTCATTGTTTCCTTTTGGATTTTGGGAAGTGCTGAAGTTCATGTTCTCTATCATTTCATAGTTTCTGTTATAGGGTTATTTTGCATTTCCTTGTGCTCGCGAGTTTTGTTATTTTCTGGTGCTTTGTAATGTTTTCTTATTTTCTCTAGATCTTAGTTTAGTTAAAGGTGACTCTAGGTTTATTGGTTCCCTTTAGCATTCCCATTCTGTTCCTTCAGCCTCGTCTTTGTGCAGGTCTTTATGTCTTTCTTGTTCCTGTTCAGTTGTGTCTCTCTTTCTGTTTAGTTTTGGTGAGTGTTACTCTCTGTGTCAAGTTTTACTTCCGTATAATCATTTGTGTCTGCAAATTATTGCACCTCTCACATACCCTTTAAATGACACTCTCAGGCCGAGCTTAGGATCAGGACTTTTTCACAGTGGTTAATCCAAACCACACAGCAACATATTAATGACTAACCCCATGTTGTGGATGGCTTCATCTCAGAGGTGTCATCTGATAGCATTTGTCTCTTCCTGCTGGGGACTCTCAACAAATTAACCCTCTTACAGCATTTTCCCTATTCTCATGTGTTCATTAGTCTAACCACAGCTTTGTAGTTAGGCTTATTTCACAAACCCTCCAAGCACTGTTCATATCCAGAGTTAAAAAAATGTTAAATCCATAATGAGACGCATATTTTTATAAAAACTAACAATTCCGAGATTAAAATCTTTTTCTAATTGCATTTATTGAATAATAAAAACTGAACACGATGTTTTTTTCTGCTATGTGACTGCAGCCTCTTTTTTGTTTTGCCCAGTTTTCTCTTTCGGCTCATTTGATTTCTCTACATTTTAATCACAGGCCACCCCAGCCCCCAGCCACTCCATCCTCTGCTGTCTGAAAATGATGTACTTGATTTCACATTCAACGTAATTAGCGACAATGAGGTCACTGGGCCACAAGTGCCGTAATTTACTGAAAAAAATGGTTGTTTTTCCCCGTCCGTTCATTATTTGGCAGCAATTAAGGCGTCTATTAAGGATGAAGAGCTTGTGAGGTATTTCTGGCATAATGTGTGTAATCATACATAATGTGCTTTGTTGCATACAACAGGTAGGTAGACAAAGGAGGTAAAACGGGCCAGACCTGACGCTGCCCTCTAGCCTCTCATGGTGGCACTGAAGCTGTTTGAGAGCTCCGCAGCAGAGGAAATGGAAGCACGCATCAACCTCCATTGTCTTCCTGCTCTGTGTGCCACTCTTGCCCCATGTCACCTACTCTGGTCTGGGGTTGCAGCCCATGAATGAAGGGTGAATCCTGGGAGGGTCTGCTCTCCTGCTCCCTGCAGTGGATCAACTCTGGAGCTGACTCAGTGCTTCTGGGAGCTGCCAGGAGCTGCAAAGAGAGATGGATGAGCTGCTGGGAATTGGCTGGTGTTGTGTCTCCGGGTGATTGATGAGTTAACACAGTGCCTCTTGCTCCATGGGTCAAACCGACACATCAGGACCACAGGACCACCGTACTGTCCCAAGGAAGCTTTATGTTCGAAGAAATGAGGAGCAGACGTTCTGTACACTGAGCAGATGTTGGAAAGCTGGTTGTGTGGGAGAGAAGACTTCATCACAGAGTCCTCAGCTTCTCCTGGAGGTGTTTCACAGCAGCTCAATAATCAAGACAGAGGGGGTTTAAATATCTCCAGAGAGCCCACTCCCTGTGTGGCATTATGTGTGTTTTCAAATGCTTCAGTCATTGTTCTCAGTCCCAAGGCCTGTGGAGTTAAAAGCATTTCAACTCTTTCAACTGATCAATCTCAATCTGATAGATCTGTACTTAAATAAGCCGTCTTTCTGCAATCAATACTGTTAAATGTGACTTATTTTCTTTTTCTTGCAGAGACCCATTTATGTCTCTTTTGTCAGCAAGGCTATCCTGTGGGACAGAGGAGTCTGCCACTACACTGTGAGTGCCCAATTTTACACTTCGTAGCCACAAAGAACCTGAACAGATTTTGGTATTCTTACAGCCTGTTGTTTTTGTGAGATTGTACAAGTGATCCTTCTAGCTTTCCAAACTTGCCATAAAATCATGAATACCTCCTGTTTATAAGTGCGCTCTTGTGAGACTAGATTAAGGGTGTTTCAACCCCTGAATTGTTTAATCCATTTAAATCAAACTTCATTTCCCCTCCTTGGAGCAGTTCGTTTATGCAGATGTGAACACAGTAATCGCACTTGTTTTCAACATGATCTGACCCCGATATGATCATAGTACCAGGTGTACATTACAAGTTTGAGCTAAGAAACTTCCTGTATGCTTTGTATGGAACAATGGATGCACAAAAGTCTGTACAGGCTAGCAACGAGCCATGAAATGAACATAAAGTCTCCATTCTCCAACAGTTCAGAACACAGCATCTTCTTTCTGTTTTTACTTTTGTTGTTACACATCTGAGCGGACTAAACATTGTGACGTGGTTTGTACTGATACATTTTGGTTCACTTGGATTTTTCTCTGTGTGAAAAGAATCCAAATCATGGTGAAAAGCTGCAAGTTTACAAACTCATCAACTGATTCGGACCAGAACAAATTAACTACAGGTGCCCTAAAAGATATAAGATAAGTCGTTGGAGTCGTAGAAAATGTTAAAAGGGTAGGTTTTGCCATGGCTCACAGCAGAATCTAATGTGTCATAGCATAACAGGAAGTATATTTCATGTCTGCATCACGTATTTTGCTCAGGCAATGCAGGGATGCACCATCGTGATGCACCATGGCTTTTCTCTGCCTAATGGGGCGTCCAGACGGTGGTGAGGTGGCAGCCAGAGTCCTCAGAAAATCAGTGACATTCAGGAACATCCAGTGAAATAGATGCTAGGACTCAAGATTTCTTAACTTCAAAGCAAAGGTAGTGAATAGATTTAGAAGGGTTCTTGGCAACCAGAGTCAGCAATGTCTGCTTGCAACCAACTGTCAGCACCAAAGTGATGGCTCACTCAAACCAAGTCATGGTACAGTATTCAATGTTTGTACAAAGACACGAATCGTGACATCTGAGACAGATCAGATGAAAAGTGTTGTTCAGGGACAAAAAAATATTGCAAGTTAATGTACAGGATCCAGAATCTATACTTTGGTCCAGATACCAAAGGCCATTAATGAGTATGCCTCTGACATAAGGGGTATTCGACATGGAGCATGGAGGATCATCCATTTAAGGATGAAATCAGCAAATAAATGTTAATGTCTGTTTTCACTCAGAGAACAGGGCGATTTAAAATTTTTTCAAATTTCTGAAAGCTTTTCGTAATTTGAACCCTTGCTTTTCCTCTAACAAGCAACATAAAACACACACACACATATTCTTCTTCTTCTTCATCTTCTTTCTCTTCAACACTCACGATTCCCCCACCTCTCCCCTCTGCTGAAAAGCGTCCGGGAGTGGATGTGCCGCAATTAACAGTGGAGTTGCCATGGGGACAGCACAGTTGTGTGGGCTGGCTTCCTGTCTCGGCCTCTGGTTAAACAAACAAGTAAAGTCGTCGGACAAAGGGGCCCGCTGGTCCTTACAGCCTCATTTACATCCTCAACCGCTTTCACCGCTTCTGCATTCACAGAGTTCATCAGGCCTGGCATCACCCACTGCCATTCTCCAATCTCCTGCGCCCGCTCTGGTTATATCTAATAAATCACGAGGGCATTGTGATGGTAACAACTGCCCGCTGTCATACAGGGGGACAACTTTTACAACAAGGGTAGCTAAGCAGAGAGACAGAGAGGCTGTTGACCCAGACATTGATGCTCCTCTACTCTCACCCAGGATACGAGCTGCAGGTCGGGCTGCACAGGTGCCCAAACATGGAGGCAGGGCACTCATATATATAACAGGGTTTTTACATAAAAATGTGGTATGTTTGTTTGTTTTTTAGTTTAGGAGCAATATTGTTAGAAAGAATTTACCATATTTAGTTCATCTGAAACTTTATTAGTTCAACAACACCTGCTTCCAAACAATTTCACCAAAATGTCAGAGTTGTGTCAGCACATGGCCATAAAGGAAGTATTAATGGAGTCACTTACTAAACTTTGAGGCACATGCTGTTAATTAATTTTTCCCCAAACTCTGTAAAGTCCATTATTGTAATATTAAAGGTTGTAAAAATAGACAGATAAAAGAAGGTTATGAGGAAATACTACTACTACTACTATTAATGTTCATATCACCGTTCATCATTAATTACTCTGTGTTAAGTTATTTTGGTGACTGTACATCAGAGGAAGGAAAAACTAATTAATAAATCCCTGATGTAAAAAATGGTTCCCAAACTTTTGTTCAGTTATACCTGAACTTCAAGGGCCTTAGAGGACTCTGAGCACAAACTGTGTGGCAGTATCATCACATCCTTGCTGTGCTGAGTTGTTTTGGGATCTGTGCCTTTTCGGGGTAAAAGCTGCCGGACCCTCTGGGGCTGCGTGGGCCCGTAAATCAGGGTCATTGTCTCGCCATCGAAAGTAGAAAGTTGCTCTGAATGCTAAGCTGCATCTGAGTCTGGCTTCTGACACGAGCTGATAATCAGATTTACTCCCCAGAATCCGCCGGACTCCACAATGTGCCCCACTGTCGTCGTCCCTCACTTTGCCTCTCACCGGCCCCCTTGCCAGAGTCCCGACCCTCTCCCCTCCTCCCCCACAGCAAAGCTAATTACACCCCGCAGAAACACAAATCTCCATGATTTAAAAAGTCACTCTTTTTCAGGGGTTTAACCTTGTTAGGGCCTAAGCCTGGCTTTCTTGTGCTTCAGCTCTGTGAAGAATTCTCTGTTCCTGCAGACGCTGGGACATAGACACACTTCTGTCTTTGCTCGTAGTCGTCCGCCTGTCAGAGGGTTCACTCAGAGGCAGCATAATTAAGTGTGTGCGTGGATGTGTGTCTGCACAACTGCTTATGTATGCTTGTATGCTGTGTACATATGTGTGTGTGCGTGTGTGTGTTTAGAGGTGGGGTGGGGGGGGGGGGGTGAAGGAGCACACGCAAGGCTGTCCTCTGCAGGCCATCTGGGACTCTGACTAACTAATAGACTTCCTACATTCATCTAGAAGCGCTACTTGTACATCTCAATCATGTAGCTGTTGACCGCAAACAGGCCCGTAATGACATTAGCCAGCTCTGGCTGTGTGAGGACAGCGTGTGGGTTGCCTGACGCCAGGAGGTTAGCCTGTTTCCTGGGGGCCTGTAGGGCCCCTGATGGAGCCCACACAAGTGTTATGGGCATCTGCAAAAACTACAGTCCTACCTACTGTCACTGCTGGAAATGCCTTCCTCTGTGACATGGAACAGGGAACCTATAAACCAAATATTAAATGCCATAAATCATATAATGCTGTCCACAAGTCTTGAGTCATTATTTATTTCTTTATATTTTGGAAAATGGAAAACAGGTGCAGAGTTGAACTATTCTAACAAGCTTGAAAGTCAATATTTGGTATGACCACCTTTATTTTTCAACACAGCCTGAACTATCTTAGGCAGTTTTCTTGGAATTTCTTTAGGTAGTCCTCAGGAATAGTTCTCAAGCTTCTTGAAGGACACTCAGAGCTCTGGATGTTGGGTGCCTTTAGATGATCCCACACTGCTTCAATAACATTGAGGTTGAGGCTCTGGGGAGGCCAATCCATGCCTGATACTGCTCCAATTCTTCTATCCAGGTGTGCCTTTACTGCATACCGTGTGTTTTGGCTCACTGTCATGCTGAATAATGAAGCTTTTGCCATTAGGATGTTTTTTTCCAGATCGTTTTGTGCGTTGGATGGATCCTTGATGTGATTCTGGGTTAATGCTGCCCCAAACCATGACTGAGACTCCACCATGTTTTACAGATGCTCATCCCATCATTCAAGTTCATTCAGCTGACCCACAGTGAAACCTACCTGCTGTGTGACTAACCAGTAATGATAGTTAGCATTATCACATAACTTAGCACTCCATTAACACATTTACCTTGGTGAAAATGTCAACAAACCAGTGGGTGTCATTATAAGGATAAGACATCAGGAAGTTGTAGAAAGACCTTAGTCCATCATATAAATCCAGTCCATAGATAACTAAAGAAGTAGAGGAGGACTGAGTATTTAGACTTCCTGCATTGGTGTGATGAGGTAGGATTTAAATAGAAGTGTTTTTGAAGATTTGGCTGCATTAATATAGTTTTTGAGTGGACTGCAGTGGTGTAGACTTACATTGATATTCATGCCCCGACCTGTCCCACAGAAGGCCACAAGCCTGATGACACCAGCCCTACAAAGAAAGCCCTCCGCAGCCTTTTGAAGGCCTGAGTTTCAGGTATTAAGGAGGCCAAAAGGGTGGAAAAGCAGTGTGGAGGAGAGCAGCCCCCATCACCACCTCTTGTCCTGCCATTTCTACCTCACTTCGCCTTCTTTACATCACAAGAATGTAAATCTTTAAAGCCTGTGCATCTGAGAGAAAGGGATTTAAAAAGCTGATCCTCCCTGTGTGAGTCACAGACAGTGCCCCCACCTTTCACCCTCTTTCTCTTTCTGTGTGAGCTATTGTTTTCAGACAGATGTTGGATCTGTACATTTACTATTTTTATTCTATAATAAAAGAGTAAGGAGCTGCACTTTGTTGCAGAAGGAGCTGAAATCCAAGTCAAATAAAAGCCCTGCGTCCACGGGCCATTTATTACGACTGTTTGCTCTCTGAGGGCCGGAGAGCGACTGAATGACTCACTGGCACCAAGGCTGTATGCTGGGCTTGGATTTCTGTGGTCGGCGTGCCGTCCCTCCTTCAATATTGACCGGCTTTTATCTCCCGTGTCTCCCTAACAGTTTACTCTAGAGTTTTATCACCCTCGCCATAATTTTCTGCCCCTTCTCTGTCATGAAGGAGCCGGGTAAAGAGGAGGAAGCAGGAGTTGCTTTGTGTGCTGATCTGTTTTGTCAACACAAGGGGGCAGTGGTGGTACCATGCATCATTTGAATCTCCCCATGTCCATATACAGCACACCCTACAGCAGGTTTTCTCTTTCAGGCTTTTATTTTGTAACAGCTTAAAGTTTGTATACTGATACATTTGCTGCTAGTTTAGTGACAAATAACAGTTGTTGTACCAAATAAAGTTGAAGGAAAATATTATTTTATTTATTAAATCAGAATTTTTGTGCATATGTTTTTTTAACCTTTTTATAAATTGGTACCTTATTAGATTATTAATATACAAATATATGTTTTTAATAAATATAATCAGTTATGTTTTTCAATGAGGTTATATATTTAAATATGATGGGTATTTTCTTTTAAAGTTATGTTTAATATTTTTGAAATGTAATCAATTTTTTGTCTATTTTCTTTTCTTTTTTAATCTTTTAATTGTATTTATTATTTCCTCAAAATTATTTTTTAATCATGTTATTTATGCTTTTACACAATGTTTAGATATTAGTTCATTTTATTTGAATTAGTATATTTTTTTATTTTCCAAATAAGTTTAAGTAGTTTTTTAATGTGTTATGTAGTTACTATGTGCTTTTAAATATCCGCCTTTATTTAGTTAATTTGATTTGATTTTAATTTGATCAAATAATATAACATTTTTTGTTTTAGTCATTTTTTAATGATCTGTAATGTGCTTTTTATTGTGTTGAGTGCTTAATGTTGTAAGCATTTTCCCCTCTTTTTTATTATTTATGTTGTTTACATATGTTATTTTTTTAGTTTATTTTTATTTTTTATTATATTTTATTACTTTTATTATTTTTATTCGATAGGATGTATTTACATCATTCAATATACTTTAAAAAATTACAGTTAATTTACATTGTTGTTGTATCTTTTTGCTTTATTTTTTATTTGTTGGTTCTCCATTTACCTAATCTTCAAAATTCACTTACAGATAGAGTTGATTTTTCACTTTATTTATTCAGTTTTTACATTTATTTTAAGAATAAGAGCATTTCAAATGGTTTTTTTTGTTTGTTTGTTTTGTTTCCTCCTGCAGGCCCACGGTCGTCCAGCTTTCTGCACCTCTCTGTGTCCACGCTTCCTGTCTCACATGAAGGCTCGTCCTAAAGACTTCCGCCCTCCCTATTACCGGAGCTCCAAGTTCACACAGCAGCGTCCTCCTTCTCACGGAAAGGTCCAGAACACACACACTTCCACTGCCCCAAAGAGCCAAATGCTTCAGGGTGAGGGGTTATTAATGAAACATCTGGACCTTTCACTGCTGACTCCTTTATCTCCACAGGCCTGCTCAGTAGCAAAAGCTAGCAGCCATCAAGCTTGTCGTTAGCTGTGTGTGTAGTTGTGTTTGCTTAACTCCAAATCTATCCTCTCTAGCGAGGACGTGCCCACAGCGCCGCCCTTCTGGTGGTCTCCTGGAGTGAAAAGCCTGGTGCTGGGAGACCTACCGCTCCTTTCAGAGCCCAGCCTCTGATGTGAAGGCATTTCTCCCACCCCACACCTCAGCAGGGCACCGCTCCCAGAATGCTCAGCTGCATGTGTGTGAATGTGTGTACAGCAGAGGAGGGGGGCATTTCTTAGGATCGGGGTCTAATACTAATTATTCTGCCATATGGTGGTCGGCTCCCTCACAATCGTCCTTAACCCTCCTCTCTGAAGAAACGTGCTGCGCCCAATGCCATGGCTTTGCACTCTGACATATGTCATTCATATGCACATCAACACATGCACGTACACACCAGTTCATGTGCACATGTGTGTGTGTGTGTAACAGATGGGAATGGCAGGGCATTGTAAGAGGAGGCAGTGCAGAAATGTGCTTTCCAGCGCGTTCTCTTTATCCCCCTGTGCTGACTCCTCTTGGCGACAGACCCCCAGGAAACAAGAGCAGATTGTCTGACACCCTCCACCCCTGCAGCGCCACCACCACCACCACCACTACTACTACTACACACACACCCTCACAGCAGTCAACAAAAAAATAGGAGGAGTGAGAGGCAAATGGGCGGTGTTGTATGGATTTGAAGTTTGTGGAAGAGAATCTTGGAGCTATGAAAGGAAATGTGGAAAGAAGAGCCGGAGAGAGGGGATAATAGCTGTGGCAGGAAAAGAAAGGAAGTGGGTTCAGGTTTGGACTGAATGTGGGCATTAAAACACATTTTGTGGATATTAAGTGTCACAGTGAAACATAATAATTTATCCGATGCCACAAAGTTCACAAAACCGCCTCATTTAGTTTATTTTGTATATCGAATGTCTTTAAATGATCTTGTTTGTTGGTTAAAACAAGTGAATCTTGTTATTTGTGTTTTCTGTGATTTGCTGTGTTCGTTTTCATCCTCAGGTTGATTCCCCATTAACAGTTTTACTTACACAAGTTCATTTTACTTCTTTAGCCCTTATACAAGAGAGAATTTATGTTTACTTCCAGTCTTGTGTATTCACTACGTCTCTGTACTTAAAAATGAAGATTTCAAACATAACATCCATATTCGGTGCTTAAGGGCTTAGCGGGGGATCGGGGATCAAACCTCTACGCCGCTCACATCAGAGATCAAAGTTCGGCTCATATATGTCACAGATTTTCACACATCATTTGCATTTTAATGGACTGGGTGACGTTTTGTGATATTAGTGTTACTCTGTTCAGAGCTGCTGTTCAGCTAAGATAGTAACACTGAAATTTACTGACTGTCTAGAGCTTTATTTTTTTTTATTATGATATTAATTAAAGAAAAGTTTGGTTTAGTTAAAGGTCAACTGTTAAGACTTCTTTTTAATCCTTTTTTTTTGTTGGGTGATGTAAACCAGATTAATTATTAAGCTAAATGAAAAGTCAGACACATTTATTGTTTCTTTATGGAGTTTAGTTGACAGATTATGGAAGATGAAGGATTAAAGATGGACCTACCTCTGTTCGAAAGAATCAGAACTTTTCAAAACTTATAACTATTTGTCTTGTAAATTCTGTGTCTGAATTTAGGTTCTCGCTTTTTCTTTGTTGTTAGCGGCTGCTTGAGAGCTGACAGGTTAGTGGAGTTTAGTCAAGGTATTTCTAATATGTGCAATTGATTATAGCATTTGTGTTGTTGAGATATTTGTATATGTGTAAATATATGTTTGATTGTATTGTATGATTATTGAAGATATGTAGAAAATGAAGCCAGTTGTTTTTTAGAGGGGTTTCTGTGTGATAAGATAAGATAAGAAAAGATAAGATAAGATAAGATGACCCTTTATTAGTCCCACAAGTGGGAAATTTGGTTGGTCATAGCAGAAAGTGGACAGTACAAAGTTGAAAGCAGCAAAAATTAAGAAATACAATAGAATAAAACAAAATAGAATGAAATAAAATAGTATGTCAAAATTGCACATGTTGCATCAGAAAAAGAAATAAAAATCCAATATATTGGCCCTCCGGATCAGCCTGTTCGGTCTCTTTCTGTCCCCAGCAGAGATGCTGCTGCCCCAGCAGACCACAACGTAAAAGATCGCTGACGCCACCACAGAGTCACAGAAGCTCTTCAGGAGTGGGCTCATGTCTCTTTGGTTGAACCAAACTGACATGACAACATGTTCCTGTTTTGTCTGAGCCAATGTGCTGCTGAGACAAAATATATTTCGAGCTGAAATGCCTTCAGCAACAGGACGATTCATCCTGTTGCTCATCATCCGTTTTGCTGTGAGCCGATCTCTTCATTTGTAGCATTTTGTAACGTGTTAGTAATTCTCTATTATCATTAGGAATGGCTGGGTTTGTGTTTCAAGTTAAACTCTATGCTTATCTCATACTTGAGAAGAAAGTAAAGAAAACTCTGAAAGCTATAAACTTATCACTCAAACATCAAAATTCAAAGATTACAACCAAAATAAAATTAAAAAAATTTTTATAAAAAAAAAACAGTCTAAAGCCGCTACTCTTCCACATCAAAAGGAGCTAGTTGGGGTGGTTCGTGCATCTGGTTCCCAAATAAGCAAAAGAAGGGCGATGGATGGGAAAAATACATAATAGTAAATTGGAATACACCAAGGACCACGACAGGATGGTCTGAGATTTTAAACTGTGAAAGCAGTAGGGGTGTACTCACTAATTCCACCTGACAGATATGTTTTTTTAATTTACTTGTTTAAATTGTGTGTCATTTATTTGAGTCTGTCACCTTTAAGCGCTGCTTAGTGTTTCTTATTGATATACCGTACACATATACTGCACACAGCTGTACATGCAGTTGCAGGTTTGATTCATCTGTCTTCTTTTTTCTGTGCGTCTTTCTTCATCATACTTTGAAAAAGAAACATTCAAACTTTTAATTGGTTCCAGAAAGTTGGTATTTTTGTTTATCTTTAAGCAATCTTCTGTACATTTAAGTTTTATTCTTTTCTTTTCATCTTTCATATCTGAATCATATGCCACTTTTTGAACCGACCCTTCTCTGTTTTATTTTATATATATATTTGATGTTATTGTAAAAGCAGAGTGACGTCTGAATCTCTCAGTTCTTACAGAAACAAACAGAGCTTGTGATGTTTTCCACACACTTGTTGCCACAAACAGCTTGCAGGACGCCTCCAGTGTATACAGTTGTAAGTGTTTAGATAAAAGGTCCCCTGCCCTCAGGTCTGATGCTTGTTGTGAATATGGAGTTGGGAAACAGGCAGCTGCTCCAGTGGGGTGATTTCTTGCAGCCTTTGTTAGCAGGCCGATCCACTCAGCAGGGAAACAAGTGTCTGCTCCAGGACTGAGGAAAGTGGGAACAAAACTGTCACGAGCAGACTCTGGAAGTTTTAAAAATGAACCACAATGTGTTGACCTTTGAGGAATAGAAGAGTGGATTTATTCCCTTGATTCAGACCCATATTTAAAGTCAGCTCTGTGGCTGATGTGAATCTTTACTAATATTTATTTGTGTTTTTATAGAAGGACACTTCCATCATATTCCCATCAGAAGAGCGGGCTTCGTGCAGAACGTTGGTCTGATTGCAGGAAGTCGCTCTGCTATAGTCATTCCCTGTGCCCAGCTCCCCGCTGCTCCACCCAGCCTTAATCCAACACCACCCTACAACAACACGCCTCACCCTGACTCCGAAAGACAGGAGAACAACTCAAACCCCACTCCAGCATCTCCTCATCCTCTTCCTCCTGTGAAGGAGAAACCGCTTGGGAGGGAAAAGGTGTCCCTACCCGCAGTGCTGGAGCCCGACCTCAGACCTGCTGGATCAACCCTCTCACCAACACCCAGCTCCCTCTCCCGGGGGTCTTTTTCAGATTTAAGCCGTCCACCTTCCAGTTTATTCAGTCGGAGCGCCGACCTCAGCAGTGGCAGGAGCAGCGTCCTCTGTGACAAAACATCTGGTAAAAATCTCAGTTAGCCTTTTTCATGACACCTTTAAGACTTGTATGAATTATAACTTATATTTACTAATCAAGTACTTCAGGCTGATTTAAATGATGTTTTCAAACACCCAAACCCCAAATATATTTACTACAAACTAATATAAATGGTACAGTATAGTAGAAATAAACTTGTCAATACTCCAAAATGTGAGAAATTTTATTTCTCAAGAAGAGATTTAAACATTGAGGGAGTTGTAGCTCAGGTTGCAAAGGTGTTCTTGGGCAATATATTGAACTCCAGTTTCCCTTGATGGATTAATATCATCATACCTTATACATGAATTCAGAAACATAGAATATCTAGTGTGAATAAAACAGATTCAGATGATGTTTTTGCTGAATTTAAACAATGTTTCTTTAACAAATACAAAAATGTAATAGAAATTGAGTAAAGAATGGGATTTTTTTTATGTAATTTTGTTAAAAAGCTCATGAGCTTCATGACATTGTCACAGATGTTTGTCTAAGAAAGATATATGCTAATCTTGACGTTCACATTCAAATTTTGGCCAAGTCTATATGTAAGTAAACCAGATCTTAGAAAAGGTTAAAAAAGCAAAAAGAAACATAACTTTTAAAAAACTTTTGATGTTAAAGATTAAATTTCCATCTGGTGTTTCTGATGAGTTTCAGCTGATGAAGAAGGATATCTGCAAAGGTTCATTTCTGTCCCAAAAATATGGCTTTTTCCCCCTTTTTGATTAGTGAAACGTGTCAGAATTAACAGGAGAGAAAGTGATGTCATTCTGGAAACTGCAAGCAGCAGTTTAGACTCAAACTTCTGATCAAATTATTTTTTCTTCTGTCTTTCAGCAGCAGATTTGATGGTCTCAGCAGATCCAGAAGGCTATGTTTCTTTATCCCCATCCCATCCTTCCCCTTTGATGCAGTTACCCCTAGCTTCTTCCCCTCCAGAGGAATCAGACCTTCATCAATCCTTCAAGAAAAACACCACCGCCGACAGCACCGCCACCCCTGTGTTCTACGAGCCACTCTTCGGCCAAACCAAACCCTTCTCACCTCGCCCAATACCAGCCATCCACTGTAATTCAGAGAAACCTCAGAGCAGCAAGAGAAGCACAAAAATACCACAAAATATCCACTTAGAAGCATTTGTAGCTCCTGCCGATCTCAACACATCCTTGGACTCCGATCAAGGTGCCACTCTGGCTTTTCCCTCCACCACTTGGTCCTCCTGCCCAAGTCCACAGAGGACCACTCCCCACTCAGGGTCACTGGCAAAGCTGACCCCTTCTCCTCCAATGTCTCGGATGGAGTCTCATCGCTGGCCGGTCCTGCCTCCAATCTCCCCTGTCAGAGGTGAGAAATGAGCTTGGCCACATATGTGCCGTTCACAGCCTCCTCCCTGCCCAACACTACACTCCTACCCACTTTCTGATGGCCCTGATTGTCCTGAACAAGGGTGGACATCCACCCCGAGACAAAGAGATCTGGTCAGACAGAGAAATCAAAGCCTACTTCCACAGTGAGGCCTTCAGATGCTCCTGCCCCCATCAGCACATTGTGAAAGCTCTGCTGTCAGCCTGTTTTTTCTCACCTCCTCCCACCACATAATAAATAACACATAAAGCTTTTCTTTTTCCTCTAAATCAGCAATAGAAAGGAGGGCTTTTGATGAAAAGCTGGTACCGTTTGAGTCGCTGCTCAAAGCCGTGAGGCCCCAACAATAGAAGTCGGGGTGCCTACCTCGTGTGCCGTGCCTCTCAGTCTCAGCCACCCCCCCCACCCCCTCATGGCTTCACTTTTCTCTGGGCTCTGAGAGGGAAACGTGTAGCTGATGGTCATAAATCCACACTGACCACCGCTCGCTGACGGCAGAACACTGAGGAGGAACGCCACAATAGAATACCTCTATGGCTTTCCTGTGGCCCGCTAATTTACCGTTCCCAATGAGCATAAAGGACATGCCACTGACATCTGACTTCTCCAGGAACTTTATGAAAGAAAGCAAACAATGTGGAAATTGTGTAGGGATTTTCTCCTTTCTATCAGAGACATCTACTGTTCTCTGTGTGGTGCTGTGCTGCAGGGGGGGCCCATGCTGTATCGGAGCACGCTGTTCTCTTCACGGCAGACACAGAGAGCGTGTCACTGGTTCATTTATTTCCTCGCAGATGGAGGCAATTCAAGTTCAATGCAGCCTCAGTGCGGCTCAGTTTGACGCTTGCAAGATAATTCCAGTTTATTACAACCTTCAGTCTTGTTTGTTCAGGTTTACATGAATTATTATGTTTACTGTTCTTGCCAAAGTCGCAAAGGTACATGGCAGCATTTATAAAAGACAGACAAAAACCAACGGACAGGTCCACAGTTGGGCTTGATCAACTTAATTACATCCTATTGATTTAAATGGAAGTGAAGGCAGCAACAGTAATTCAGCCCTCAGTAGGGCAGTTCCCTTCCAGTTCTTTCCCAAATAAAATGACTTTCCCGGGAGCATTTTGTAAGAAATTACAGCTTTTCACTACAGTTCAATATATTGTTTTTAGAATAAGCTAAACCTTGCTCAACATTCAGTACAGCTATTAAACTGTTTATTACATCTAGATAAGATACGGTGAGAATTATTTTATTTATCTCAAAAGTAAGGATATTCCTGTCCTTCACACACAACCTATAACAATACAAGAACATAAACTGGATGCACAACTAAAAGGGATTTTTATTTTAATCTGATCTCACAAAACGCGAGATGACATGAGAGGCAAAGCTATCAGGCTTTGAGGTGAAACTGAATCACAAACAATCTGTGAAACACGAAGAGGAGGCCAAAACTTAAATATGTGATCCAGGCAGTTAAAAAGGAGGTAAAACAAAAAAAAAAAACACTAGATAACTACTAGATTAAAGCAAAATAAACAGAAAAATGCAAAAATCAACACGTCAAAGTCTGATGTTCTCAGCAGTACAGAGCAAGTACAAGGAGCTGCTCCTTTAAGGAAACACAAAAAGTAAGGAAATTTGTGTTTATTTCTTTTTATTAACAATGCTTCTTGGCAATAAATCTTACACTGTTGGAAAGCCTGTTTGTTCCTGAAAAGCATGTCCAGTCTTCTCTGCCAATGCCCAACAGCTCTTCATTAATGTATTGAATGATTGAAGTCTGAAGAAGGAAAACATACTGGGTTCTCCCATATCTTCACTGGTCAGGTACCAAACTCTGTCACCTAAAATTGCCCCCACACAGCACGGCTTAGAAACTGACTCCAGAATTTGGGAGTAGAGGGGATGGAATGGCCTGCCTGCAGCCCTGACCCCAACCTCAATGAACACTTGTGGGACCAGCTTGGGAGTGCTGCCATAGTGACCAACACAACCAGATTGGCTCACTTGTGGAAATTGCTGGTTGAAAAATAGCAGTGTGTGACCAAGCTGGTGACCAGCATGAGGAGGAGGTGCCAGGCTGCTGTAGTTGTGTATGGTCTGTCCACATGCTACTGAGGCCTCTGTTTGTCAGATGAATACATTGGTAAATTGCCGGTATGTCTTCTTTCTTTAGACTTCAATCATCCAATACGTTAATGACGCCAAACAAGATTGAATAGCAGAGTAGGCTGTTTGGCATTAGCATAGAGAATTTGGCAAGATTTTCATGGATGTACCTACATACTCAACTCTACTGCTCAACCTACAAATTTAAGAAGAAACAAATGGGCTTGCCAACGGTATAAGATTTATTGCTAGGAAGCATTGTTATGAAATGACACACAGGAAATGTGGTCCAGTGGCATCAAACCCATGGTCTTGCAGTACCCTATACCATACGGGTCATCTACTCAGTCAGGTGAGCTACAGTAGTGCCCAGATTCCTTTTTAAACTTATAAAGTAGTCTGAGAAAGGTAAACCTGTAGTTATCTTGGAAAGTCACAGCTTTTCTCTGTACAAGATTCGCACTTTGTGCTACTAAATGCTTCTCCTCTTATAAAAACTTCACCTTGGAGTTCTGTTGAAACCAGCAAATCAATCAAATTTAAATCAGGCAAATTAAGTTTTATGGACAGATTTCCACCACGTTATGGTCACGTGTCAGAAGTTCATCATATACTTTAACTCAGCAGAAGATCACATTCCAGCTCAAGTGACTTTAGACACAACAGACTGTAACTTTTATATGTCTGTTGTGTCTCACTTAGACAGCTGAAGTCTGAAGGTCTGATGGATTTGTATCACCAACTTTACACCAGATGGTCAAAAAAATTTGCCTTCTTAAATCTGTGTCTGCAAAGTCATGTTTTTTAAAAATGCTCAAATTAAATTTGTCATAAGCTGGAGTTGTCATTTAAAAAGCTATAATCTGAGAGGTATGGCTTTGGAAGGGATGAAATGGTTTGTATCTATAGCAACAGCCCCAGTGTGGTACTGCGTTTGGCAGCAGACACTCTCCTTGTCTCACTCAGCCCTTTGTGCCCCCCAGCATGGCTTTCTCATATCCCATCAGTCCATACAGTGACCCCAGACTGACCTGTTTTGAGCAACATCTCCAGAGTTTAACTGTCCCTGACAATGAAGCAGGGCACTGTCCTGGCCTGGCCTCTCCACTTAGGGCCTTTCAGCATGGCGCTGTGACCAGGAAAAGAAGGCCACAGGCACACAGAGGAGTCGTTGTTTTTATCCAACTCTGTCAAATCAAACCCACTGACCCCCCACCGCCACCCTTAACCTCCCCGAAAAACTCGCCCTGACTCAGTAGAGCCCTCGTCGACTGAGAATGACAGCTGAGTTGACAGCAGCAATATGCTTTGAAGTGTCAAGTCAAGTCCTTCCATTGTCTCTCTGAGTAGAGCGCCAAGCCGCTCAAGTGCACAATAGTGCAGTGGTGTGTGCGTGGCGTTGTTCACTTACTTGACTGCGCGAGGGTGGCTTCATGTGTACATTTATACTCGTCTGTGTGGGTGAAGGAGCTGAGTTTGCCTTTTCCTTTTAGAGCCTCTGTATATATTATCCTTTTGTCCAGGCCAAGCTGTTCTGCATTTCTAATGTGAGAAAAGCCTCGACAAGCTTCTTTCATGGCAATGACAAAACACATCACCCAGTGAAACAGTTTCTCTCACTAATCCTCTGAGTTTTAAACCAGGCAGAGTGAAACAGTTTTGATGACGAGCCTGACCGTTTTTAACATTCCTCAAAGTGGCCTCTGTGCGCTTAAGGGAAGATTTTCCTGCTCTGTTTAGTGTAGGCAAGTTGAGAGTACTTTTACCCTGAAGCCTCACCTGAGGGGCTTCACTTGTGGATGTCCTGTATTGTGTTTTGCCCACTTGTCAGAATCCCCCTCCTTGAAGGGGTGAGCATCAATATAGCTGACTACATCCAGCCAAGAGAAGCTGTGTAGTCTGACTTTTGTTTTCCTTTCTCTTTGGTGTTCTCATTATTATTAAATTATATAGCAATCTTTTATTGATATTTAAAGGATTTTGTGATAGTTTATGTGGGAATCAGTCAGTACTAATGAAAAAAATCTAAGGTACATTTAATGCAGTCACAAAGGCCTAGAGACCAGCCAGTGACCCATTGAAATGTATCTGCTTCAACTGCTTAGTAAGTGGTTGCTGGCTTTTAGTAGGTGAAGTTGAGCCCAACAATTGCTCTTGTCGCTGGCAGATTACTGCTTTGCCCATAGTTTGTCTCGAAAAATTACAAACCAGACTGTAAACGGACACTGTTCACCTACAAACGAAAAGTTTGCATTACACTGCAACTCACCTTTTACTTTGAGGGGACATGGTCTCAGTTTCACTACTACTTAGAGAGTTGTCGGCAGGCTACAGCTGGTCATATACCACTACTACCAATTTCACCTTGCAACTTCCAACAACCACTTGTTTTCTAATAATCAGAAGTTAGCTAGTATAAAACAGCTAACCTAGCCTTATCTAGTGTGCCTGCTAATGCTCTAGAGTGCATTCAGTTGCACATTACACCTTGTTTAATGTACACAATATAGCTATGATATAAGTGTAAAAAAAAATGTTATACCCATACAAAAACAGTTGTATGGGTTATTATGTGCCACACTAGCAAGCTGAGCTAACTGTAGCTTTATATATAGCTAATGGACATAGCTTAAGTAATTTAAAGAAAAATCTTCTAGCAGCAGAACATAAATATGGATTTAACTCCTGCCTTGGAAAAATCAAAACATTCTACTTCAAAAAGTTGTTTCACAGAGTAAGAAAATGTAAATTGAAACATGTTAAAATAAAAATAATATGCAGTCATGTTATTTGGCGCTTACATTTTCTATTGTTTTCATGCACTGTACTGGGTCCTAATACTTTTCAAATGTAACAATCCACTGTGCTCACACATGTCATTAAAAATACATTTAATCCTTATCCTCAGCTTCATCATCATCTGTATTATCGCCATAATATTAAACACCCACTCTGTGCTGTTGCAGGGCGCTCAGCAGCATCTCGCTGCTCTGAGATCAGCTGCAGTCAGTCTCGTGTGTTTGATGAACTGGAGGCCATTGCGCCACTGTCAACTTCCTGTTTGTCTTTGGACCAGCCATCTGACTCATCAGGCTGCCCTTCACCTGAAACAGGTAACACGTTCAGCACTTAAACAGCTTCAGCTAATGATACAGCTTAATAATTACAGTGTTTCCAGCTTTTTCCACAACTTTGGTCCAAGCACTTAGGTCTAGGGCTGCGTATCGATTTTGATTTCCATAATTGATTTGATTTGATTGACTGATTTGACTCAGACAATCAATTTATCAGTACATATCCATATTTTTATATCTATGTATAAAAACAAAACTGACACTTGGTTTTATACAAATATAAAACCCCCCAAAATACAAAATTACAATTATATTTGACTTCATCAGAGGTGTAAGCACCACAGCAGCTGCCTTTGTGTCAAAGTAACTGAGGATAAAACAAAGAAAAACATGAAGGAGATTTTTCTGGCCTGGTCTTTTATAGCAAATAACCCCCTTAAAAATATTCTGCAGTAGACCAAAAACGGAAGAAAACCATGAATCAGATGAACATTACCTGATGCTGCTGAAGTGAAGCAGCCAAAGTTACAGAGGTTTATTAGACACAGCCAAGCATTTTGTCGTTTGACATAATTTGTAAGTTTAAATTTCTTTGGTGCTGAACAGCAGAAATTTGGCTTTCTTATTGGAGGTCATTTAAAAATAATAAAAAATAACAGCAGTAGACAGCACTGTGCACAATGGTAGACTGGTGTGCAATAAGTAACCGAATAATGGAGAAAAGAGAGATTTTTGATGGTAAACTCTTGAAATACACTGAGAGAGAGCTGAGCAGGAAGTGTGATTTAACCGTGATGGAAGCAGAACAGCAAAAGTAAGAGGGAGCTCATTACAATGTTTTTCAAACGTGAAGCGTAGTTTTGGTCTTTGGTCTGCTAGTAAATTTTGGAGAGTGGAGAGGAAATCACAGAGGCAGCGGTTAGTAACATCCATATCGGCGGCAAACTCAAACAATCTCACAGCTCAGCCACTCTGTTAAATAACTCCCTAGACGAGGCTGATCAGCAGCAGGTGCATGCGATTACGCTTTAGGTGCGGCAGGTCTCACGGTGGGAAAAACAGCCACACACACACAAATATAAGGGGAAATGAGGGACATCACACAATACACAACCATTGCAGGTCACCCGGCGAGGACAGTGAACAGTTTTAAGAAGCAACAGGTCATCAGGTATAAATACACAACTAACAAATGTACAAATATTGAAAGGTAATTAATTCTCATCTTTGAGGGTCTGTCTGATGTGTTTTTGATCGTTCAGCTTACTGATTCATTTAGTAATTAAACCATAATTTAAAACAAAAGTATCCCCTTATTATTGTGTGTTTTTGTTTTTGCTTTTTTCAATTTAATTTCAATTTAATTTATATAGATCAAATCGCAACAACAGTCATCTCAAGGTGCTTTATATTGTAAGGTAGACCCTACAATAATACATACACACGTTGCGTTTTTGCGGTTCACAGGTTATCAGCATTTGGAAATTTGGTCAGGCTTTAGTTTGGCTCCTCGTTCTCTCTGTGTGATTCCAATTCAAAGAAAGTTAAGTTTGTTTATTGTTGCTTCCATCTATGCGTGGCTCCCATTCATGTCTCAATTAGACATGCTCTCCTTTCTCTCTGACATCTGCCTTGTTACCAGCAGAGATGAGCTTATCTGACCACTCACTCTGTCAGGTCCTTGCATTGGCCCACACTGGCCAACAAAGGCGGAGTAAATGTGATTTGTGTGTGTGTGCATGCCTGTATTAGATAGCATGTGTGTGTCCTGGAGGTGGTTGAGTGAGATGCGGAGAGAAACATTAGCCAATGAAGACTTCCTCCACGTCCCTCATAGCCTGCTAATCCCTGACAAGGTGTTTAACCTGCTTGCTTGACCCGAACCTCTGTCTGACCTCCACGACCTTTGCCCCGAGGATGTGAAAGGATCAGCGCAGCCGCAACCACGGCAACCAGTTTGATAAAATCAACACAGGGCTCAGTCCAGAAGCTCTGGCAAATGCGAGCTAATGCTCCAGACTGATTGTTATCAGGCTGACGTGAAGCACAATTTAAATTTGTATAGGATATACAGGATTTTAAAAAATACAGATATTTAATCAGGCTAAACTGCATAAAGCAGACTCAAAAACAGCCTTTTATTTCAAAACAGACCAAAGGAACTCAGGCCTGGACCGAGAAAACCCCAAAAGAAAATAATGGTGAGCAAATTGCAGCTTCAGATGAGAGACTTTGCTGCATGTGTTTTAATTTGTCCTCTTTAATGACTTTGTAGGACTTGAAATCTGACATGAACCTCTTTTAAAAACCTCTGTCATTACTCATGACCTTTATGATGTTGCACAACATCACTTCTGATCAGCGCTTTGAAGAAACCGTACAGCAGTTCATTCAGGAGCGTGTCACTGTGACACTGAGTGGGTGGCAACCACAGTGTCCAACACCTTAGTCACAGGATTAGTCATTTGTTATCTGCCACTGTGTTTGCTGAGTGTTGCTCAGTCTTTGGGCAGCTTGTGGCTAACGATAGATTAATACCCGACCTAACTGAAAGTGCTTCCCGCCACATTATGTTACAGCCACAGTTATCCCAGGGATTTCCTCTCAACGACTTCTTAATTTATCAGCAGCAGAAGCAACAGTTCCAGTTTTCTCACCTGAGGGATTACTTTACCAGTTCCCAACCGAAAACACTTAACAGAGGAATGTGCTCTGTGTGGATGCAAGCTCAAAACTTTCTCTGATTCTCTTTTCTAGCACTGCTGGGATGTTGCTGGGAGTGCTAGTGTGTGTGTGTGTGTGTGTGTGTGTGTGTGTGTGTTCGTGTTTGTGTCCATGCAGCAGAGCGTAATGTGTGAAATCCCCTCAGATAGGAATGGTAGCTCCACACCGGGGATTTGCATGGGCAGTGAGCCACACTGTCACTGATCCGCTTTTAATTGGGTGTGACGGCGAGAACTTTGGAGTCTGAGGGGGGAATTGTGTGTGTGTGTGTGTGTGTGTGTGTGTGTGTAAGGTGGGGTAGATCTGGGGTGGTTTGCTTGAGGTGCTGTGCTGTATAATTTACAGTAATTTAATAATTCAGTTGAATCAAAAAAAATTTTCAGCAGATTATTAATTTTTCCAACATCTTTATGGTTGGAATACAAATATTAGACTGTGTTCTACTCTTTCAAGACTATGATATGTTGTATACTAACAAAAGTCTCTGAATGCATATTATGTTTTACCTAATTTACTTTTACCAGCTCATTAAGATGATGTCATAAGATGGCTTCCTGCGTACCTCGTTCCCAGAATATAAAACACCTTATTATACTAGACCTTCCAGTGTATATTCACATATTGGTTCTAAATCATTTCATAGAGTGCTTTATCTTACTAAAAAAAAGCTATCCCAAAAGCATTAAAATATCTGCATTCAGAAATTTCTCATTAGCACGACTGAGGTGAATATTTTCTCAGCAATTCTAATATTCACTGCAATGTTTTCATCCTGATTTCTTGAGCCAATCGACTGTCAGCTGTTGAAACTTGTATCTATTTAAGTAAGTAAAATATAGCATGTGTCAAGACAAGAAAGCAGTGACACAGTGCTTTACAGAGGTGTCAGTAAAATATAACAAACATACTTGAACCGATAAAACAACCCAGAACAGTTTAAGCTTTTTTTAAGGATATTACAGAGTTGCAAAGTTTTATAACTAAGGAATGAAATTCAAAGTCCCTTTTAGTTTTCAGACGGGTTAGTAGGAGCACAAGAAGACCCAAATCTGCAGACCTAGGGACCCGACTTGGAGAATAAAGGTGGAGTAGGTCGACAATATATGTGGGGGACACTCACCTTGTTGGGCCATAAAAGTAAGAACCCAGATTTTGACCTGACAAGAGGCCAGTACAGAACCTTTAAAAATTGGAAGATGTATGAGAAGATTTATGAATAAGAATAAGAAATATTGTGGTCATGTTTTTGTTTTTTTCTTGTTTGTTTTGTTTCTTGGGTGGACTCTCAGCTGTGGGTGGGTCCTATTATACTGTTATAGGATCTTTTCTATCCTATCTAAATTAACATTTTACATGTAGATGTATTAATTTTAAACGGCTCCAACATGTCTGGAGCTTTAAAGTTTATTTTTCTGATGAATATTTGAAATAATAACTGCCTGGACTAACTGGTCTGTTTGTCTAATCTTTACTGCAGAATATCAAAGGTCTCTAAAAGATTCAGATCTTGTTTTTCTGGTGTAACATCTGCTGCCTCCCCCAGCAGAGCTGTCCCCCGGCCTCGCAGCACTCACAATGGGCTGCGACTCTGGAAATCTGGGCTCCCTGTCCCGGGTTCAGCTGCTCCTCCTGGACCGACCGGCGCCTGAGACTCTTTTGAGTCCCTTTGAGCTGGAGGAGGAGGTGTCCCCGAGGTCCGATCTGACGATGCAGTATGATTCAGCAGGTAAAACATCAGCAATATTAAGCATGCAAAAGCTAAAAAACCAAGCTGTGTGGAAATGTAAAGACCTTAAATGTTATGAATGGAGGGAAGAGGGGTTGGTGGGTAGTTTGGGAGATTGCAACATAAACCATGGATTTAACACAACCCTGCACAAACATGCAGATACACCTGTAGCTTGTAGCTTGTTAATGATCAGGGGACACTGAGCCAAAAGAGGAAGTTCAGAGCCAAAGAACAAACTCTGACTAACACCCGTTATTTCAGTTAAGATGTTTCTGAACAGTCTGGATCGTTTGTGTGAGAGTGAGAAAGTGAATTCCTTCTGATTTTAATTCTGGTTTTGCATGTTTGTTGTAACTTAAAGACAAATCTGAGTTGACTGAGCGTAAACCTCCTGCTCTGACGGTTTGAGTGAGATTGTTTGATAAGCAAAAACCGTCACTGTAATAACAGGCAGCAGCCGGACAGGTGTGCCTGTGTGTGTGTGTCTGGAGAAAACACATAAGACCCTACATGGGGGGAAAATATGACCCTGAAGGTGTGTTTTCTCCATCTACGACTGGCCTTGAGAGTAAGCAATGCATTTATGGTGTAAATCCCCCCCCCCTCCTTTTTTTTTCTTTCTTTAACAAGCTGTAATATCGACTCTCATCTGCTCCCAGGCATGCCGCTGCGAGCTCTTAACTGCTTTTCCCTCAAGGTGTGGTGAGGCAGAAAAAGGTTTATAGGGATATCAGGATGTGCCATATTAATAAAGATCAAACCGCTAGAGCAGATCATTAACTGGGAAAGTCCGACTAAGATAGCCAAACACACTTCGAAACAACACTGACACATAACACAGGATAAGAAACTGAGAAGAGTGTGTGCAGAAAACCCCTGCTGATTATAGACTGATAAGGCACCAGAGAGGGAGATAAACACTGTGGATGTTTAAGAGGTCAGTTCAACCCATTCATGAAGAAACATCTCTCATTTTAATTCGACTCTGAGATTTTTGCATCTGTTCAAAAACACTAAAGATCAAGAGAGCTCGCTCTTCGTCGCTTCATCATCTGTCACGTATCTACTGGAAGATTTTTTCACATAACCTCATGTTTGAGTTAATTCTGTTCATGTCTTTTAGACACGAACACTGTTGTGGATTAACAAAAGTGACATATTCTGATATTTTAGTGTTAAGATGATAATCTCTGATGGTGACTTAGACCTCAGATGGTTCACTTTTTATAATAAATGAAGCGTGTCTTTGTCCCTCACAGCCTCTGCCTGAGTCTGATTCTCCAGAACGTTTCATGCTGTTTTTCCTTCCCACTGACACCAAGTGATTTCTCATAACAGGTTGTCTGATTGTTGTGGTTTTCTCTTTATGATTACAGGATCTTTTCCTTACAATATAAAGCACCTCGAGGCAAGTGTTGTTGTGATTTGGTACCATATAAATAAAACTGAAATGAATAAATATAATGGCAAGCATTAAACTGATGTGCTTCCAACTTTTGTCCCTAGTTGGCTTTTTTACCCCTCAGCTTCAAAGGCTTGGGGTATTGTTGTCAGCCCGCTGAGCAACCAGGCAGGCAGCATGGACCCGCAACTTGGTGAATGAGGGGATGTAGGATTTTCAAATTGATACCACAGGTCTATCTACTAGGTCGTGACAGACAGTTTTTTTCTTTGTTCAAACACAGACCTGTTTAAACAGACCTTGGCTTAATAGTATTAATGAATAAATAAGATGTGTACTTTATTGTGAAGAAGAGACTGGGAATCATGTTTTATCTGTACAAAAAACAGATTGTCTGCTTCCCTAACATCCTCCTCTGTCACACCAACCCTCTGCACCTTCTCCTTCACTATACTACAAGCTTCTCTGTGGTCTTCCTCTTTTCTTCCTCCCTGGCAGCTCCATCTTGAACATCCTTTATCCATAATATCCCAAATCCCTGCTCTGTCCAAACCATCTCAGCCTTGCCTCTTTAACCTTGTTTCTAAACTTCTAAACTAGACCTGAGCTGACCCTCTGATGTATTCACTTTTAATCCTGTCCATTCTGGTCCCTCCCAGTGAAAATCTCAGCATCTTCAGCTCGACCCGCTGTCTTTTTATCCCTCAGCCGTAAAACGCTGAAAGGGTATTATCATCCAAAGTGCTTGGCAAGCGGGGAGTGCACCCAAGTTTGTGAATGCGACAACTTGAGAACGAGCTGACATAGGGATTTGAAATTCGTACCGTAGGTGTATTTTCTAAAAATACACTCTCAGACAAGTTCGAATCTCAGCGACCCCAACCTCAAGGTCAGGAGCTCAAGGATAGGATGTCACATGACTTCCAAGCATTTACTGGGTGAACCACTTGACAGCGTCACAATTTATGATGATCTGTCTTCTTCTTTTGTTGCCAAAATATTCTTCTAAAAACATTCAAGACGTTTAGTTAAATTCAGTTATCTGTACAATGGCAAATAACAACAACAATCGCCTGAATCTGGCATTAGATAAAGACTTAACAGAGTGAAAATCCCAACAATCAGGCAACCTCCTGTGAGCAAGAACCTGCGATGGTGGGGAGGAAGAACTCTGAGTTTCTAACCTGCTAAATTAAATGAATGTTGTCTTCAGTTTGGTAATAAACAGTTAGTTTTGCAGGTTTTCTCAAGCATCCTGAGGTGCCCAGTTGCAGACCCCCTGATTTGCAAAAAGTAAATAAAAGACAGTGAGTGGGAAGCTTGAAAACGATGGATCTTGTGGAGACTTGCATCATCATTATCTGTATGATGGCAGTGTTTTTGCTCTTCATTTGGGGGTCAGTCAGAGTTAGTCAGTCAATTTGGTCTTCATGTAATTATACCTTTGACCTCGTACTTTTTAAACTGTAATGGTTTGTGGCTTATTTATTTAATCAGAAACAAAATTTCTCTGGGTGAATTTCCGCTGGAATTCCTTTAAATTGTCTTATCAGTGGAAATCTCCAAACTGGGCTGAATAAAACCATATTTATCTGGCTCGTGCCCAGCATAAAAAAAAATATAATCACCACGGTGTTGTTAGCATTCATGCATTCATGCATCCATGCCTCCGATGTTTACAAAAAGACAAAATCTGTCTGAGTTTTCTGAAAGCCTGTCTTTCCTCTCTCTGTGTCTGCAGAACAATGTTTACACCTGGCACGCTTCTGCAGACAGGTGCTCCTCTGGGGTTTTGTTGCTCCATTTTATGCCATTATTTGCTCAGAGATTAGGAGCCATAATTGGAACTACTACACAACATTACTCATATCTGAGCACACACACTCAAGTACAAAAAGACAAACGCATAGAAGTGTGTGTCAGAGGCCAGCACTTATGTACACAGATGCATGAACACAACTGCTAACACACAATCGCTTCCTCTCCCTCCTGCCTGACGCTGTGTTCTTTGCTGGTTTCGTCAGGTGTTTCGAGGCCGCTCACAGCTGGCAGCGTCTCTGAAAGGTTCAACTCTGCAGGGAAAGTCCAAGAAAACAAATCGGTGAGTGCCGCTGCCCCTTGTGAAACCAGTTTTGGTTCTCTCACACACACACCCAAACACACACACTCACCCCTCCTTCGTTCATCTATCAGATTTCCTTCAAAAGCAGGACTGTGCTTTGTTGTCAACAAACACTAGACCTTGAGGAATCAGCTACTATCGCACAACAGCCCCAAGCAGTGCACACATCCCACACAAAGACACCCTTTTACAAACTTGAACCAGCATGCATTTATAACTGTCATGCCAGTAAGACAAGCCAAATTGTTGATGATAATTGAGACACAATATAACAGAGGGCACGCGGCGTGCAGCAGGTGTGTGGTTAATCAGTCACGCGCTGCAGGAGAAGGGGGAGGCCCGACTGTATGGTAGGCTTTTACACCACCTCATTGGTGTGTCGTTGTGGTGGTGGTGGGGGGGTTAGAGCTCGACACGATAGGATTCTTTTGGAGGATGCACCACCACCAGGATCAGACAGGGTTTGATGGGGTGAGGGGTCAGGAGGGTAAACAGGGCTTTTGCACGCTGGGCTGCAGTGGAATGGATGCAGGTGCTCCACGTGATCTACGATTAATCTCCTCTTTATGACAGATGAGAGGGAGCCCCTGAAAAGCATGAATGAGAGCCATAAGCCCCCCACAATTATGCCTGACCACGATGGGGGTCTAGCCGGAGTGCTCAGAGCAGGATTCATACAAACATTTGCATAATTCACCTCACTGAAACCAAGTATCCACCCACAGGATTATTTACAATGATGAGAAACTCATACACCATTAGTAGGTTTTTCAAGATAGAAGCTGCAAGTTCTTCCTCACGTGCTTCTTCAGAGGCAAACCCGACGTTATTAAAAGTTTTGAACCAACTTCCCTACTTGCTCATTTTGATTACTCTGCTGTGTCTTTGAAGAAAAAAAACGGAAGTGCATGTAATAGGTGTTGGTTTTCAGTATTGGTGGTGGGGGCAGGAGGGGGTCCTTTTCTGCATCAATGTATGATAAAAAAAAAAAAATTATAAAGATGGAAACACAAAAATTAGGCAGCGAGTGGCAGCTTACACAGGAACGAGCCATCTGCGTCCCCAACAAAAATCTACACTTAATAATGAAACAGAATTTTAATCTCAGTTTTTGTAATGATACACACAGATCAGCCACAATATTAAAACCACCGACAGTTAAAGTGAATAACAGCAATCTTCAATGCCCAACAAAAAACTGTTAAAGCAGTCTTTGCAAAGACACTCCCCGGTGGCAGCAGCTTCCCACAATAAATGGTAAATACTTTCTCCTCAATTTGAGCACTAAAAGTGCTTTCTTACTACAAGGAAGGATCAAACCAACATCTTTCCCATTATTAGAAGTACTGCTACACTACCTGAGCCCAACCATGCTGGAAAAATCACCATGGAACTAATAGAGAAACAAGCAAAGCCTCAGGATGTCCATATAGCTGAGATCACCCAGAGTCAGTTAGGGAATTTGAAAAAGGGGAACATTATGTGCATCTGAACAGGGTTAATTTCCACCCCATCTATAGCTAGGTACATTATTTAATCATTTACATATAAAATTGCTGTTTACACCTCAATTTGTTAGACATGGCAACAAATAGAACAAGAAGAAAGATCCATGTGCATGTGGAAATTTCCAGATATGGTGGCTATCGCAGACTTGTACTCAAAGAACCGCATATTACATTACGCAGGTCAATCTAATTCCACCGAAACCTTAACCTAAAATAGCTCCTTCCTGTTTCTGCTGAAAAGCAGCCTAACTGATTTTTTTTCCTTTCTGTTTCCGTGCAGGATCAGTCCGAAGGAGGTTCAGGGTCGCCATCGTCATGGATCATAGACCCAAGTCCGTCATTCGACATGTTCAGATCCTCCCATTCTCCCTCCCAGTCCAGCCACAGTATGTTATCCATTAGATTTACTCAGAACACATATTTCTTTTCAGGCTCTGTCTGCGCTGTCATTACATACCACCTCTGTTTCAAAACTAAGAGCCTACTACAACAATACTTAATCAATACGAGAGCCCATCTTCACCATTAGCGCTTGATCCAGTAAAAGCCCACTCAGTCCCTGTCGGCTCTGCTTTATTAGAGGCCATTGTCTCCTCACTGTCAGCGCTGTGTTTGGCGTTCCCTTGCCTCCGGTACACTTAAGCCTGTTAATCCTCGCTAGGGCCAGCTGGCCTGCAGTATCACCTTCACCTGTAGGGCCAGCTTGTGCACATTCATGAGTGATGGTTTAGGAGCAGTGCTTTACTGTATGGACCACAAACACTAGAGAGCTGGCAGCAAAAGGCCAGAAAACAGGCAGGAGTGTTGTCAGCACAGTGGAAATGGAGAGCCACCCTTGAAGTAATAGCTCGCTCTTTTTCCTCCCACCTTCATTTGACCACATCAGTCAGACTGTGATCATTTTCTTTCTTTTTCGCTGGTGTCTTACTTATCCATTATCCGTCATTGTGCTATAACACTAATGGTCCATGGCCTGCTGTATTGCTAGAGGAAGTTACAAATGCATCCATCACAGCTGAGATTGATGCGTCCGAAGGCTCAGCTGCAGGGCGCAGCGTTATCTACCCAATCCAACATGTCTGATGCCACTGTCGGCTGATTGACATAATTAACATAATTACTTATTTTTTTATTGTTTTTTTATATATTTTTTAAGTGTTCAGTTACGTTAATTGGATAAATAGTTTTCTAATATAATGCACTGCTTTTCCTTTTACGATCATGTCAGCATTACAGAGGCATTAAAATAAAAAGTATTTCTAAATCTTGATATGAGGTATCAGTCATGAAAAACGATGAAACACTTGTTTAGTTACAGAAAGTCTCCATGTGAAGGATTTGGCATATGTCACTTTTCAAAGCACACGTTGGCAAAGTGCTTCAGGGTTTAATAAATATACAGTACACAATCAGACTTTCAAGCACATTACATTCTTATATAAATTCATCAGCGTGTGTGATATGGACTGGGTGTGGGGGTGTCCCAAAAATGTCATACCTCAATAGGTCACATGATAGGGTGGGACAAACCTCTTGTGGTATTGACCCCATGCCTATTTGCACACCTTGACTCATGTGATGACACACTTGATTAATAGTGCGTCACCTACCCTCCTGCAGGACAACTCCCTACTGGGATTAAAAAGCTGTGACTCTCCACCTTTTGATTTTAGAGCTGAAGAGAGGATGAGAGGGTAAAAACAAAGCAAAACAATATGAATTCCTAATAAAGTTAATAATATATAAATAAATAAAACAGCCAATAACTAAGATGGGCAAATATGCAAACGTGGATAACATCTTGTGTCACCAAAAGTTCTCTTTTTATATCAAAGACAATAATTAAAATGCCCTTGAACATCCAGGCAGCCAAGGATGCAACCTGGACGTCCAAGCTCAAGTTCTGCTGTTTTGCATCATAGTGTAATTGTGTTTTTGAAGAGATACGTGTTTGCTTCAGTTTAGTCACTCAAGATTTTCTGATCAGGTGTCAGAACCTTTGGGACACCTTTTCACATTCAGATCCAGTCTCTTTATGGATGAAGACCTTTTCTGCAAACATGAACATACAAACTCAAAACTCTTGTTATGAAGACAAATTTTAGTTTCAACGAGGTACGGAAGTGATTGAAACTTAGAGAGGGCCTCCTAAAAAAGAGTTTGTGAGGACACCCAGAACCTCTTCTCTGTGTTTTACAGGTCTTTCCTAAAGGTTGACTTTACTGTGTAACATGTTTATTTACCTCCTCTGTTTCTGACTGTAAGAAGTGACCACACAAGTTAAGAGCATTTTATGACTCTTTAAAGGCATTTTTACAAAGACTGATTGATTTATTAGCTTGTAGAAGGTATACAATGTATATCCGTTGTCTAGTTACACAATAAGTTAAATTCCATTAAGCTGTAAAATGCTCCTTTTTTGGTTCCTGACAGATTTTAGAATAAGTCTTTGCTTGTTTAACTACCCTGTAAAACTTGGGCAAACATGAAAAAGATGTTATGCAGAGGATCCTGGTGATGGCTTGTGTGCTTTGACCTTTTAGAGGCCAAAGACACGGTCACCCTCAGAGGGAAGGGGTCATTAGCAGGCCGTGGAGAGGTCGCTCTGGAGGTTACGGCGCCTCTAAAAGATGCCCAGTGTGTGACATGTCTTTGTGTGGATAGGTGAGATTTGGCTACCCTGGACGTGCGAGCAGTTCAACCTTTCATTTAAGCCCCTAATGGAGGGAATGACCCCAATTTGACTCCATGAGAATATGGGTATCCCTTTTGTAGGTTTAGTGTGATGTACAACTTCTCAGAATGGATTTGAAGATTATGTCAGATTTCCATCCTGAATGAACTTCCCTACATTTGTAGAAGTCATAGATCCAAACCCTACAATTATAGTATGTCCATCACTTTTATTAATAACAAAGGTTTTATGGATTGTATCATCCATAAAACCATACAACCAAACCATAAAGCCATCCATTGTTATTCATTGGACCCATGGAACTGCAATCGTTAAATTGTTGCTGGTGTTTCGAAGCAGCACATCTATATGCAGGCTAACATTGACTATAGCAGTGAAAAGACATATGTCCTGCCCTATTATTTTTATTTATTAATCATGTTTATTATTATTATGATTGTTGTATATATGGTACGTTATTGTACCATGACTGAGAGCCCAGCCAAAATACTGCAAACCATAGTTTAAGAAAAATAACATCATCACTATATGAATAAAACTGAATCAAACAGAACTTTATAATAATAAAGATAATAATGATATTATTATTAACATGTGACGGGGCTTAATGCACAAATTGCTCGTTACCCAAACATTACAGCTAGCTGACTAATTTTAGTTACTTCATTCCTAATAGTGTTAATGCTAATGAAATTAAATTTAAAGCACATAATTCATTTCAAGTTCAAGTGTTATTGTCATATACACAGTAAAAAAACATAGTTCCCTGTACAATTAAATAATTCCACTGCAGTTCACAACAGAAAAGAATCCAATGATCATTTAAAACAACAGAAACAATTATAAGAGCAGCATATGAGAAATACAGTAGAAATAAATGCATAATATAATAAAATCAAAAAATATGAGCTGAAATAAGCTATTTACATAATTATACAATTGACATTCTTTTTTAAGTTATTTTGTTCTTATATAGAGATTTAGGTGGTGATTATCAAAAGTGAGGCATTGAGGCAATAAGCTCAATACCAATGTTGTTACCAATAAATTGGTAAAAAGAAAAAAAAGAGTTCAATACATAAAAAAATCTTCTGCACCTTCTGCTTTGTTCTGGCCAAGCTCCATGAGTACTGATATCATGAATTTCCTGTAATAGAATTGAATAAAATAACCAATTTGTAATCTCTAGAAAGCTCCACCCCAGATCTCCACATCAATGAGTCACCCATCCCTTTGGATCGACTGAAAGTGGTTGAATGATTTAGAGATTAAGCCAGACCCAGAAATCAGCTGCAACAAGATGCCCTGGCTCCCCAGTGAGGCCTGCGATAAGACCTTTGTCCATCTTTGCTCATTTGGAATTCATAGATAGAATAATCCCTTCCCTCGTAATTGTTTCATGGCTGTTTCTCTGCTGCTCGGTCACTCTGTGTTCACCCTCAGAGTTTAGCATTCAGCTGCAACTAAAGATGTAAGTGTCCAAATGAATGTGGCGATGTACGGGGCCACAAAGAGCACTAATCTGAACTGACCCCAGTGGATTGTTTCAGGGAAGTTGAGGAAACTACGGGACAGATTAGGCTGCAGAAAGACAGAGGTGATGCAGCCAGAGATTAGTCATGTACTAAGCAAGGATCGTTTCACTCCCTGTGGACCACACACTAACAGTGTAGCCATGTCACTATTGTCTCTGAGCCACCATCACTGTGGACTCATTGGCTATTGTCTCTGAAATCCTCCGGCGTTTCCCAAAAACCTGGACTCAAGCCCATTGATTGGCACTTGTCAGGGCAGATAGAGAGGGTGACGTGTTGGGAAAGGCATCGATAAAGGAGGCCTGAAAGGAAAATCCCCTCCCCATGAATAATAATTTGAGAAGGATTTTCTTTTTTATTCCACCCTGCTCCTATTCTGCCATTCATTCAAGACATAGAGGAGTGAAGGCTCCGGGTGGCGTCAGTGAATGGCCTCGGCACGTTGATTGTCTCGTTGATGCTCATCCCTTTCTCAAACATGCAAAGAAAGAGATACAAGTCCAACCTTATTGCCTCTGGCTGGTGCGCTGCATGGCAAAGGGCAGGCGGTGTGTGTTGTGGGCGGTGTGTGGCCTTTTTTCGAGATCAGCGAGGGGATTTGACTTGGCCACTCGCAGCCAAATCCAGCTATCTGCTGTGCTCAGATGCTGCGGTTGGTATGGTAACCTGCTCTGTGTGTTTTAGATGGGCTGTTGTTTTCAGCCTGAACTAACCAGTAATCACGGCTGTGCATTCATGGATTAGGCCACTGGAGGTTAGGATAGGAGGGCTTCAAAATGATTAAACTGAATACTGAATCCTTTCACCCTGATATAAAGATTGTGCAGGTTTGGAATCAGTCAAAAGAAAATATATATAAACACCTCATAAACCACGGTATAAAGGGGATACATGAAGATGAAGGTGATTTTAATGTCATCTTTATATTTTAGAACAATCAGTTTTAAAGTCTTGACAAATGGACACCCCCGTTCATATGCATCACAGTAGTTTGGTCCACCACCTACTGTTCACTAACTCCTTTGCTGTGCACACTTAAAACAATAGAAGTCTGCGACTTTTTCTACAGTCATCAGAATTAAACACTTAGCAGCCGCCATATTGTTTCGGTACAGCTGCAACTCCATGTTTATGCAGACTGGAGGTCTCTCTGGGAATGATTTGGGCCTTCTCCCAGGCAGCATATGTTACATAGTTTTCCTGCCTATGCAGCTGAGCTGTTTTGATGCCCAGAGTCTACTTGCTAAGGGGAATGTAATTTTCTTTGTAATTAGCCATTTCATGGCTAGTAAAATTAAAGATAAAGTTTTATTTAATGCTTTGACTCCCTTAAGTAAGGCGCCATCCACACTGAAAGTGATTTGCAGTGGCATGGCGACCAGAGACAGGAAAGACTGGGAAACTGGGAATATGGGCCCTGGACTTGAAAGGAGAGCGATGGAAGATGTTTGGAGTTGACCATAAACACTAAATAAGAAATGAATTATTGATTTTAGGCAGAGGAAAACAGATGAGTCTGGTTAATCATGCCTGTTTTGATGTTTCTTTTGTTCTTATGAGGGCTGTATAAAGTTTTGAGTCAAATTTGTCATTTCTTAATTAATGAATCAAGATGATTGATAAAATGAATTTTAACCAAAGCTTTTTTTTTCCTTTTGAAATCGTGTTGCTTCTCATCTCTTTTGTCATCGTGTCACTGTTGAAGTTTTTTGTTGCATATGAAACAGAATGATAAATTTTTTGCTCTGAAGATGAATACATTTCTCCGTCTTTCATCCGTTTTGATGACATTGGGGCTTCAGAAGGACGTGGAGGCGTGTGATTGTGTGCACTGTGGTGGAAGACAGCCTGTCAAATGAGACATGGCTCCATCAATCTGAGCTGCTGACCTCTGCACGCTCACCGGCAGGATAAATGAACGCTCGCCACCGCCACGTTCGTGAGGCTTATTGAATCCAATGTCCATCATCTACTCGACCGGTCGAGCTTTCTCCTCTTAATGAATGGACCCGTCTCCTGATGTATCACATTTTGAATTATCGCTCATGTGCTAACACAAGAAACACTCGTGTTTGCAAAAGTAGCACGAAGAAAAGAGTCTGAAACTCTAATGGAAACTGTCGCAAAAGACAATTTGAGGCTCCTTTAAGCTCAAGTCTGCATTGATGGCGCTCTTTGTCTCTACGCTTCTACACCAAGAAGTGTATTCTGTGGACTTTGTATTTGGAGATAATGGGACTAGTAATTGGCTGGTCAGTGACAAAATAGGTGGCTGTTTAAGTCTGGCTCTTTAGTGCGGCACTGAAAGGACTGAAGGAGATGTGACTGCAGCATTCGAAAGAACAATTTGATGAGAATTAGTGTTAGCTATTAACAGCCTGGAAATGGGTTTTAGTGCTTTCTTCTAAGTGGCTCCTTCCTCGAGAATCATGAATACAAATGTGTTTCTTTAGCAGCACTGTGATGTTTAAAGGGTTAAAATGTAGAGAGTAAGCATGGTAGAGCCAGGTCTTTCTTTTTAAATGTATATTTCATGTTGTATGCCTTCACTCCAGGTTCCCACACAGGCGAAGGGGGCCCAGATGAGGAGGAATCCAATTATCCAGGATGGAGGGACCAAGCTCAGTCCCCGGCTGGAGGGAGAAGGCCTGGGAGTCTCGAGGATAAGGAAAGCAAGATGGAGGAGAGGAAAGCAAAGGTGCTGAACGTACTTTCCAAACTGCAGGACGAAACGCCTCGACAAAGCAAAAGCAGCAAAGGCCACTCAAACTTCGAAGATTGTGAGTTTATAAAAAAAATCTCAGAATGGTTAAAGTATCTTTAGGTTGTGTCCTGGCAGAGATTTTTCCATGTGAGTCTTATAAATCTCTGTGGCGATGGCATCTTAATGAAAAAACACCCTCAGGGAACAGCTTCTTCCCCCACCACGACCTCTGTATTATTTCAAAACATCGGCAATCTCTACGGTGTCATGCTCTGTCTTTGACCAAAATGGGGGCGGTGTTTATGATATCATCAAATGTAAATAAAACCTTGAAGAAGACCGTTTTTCTCACCATAAGCACTTGAAATAATCGTTTGGAAAATTAGGTCCCCTCCCTTAACTTTAAGGGAGGAGGGGACCTACTCCCTTAACAGTACTTAAAGTATTGTTTGTAAAAACATGTCACAAAAGGCCAGAGACCGGTAACTGGAACTGAACCCAAGCGCAGTACCCAGAGCGGAGGCAGAGAAAAGGTTTTAACAGAGTTTTATTGATCAACACAAGGATAATATGTAGTAGTGACAAACGGTACAGGATTTGGGTGGCGTGGCAATGTGGCTGGGGCAAAACAAAGGGGCAGGACCGAGAAGGAAACTGGAGCAGGAACAGTCGCATTTGCAGGTGAGAGATGGATGTGTTGAAGGAGAGGCGGCGTAGGTCCGGGTGAGTTTGATGATGTGGATGTGGCTGAGCTGAGTTCCTTGTGGTTCCAAGACCGAGGGACGGCAGGAGGGCAGGCAGGTGAGGCAAGGAGTGAATCCCAGGAAACGGAGAGGAAAATCCAAAGTCCAAAAGGCTGTGCGGTTTAAAGCCGTGGAGTGTCTGGGAGCAGCAGGGTAGTCGATGAACTGGTGGAGAAGAGATGTCAGCACAGAGCTTAAATCTCCCAGCCTAATTAGCTCAGTCAGCTCCAGGTGGTAGAGGGTGTGGTGGCCCTGCCCATGGGCGGAGACCAGGGAAGTTCAGGAACCTAGTGGAAGTTTCCAGCCACTCACCCAGACCATGACAAAACAGTTTCAAATCTTGCAGAATTAACTAAATACATCAATGCGATGTGTTTCCAAAACATTTGTGTGTTGTATCGAAGAGATATCAGCTCAACATAAAAAACTGCTGGGCAGTACTTCTGTGTATTACCGGTTCATACCACAAGATGGTGCAGTGTTTAGTTTAACCCTTATTTAACCAGTCGAGTCATTAAAGCTTTGAAATTTTATACTACTGTATTGTCTAGAAAGAACTGGGGTGTCAAACTTAAGGCCCAGGGGCCAAAATTGGCCCGACAAAGACTCCAAAGACTAATCTTGCGATATCTCAGGGATTACATGTCCAGTTAAACTTGTGTACACTGCCAGTATTTTCCTGTTTCATATGTTCCGCTATGCCCTCTCTATTTTTGGTTTCCACGCCCCAAACAAAACACGCATTAAGAGGCAGTAATGCCTGGGTCTCAATCTCGCGGCCCATGTCACCCCTACTTGTGGCCCGCATAATGACGTGAAGAAATATTTTAAAAAATTATTCACAAAAATGATTTAATATGAAGGCAATAGGCAGAATGCTACAGGCATCATCCTAAAGAATGTAGCCTCATGGGCAGTATAGTCCGTGCTGCAGGGAGAATGGACTGCCTAGCGTTATGTGTCTGTGAGCGAGGGAGAGAGAAAAGGAGAGTGGAAAAGTACGAGCTGTCACCGAGCAGAAGCAGGAGATGGAAGCATGCAAATGCATAATAATAACCACTGCAGCCAAAAAGAGTGCCTGACCAGCCCAGTTGTAAGTAAACTATTAAGACTCGACTGTACACTTTTTTCGTGTTTTCCTCCGAAACAATAAGTCCCGTTGGAGCAGCCTTTCAACGCCTCTCTCTGTCTCTTGCTAGCAAAGTTGACCCAGACAACAAAGTAAAGCTAGTTGTCGGCTACGAGCCCGACACGAACCCGACGTATTAGCCAGAGGTCCCTTTACTACGGTTCGGAGCCGTGGACCTGTTTTATATATGCGTGAAACAGTTTTCTATACAAGATCGCTGCAAAAAGTGCAGCCTTACCTAATGTCCACCTACTGTTACTCATTTTATATTAAGATTTAAAAATCTAGTTGGTATTGGTATGGCGAGTAACCTTCAGTAATAGTAATAAATCACAAAGTAATAGTACATTCATGTAGTTGTAAAAAAGCATGATAATATAATAGGTAATCCAAAGTATTGAGAATACGTTACTGTCATTGAGTAACGTAACGGAATACGTTACAAAATAAATTTTGGGGCATGTATTCTGTCATCTGTAGTGGAATATATTTTAAAAGTAACCTTCCCAACACTGTCTGTATATTTATAAATCTATATATATCAGAAGTTAAACATTCAAAACTACCTCCTCACTGTCCCCTGGTGATAAAATTTTATATCAATACTGCAGAAGCTAATTACAAAACAGCACTTGAAATAACAGCCATAAATAGCTCTATTTCCCATTGTGTAGATTGAACTTGACCTGAAATGAGCTGTTCATTGTTGTCCAAACATCTCATTGAGCACACATAAACTCATTTCTGTTTCTTCAGTGGCCACTTAAAGCTGCCTAACAGCTGTGTGTACAACCACTGCATTTGGATACCATCAAACCTTGAAGTTATGAAGTGTGGCACCTAGACTGATGGATGTGCAGGCGCAGGGAGCTGTAGCTACCTGCTAGCTGCCTCCCATTAGACCAAAAGGGTTAATGGGTGATGCCCTAGTGGTTACATCCATCTTTTATATACAGTTAAGTTGGAGGTGCACATAAAGCTGGTGTCTGGTAAGCATTTTGGCATTCCTCTGATCGTGTCATTTCACTGTTTGTTAACATGTTGAAGTTGTTGTTGCGGCCATTTGCATTTTAAATTCTATACACCTTGTAAAGCGTTTTCAGTCTGAACTGAAAAATAAACACAGACAGACATCAGCCTGGTTGAAAATGTTAAGTGTTATTCTTAACTGTTAGCTATTAGCAATATTTGAAGGCTGAATCTGTCTGTCTGCCAACCCTCTTCTTTGCCTCACTTCATAGACGATGCATAAAAAACACAAACGCATTTACCAACACTCCTCTCGACTCCAAAAATTTACCCTCAATTACAGCACTTGATTTTTACAATTGCCTTTTTTCTGCAAGCAGGAGTTTTAGCCAGGAGTTCTCGAGTTTCCCTCAAGTGCCTAATTTCTGGCATCCGAGCCTTTGTAAGAGCGCTGGGGACAGCAGCTCCGACAATAAGCATCTACACCTAAGGTCAAGTCTGAAGGGGCTGGCCCTCTGCGGAGGTCAGTCAGGTCAGAGTTGGCATGTGAGTGTTGGCACCCATGAATAGGACTGATTGGACAGGTTTGTTCAGAGAGTAATCAAGCAGGATGGAGAACCCAGCAGCTGGCCTCGCTACTTTGCAGAAAGGTTATTACTAATGGAAAGCCTTTGTGCTGTTACAGGAGTGTGCACTGTGGTTACTGTGTGTGTGTGTGTGTGTGTGTGTGTGTGTGTGTGTCTACTGTCACTGTTTATTTTTGACTGGAGCATGACATCTGTTTTCAGAAAAATGCTCCTAAAACACACTGTGAACTGAATTTTCTCATTACCTCATTATCAAACAATAAACGGGTGTCAGGGCTTGGTGGAGACAAAAATGGAGGGAAAAGAGAGTGACTATTGACTGATTGCTATGCCCTAACCACAGACTGCTTTCTCAGATTCTGCCTCAGACCATTTATTTCAAACCCTCTCCACTCTCTCACTATATTCCACTCTTGCAATCTAATAAGGCTAAATATAAATCTCAAAAACAAATGATAACATTCAAAATACCTTTGCTCAACTAAATACTAAACCCCAAATTTCACTCAGTCGATCCACCAATGTCTGTAGCATCAGATGCTTTATGAATGTGCCCTTGTGGTCAATTAGACTAGGAAAGAATGGTAAATGGTCTGTATTTGTATAGCGCTTTACTTGGTCCTAAGGACCCCAAAGCACTTTACACTATACACAATCATCCACCCATTCACACACACATTCACACACTGGTGATGGCAAGCTACATTGTAGCCACAGCCGCCCTAGGGCGCACTGACAGAGGCGAGGCTGCCGGACACTGGCGCCACCGGGCCCTCTGACCACCACCAGTAGGCAACGGGTGAAGTGTCTCGCCCAAGGACACAACGACCGAGACTGTCGGAGCCGGGGCTCGAACCGGCAACCTTCCGATTACAAGACGAATGCCCAGGTTTTTAAAGCTAGATTTATCACATTTACTATATTTAAATATACCAACACTTATACACTTATTTGCTAACAATAGAAAGCACAAATGCTCTGGATTCTGTAACACTAGTGAGATAATCCCATTAAAAGTTCTCTAGAAAGCATCGCATGCACACCTGTCAATCAAATTAGCCCCACTCCAACATAACACCTCGATTACATCCAAACAGGTGATTAAAAAAAGTGAATGGTGTAACTTTGT
Organism: Simochromis diagramma; assembly: GCF_900408965.1. Lineage (NCBI taxonomy): Eukaryota > Metazoa > Chordata > Actinopteri > Cichliformes > Cichlidae > Simochromis > Simochromis diagramma. Next base: position 15,329,202 of record NW_024386908.1, read on the forward strand.
GTATTGTGAATGTAAGCCCAACACGGGGCAATGGCTGGAAGTGAGCAATAGCTATAAACCTATGTGCAGTACATCATTTGATATTTTATATTTGGACTATGTTAAGCTTCACTGTCCCTTTTAAATAAATAAAGAATTATAAAATGCTAAAATTAAAGGACTTCCTGTCCACAGAGACCAAACCTGTTGTTGTACCAGGCTGTGAATGTGTTGTTTTAATACAGTTTTTTTATTATAAAAGTAATTCTAATAAAAAAATGTTCGTACATTAATAAAGTAACAAGACTCTCAAGGGGTGAAAAAAAAAAAAAACCTTGAGATTTTTCTCTCCATATTATGAACGTCAAATAAATCCAGTTAGTTTTGAAATCTTTTGTCTTCTGTATAAAAAATAGACTCCTTGTATTGATGCAATATGAAGGATTCTTTCATTATTTTTCAGGTTTAGAAAAACAGTTTTGGTTAGAATTAACACAAAATTATTAGCATTGAAAATTTAATTAACACTGAAATATGTTGAAATTATGAAGGCACTCAGTGACTGTGCTTGTGTGATTGGCTGCTGTGTTTTCTCTCCTGGCTCATTTTTGTATTTTTGTCTGCCAAGGGTCCTTTTGTTTTCTCGTGTTTGTCCTTGTGTGTGGCTTGTATCTGTATGTCTGTGAACTCCCTCTGGTTCATTCTTGTAACTGTGGCCCCTCATTAGTCTCTAAAAAGGACATAATTGTTGTTGTTTTGTTCGGCACCGAGCCCTTGCCAAAGGATTCCCAAAATCCACCCCCACCCCTACACCTGTAATGTTTTTGTCCATTCAGTCCCGTGACACTCCAGGTTGTCATCAGTCAGCAATCGCTGCCGTGCGCCTCGTGTCTGGAGTCATTCTGCAGAGATGAGTCAAAGCAGAGACAGTATGTACACAGGCACAAAGAGAAGATTTTATGTGATGAGCTGTTGGTTTCTTACACAACAGAAAAAAAAGTAAAACCTTTTTCACCTTTAATCTTCTGTGCCCCCTCTTTATAGAATAAGTGGCACCTAAATAGTGCTTCATATGCTTCATGTGCCCTTTTTTATGCTGGGACTCCACTAAAGAGAATCTTTTTTTTTCCTGAAATAAGCTATTATGGCTCCTGATTCCCCGAAAGCTTTGGAAAGGACCTCCTGCTTTTGAAAAGTACTGTGTGTACTTTTTGGGCATGCCATGCCTGGGTAAATGACCTTATTGTTATGGACACGAGCAGGTAAAGAAAAACTCATCTAAGCTCTGTGACCACAGCATGCAGAAAGAGGATGCCACACCCCAGATTCATATTATTTTTACTTGAAAGCAAACATAAACTAAGCTACAAGAGGCGCAAAAGAAACAAAATGAGGTAATGCAAATAAGCCAAAAAAAATTTCCTCCCTAAACCAGTTAAAAACTAAAAATTAATCAAAACTATGAGAACAGGAAACACAAAGGATATATACTCAGAAGTCTATCAAAACATACAAGCTTAGCATGTAGCAGCTGTCTGATCTAGGAGACAGGCTTCGTTTCCAACCTCCCTTAAATAAGAACAGGATAACCTTTCCCATTACTTACTCCATCACGTCACACCTGAGAATGAGAGGGAGGAGGTGAGGAAGGGGGTCAAAAAGAGGGACTCCTGACTGAGAAGAACCTCCTTTTCACTGCTTGTATTTATGATGTCATTCTTTTGGGCATTAAACACCGCTTGTATGAACGTAGATGGACCAGTAACTCTCCTCTCACTAATGATAAGGACCCTAAGAGACCTTTTAAAGGCCTCCACTTCAGGGTTCATGTCAATTCCAATTCACCGTGGGTACTGAAAGCCTTGAACTCCAGTTCCAAAAACTGTTTCAAATGAACAAATATAAAACAACATATGTAGAAATGGAATGAAATTAATGAGAAATATTTACTTTCTCAAAAATAAAAAACTATTTACACTCAGAATTACCTTGCAACACAAAACAACAAGACAGGAAGGTTATAGCTGATATTCAGATGAAAACTGAGGTTTTCAGCTGTGATTTGAACTGTGTCAAAGAGTCTAGCTGACAAAGTTGTAGTGCTAATGAGTTTCTGGACTTCTAAAAGCCACTTTGGGCTCCATTCACCTCTATCTCCAATGGACAACCCAAGCGGATGTCAAGTAGTTGTGGTTTCCTTTGTGTTGCTAAAGCGTGCCTGTTAGCCAGCGGCTGGCTGTGGTGGAAGGGACCCTGTGGGTCTCTGATGAATGCCATTGTTGATATGGAACACCTGCCAGCCTTGAAACCAGCCTCACTTTGACCCCACCCAGTAACACCACCACCACCAGCCCACATTACTGCTTTCTACCTGTGGGTTGATGTCTAATTGTTGGCTCCAAACAGTGAATTAAAGAGAAAGTGAACAAGAAAGACCAGTTGCTTAAAGAGCAGGTAACAAGAGGTCATAGAAATAGTTACGTGTTTGCAGGGGGATGTCCATAGTGTGCGATCAGGTACAGTGCTTTTATGTAAGCCCTGTTTGTTCAGCCTTTGGTGTGGCATACCTCTATGTATTTACCATCAGTCCAGAATGACTAGGCAAACAAACAGCTTGTCTATTGATGAGCAGGAGCGTGGAATATGCCCGCTGTATTCATAAGAGAGAAAAAAAAAAGGGGTAGAGGGAGAGAGCAAAGTAAATCTGTCAAAGCGTCTATTATATGGTGTCCAAACAGAGAGTGCCCTCGACAATGGCCTTATTAATGGCACAATGTCAAGGAGCGGCAGGGCAATAATAGCAAATGATTTGTCTTTGTAAGGTTATCTCTGGAGATCAGGTATTGCAGCAAAGCAGATGATTTGGACTCTTGGGAGCATATCAGGAGGATCTGCGGCAGGAGCTGATTGGTCGTAGGCGTGTGTGCATGTGGAAAGCGTAAGTTGTGGTTTGTGGTGAGGCCGATGGCGTGCAGCCAGAATCAGGAGTGTGGCCGCTACGTGCGTCTTTGTTTGTTTTCCTACCAGAGCTTTAAACCCCCCCCCAACACACACACACACACACACACACACAAACACAGTCTTTTTGGAGAAAGTGAGGGGTGGAGTCATGAGTCCATGTAGAAACAACAGAGGCTTAAGGATAATGCTGCTGTACCGTCACCTGTTTTAGCACGGTAGTACCTAATTCTGCTACACTGTGCTGTGTTTTGAACACTGGTGACCTTTAAAAAAGCCCAGTTGCATTTAAAGTTCTTGCATTTCCCATGTTTGCAACAGTTATGATTATAATGTAGTCTTTCACCACAGTCACTGATATGACAAAATTCCACCTCACTTCTTGTTTTCTGTTTTCTAAGCTCCTTATTTACCTGCTAGTATAGAAAACAAGTCGGCATTCTGAAGGTGTTTTTAAGCTCCATAAATGTTTTCCATGTATCCAGTGATACAATTGCCTGCCTGTAACTTAGTTTCTTGTTGTAATTTAGTCTTTCTGGACTGTGAGTGAATGGTGGGCTACAGTTCCTCTTAAACAATGTATTCTATTAGGCCATTTCTAAATGTGATGTAGGCTTTGAACTGACATAGGGAGACACAGAACCACCTCAAAAAGACTCTGAACCACCAAAAATGTACCTGTGATGTTCCCCCTTTACTCCCGATGTGATCTCCTGTGCTGTTCCCTCGTGTCTACACCTGCAGTTTGTATTTTGTGGACTTAATATCAACTAATAAATGTAATTAATTTAATGCGTAATGTGACATGCATTGAATTTGTGAGTACAAAGATAACAGGTTAGCTGTTTATTCTTTAATATTAATCCTTTGCAGGCTGAGTTAAATATGCATGAGTTGTCTGTTGTAACTCTAGGTTTCATGAAAAATGTACAGGTACAGGGGGAACGTTATTGCTGTTACACAACTTACTCATACATTTGACTCTATGTGTTCAGTACAGACTGCACCTCCTGCTGGTGTATCATGTGGAGGCTGACATCGCCACCTCATCTATATTCTATATATTCAATATTATTGTGTAATGACACGCTCAAAACTCCTCTCACCTGCTTAACACATAGGGTCTCATCACTTTTACAGAATCATCTCATTTTTAAGGACCCATTTCTCATAGATTTTATTCTGTCAAAACATGTTTATCTGCTTCTGTATGAACACACTTTGTTCTAAATCTGCGCTCTTAATCACATATTTTAGTCCCGTATATGTGGGGCATGTTTCACCCTGACATCTTCCTGCTGTTAAAAACGAGGTCACCTCCTCTCTGCTGCTGAATGTGACCTTTGTTGAAGGAATTATGGGGCACAGCATACAGTGTGATGATGAGCAGAAACAAAAGTCTGGGATTAAGCGGGAAAGAGAGCAACAAACAAGTGGACACGTTACAAACACAATGAACCCCTCTGTGTGCCCGTGTGTTATACATCACAGCCTTACATTGTTTTACAGAGGTGTTTTTGTGTAGGTATGCACAAATTGAATGTGGGCTGTATTTTAAACTTAAGGCATCAAAACAGTCAGAACTGGGTGAGATGATCTGTTTTCACATATTTCACTTTTACTCCCAGAAAAGCACATTTTTATGCTTAACCCTAAAACTTACCGGAATTTTTTTTGTAAATACAGCACACACTTTAACCAAGTGTAGTTTTCCTGCTGAAACTATGATATATCCTGTTACATGCTCAGAGTTGAGGGGGGGGGGATATTTCAACCCTCCCCCATGCACTTTGAGGGCTTGTCATTCTTTCATTTATTTCATTAAATATACTCAAATAACCATAGAAAAACTATGTTTTTAATCCAGGGGTCAGGTGGTAACGTTTTGCAGATTTGTCTGATTTTACATTTGTGTCTCTAGTATGCTGTTCAGTTACAAGACCGGACCATTTTGCTGTTTCTATTCAACAAGTGAAAGCTAAGGGGAAAAGGTAACTAGCTTAGAATTTGTGGGAAAACGAATTAAACCCATTATCGAGCACAAATTCCACCAAAGCGTTAATTTAAAATACTTTGGTGGTTAAATTATAAAGGACTGGTACCCTTAAGAGCAGAAGTTATTAATAGCAGATATTGAGACTCAGGAAGGGCAAAACACAGCTAAATCAAATGAATATAGGAGCTGCTGAAAGTAGCTTTATTAATGGTTTATTAACAGTGTTAATATGCAGAGTAATTGGTAACTAAAATCTTTAACATCTTAGGACCTGGCGTTCACATGTGTGGACATCACATTTTGGGTTGCCTAGACCAAAATACTAAATTCTGCTCTACAAGGGCCTGATATCCACTAAAGAGGACATTATACTGCCACTGTTCTATCAAAATTTAAAGAGAATGTCCTTATGTGTGGATCTTATTTTTATCAGAAACAAAGATCAGGTTAAAAAAAAAAAAAATCATGTCAATCTTTGTTTTTACATTCATCAGGTCCCAATTGGCCCAAATAGCAAAAAGAAATTAAAAATACATGCCATGAAAGAGTTTGGGTCTTAGGAGGTTAACATTCATGGCCCTGCTGCTGCCAGCCTGCAGTAGGATTTATCAGAAACCTGCCAAATATAAAGAGGTAAGGGAACTAGAGAAGCAGTTTATCTGCATACAAACACGTATTTATTTTTTTGTTGTTGTTGTTGATTCAGGTGCTTTGTGCCTATTTAAAACAAACCTCCGGTGGTTTTAACGTTTTGAAGAGGAGGTCAGATAATTAACTTTTATTGGCTTACCTCAAAGCTTTTGATAACAAACATGATTAAAAAGATGTCGTAAACTCTTCTTTCACTCCACCTGGATTCACTTTCTTGGTCGCAGCAAATGGGCAGGGCTTTAAATCCACCATGAAACAGATGCTGCTGGGCATGACTTGGTCATGGTGACTGTAATGAAGGAAACATGTTTGTTTCCTTCATTACAGTCCATCTACTTCTAGTTGCACGTGCGAGTGAAACGTTTCACTGCCGAGTGCGGCACGCGCATTGTCCACTTCCTGCTTTGTTTTCCACAGCACTAAGACAACCTCTGTATTTACTACAGACTGCAAGAAACAAGCGAATAATTAATGAAGGTTGCATCAGCCGTTATTCAGAGCTGTGATTACTAGAAACAGCATCAATATTTGTCATAGAGGGAAATATAAATCATACACAGACTGATAACGGTCAGTGGAGCAGTCAGAAGTATTTTTCATCTGTCAGCTGCAGACGTTGGAAACAATGTCCGAGGGTGTGTATTAAATGAGCTGTGACCCGCGGCTGTGCCGGTGCAAGAGCACTGACTCCACGAGAGAAAAGAAACAAAACAGAAAAACAAACGCCAGTAAAAGAGTGAACCTCCCTGCTCATCATCATCATCATGGCCCCATTCTTCCTCTCTCAATTGCAACTGAATCGCCTCGGTCTCATTACAGATTATGGCCTCAACAGAGTGACTCTCCCCTTTCTCTCGCCTTTCTCCACACAGTCCCTCTCTTGATTAACATTTTCTGCTAGGCTTCACACCAAAGGCACAACCTGTGCGCTTTAAAGGCAGGGTGAAAAAAAAAAGCCATCAAGCGCTGGAGTAGAATCAGATAAGGCTATCAGGCAGGAGGCTTTACTGCCTCGGCTTTGTCCCGCTCCTCCACCCGGCCTCGCTTCCTCCCTCAATCTCTCAGTCCACTGCACCTTTTGTCCAGCTGATTCCCTGACAGTACGCTCTTCTCAGCCGGGGACCCCCCAACCTCCTCCAGCACCACTGCACTGTGAGCCTGAGCGCTGCAAACAGCAGCTGAAAGAGAAGGCGAGGCTGATGTTGAAGGTGAAGCCCCAGCAAACGACTTTAACTCTCAGAACAAGCCTCATTCAGCGTGTTTCACAGAAACAAGTGGAAAATAAAGTGCAGTTTTCATCCGGAAGCAGTACTTAGAGGACAGTTTGGCCCCAGATTTCATTTATGTGAACCATTGGCTCTGGTGAAAGCTGAGAAAAGTTCCTACCTGACACCATCAGAATCAAGTGATTTATTCATTTATTTAGCTTTTATATTGTAACATTAATATATGTTTATGAGGCAAAACGTCTATATAATATACTGTTGTTAATAACAGCAGGTCTTGATCTAAGACCAAAATCTTGCTTTGTTACATAAAACTTCAGCTGCATTAACATCATGGGATATAGCAGAGTTTCAGTAGCAAAACTTCATCAATTTAATGTCTCACATTTAGAGTATCGGTTAACATGCTTGAATATTTGTGCACAAATGTGCCATATTGTTTTAAGTTTAAGTTTTAAGACTGCAAACATGTTTGTAGCTTAACTAATGCGTATCATTAGACCAGGCAATGTTTCCCATCTTCTGAGAGCGTGTGAATTGTAGCCTGTAGTGGAATAGCACCTGGCGTGGTCTTCTGCTGCTGAAGCCCGTCTGCTTCAGGGTTGTGCTTTCAGAGATGCTCTTCTGCATAGATGTAGCGAGTTTTGTTTTACGTACTTTAGCCTTTCTGTCAACTCAAAGCAGTCTGGCCACTCTCGTGTGACCTCTGACATTTTCACCCTGAAAACTGTCCATGCATACACTGAATATAATATATATTGTCCCGTCCCTCCCTGAGCCTGGTTCTGCTGGAAATGTTTTTCCTGTTAAAAGAAAATTTTTACCTCCTGCTGTCGCCAAGTGCTTGTTCATAAGGGGTCGTCTAATAGTTTAACTTTAACTTTAAAAATATAAAGCACCTTGAAGTGACTGCTGTTGTAATTTGGTGCTATATAAATGAAACCAAATTGAATAGTGAAAAGAAATTAGTCATTTTATATTGAGTGTAATTTCCTTTGCTAAAAAGAGGGGGGGGAAGTATTCAGTGGAGTTTTTTTTTTAATGTAGATTGTGGCTTCCTGTATTAGCTGTGTTGTCATATATTTCTGGGGTGAAGTCAAAGTCTAATGGAGTGCAAAAAAAAAAAAAAGATCCTGCCTGAGTAAATGATCGGAAAAATTATTTTAAAAATGCACCTTATATACGCCTGGATGGTTTTTATTATTAGCGGTATCAGTGTGTGTGTGTGTGTGTGTGTGTGTAACCTCATATTATCATTGTGGACTCACAGACGTCAGCACAGGTCAGCTGCTCACTCTCCTCCAGATGGTCAGTGAACCTCAGCCTCCTCAGAAAAAAGAGGAGGAGGATCCATTCACTGTGTCACACAAGGTGCCAGTTCACTTTAGCAGATTGACCGGTGCACTGATGCAGCCACCGAGGAGGATGAGGAAAGCCTTTAAATCCCCGCCCGGGCCCGCTGCAGGCCGAGCTGCGGCTGCATGCATGTGTCCCTCCAGATCCTCGTCCCGCACCCTCGTCTCATCGCAGATATTTGCAAACAGATGCGAAGAAGGCAGGCCGCCTTGCTTTTTTTGATTAATCAAGCTTTAACAAGTCAAGTTGACTGGATGCGAATGTAACATTTAGCATGTGAAAAGAGGAGGCCTGGTTTTGATTAGGCCTAAGCTGATAAATGGCAGATTCAAACAGGCCCCCCTGCCATTGGAGAGAAACCCCAGAGGTCCAGAGGTTTAAGTCCAGACTGATATCAACTCTGTTGCTTCTCTTTCTTCTTCACACCAATGAATAGATCCATTATTCAGTAGACTCATTCGCATCTCCTAAATTGAAGTGGCAGCAGCTTAAAAGCCCCGTTTTCTAACCCCCCTTCTCGCTTTTTATACGGAGTCGCTCTCCCTAACAAATTTGCCTGCTGAAATATTCATGGGTGCGATTTGTCTCAGTTTGTGCCCCTCGTGTAATCATCGCTTTTACATTTGGGATTTTTGCACTGAATCAGGGAAATAAGCTCATGTTTTTCTCCTAATAGAGTATGTTTAAAAGGAGTCTTTACATGAAAGCGGCATAAAAACATCACTTAAAACAATATAGAATTGAATTTAGCAGATACTGTTTCTGTACTTTGCTTTTTTGCATGCAAAAGGACTGTATTGTAATCTGCTGGCATGCTTATCTCCCTTCTGTTTTCCTTTGGGTAGCTTTACATTGTTATAATAATGATTCTCACTCACAAGCTACAACTTTCTTTTTTTTCAAAATCAACTCCTAAAAAGAATTTTTTTTTGTACATCTTGTAAATAAACTCCAGCTTGATATACTTGGTATCTTGGGAAACTTGTAAATCTACAGTTTAATTAATGCCCCATAAAAAAATACATGTTTTTTTAAAAACTCTTCTAGAAGGCCAAAAGTGATGCCTAGAAGATTAGCCTGGTTTTAAAATAAAAAGAAGACCGTTCATATGCCAGAAGTTGTTTTGACCAGCCACCAATTCCATATGGTGATCAAACAGCTGGAACATTTACCCCAAATGTGCCAAAAAAAATGCACAGCAAGTTATCAGAAAAGACTTTGTTGCCACAACAATGCAGTCCGATGGTCTATAACTCAAAAAACCTGAAGGTAACATTTTGTCTGGCTTCATTAAATATACTAAAGTCAATATATAAAAACAGCTGAGCCTCTGAAAAGCTGAAAAGCTCCGTGTAGTTCCACTGTAGAGTTTGCATGGAAACCTGCCTCCCAGTAGACCCACATGTGGACAAACTGCTGTCAGTACAGGGAAGCATATCGTTATTGGGTTGATACTAGCGCGAGGGTCGAAACTTTGTTTCTATCTAAGTTCAGTATGTAGGCCAGAGAATTTTGTTAAAGCGATTAATTTTTTAAAATGAAGAAATAGAACTGAAGTTGTAAACAACACAAGTTGACATCACCAGAGTTAAATGTTATGCCTTTGATCTTCGAACACATCTGGAAACAGTGTTTTTTTGTTTTGTTTTTTTTTAAGTCCTGAAAATAGAAAAAATTTAAAAATAGAAAGCAGAAAACGTTTGCTATCACAGAAACCTCAGAAAAGTGGTCAGTCTAGGCCAGTGGTTCTTAACCTTGTTGGGGGTACTGAAGCCCACCAGTTTTACATGCGCATTCACTGAACCCCTCTTTAGTGAAAAATAAAATGTGATTTTTTTTTCAAATTCAAGACATAGATATGTTTTTTACTGGTGCACAAAATGAGCCGTGCATGTCACGGCGGAGGCTCTGCCGAACCCCTAGGGTTAGTGTTTTTCCTAAGCAGAAATGATTTAATACAAATGCTAATATTTCCCTCTAATATACTCAAACTCAGGAAAAACCTTTTCCCTATTCAACCACAGCAGTGCCGTTCATTTCGAGGCCTTGACCGCTGCATCTATTCATCTCACTTTCTGTCTTCATATAAAGACCCAGCAGCCAAGTGCCACTCTGACCCCCTTCCTCCCCTCCTTCGCTCCCTCCTCCCCGATCTTGGTCAACTGGACGTCCTGTGAACCTCTCGCCCCGTATTGTCCCCCCTCCCTGACCCCGGTGCGACCAGAGGAGAGAAATATTGCCCTAATCCACTCTGCACACACACACATGCACACACCGTGAGAAGCCTGACGTTGTTACTCGAGCTGCATGTTTCTTTTGACTATCACACATAAAGATGATGAATTCACCGTCTGAAATGTAGTATGTCTAAGAGTACAGTTAACATGGCTTCCCCTAGCTCTCAACTTTTGCCTTTGTTTTCTTCTCTTTCCAGTCGACTTTTTGGCAAAGTACTGCATTTTCAGTCAGGAGAAGCTGGCCGAGTACAAAAGGGCTTTTGAAGCAGTAAGTGAAAAGGGATTTAAACCCTTTATATTCCCCTTTTTCTTTTAGGATATTCTGTTTCACTCACTGTAATTTGCTGCTCTCCCTCCCAGAAATACGGATTTTTTTTTTCTCCTAACGGTAGCAATGGCTTGCAAAATTTAGGAAAAAAGTAAAAATGTTTATCTCAGAATTTAAGAAAAATCACTTTTTTCCAGTTCACAATCACAGTCAACAAAGAAAACCAATGAGTATTAAAAGAAGGTTGAAACAGATTTCAGCCTTAAGAAAAGATCCTGCTAGTTAATTAATGTGATAATTCACACCTTGGTTGGATTCCTAAAATATTTCCAAGGGTCGAAACGAAAAGTCAAAAGAAAATACTTTAAATCTCAAGTTTTGAGTTTTTGTTTTGCTTTTTTGTAAAATATTTATCGTTTTTTCCACTTTAACCACTATGCTCTGCAACTGGTTGCCGAGTGGTTGCTGGATTTTGCTGGTTGTTACTAGGTGAAAGCACCAAAAGCCTTCTATGCTAGTGATTGCTTTGGTGGTTAGCATGGAAGACGGCGACTTGTCTGCAAACAGTTGACAACTACTCGCCAAGCAGTAGTGAAATGTGAAAAAGCATGAGGCAACCTGGAGTCTTTTTCCCTTCAAACTAAAAGTTCTACCTTACCGCCACAACCAACATGTTTTAAAAAGCGCAGTTTTTAGTTTGAAGGCAAAATGTTTCTGTTTCCAGTTTGCGTTTTGAAGTTTCACTACTGAAAAGACGACAAGTTGGCATCATTCATGCAAACTAGAGGCAATCTGCTACCAACCAATCTGGTGGTGTAACCTCGAGCAACCACTCTCCAACTAGTTGGGGAATACATGTTTTCCTCTAGCGACCGGTCTCTAGTCCTGCGTGATTCAGGTTTTATATTCACCTTTATTCTTTAGTATATTCTCTTTCTTTCACTGTAATTTGCTGAACTTCCTTTTAGTGATAATGTAATTTTTCCCACTGATGGTAGTAAGGTTAACAATAAGTTGGCTTTTAATTAATCAGTTAATCCAATCATCCTCAAACTGGATGGATTTATTTCCAAAGGTAATAAAGAAAGTAAAGGTCAAGCTACAGATTTTAATCATCTATCACAACTTTCTGTTGTTTCTTTATATAGTACCCAGCATTTTTCCCTGTTTAATCCTTTAAGTTAAAGATGGTAATGGCAGTCTTCTTTTGCAGGAGGACAGTGACGGTGATGGCTACATCTCCTGTCTGCAGGTCCTCCTCGCTCTTAAAAACATCATCCCTCCTGAGCTGCTGTCGGAAGAGGAAGAGATCTACGTCTACAGGGTGGGTCTTCACTTTGCCTGCACGCGCTCACATCACACATTCATGATGCTTTAACAGTTGCATGGGTTTGCTTTTTGGATTTCTTTTCTTACTTTTTTTTCAGATCCTGGAGATGGTGGACTTCAGAGTGACAGATGGGCTCGTGGACCTGAGGCTGTTTGCTGTAATTGCAAGCCTGGCACAGAAAATTGCATCCATGGAGTAAGTGACCAACTAACACACCCCTCAGAGAAGCCGGAGGAGGAGTCGCTGACCTCCCATAAATAAGAATAAGACTGTGTATGCAAGTTTGTTCCAGTGATTTTGCCATCGTGTGTGGGACTCTCTTTGATCCACTTTGCCTTTTTAGAAATGTTTTATACGACTTTAGAGGTCAAGGTTTCGAGTCTGGATGTGATAACTGTGCACTTTGCCCTTAAGGGCTGAAACCAATGTTGAATAGTCACCAGAATTTGACTTAATTCAAACTTATCTTACCATGAAAAAGTTAGATATCATATATGTCCATTAATTTGGAAGAAAACAGCTAGAAAAATGATGCAAAAGCTGTAAAAGAGTTAAAAACTTTATTTAAAGAGCTGTGTTGTATTACTTTTAAAAAGTAATGCATTGCCTCCTTAAAGAGAGTAAAAGTTATATAATTACCAAATAAACAGTATAAAACTAACATTACAGCCACACCGTGACACAAATCCCTGTGCTAATGAAGGCACACGCTACTCTTTCTTTTAGTCTTTAGGTTTTATTACAAAGATGACCAATGAGCGCATCACAGGAAACACTGCCTGCACTGTGGCCATGAAGCAAGACTGCTCGACTGGTTTTAGCTTTCGAAACTCAAGCTTTGGCTCTTTTCTTGTAAGAGGGGTCCTCATACACTCACTCTGGGGTCGTTGCCTACATGGACCGTCGACTACTGTGTCACAAACGACCGTTCTGTGTGTTACTCTCACGTGTGCTGTTGTTGGTGCTTGAAGGTGTCCACTTCAGACACTTTCTGCGCTTCTCATGCTGCTTTTTGGATCTCTGATGTTTTTTCGTGCTTCTCCCGTTCCTATAGAGCTCCACTGTGGCCCCGCTGCCAGTAGCATCTGTGTGTTTATTTATGTGCAGTATCTTTATTTGTATTGATAAACAGACTGCAGTGAACAGGATGGATGAAAGGATTATATATAATTATATATAAAATAAAGAGATAACATCTGGTTGTCTGTAGGAACTTACTGTACATTAAATAATTAGCCGGTAATGAGGATAATCACTTTCTCTGACCCTATTTGCTTTTGGTAAGTATATCTGTAGTTATTTTATATAAAAATCATTAAAATTGATACATTATAATGTATTTATTGTAGTTTGTCTGACTGCTGGTCTGCAATTAATACGTGAAAAAAATTCAACAATTTATTAATTAATTTATTTAAAACAACCCTGAAACAAAACAAAACAAAAAAATTCTCCTCATATCAAACGCTCTACAATCCAGGGGGCTGCTCGCTGTGTGTCTGTGTTTTTAGGTAAAAAGATATCAGGTGTTTTCACTCCTTTCTCACTTTTCACGGCGTAAACGGGAGAAAAAAGAATTTGCAGGCGAACAGATCGTGAAAATAACCGAACCCTGAACCCTGCTCGGGCGGCGCTCGGCCTCCGCGTCCTTGTGTCTCTGCATTGTGCCCCATATGTCGCAGATTCCCACACACAGCGATCTCTCGCTGCCCCGGGCTCTATAGCTTCCTACACACAGGAGAGTGTGGAGCCAAGCCAGCACCAGAGGTCCCCGAGGGTCAAGGCCTGCACCCAAAACCTTCACCCCAGAGTGAGAGCTCCCTCTCAGCGAGTACGGGGCCAGGGTCACGGGTCCTCTGATTTACGGCCAGCCCCTTTGTGTGGTGCATTAGAGGAGGCCTGTAGACTGGCTGCCTCGCTGGCACAGAAAGCCCAGGGTGTCTGCGCTCTATAGAGGCAATTATAGTAATGATAATGAATGTCCATATTAAACCTCTTTTCACAGAACTCCTTTCTGCGATTTAAATGATAAGAAGAGAGGAGATCAGCGCTCCTATCGCCACCTCCTAAACAAGGAGAAAACAATAGCATCCTTCTGCCGTCTCATCCCAACTGAACTCAGCTGATCCTCTTACCTGTTTCACTTAATCCTGTTGTCTGTAATCCTAGCTTTGAAATGAGCTGCAACAGTAGTTACACAATCAGCCTTTCTGATCATGAAGGGCTTAGAGGAGGCGGCTCCCTCATGTTCATAGTTGTTTCTTGCAGTTTAACGGCACAGTAATTACACCCTCCTCCCCCGTTTGCTCTCCTCTTTTCTTTTCATCTTTAACTGTCCTCCCCTCTCGTGTCTCTCGTCTCTCCGGCTCTCTTTTTGCCTCCCTCTCACCCTCTCTGTGCTCTCCTGTTTTGGCCCTTGACTCAGGCCATCTGTCCCTGTGTGGCATTGTGCTTCCTCACAAGTCCACCTCACACAGCGCCACATTCCCTCAGGCAGCATCACGTGGTCTGACGGGAAGCACATTACCATGCAGAATTCCCGAACGGCATCGAGCGGAGCCGGCTCGTCCTCGTGCTTTCGCTGGAAGCTCACGCTGACGATCTCCCCGCTACGTAAACTGTCTGATAGAGTTTCCCATCACCCGTCAGCCTGCTCAGAATATCCCAAAACAACCCTCAACTCTGTCAAGTCGAACTAGGTCAGGATATGTTTGCATCCCTTCACCTCCTGCTTCGCTGGCTCCCCAGCGAGGGGACCGCCAAAATTTGGGGAGTATTACGCAAGCGAGAAGTCTGCTGTGCTGGCCACAGCGGGGTGCCGGAGGAGGTCCGACAAAAGAAAATGGGTTAGGCTGCTATTATCCTCCCTGCAGTCCATCATCGGTCCCCTCGCCCCTCATTTACGCGAGCCATTATCACGCCAGTGTCCTTAGCGCACCAGCATTTGGACTCTTTTACTGCAAACCAAGTGCAATTAATAATCATTAGCTGCCCTGTCTCTCTTCATCCCCATCAAGCCCCTGCCTGCACCGTGGTTGGAGGACAAGGGCCAATCATGGAGCTGGGAGCACTCAGGCGTGCACTGCACTCGATGGCCTGGTGCTCAGCCATTCTTTGGTCTAACAGGCCATTGAGCACTCGGCAAGGAGGGGCTCATTAACACTGGGCGCTCGTTAGAGAAGGGACGGCCGTCGCTGTGCCACACGCTGGACAGGAGAGGCCTGTGCCCACATAATCGGACCAGTCTCCCTCTAATTATCCGAGCAGACCTAGATTGTGCCGGTCTGCGAGTTGTCACATTGCTGCAGAGTGTGCGTCCGGTCGCTGACACCCCTCCCCAAACCTCCACACGGACTCAAAACCAGAGCAGTTTTATCCGTTACTGTGGCGGGGTGTCCCCGTTTGCCCACGCATTGTTTGGCTACTGTGAACAACCACAATGGACTCAGAACATTTTACCATCACGTCTCCTGTAAACACGACGTCGCACAGGACAAACCCGCCAAAAAATGCCGCCAAAGTTTTTCCTATTTTTGGAGCGATTACATGACCACAATTATTTGTATTCACAACAACCCCGTTTGTCCAAATGTTTCCCTCCTTAAAGGCCAGCTGCTCTCTTCTTTTACACTTCATGACTTAGTCAATAAAAGAATTAGTGCAGCGTGCTCTGGAGGCTCATGGAGCCACTTTGTGTCTGTATTATGAAATCAGAACAGGTTTGCAATCAAATAGCAAAACTATACAAACTGGAAATGTGTAAATAAACTTAACCCTAATCTGGTTTCCTCTGCAAAAAGTTGATCATATTTCTTCTTCTTTTTTTTTCAGTTATTGCAAAAAATAAGCTCTGTTGCAAAACATATTTCAGACACTATTTGGTTTGGTTAGATGTAGGAATCTTCCAAATTTAAAAATAGTATGTTGTTTTTATCTGTTTCAAAACATTAGGGAGTTTTTTATGTGTCTCTTTTTAACTCTGTAAAGCCTGAACCATGAAATAACTGTCATCCATCCATCCATTCTCTAAACCTGATCAGAATCGGGGGGGTTGGAGTCCATCCCAGCTACCACAGGGCGAGAGGTGGGGTACACTCTGGACAGGTCGCCAGTCTGACGCAGGGCTGAAATAATGCCAAAATAAACCTCATGTATCAGATATTATACACTCGATGTTAAACAGTTAAACATGTGTCTCTGAAAACCATGAAACCTTTACATGTGAGTTTGGGCTGCAGAAATACAAATGACTTGACAAACAAATAAATAAATGCATTTAAACAATAAATTTAAAAAATGAAAATAAGGTTATAAATAGCTCTAAAAAAAGCAGATGTTCTATGAACTAAATGATGTGCATCCACGCGTTGTATAAGTGTGTGTCATACAATTTGGTAGCTTGTATTGTGTATGGGATTATTTAGGGTCTTTTTTATGTTTTTAATCTTTAGGCCAGTAAACGACTTGTGTTTTTTCCCCTCTTATTTAAAAAGAATAATAAACAATTCTATAGACACAAACAGCGCACGTTAGGCATTGAACATTACAAACATTTCTGGGATTGTTACTTTTGAGCTCATGCGTGTAAATCTTGTTTTAATGATCTGCAGTGTTGTAACCGGTGCTGGGTGTAACACATTCCAAACTAACATGTTACTGTAATCACATTACATTTGTCAGTAATGTAGTAATGTAGCTAAATTATACTAACTTCATTAATTACATTACAGTTAATTGTGTTGTTACTCGTGTTACATTTACTCAACACTGAGTGTTCGCCAGCTCCTGTTCTCTGGAACCGGCTAGAATCACTGTGGCTCTTTGGGCTCGTTTCCAGCTTTGCATTGGATCTTGTGTGTCCTCATTAGGATGGGGATTTATGTCAGTATGTGGGACTGTAGCCTCAGGTTTATGTTGTTAGCTGGTAATTGTGTAGCAATGTATTTCAGGTCATGTTATAGAATAATGCCAAAGTAATGCAACAATTACTTTTTCCGGTGAGTAATTAAGTAACGTACTGCGCTACTTTTAAGACAAGTAACGTTTAAGAAATCACATTTTAATTGTGAATTTATCTGACTGGCAGTAAAGCCTTATTTCAAAGCAGCTCTCAGATCCGTTGTGATTTCACTTTATAGCTTTATAAAGATATAAACGTAGCTCCTCTCTTTCGGGAGTTTCCCAAAGCCTGAAAAATACCCTGATTACATCATCGGGGTAATCTCACTTTGGACTTGGATACATGAGTTTAAAAGTGAAGATATCCTGGATGTGATTTCTCTACAGGCAGAATTAAACCTTGAAAGGTTTTCAGCTCATGTTCTTATTTTTGCTTTTTCCTTTCAGCGAGTTTATGCGATCGCTAATCAGCAGCATGGACTTCCGATCCTTGGAAGTGAGACTCTTCAAAGCTAAGGTGCAGTGAAAGCTTCCTTTGCCTCATGTTTACACTCTGGAGTTTGTTTTCATGATGTGCCCTCAATGCAACATCAGATTAACTCACACATTAGTCACATTTATTCCACACACGCCGTCCCCGCCTCTTTTCATGGCCTCGCTGGTATAATTATAATGAAATAAATGCTGGCAAACACTTTGAAGAGTAATTCCAAGGCATCCTTTATACAGCAAGCTTTTTTTTATGAGAGGCACTCACCCCTCATGCATAGAAATGAGGGAAGCAAGTCAGGGAGAGAAAGAGAGGGGTGCCTTTCCCTTTTCATAGATTAGCACAGCCTTAATCTCATTAAAGTGCCCAGCAGTGAACATGCCGTCCACTCCGCCCAGCCCTGTAATCAGCCTGAGACACACGGCTCATCTTAGATGGACCAGGATGGATCTACCAGCTGGCCCAGTACTCAGTCACAGAAGGAAGTACTGAGCAATAGAAAGGCAAGAGGAACATGAAAGCCTGCAGCCATGGGTTTGGAAACTGAGCCCCTGGCCAGGTAGGGGAGGCTTTGTAATTACAGAGCTGTTAGGGATAGGGTTGTTAACTGGAGAAGTTGGGGGGGGGGGGGGGGCAGCAATGGGGTGCTTGCCAGAGGGATTATAACCCTCCCACCCCTACTCCGCCTCCGCGTCTGACAATTAGTACCTTGACTGCATTAACTGTGCAAACAGGTGCACTCAAAAAAGACTAGAAACAGCCTGTGGTAATCTGAGGCTTCCCTAAAGAGCACACACACAATAACAACACACAAGTGGTTCAAAGAGCAAGACCAGAGCCAGTTTTCCATGTTTGAGGTCATGTCAAAAACTATGATTGTTATTAACTCCTGCAGCAACTTTTCCTGTTCCTCCTGGAGGACCAGCAGGGCGATGCGGGTGCTCAGAAGGGCTTCATCAGCGCAGAGCAGCTGCTGCTGGAGCTGAAGGCCGGGGGCATCCACCTGGATCAGGAGGTGGCCGTCAGACTGGAGCTGCAGCACATTCCTCCTCTGGACCTGCTGGACTTCTTGGCCTACCTGCCCCTCTTTATGCTCATTCACAAGTCGGTGATTTCCAACCCTTTTGATGACTCCAGCAACCTTTGACCTCAGCACTCTGTGGCTGACATCTCAGCTGAGCCACGTCTGCTTGTATGAAAAGACGACATGTGACAAACAGAAAAATGATTTTAAAAAGGACATTTGTAGTGGAGATAAAGTATTTCTTTTAAATTATGCAACTTTGTTGCATTTCTCTTCTAGCCTTAACCTTTAAATTTGCTGGTAACAACCAGCAAGACTGAGTTTAGAGTGGAAGAAACCATTATACCTTGCTATCTCCGCTGCACCTGAAACTTATTTCTTTCATTTTAAATTGCTCTAAATTAGACATTCAGCATTAGTTTGGGTTTCATAAAATGTATATATATAAATAAGCACTAATATTTATGCAATTAGATATTTAGATCTTAAAGACGAACTCGCTGAAAGAATGCTTTCACATTCTAATGATAAAAACTATGAATACAGGAGTTTTAGTAATTTAACAGACTATCAGAGACAACTGTTTGTTGTTGGACATTAAAAAATAACAGAAGCCTTGGCGATAAAAGCCGCCAGAACAGAAATTACACTGGATGTTTATGACACACTGATAAAAGATAAGTCGATCATTAGACTGACGATCCCTTAGGGACTTCTGTGGGGTAATGTTCAAACAATCTCTCTCCTCGACAGCTGTGTAAACACATATTTCCATATGAATACTTTGAATATAAACAAGAGTCAAGATTTTGGAAGCCAAAATGTTTTTGACCTTTTATAGTTCAATTAATGAATAAACCATGGAAATACAGTCGTGAAGCCATCAGTTATCTTCTGTCAAGGATTCAGATTTTTATTGTCTCCTTTATTTTTTTCTGCATTAATAATGTAAACGCTCTGCAGCATGTGTGTGTGTGTGTGTGTGTGTGTGTGTGTGTGTGTGTGTGTGTGTGTGTGTGTGTGTGTGTGTGTGTGTGTGTGTGTGTGTGTGTGCACTGTGCTCCCTTTAGCAGTCATTTCAATTCCCTGAAAAAAGAAATGAATTTACTCTGCACTTCCCACTCCATCTCTCATCTGTACGAGTGGCTGAATTTTATTGGCATCGCACAGTCTCAGGTGGTCACATTGCTGCTGGTCTCTTCCTGTGCGCATGTCCTTTACGTCACACGTGTGCTGAGTATGTTCTGTTTCCAGCCTCTGTCGTTTCTCTGAGGCATGTGGATCACGTCACAGAGCAGTAAAGTGCTGTCTGTGGTCCTGAAATCTTCTGTGGCTGCTGTAGTTTCAGAGTCTGACGCTCTGATTCATGTAACAAGTGCTCATTGTTGTGGAGTTTATTAAAAAAAAAAAAGACACAAAAACATTTGAGAAAAATGCAGCAGCGCAGCAGAGCTATTGGCTACCGTCCAGTTCAGTCCAACTTAATCAACACTGATGAATGATGTTCGCTAAGATACTCAACTGATGTGGTTTGAGCCTTTGTTTTGCCTAAGCTTTGCCAATTAGATATGGCCGCGCTCTCCTGCCGCTTGTGCACGCTTGACAGACTGCCGCTGAGGGAAACATAATGAGCTGTGACAGGCAGCAAACCTTTGTAAGCTCTATGTCACCAGAGAAAACAGTCAAAACTGCTTTTATTGTGACTCTTTAGATGCATGTTTTGAACTCCATCTAGTTTGAAAATATGGCTGCAGGTGAGCTTAGGGTCTTCTTACCAGAGACTACAGGAGGAAATTAGATTTGTATTATGTACTGTCCATTGTTCCTGCTAAATAAACACAGCTAAATAATAAAAAAGTAAACATTAACTTTCAGCATCCTCCCCTTCCCTCCAATAAACACTTTCCTGCGGACTTTCTGGGCTCAGTCACTTGTTTTGTCTTACTTAAAACAACTTGATTTTCATTTTGTAATTTTGGTCCTCCTCAGATTCCAGAAGGTTGTTAACATAGAGTATAGTTCATCGTGTGACTGGGTCATTAGTCAGTGAGCTCAGATCCATATAGATTGGTTTTAAAACACTCAACAAGTCCATAAGCCTAAATGCATCTTTTATATAGAATCTATAAGGTTAAATGCATCTTTTATTTACAGTCTATAATAATAAACATGTATTACACTCTCTGGGCTTGCCCTACTTGCCATAAGTTGTCGTTTTATATTTTTAAAACAATCCAAAACATTGATTTTATCTTTAGAGAAACAAAGTTCCTCACTCCATAGGTTCCTTGAGTCATAAAGTACCACTGTGTGGCTTTCCCCCCCACTGCTGAGCCCCATGACAAAGTCTGGGGACCTCTCACTGTTGGTTGTGTGTTGGAGGTCTTTTTTATTTATTTTTTTTATTTTTTTATTTTAATCCAGTCATCATAATTGTTTACTTGTTAAACTGTGATGGTGCTTGGCTGGAGGCTGCCGTGCCTCTTACGTCACTTTTTTAGACACTGAATTAAAGTTAAATTTGAAAACTTAAAAAAAAAAATCACATCTCATTTTTAATGAAGTTCAAGATGCCTTCAAAATAAAAGCTCTTGAAGTAAATTGAAAGAGGTGAGGAAATTAGAGATGTATTTGCACATACAAGAGTGGGATCAAACCTTTCTCGTGTGTTATTCTGATAGAAAAGTTTTATTCGAGTTTAAAGTTATTCCAAGCTGGCAGAAAATTTTACTCACATCAGAAAATATATACAGAATTTAGAGGTATCATCTGTTTGATCTGAAGTGTTGCAGGTCCTCGCCCGGCAGTGTTTGAGGTGGGGAAACCTGTTTGTTTCTGTGCTTCTAATAAATAGATTAAGTGAATAAATATTATAATTGTTTATTAATTATTGTACAAACAATGAAGTGTCTGCAAGTTGATGCTAAACTCAGACAGTTTTCTAATAACTTGTGTTTTTGAATGAGCCAGGAGGACCCTCTGCCTCTCTCTCAGGCCCCCTGGTGGTCCACGAACTCTCCTTTGTGCGCTCATATTTACAATAAACACGAGTTTTTCCAAAGAATTTCACTAAAATGTGTCTTATTCATGTATTTAACGCCATTTCTGCATAAACACCCACATTAACACAAACATGTTGAACCCCACACACTCTGACGGATGTTTTTTCCCCTCCCAGGTGGTGGTTGTGTGTTCAGCGGCATGCTGCTGTCAGGAGGCACACGCCATCAGCCAATTCAGCTCCGTGTCTCCACTCGACCACCATTCAGACCCCATTCACTCATTAAACCAGACACGCGTCCGGCTGCAGCCTCCGCCCTACCTGTCAAACTCAGTTGTGCAGAAACCTCAGAGCTCTAGTTCACAATCTCACGTCATGCCCTCCATCTGCAAATTTTAAAGCCTCCTGTTTACTTGAATTATATTTCTCGGTGTGAGTTGAATTGGGGGAAATAGTGTCATTGTAATCCTACAACTTGGGCGATCCACCTTCCAGCCGCTTCGTGCGCACAGACGCTAAGGAAGACTAGCTTGAAAAGCTCACTCAACGCTTCATTAACTGCAGAGGTGTGTTCATTTTAAGGTCATGCTGTTAAGAGAAATATCACAGCAGTATTTTTATTTTTCACGACATCAATGTGGTGGAGGTGTATGTGTGTTTTTAAAATGGAGACAAAGTGGAGTTTTACGCATGTTTTGCGAGTGTGAAAAAATGCGTCTTTTGGGTTAAAGGTGCTGGCTGGTATTACAAAGGAGAAAGAGATAGCGGTGTGGGAGTTCTCTAGTAAAAGACCTGCGGCTACAGAATTAGTTGAGCCACTCTGCGCTCAGCTTCAAACAAGAAAAGAGAAAATGCATCGTGCGTAAAACGTGCGTTCCTCCCCTTTTATCTCGACGTATTCCATCTACTTATGTTGGTTTTAATGGCCACACAAGGAAAACTGTACCCAGCCCCCCTCCCACCCGGCACACACACACACACCACCACCACACACACCACACACACTTTAAAATTAAGACATGAACAGTAATTCAGTAGCATCTCATTTTATTTTTAGACTAGAGTGTAGAAAATATGGTTATAAGACTTCTTATTTTCCGCTTATGTGGAGAGGATATAGAGCTGGCAGTATAAAGAGACAATGCGTGGCTATTGCACTCTGTTTGGACAATAGCTGCATAAGTTTTTGATCATTGTGACATGACATAATGCAATAACGTGGTTCTGCTATTAAATAAGACACATCGGTGCTATAGGATAAAACATCGGAGTATCAAACTCCCTCTGGAAACCTCGTGAACACAACAGCCAGAGAATAATAGACTACGCGTCTACATAGGCAGGAGGTATAGAAGCGACTTCGCAAATATATAGACAAAATATATACAAAAGGATGTGTACAAAACATCTATAAATCTCTTACATACAAAAATATCTTAATATATCTTAAAAAAGAGCGTTTGATATAGAATTTTATAGAATAAATCCGTGACTTGGAAGCATTTTTTCTGAAGTCAGCGTCTGAGAGAGAGTTGGTGCTGCTGTGATGGGGTTGGCATAGAAGAGTTTTTAATGTGCTGAGAGCGTGAATCGCTTTAGGGTCATTTTCTTTTGTTTTTGTTTTGTTTGTTTGTTTGTTTTATCAAGGGGACACACAGAAAGTTTGGATTCCCACGCTGCATGTGGGAGACCCGTCTTCCTTTAATCCTTTGGCGCTGATCTCCGGCCTGATGTTCAGTTAAGGCTCCGGGACCCTGCTGAGTCTGTCAGGTGGACCGGGGAGGACACTCTTGTTCTTCTCCTCCTCGGGACCATCCCAAGCCCAGGAGAGCAATAAAGTGAGCTGATCCATATTTCTGCGAGGAGGAGGAGAAACGGGAAGTTAGGTTTGTCGGGATTTAAATGACGATGATGCCTGGAACGAGCGCGGTGACGTGTGCGCTTACCTCGCACTGATGCTCTTCAGAACCAGTTTGTGAAGTCCAGCAGCTCCTGCTCCTCCGGACTTAGGGGGTCATAGGAGCCCTCGTCGGATGAGTAGGAGGACACGGGGGAGCCTGCCATGGAGTTCATGTCCGCGGAGTATCCCTGCGACATGCCGGGCGACAGCACGCCCGCCTGGAACGCCGCGCTCACGGCGTCGTGCTCGTCCAGCAGCTGCTGCAGCGCGCGGATGTACTCCACGGCGGAGCGCAGTGTCTCCACTTTGCTCATCTTCTTGTTGGCGGCGCCGTTTGGCACGTGCTCCCGCAGCGTGGCGAAGCCGTTGTTGACCAGCTTCACGCGGTTGCGCTCGCGCTCGTTCCTGCGCGCCACCGCGTGCGGCTGCTGCTGCGGCAGGCTGTAGCCGAAACCCGCGAAGTTCAACCGACGCTTGCAGCGCAGCAGCTCCGGGGAGGAGGAGCGCGGACGCTTCGGTTGCTTGCTCGCGGACTTCCCGCCGCCGCTCGCGCTCAGCTGAACGCTCTGCGCAGAGAAGAAGCACGCGGGCGGCATCAGCTGCTGCTGCTGACTCGCGTTAATTTCCATTTTGGTCGTGAGGTCCGTACGCGCGTGTGGGAAAAAACCCAGAAGTTTTAAAGAATCGCAGAGATTCCGGGAGCGCGTCCCGCTCGTGCCGTTCACGTGCTGTGGCCGCTGGTCGCGCACTTGCTCCAGTGTGGAGGGGGGGTGCTACTATTGGTTAGGGGGACAGTCCCAGCTCCGCTGATGCTGCCTCGCGCTCCTCAAAGCTGCTCTGAGCTCTTGGAGAAAGACGCCACTGCTTTTCAACACGGCTGGCTGAGGGGCTGGCCACGCCCTCTGGTCGCGTGGATACACCTTGGGCTCCTGCCCCGGTACCGGTGCGCCGCGCGCCTGACGCGTGCCACTTGAAGCACTAAACAAACAGTGAGAGGAGAGGGGTTTTTTTACGAGAAGGTGAAACAGACTCATAGAAGTCCACACCGAACTCAATCTGACGCATTTCCAGGTGGATAGTCACGCGTTTTGTTTTGGGTTTATTTTTTGTTTTTTACAGGTCAGCCAAAATAAAGAAGAGCGAGAGAAAACACAAACTGTGCATAAAATCTATTCACAAAGTGAAGTGTGTGACGTTCTCTCTGCCCGATCCTGATTCTGGCCCCTGTCTGTGCCATTTCTTTTCACACAGCCGCTCGTTTGCGGGACTTTGTAAAATTTTCCACTTTGCGCGCATCATCGGCCGCACAAGCGGAACGAGGAGGCGCAAATCCTCGGTCTGTGCGCGTAACTGGACTCTCTATGCGGCACTAAGAGGTGCACAACAAGAAAACACGCACAAACTTCAACACGCTCTCTCGCGTCTTTGCGCATGCACGCACAACTTTGCGCACTAAACAGAATTAGGATTGTTTTGGGGTTAAGTTTTTGCGGGTGAACTTCTTGCGTGTGTGTGCGCGCACTCTTTTCTCTTCCCCCTTATTCTGGGCACCCGTGCACGCGCGCCTTTAGAGGGGATTGCCATAAATAGTTCAAATTTTCTGTGGCATTCACATTCAGGCACACACACACAGATACACGCACACAAACACACCACCTCCACTTTCTCCTTCAAAGCCCAGCCGGAGAGTTTAGAAAAGAGGCGTGGGTCCTATTCAGCGTCCCCCCCTGCGCCCCTCCGCCCTGCCTGATCTTTCTGAAACATATATCCACGCTGTTAGCGGGCTTCCACAGTCCAATTAGCGTTTTGTGAGGACTCTCTCTCTCGATCTCTCTCTCTCTCCGCTGCTGCTGCTGCTCGTCGTCCTGAGGCTGGGAGGGCACTCACTTTACTCGAGGGGCCTTCCACTCAAAGCTGGGTGTAATAATTAATATGACATCTGTCTACCCGAGTTCCCTCTTTAACCACTTTCTGTATTTTTCCCTCTTTTCTTTGGTGTTGGTGTGTGGGGGGGGGGGGGGGGGGGGGGGGGGATGCGAGGGATTATCTCTCAGTTTGTTTTGTGGCAGGCTCAGTCACCCAGAAAGACCGATAAACACTTCAGCTCTACAAAAATAAATGTAATTTATCATAGTATCATATCATTTATTGTTTTTTGTTTGTTTGTTTTTTTACACTGAATTATAATTATGGCTGACAAAGTTAAAAATAACTCTTCTGCAGTGGAGCTTCTCTTCTCTTCTAGAATGTTTGGCTTCACACTGGTTTAACTCCCTCACGCCTGCGTCGTTTATTGCTTTACAGGTAAAGTTGTAATTAACGGGCGCCCTCTAGAGGACAGCAGTGGACGTTATCACCGAGAAGTAAATCCTCCCATCCTGCCCTGTTTCAGATTGATAGACAGATTCCACAAGAGAAATTGTTGTGTTAAATAAGCAACACTGTTAAAATAAAAAACAAACAAACCCGAATTTAGTTAAAAGGACTGACACTGTGTAAGAGAGAAGTGCAAATTGCATTAATAAATAATATGTGGACTATGATCTAAGAACATCTGCAAGTTTAAATAATTTTTTTTCTAATTTTAGCTTGTGTTTATGTTTAATAGCTAGTTTTCTTCACTTTGAGTGTTCATTTTGGTGCTTTTCACGCTTTAATATGTTTTAATATCGTGTTTGTTTGCAAAATGTTTAAATTAATAAGATAACGATGAGATTTACTTTGTTTTTTCACCAACTTGGGGAAGATTCAATAGATCACCAGGTGCATGGTCTGGGTACATAATGTAATTTTCTTTGCTGTTATGGGGGTCCAGCAAAGAAAGAACAGAGGCAAGAACGAAAATCAAACTATTTGAAAGTATGTACTTACGCTCATTGACCGCCAGGTGTCAGTATTTCACAGCGTATTAACGGACAAACTTAAACTAGCTCAGTTTTAAAAGCTCTCTTTCTACAAACATACACATGTGCGTACAGGTTTTCACTACTACTAATAAAATATATATATGGAAACAGGAACACGTCCAGGCAGATCAGTGCTTTGGTTTGCGGATCACCTTTTTTGTCTCTGCTACGATCCCGTAGATATTAGGTCACGTGGTTTTGTTTACTAGGAGGAGGCGGTGAGCGCGTGAACGAGGTAGCCAGAGCAGTATCGGTAAATCAGCGGCCGTAAAGGGAATACAAAGACTATCAGCTATGCGCTCTCTGAATTATGTTCACCGGGTTAGCTTAGACTTCACAGGGACTCTGTTTCCTCACGCCATCTGTCTGGGAGACGCAGACAACGACTCGGTACGGAAGCTAAGCTAACTTTTGTTTATTATTGTTATCGTTAATGTTTGTTTTGTCTTCTCGGACCTCTTGAATGCAGACTTTTACATGTTTAAATTAAATTCTAAATATATTTAGTAATATATTTATTTATGGTTTGATAACTAGACTTTTTGCAGTCTGTTCTTATTATAATAAGTCTTGAGTCGCCGCTCATTTCTTTCTCCGTCTCGCTTACAAAGAGGAAGAACTTAAAAAAATTCTGGTAATTTTTTCAAGTTCTCCTGGGTTGTTCGGACACTGGCTGCTTTTTAACTTATTTTCAGTTGAGTGTTGTTTGCTTCCTGATCATTTTCATTTCTACCTGACTGAAAAAACAATTTAAAAAGGCACCACACTAAAGGGATGAATCAGTGCTGTGTCTGCACATGACTTACAACTTAGGGTTTCAGCCAGTGTCGTGCTAGAGAAGTCACATTTTGATCCACTATTGCTGATGTGTGCCAAATTACCTGGAAAACATCTGATTGGCAGTGGCTCTGTTTATCAGCATGACAGTGATTCCAAACACAAACACATCTATTCCCCATTTTCCTAGCAAAATATAATGATGTTTTGTCTCACAATTAATGACTTTTTAGCTTCTCATTTTAGAATTTGTCTTGATCAAGAAGAGTAAAAAAAAATTTTTTATGACCTGTGTTACCTGATTGTTCAACTGCTCCACTAACACGGCTGTCTCCCTTCTCTGCAGCTGAACGAGCTGGTCGTAGGAGACACCAACGGAAAGCTGCTTGTTTACAAGAACGATGACTCCAAACCTTGGATCATAAGGTCCTGCGTGGGCATGGTCAGTGCAGGTGCTAGAAAAATCCTTTTGTGTCATGTGATCTGTGGCTCATGTGGTGTGTTGTGCTTTCCCAGCTGACCTGCGTTGCTGTTGGAGATGTGTGCAACAAAGGAAAGGTGAGAACAGAGAAGTCAGAAGCTGCTTATTGTCTTAAAGTTTAGGATTTGATGTGACGGCGTGTTTTTATTTTTTATTTTTTCTGTGTGTCAGAACTTCGTGGTTGCCGTGGGCGCAGAGGGCTGGTTTCACCTCTTTGACCTCACAGCTGCCGCCGCGAGCAAGGCAGACTCATCCAGCCAGCACGAGTTTCAGTCACCTGATGACCAGAAGCCCTTCCTCACCCAGCACATTCCCGCCAACACCAAAGTCATCCTCATCAGTGATATTGGTAAATTCTGGCTAAATTCTTCTGTGATAAATGTGGATTTTTGTGATTTTTGAGTGCAGCGTGTGCGTGTTTGCAGATGGAGATGGGCGCTGCGAGCTGGTGGTGGGATACACAGACCGAGTGGTGCGAGCCTTTCGCTGGGAGGAGCCATCTGACAGCTCTGATGCAGGGCCTGGTCAGCTGATTCTGTTGAAGAAATGGCTTCTGGAGGGACAGGTGAGCTCAGGTGTTGTTTCTTACCAGCATGTGAAATCACTAAACTTGATTTGATGCGGGGGGTATTTTCTTGGCACACTTTGGCACAGTTGTACCCGAGTGTTGTTCCAGACCACGTCTATCCCTTGGATCACAGTGCACACATCTCCTCATGCTGTCATCAGATCTCAGTACAATAGAGCACCTTGGATGTGGTGCAGAGGGAGATTTGCATCATGGATGTGCAGCCAACAAATCTGCAGCTACTGTGTGATGTTATCATGTCAGTATGGACCAAAATCTCTGAGGAATGTTTCCAGGACCTTTTTTAATCTGTTCCACAAAGAATTAAAGCACTTCTGAACGCAAAAGAGGGTGCAGTCTAGTGCCAGTAAGGTGCACCTTATAAATATACTTTATATTTTCTCAGCAAACTTTAATGAAAACTTTCACCACTAGGTGGCAGCATTTTACCAAATGATTTTAGCGTAGTCCACCCCAATGAGCAGTACCTCCGTCTGTGTACACGTGACATTATTTTGTATTACCACTGTGAAAACGTCAAAATAACTGAATGTTTCGATGGCTGCATAGTCTGTCATCTTCTTCCTACCAGAACAAACCAGTTAAGTGGAACAGCAGCATGAGCGCAGTACAAATCCTGAAGACACGCTAACATAACACAATATGCAAACACAAACTGCACACTCAGATCGGCTTGGCGCGACTCATTTTCCATTAAAAATCGAGTACCACCTAATGTGCGTGGGGTCTTTTTAGCAATGTGTCCGAGCGTCCCATGACATAGATAGTGTGCGACATGAATGCTACAACAAGGCAGCGATATAGCTGCTGCTCGGTCTGTGGCTTTTTGGCGAGACTCGGGGACCTCATCGTTGTTTTTTGTGAACGTTTCCCCCGTTGCCGGGTTTCAAAAACAGCGGTTTTGATTTTTGTGAAGGAGACACCTTCTTTACTCATCGAGTGATCCCACTGACCAGCCAATTGGTGGAGTGCAGTCTGTTGATGTCACATTTTGGCCTTGGATCATTTGGAACCTCGGTTGAGCAGGTACTAAAAAAGTACCTGGTACAGGTGCAATGACCCGACAGAAAACCCATAAAACCATGGCGAGCTGACCCTAGTAGGTACTGATGGAAAAGGGCGTTTGGGCACTCAAGGCCCTCCATAGATGAGACCTAGCTGAATAAATAATCAGGGTGTGACATGGTATTGGCTGTTCTGCAGGTGGACAGTCTGTCAGTGAACCCGGGTCCAGAGGGGTTACCTGAGCTGATGGTGTCTCAGCCAGGCTGCGGCTACGCCATCCTGCTCTGCTCCTGGACGCAACAGGACTCCTCCGACTCTGGCGACGACACCCCCACCACGCCTGGGAGGTAGACGCCTCCTCCATTATAATGTGAGTGGCGGTTAAAGTGATTGATGGACTGGATTAATTTAGCGTGATTTCCCTCCTCACAGCGAGGGGCCCTCCAGAGACGTAGTTCTCCATCTGACCACCGGGCGGATACACAACAAGAACGTTTCCACTCACCTCATCGGCAGCATTAGCAAAGGTAGACGCTCTTACCAGCCGGCTCGTTTTACACTCGCACCTACGCTTGTTTACTGGGTCGCTGATGAGGTAAATAATGTGGGGACAGAGGGCGTCTGCAGGTAAACCCGGGCCCTGTCGCTCACCTGGAAACACTTTTAAACTGCAGCTGAGTCTCGTCTCAGTGGGTTTCTTTAGGTGTGTTGTAATTGTACAATTTCTTTAAGTCTCCTCTTCTCATCATCCTGCTGAGATGCAGAAACACAGATGATGCAAATGATTTCCTCTCATACTGCGATCGGTGTGACAGTAAAAATATATAAAAGTGCGTTTGATATGGTTTTAAAAAAACTCACAAAAAATGGCTGATTGCATCTTAATAGAAGAATTCAGTTTTTTTGTGTGTGTGTGTTTTTTGTTTTTTTTACAGGATCCAAGGAAGAGTCGTCAACGTGTGGACTGTTTGCTCTCTGTACTTTAGATGGTAGGATGGGAATTTTAAACACTTACAATTCTCATCTCCACATCTCTGTGGAGAAGTCTGTGCTTTTCTATCAACTAGAACAAGCTGGTTAAGCAGGAGAAAGAGTTTTTTAATTTGTATGCTAAAATGCATATGACAGTGACAGTCTGTACACAACAGCAGTTTTTAGCCGTGTTGATTTATTTTTGACCATTTTTAAGGTCGACCTGTTTTCTGCCTCCTCGTGTCACAGGGACGCTGAAGCTGATGAACAGTTCGGAGCAGTTGTTGTGGTCGGTGCAGGTGGATCATCAGCTGTTTGCCCTGCAGAAGCTCGACGTCACAGTGAGTCTCTGCGACAGGCCGACACTCGTGGACGCTTTCAACTTTTAGCAAATATAAACCTTTTGTTTGTTTTTGTCTTTTTAGTTTCCAGTGAAAAACAGATGTTTTGCTAACTCGTCTGTTTTTAATGTTCTTACGTGTGTTATTAGAAATTGTTGGAGCTGATGGGACTCATTTAACTAACATTTAACTTAAAATGCAGATAAAGCCGGCAGGAAGTCAGACGTAACAACAGCACAGAGAAGCCATTTAGTTTTCAAAATAAAACCCCCCGTGTAGGCTGCACGTGACATTGCAGTCATGCAGCCGCTGTCGAGAAAGTCTCTGTTCTTCTCGGCACTCATGGGTATTTCAAGTTAGTCACTTTAGTTTATACTATACCAGTTTGATCTCCATTAAGCCACCACAGCAAGAACAACACCCGACCAAATTCAGATTTTTACCCTTTACCCTGCTCACTTAAAAACTTTTACCAGACAACTGTTTCCTGTTCGGTTATTTTCCTCATGTAATGAACAGCCTGACAGGTGTATCATCAGCAGGTACAGGTCATGTATGGAAACACACAGATCTGGAAGTACTTTTCATTTCCCATCTATTTGCTCTTCAGGAATAGCACAGTGTCTTATACTAAAAACTAGAGGAGTTAAGGACTTCACTGAAAGTTTCAGATGCATGAATTTGAGTGACTTTGTGGCATTTCCTCCATAATTACTTAAAAATCACACGCAGGCTGGTCTAATTAGTCCCAGTTTAGTTTGTTGTCCATCGGCTACTCGATTACATGCTGAATTAATTCAGAAATGTGTGTTTGCCTTCGTGTATGCGCTCAGCTATGCAGCAACCGTGTGCGTCTGTGTTTGTGTCTTCTTCCAGGGGGACGGCAGAGAGGAGGTGGTGGCGTGTGCTTGGGACGGTCAAACCTACATCATCGACCACAATCGGACCGTGGTGAGGTTCCAGTTCGACGAGAACGTCAACGCCTTCTGTGCAGGTGAGGGACGTCACACCACCTCCTCCTTGTTTTTGCTCCGCCGTCGTTTTTCTGTGACGGTCACGACACTTGACAAGTTTTCGGCTAATGCGACGACGCGCCACTCGGAACTTTCCAACAGTAGATCTAAATCTGCAGCTTTGTCCAACTTATAATGCGAGTTTCAGCTCACTGTTGAATGTGACACACTTAAAAACAAGCCGCTGGGGCGTTTTTGGCTTTCACGTTAACTCACTCAGCTCAGTATTGATGGTGAGCTTAAGGCAAAGAGAATAAATAATAAACAGACATGTGTATGCTCAGATCTGTGCTCTGTAAATCGTTTACACATTTTTGCAGGTAAATCCACCCGGAGTCTTCTAATCCTCTGGATTAGCGGAGTTGCTGAACATCCATAAATCTGTTGATTCTGCTTAATGTGTCTCTGAGCCTCTCGCAGCGGAGCTTTCAGCAGCTGAAGACACAGATATTTCCCTCAGGCTGTCCACACAGCTCCAGATTAATGCAGATGAAACCATTTTTCACTTGAGGTTCTGACTGTTTGAGGAGAAAGTGTTTGGAATATTTTCCACTGTTTTCCTCTCTCAGCAGGAAATGATCTGCTTTACACCTCTGGATTTGAGGTTAAGGTACCTAAATGTTTGACAACACCTCAGCTACAACTCCTCCCAGGCTCTAGCTTCAAACTTCTTTTACTTCATGGGCCACAAACATGTGCGTACTGGGCCAGAGCCAAGATAACAACAAGCTAAAACTGTGAGCTCAGGTGAAGGACAGCTCTTTACCCCACACCCTTAATAATAACCAGAAAACTGAAGGTTCTCAAATTAAATGACTGAACCCTTTAGAAAATGACTGCATTGTCATCAGTATATCTCAGCTTTCCCACACGTTACATTACATTTTGCAGGTTAGTGGAAAATCATTTTTGTAGCTAAGCGACGATGATATTTAATACACTAACAGTTCAAACAAGATGTGAAAATCCTCTGGACTTTTCATATATTTTCACTCCCGTGGCCTCACTGCAGTTTTCGTGCTCTCTACAACCTGATTTCTTACCTTAGTCCAGGCGTTTGTAACCTCAAACAAAGGTGGAATTTCAAACCTGCTCCACCAGATGGCAGCATAGAACTTTAGCCTCGCCTTGCTTTGAGCTTTTCCTCCTCTCCTCTCCTCTCTCTGTCTTTCTTATCTGTGCTGTCAGATCTCTCTGCAGTGTTTGGACAGTTAATCTGAGGCGCCTAGTGTGACATGTGTGGTTTTAAGTGGATTAAAGAAAGAGACAAAAGACTCCTGAGATCTCTGATTCCAGCCATTTTTGCTGCTTTCCACCTGCTGAGTTTAAATGAGGTGTTCAGGCCTCACTCCCCTCTGCTCTCAGCTCCTCAGACAGATCAGACTTGTTGTGTGGAGGCTACAGTAGCCCGGCAGCGGAGGATTGCTGATCTGTTTATTTGTATTCACAAAGCACGGTCCCTCATATCACTGCCACCACCTGTTGAGTTAAAAACTGTGTGTAAGATTCTCAGGTTTTCTCTGGTTGCAGGTCAGTACACATGTAAGGAGGGCAAAAACGGCCCCTGCCTCGTCTATGTCAGCTTCAACCACAAAATCTACATCTACTGGAAGGTGGAGCTGGAGCGCATGGAATCCACCAACCTGCTGCGAGTGCTGGAGGAAAAGCCCGGCTTTAAAAGCCACCTGAAGATGCTGGGAGTCGGTAAGTACGTCGGCAGCTCAGCGTTCGGAGTCAAGCACACACCTCCTCAGTTTGAGGGCGAATAAGAGCCCAACTGGGGCTCTGATCTGAATACTGATGAGGAGGAAGGAAGAAAATGACCCCACCATGACAGACTTTACAACTAACGAGGCCCTGCCAGCAAGTTCTTACTCTTCTTTAAAGAAACAGTTTGCAGCACAGTCTCTGCAAGAATTCCTATTGATCACCAAACAAATATAACTAGGATATTGTAAACTGGTTAGATGTAACGTTTGGTATTAATTGAGTGTTAATTCAAGTCTTGTGGCTTTTTCTACACGTAGCTGTCATTACCGCCCCCTAGTGTCAGTTTATGCTCTCCTCCTGCAGGCACACTTTAGCTGCTTCTGGCTGCATTATAAAAACTGGTTGTTTATTACCCAACCTTTCCCTTTGACTGCTCGCTTTACATGCAAATATAGCTGAAATTAAAGAACAGTTACCATCTACAGCGTATGTGGTTAAAATGAACTGCGTGTCGCTGCGATGTATGCATCTGAGTTTTTTTCTGCCCAGTGTTCTCCATTAGAGGCCTCAAGTTGGTGCAGAGTACACAGTCACGGTGCAACTGTAAATGTGGGGAGAAGTAAATGACTGTGGTCCTGCTTGCGCTTCCAGTCGTCTTTCTTATCTGTTGTGTCGCCTTCAAGCTCAGAGACTCTTCCACTCTAACCTCGCTGCGAGGGGTCAGAACAGGACTTCATGCTAAGCAGCTGCTGGTGGCAACTTTATATTCAGCCGATACATCAGAGAGAGTATCAACCTTCTCATTTTTACCCGCTCGGGATATAGGAGAAACTCTTCTCTCTACATCCGAATGTAAACACATGCTCTGAGTCCTCCGATCTGAAAAGACTCAAGTATTCTTAGAGCGGTGGACTCCAAGAGCCCACAGATGATCCTCCTCTTTCTGAAAAAGGGTCTTTGTGCATTTCCATGTCGTCCTCCTGCCAAATGTGATGCTTAACTCGATTCAGGTTAATCATTTGTGGATGCACACAGTGGTTATTTATTTCCTGTTAATTTCCTTTGTCAAAGGCCTTTTGCTATTAGAACATAAATCTAGTCTCTGAGCTTCGTGTCAGGGAGGAGGGAAGTGATTAAATCACAGATGAGGTCATGCTTGTTGGTCTGCATGGATGACCAACCTGTCAAAAGCTTCACGTCAGAAATCTCTGTAAGAGCTTTACTGCAGTGTCACGACTGCAGGTGAAAACACACGTTCCAGTTTATTTTTTATCAGTGCTGCTGGTTTTGTTAGCAGTGCTTCCTGCTGCCTGTGTTAATAATTCAGCCTCTGGGCCTGTGGTCTTTCTTTTGACTGTGATTTCACAGGCTTGTTGCCAAACCCACTGTGGAAAATGTGTGATGTGAAGAATGAAGAAGGAAGGACTCATTATTAGTGTAAAAATGTGCCTTTAATCGTTGCTGTCCATCTGCCATCTACAATTTCCAGTAGTTTGAAGGAAAAGAAGGTAAACTGTTCTGTAGGTGTCGATGGTTTTAGCTGCCTCACCCTGACCTCCTTGAAATGTCAGCAGCAGCTCTGAGGTGCTCCCCTGCTGCTTTTTCACCATAATAAGCTCCCTTTAGCCAAGCGCTGATTATGAGTTTGCCAGTTCTCCATCACAAAGAGGGGAAGGTTTCTAAATCAGCTGTTCCTACGTGGTCATTTTCAAATTTGTGACGGACGAGTTCAAACATCAGCTTGTAAAGTGTCAGCGATGTTTGCTGAGCGGTGCAAGGTAAGCGGCGCATACCTGACATCAAAGTAGAGATGAAGGTGGGAGGCTGACTGTGAAGTTAGGCGTTTGTGTCCACAAAAAGTCATATTTATCCAGTGTGCAGTTCAGGACTAAATATAGCTGCTCACTGATGTATTAACTCACTTAATCTGCAGCTGTTTCCCAGAAGGTTCTGAAATTTAGGGGCAGATGTTCCCAACAATAGTGTCTGATAGTCACACACAGAATACCTCAGCACAGTGCCGTCTCTTAAAGATTCACTGGGATTTTAAAAAAAATCCCTTTTACGATGTGGTGTGGCCGTTTCCAGGACCTTTTCAATGATGCGCAACCAACAACAAAGTCGTCGGCCTACAGGGAACCAACATAAGTGATCTGAAGTAAATACAATGAGTGGATGCTTAAGACCTCTTTCAAATCTGATTTCTATTTCTTTCGCAATCGAGGCCTGGAGGGCAGTGCAACGCATTGGAGGGAAAGCTGAAATAGCATCTACTTTCACCCCAGTTAACAGCCTGGATTCAATATGAAGGGTATTTTTTCTTCTGGAGACAGATAACAGACTATGTAAACAACTGTATTAAAAATGTTGAGTACTCTGACATTTAAAAGCATGCTGTGTAAATTTTCAGTGGGTGTTGCAGGATTAGTGATCCTAAACTGGGACAGACCTGCGAGAGGGAATTGAGATCACAGAAAGTATGTGAGAGGACAATTGGAATAATGATTTGTACCAATTTAGAGCACTGCAGCTTAAAATCCTGCACTCAAATTCAATGCTATGACTTCACCTTCATATCCTATGTGTAAAAGAAATACTGGAAGCATTACACACTGGAAAATATTAAGGATCATTTTAAAAAGTGCAGAAGATCTTAATCTCGTCTCCTTGTCCTCCCAAGTATTTACATCTATACTTACAATTCTGGTATTCGATGGCAAATGCCAATCGGGCTCAATGGTGCCGGGCAGCGAGCACAGGGCCCACTGATTGTTTGCTCAGACATTCACACTTGTGGCCTCGTGGAGGTTATATTGTAGCTCTGGCAGTGCTCATCCTGTTCTTTGTTGCATAAAGGAGCAGCTACCTGTCCTGCTGATGTGTTAAGGCCTTCTACGGCCCTGTAAAGACTGTTTAGACTCTTGAGACTGTGCTGTAACACTGACTCTAGCCAAATGCAAAACTACTTAACAAAACTACTTAACAAATGTAATACTTCTTGGAGAAGTCAGAAATGAATCAGGAATAAATAATAATCAACCACTAAAACTAATTCTTCTGTTTAGGAAAACAAATGCAATTTAGCATCTTAGTGTCTCAAAAAATAACAATGTGCTGGTTTGATTAGTAGGTTTATATTTGAAAGTCTGCCAAATAATAAATTAAAGGTTTAAAGCAAATATTCTTGAGTATAAACTAAAATATTTGCATTATGAATGTAAATTGCACGATGATTGATTATTACTTCCACAAAAAGGCTGAAATTTAGGGTTTTTTTTAGCCTTTTCCCTTGTAAGACTTCGTACGATTACCCGATAGGAGATGCAAGCTAACATCTTTTCCATTTGAGCTTGAAACAGTCGATATGAGTCGATATGATCTGCGCCTTTGTTTGTGTAAATTCCTGTTTAATCCCGGTGACATCAACAGGTTGTGAAAGGCTGCGAGCTGTGATTGGTCGATCTCCAACATGTCATCAGTCACGGCCATAATGTATGGCTTTCCTAATTGTGTAATCTGACACGGTGCCTATCAGACCGTGCCCGAATGCACCGTGAACGTTTGTGGAGTCATTTCCTGTGAAGTCATGTTAATCTGGTCACATGTCAGTACTCCGGTTTCAGCGGTAACCGTCACATTGCGTTTCGCCTCCACAGATGCTGATGATCCGGCCGCAGTGCGAGCCCTGGTGGCAGATGTTCTCTACAAGGATGCGCAAACGTAGCTCGGTGACATGCATCACCACGCTGCCTTCTCTGTTTCCCCCCTGACTGTAAATACTCTGTAAATAAACACTGACAGACCGTCTTCTGTGCTGCTGCTCTTGTTACTTGCGCTCCCCAACAGATAGATGTTGGGGTTTGGGTTTCTGATCGGCTCGCCACTGGCTGTTATCTCAGACCTGCACGCTGCCTCTGTCATTGGTATTCTGTCCGCCCAGGTTGCTTTTAACAAGGTGGGCAGAGGATGAGAGCAATGAGACATAATGCAGGGGAAATGCTTCACTGTTTAACCTGCTGTTTTCACCGGTGACTATGTGAATCTGGGAGCGAGGGGAGGGCGGGGGATTAGCAGAAGCTTTATGTGGCCGTCAGTCAGCGGTGACAAGCGGCTGAAAAGAGCTCCCCAATCAAACAGCAGTGCCTTCCTATTATTCATTCCCTGTAGTGTCTGAGAAAATTCTCCTATCCAGTGTATCATCTCAGACATGAAGCACTTCTGATTATGCATAACACGATTACTTCATGAGGACATTTGACTAGCAGTGAGTTAGTAGTGTTGAAGTGATGATGGGAAGGACTGGGGGAATCTCCCACTGTTCCCAATGGGAGGATCCTATTACCACCTGTGTCGACTGCCTCTGTCTTTCCCATGCAATATTAATAAGATGAGCATGTGGCTCAGGTGTCCTGGTAGCCTCTTATCTCTCCTGCCCTTTAGAGACTTACAAAAAGAAGGCTTTCCTTTGAGGACCAAGTCCATGAACTCTTTTTCTTAGTCTTGTTTTGTTTGCATCCCATCTAAGAAAAATCCAGCAGTTATAATTTCTTCTTAATCCACTCTTAATCACGTGATTGTCTGCATTAGCTTCAGCTAAAGATAAAACTCCTTCAGTGGAAAAAGTTGATGAGGTGAAAGATATTTTACATTTTGAAATAAAATTTGAATTTTTTTTTATTTTTTTAAAAAGGAAAAGAAATGATCACGCATATAAAGGAAAGTGCAAAACAGCCCAGTGGATCATTCTGGTGGTAAGTTTGGAGGCAATTAGAGCAATGTGGGACACAGAAATGCATAATCTGTTCTCTAATTGTTTGTAGGATGATGTATTCTTTGTGGGCTTTACTAAGATTTTAGTCGATCCCAAAGATGCTGAATGGAATTGAACTTATTATTTATTTATTTTTACATTAAAAAAAAATTGTCTGCAGAAGCAAGTCTCACTGCAGTAAAATTAATATTCTATACTTTAGTTGTTTTCCTCCTGTGGTCTGGAGACATAACAACTCTGTGGAGATGAGAGTGTGGTTGTCTGCTCCTCTGTCAGCCAAGTGACCAGTCCTTGGTGAATCCCACCTCTCCAGTTTAGCTGCAACCCTAAATGGGACGAGTCATCAAGAAGATGGATAATTTTGCCATCATTTCTTTGGGTAAGCACTAAGCCCAAAGAGGTTGACGATGGTAAACCATGGATATGACAGTTTACAGAGAGTTTGTTTGCTCTAATCTGGATTATTGGAAACAAACACCTCTTCTGCATCAGCGAACCAACAAATCAATGATAAAACCACTAATGCAGCAGCCTCACTTAGCGCCTGCCCCAGAGGAGCTGTTAGCTCACAGATGATGAGAATAAGGACTTCAACACGGACCAAACAATGCTAGCTCTTAAATGTAGCTTGATTGCTGTTGACCAGTTGTGTATATATCTATTGGCTCTACTAGAATGAGTCTTGAGTGCATGGGTTCCCAGATCTTTTCCAGCTAATTACTGATAAGGACTGCTATTTCCACATTGTGTGTGTGAGTTTGAAAGCAGAGCAGCAGACTCTTGCACAAATTTGCTGAATTCCAGGCTGAATAGAGGAGGAGAAATGTTTCAGGAAGTCAAAACGTGTCACTGGGTTGTTGGTGAACCTGAAAATGACCACAAAGCAATCAGTTTCATAAAATTGTAGTGATTATAGGCAAAATAACTGTTAGCAATGTGAAGTGTGTGGTACTTATATCAGATGGTTATCTTAAAAAAATCACAACCAAGACTATCCACAAGCAACAAAGTGATGCACGACAAGCAAATTGTTTTTGCTCTGCATCTCTATTTGATAGTTTAAAGGTAAATAAATATAATGTAAATTATTTTGACACCATAATATTTAGACACCACCATTAGAAATGGAGTTGTACAATTTACAAGGATGCAGAAACCTGCATTCAGCTGAGATTGAAGTAGTCACTTGGATGAGTAATGAAATGCAGGGGTCATAATTATGATTTTGTTGGGAAAATTAAAGGTGCCCCACAGGGCTCCTTTTTAGGACGTGTTTTATTTTCTGTTTTTATTGAAGCATCTTCATGCAGATGAAGTTATTTAAATTCCCTTTGTAGTACAAGAGCTTTAGACTGCATTTGTTTGTTTTTTTACTGTAAGAAAAATGTTTTTTCTGACCTTGGCCAGGTCTCTCTTGGCCGGGATTTCCTGGTTAAAAGCTAATAATAATGCTGGGTTTGATAGAAGAACATCAAAAGGCTATAAAATGTGGACGTAGATGATGCAGTTTTTAATGTCATTAAAGATGCTGTACAAATCATTTCACCCTGGAAAAGAACAGTTTAAAAAATCATTAAAAGCTCTAAATTACCACGGCATCCATGCCCACAATGAGTTTACATAAACTTTTAACCACAACCACATCCACTACCAAAATAGGGCTGTTCAGGGGACTATTTCCTAAAAACTTTTACTTTAAATTGCAAATATTTTGTGTTATCTACATCACAGTTGTTCTGAATCCTAAAAGTACCTCATGTTATGATTGGTATCTTTTAAATGTACTTAACTATATTTACCTCATCAGTTTGTACGTCATGAAAAGGGCAAGTGGCCAAAATGTATGCTGATAGCTGTGTGAGTAGATGAGTCATTATTAAGTTAACCCCAGCTGTAAAGATAATTGCAGCAGTTGCAGTCATATCACAGTCCTTGGTTCAGTTACAGCCTGGTCTTTTAAATGAGTCCAGTAAGTTCACACTGCCTCATCTTCATGACCATCAAAGGTCAAGCAGGGCCCAGCTCATTTGTTATGCTGTTGTGTTTATGTATCCCATCAGATAAGCATGGATTTAAGCTGGTTGGTTTGTGTTGAAACAGAGTATGGGACTCCTGTTTCCATTCGGATTTCCCAGGCAAAATGTCAGCCTGTTTAGCATGCAGAGCCCTGCCTGCTTTCCAGCAATGATTCCTGCGCTCGGCCGTGACTTTTGCTCTGATATTTTCCCCGAGCAGGCAAGCTGGACGTAAAACACATCTCAGACATCTGACCCTGTGACATCACCATGCAGGACTAATAGCCTTGCCATGATGTCTCTGACCTCCTGTGTGTATATATGGATTTATCTGCAGCTATTTTAGCCACATCGTTTCATGGACTTACTCGAGTTGAAGCCTAGTTTGTTTTGTTTAGCAGGAAATTGTTGATAGGCCACTGGAGATATCTCGTGTAGGGATTTTGTTGTTATATAGTGTGGAACAATGTGAGCAGTGTTGTCTTCGTGTCCCTGAATGTTATCACTTGAACACATTTCACATGGAAAATTGCAATCTGGCTTTTTATTAATGTGAATCCGGATCACCTTTGAGGATTATTAGAGGAAAAAAATGTTCAGGTTTGGGATTTTTTTGAGTAACTGTTTTCATCAGATGACTGGTTTAACCCTCATCTCACTGAAAAGTGTGGTTTACATTATGTCCGTATGACTGATTTTTAAATATCATATAGTTACTATGCAGATTTTAATCTTTAAAAAATGTATGCTAAATTTAATTATGTTTTCTTCATTTTAAAAAATATATTTTTATTACACATTTTAGGTCATTAATGTGGAGATTTATATTATTACTGTTATAAATCCTAAATGCTGGCTTTTTAAATTATTTGACACCTCCAGTGTGAGACTTGACTTGTTTTGGGAGATCACAAGCTAAAATCATTGAGATGTGAGCATACAGTATACTGTGACTATAATGCCCATGATGCACCTCTACTCTGATACATTTAATTGACTCTCAAACCCATCATAAGGAGTCGGTCTATAGAAGCTGGCATGCCATGGCATGCAGCCACAGTCCATTCAAGCCACTCTCTATACACTGCCTGCCTCATTTGTTAATATTGTAAAAATGTGTTGCTTGCCTTCATTGGACATTTCATTAGATACAGCTTTCTAGCACCACACTGCCTTCAGAGCCATCTTAATTCTTCCTGTCACAGATTTTACAAGGTGCTGGAAACATTCGTCGGAGATTTTTCTCCATGTTGAAATGATAGCATCCCGCAGTTGCCGCAAATTTGTCGGCTCCATTCATGATGTGAACGTCCTGTTTAACAACATGCCAAAGCCACTCTACTGGTATTAAGTTCTGGTGGCTGTGGAGATCATTTGAGTATAGTGAACTCACTGTCATGTTCAAGAAACCAGTTTGAGATGATTTGAGCTTTTAACACGTTACCTTACCGCACTGGAAGCAACAAACAGGAGTTCAGTATGTTATGGTTATAAAGGCATGCGACAATACTCAGTAGGCTGTGGTGTTTAAATGATGCTCAGTTGGTACTAAAGGACCCAAAGTGGACTTTACATCACCACCAGCATCCTGAACCGCTGAGAAAAGACAGGATGGATCTGTGCTTTCATGTTGTTTACATTAAATTCTGACCCTACAATCTGAATATTGCAGCAGAAATCGAGAATCATCAGGTCAGGCAGCGTTTTTGTAATCTTCTGTCCGTGAGCCCATGTGAACGGTAGCCTCAGTGTCCTGTGCTTAGCTGGCAGGAGTGGCATCAGGTGTGGCTCTTCTGCCGTTGTATCCCATCTACCTGAAGGCTGTGCATTCAGACATGCTCTTCTGCATACCTTGGTTGTAACAAGTGATTATTTGAATTACTGTCGCCTTACTCTCAGCTCTGGCTATTCCTGGACATTTTCAGCTGCCACTCACTGGATGTTTTTTATCTTTTTTGGACTATGGACTCTGCAAACCACAGAGATGGTTGTGTGGGATAATCCCAGCACATCTGCAGTTTCTGAAATACTCAGACCAACAGCCATGCCACATTCAAAGTCAGTTAAACAGCTATTTCCCAAGTCTGGACTTAGTTTGGATTTCAGTGGGTTGTGTTAACCATGTTTACATGAATTGCTGCCATATTGATTGGCTGATTTGATTTTTTTAGATAACAAGCAGTTGAACAAGTGTAATTAATAAAGTGGCCAGTGAGTTCATTTTACAATAAAAACATGATATTTACAGCTGGACAAAAACACCACAGGTAAATGAACTAAAATCCGTCATACATGATTAAAAATTAAGCTCAAGATTTTATGCTTGGGATTTTTTTTTTTTTATGAACATTTTGATGAGCTGAATGTATAATATTTATAAGAACTTAATCTAACTTTTAAAGGCACTTAAAAAACTTCCTTTCTAATGCCTTGAAAGCTTAATCTGCTAAAAGAAATATAGCTGTTCAGCATGAAGAAAAGCCTCCACAGTGAGCTGAACACAACCCGACAGTCCAGCCTGGCACAAAGCACACACTGAATCCTCCCTCCCTCCACAGCCTTTAGCGTCAGGTCACAGAATCGTCAGGCAGCCGCTGTCAGATCTGTAAATATATACGACTGCTGGCGCTCAGACAGCCTCTTGTTCCTGTGAGAAAGTAGGAGCACCCACAAATCAGGGGAAGAGATGTTGATGTGCTGTCTCTGTTCCCACAAGGTCAACTCTGCTGATGGAGACCAATTCCTGCTAAAAATAACCACAGTTTACTACAAATTTTGCTCATTTATAGGCAAATATTCTCTGAAAGTTGGACAGAGCTGCAACTGCTGGTTATTTACATAAAATTACTTTCATATAAAGGTATTCAGCAGATCGTCCCTTTTTCACGAGTTTCAGGTGGTATGTGTTTGGCATTTTTGATTAAAAATCTACTCAAATAAACAGTTGATTGTCATAATTACTGCTTCATTTATTTTGCCAATATGAGATGTTATTAATTATTTTGTCTGTGTACTACAGCAGTATATAATAAATGGGTTATTCTAGTATAGTAGTATCAAACCTGACGCCCAAGGCCCAGAATTCCAATCCTGGACTATATATATATATATATATATATATTTATTAGGGGTGCAACGATATTCGTATCGATATTGAACCGTTCGATACAGTGCTTTCGGTTCGGTACGCATATGTATCGAACAATACAAAATTTGTAATTTATTTTATCAACTTTCCTTCTGACGATGCTGTCTGTGTTGAGCGCTCAGTGAATCTGCGTTCGACTACTCCGCCTAGGCTCGACAGTGCAGCCTAGGCGGAGTAGTCGAACGCAGATTCACTGAGCGCTCAACACAGACAGCATCGTCAGAAGGAAGAGCGCAGGGCAAGCTAGCGAGACAGAAGTTAAGCACTCCTTGCAACTTGGACCTCGCCCACCCTCATTCAGATCTGGCGTTTGGAATTATTTTGGTTTTCATGTGACGTATGACCCTGAAGGTAAGCGAGTCATGGACTAAAGTAAAACAGTATGTTGGATGTGCCAGCAATGCTCAATTACATGGGTGGGAGCTAGTGTGTTAGCGCAGTTAGCTCGTTAACGTGTTGGCCGTCTAGCCCCATGCACGGGGCGATCGGCGGTAGCTCGTTAACGGAGATTTGCTGTGTTGTGGCGT
This sequence comes from Simochromis diagramma, assembly GCF_900408965.1. Lineage (NCBI taxonomy): Eukaryota > Metazoa > Chordata > Actinopteri > Cichliformes > Cichlidae > Simochromis > Simochromis diagramma. The sequence continues at coordinate 15,372,772 of NW_024386908.1, forward strand.
TAAGGTCCTTTCAACAAGATTAACCTGAAAGCACTAGTGGGAACACAACGAATATGACTGCACATTTACGCCGACATTATCCTAGTGCAAAGACAAAGATGAGTGATTCCTCAATCAGATACAGGGCTCGCAATATCGCTAGCCCGACGTCCCGGGGCTAGCGATTTTTCCAGTCGGGCTACCAAAATCTATCTCTTCCCTGCCCGTCCGGCTATTGTAGGAAGGAAAAATATATGTCAATGCTTTTGCATTCTTTCGGAAATGTAGCTGGGTAATTATGTCATTGGCATCGGTGAGCCACTGTCAATATGTGACATATTGAAATCGCGTTTGAATTTGCGCTTGTTTTTTTGCTTTCACTTTGCAATCTTGCGAACTGTGTATAGAGAGTGACAGCACTGATCTGTGAGTGATGATAATTTGTGCACCAATTCCTCTGACATTGTCTTATTAATCGTTAGCTTACTATGCAAACATGACAAGTGAAATCTCCCGCAGCAAGCTTAAACATGTGAGAAGTTGATCGCGCAGAAAATCGCTGAGCTTATGTGAGTGCGCGTGTAAAAGCAGCAGAATATATATTTTAGTTCTGCTGAGCCAAATAAGACAGGTCAGGGTGAAGAAGTGACAGCCAAAGAAAAGCTTACCACAAAACGGAGAAGTTATGACAAATCAGACTGTAAGGCAAAAAGAAAGTGCAGCTTTCATGGACAAAATAATTTCTGTGGCTGCAATATGACGAGCTATATAACCAGGGGTGCACATAAGTGGTCCGCAGGTGCGCATTCGCTGTCAAAATAAAAAATTTTGTGTATCGTTGCACCCCTAATATATATATATATATATATTAGGGGTGCAACGATACACAAAATTCACGGTTCGGTTCGGTTCGATACTTTGGTGTCACGGTTCGATATTTTTTCGATACAAAAAAAATGTTCATGCCTTTTTAATTTGTCATTTATTAAAATTATAAATATATATTTTAACTCAAAAGTACAGTTTTTAAATTTAACGCTAACCCTTGTGCGTGTTTTTTTATTTTGACAGCGAATGCGCACCTGCGGACCACTTATGTGCAGCCCTGGTTATTTAGCTCGTCATATTGCAGCCACAGAAATTATTTTGTCCATGAAACCATAAAGCTGCACTTTCTTTTTTGCCTTATAGTCTGATTTGTCATAACTTCTCCGTTTTGTGGTAAGCTTTTCTTTGGCTGTCACTTCTTCACCCTGACCTGTCTTATTTGGCTCAGCAGAACTAAAATATATATCTGTCTGTGAAGGTTCTCAGTCATCCAGGTCATCGTAGTCAAATATATATCCTGCTGGTTTTACACACGCACTCACATAAGCTCAGCGATTCTCTGCGCGATCAACCTCTCACATGTTTAAGCTGCGGGAGATTTCACTTGTCATGTTTGCATAGTAAGCTAACGATTAATAAGACGATGTCAGAGGAACTGGTGCGCAAATTATCATCACTCACAGATCAGTGCTGTAGCTCTCTATACACAGTTCGCACGATTGCAAAGGGAAAGCAAAAAAACAAGCGCAAATTCAAACACGATTTCAATATGTCACATATTGACAGTGGCTCACCGATGCCAATGACATAATTACCCAGCTACATTTCTGAAAGAATGCAAAAGCATTGACATATATTTTTCCTTCCTACAATAGCCCGACGGGCAGGGAAGAGATAGATTTTGGTAGCCCGACTGAAAAAAATCGCTAGCCCCAGGACGTCGGGCTAGCGATATTGCGAGCCCTGTATCTTATTGAGGAATCACTCATCTTTGGAAAAGAGTTTATTACAGAGAAATGTCTCTTTCCAAAATAAAAGCTATACTATCCGCTTCTTCTGGGCTATATTCTCAGCAGCATAAGGAGAGTCATGTGCTAACAGCTGTCTAAATGACTCGGCTAAAGTTAGTAGCATGCTTGTTGTTTTTGTCTTTGCACTAGGATGATGTCGGCGTAAATGTGCAGTCATATTCGTTGTGTTCCCACTAGTGCTTTCAGGTTAATCTCGTTGAAATGACCTTAACGCCACAACACGGCAAATCTCCGTTAACGAGCTACCACCGATCACCCCGTGCATGGGGCTAGACGGCCAACACGTTAACGAGCTAACTGCGCTAACACACTAGTTCCCACCCATGTAATTGAGCATTGCATGCCACATCCAACATACTGTTTTACTTTAGTCCATGACTCGCTTACCTTCAGGGTCATATGTCACATGAAAACCAAAATAATTCCAAACGCCAGATCTGAATGAGGGTGGGGGAGGGTGGGGGAGGTGCCCTGCGCTCTTCCTTCTGACGATGCTGTCTGTGTTGAGCGCTCAGTGGATCTGCGCTCGACAGTGCAGCCTAGGCGGAGTAGTCGAACGCAGATTCACTGAGCGCTCAACACAGACAGCATCGTCAGAAGGAAAGTTGATAAAATAAATTACAAATGTTGTATTGTTCGATACATATGCGTACCGAACCGAAAACACTGTATCGAACGGTTCAATATCGATACGAATATCGTTGCACCCCTAATATATATATATAGAGATATATATATATATAGAGAGAGAGATATAGATATATATAGAGAGATATAGATATATTAGGGGTGCAACGATACACAAAATTCACGGTTCGGTTCGGTTCGATACTTTGGTGTCACGGTTCGATATTTTTTCGATACAAAAAAAAATGTTCATGCCTTTTTAATTTGTCATTTATTAAATTTTCACGGCACATTCCGCACCACATCTCTGTGCGTTCATCATTTGTTTGAAGCCAGCTCACCTCCTGCAACCACTTTTCCGAGAATACGCGCTTCTTTTGTGGTTCGGACTCCTTCTGACATTTCTTTGGAGGTGGAGGAACACCAAAGTAATTGCTTAAAGGAGCTTCTTCGACATCTTTAAGAGTTCTAAACAAATGTCTGTCCTGAAAATCTTATGTACGCAAACACGCGTTGCAACTTCTTATCTTGTGCGCATTTTTTATTTTGACAGTGAATGCGCACCTGCGGACCACTTATGTGCAGGCCTGGTTATTTAGCTTGTCATATTGCAGCCACAGAAATTATTTTGTCCATGAAACCATAAAGCTGCACTTTCTTTTTGCCTTATAGTCTGATTTGTCATAACTTTTCCGTTTTGTGGTGAGCTTTTCTTTGGCTGTCACTTCTTCACCCTGACCTGTCTTATTTGGCTCAGCAGAACTAAAATATATATCCTGCTGCTTTTACACACGCACTCACATAATGCTCAGCGATCCTCTGCGTGATCAACCTCTCACATGTTTAAGCTGCCAGAGATTTCACTTGTCATGTTTGCATAGTAAGCTAACGATTGATAAGACGATGTCAGAGGAATTGGTGCGCAAATGATCGTCACTCACCAATCAGCCCCGGGATGTCGGGCTAGCGATTTTGCAAGCCCTGTATCTGATTGA